>NC_137713.1:2457069-3087069 GCF_964034855.1 Anser brachyrhynchus | reverse complement strand
TACTAACGCTTTTTTTTAGTTACCTAGTACAACTCAGGATGCATTTTGAAGCACGATTATATTATTAACCCCTAATTCACTTAAATTTAAAAAATAAAACAAATCCCACAAAAAACAACACATTCCACAAAACATTGAACAGTAAACAAAAAATATGCACCCAGGTCCTCCAACTATAAGGACTTAAGTGCCATTCTGTGCAAGCATCTTCGGCATGCCCACTTTATCCTATTTCTTGACATGAAAAAACATCCAAACAGATCCAATGCAGCAGAATTGCACCAGATTTGCTAAGCAAGCCCCAGCACCTCTCTGAACCATAAAAGAAAGGATTTTGTTTAAAATCAAGAATTTCTGGTTGACATATTTCACATTCCTTTCTCATTTAAAACACTCTGCTATGAAGGCTACCATTATTTAGAAGTGAAGAAAGAAAAGGGAATTTGCCCCATTTCTCCCCACTCTTCACTTTGCTATTGTCCCCTGTATCTATTTCCAGGAAGCCATATTCATTAGGGTTAATCTGCCTACTAAATGAATAAACAAAGGATTTCTCTGTCACTGAGGGGCCAGGTGAGCTGATATCATCTTCTAACACAGAAAATCATCCGCACAAATACAGCGCAGGAAATTACCTGCTGCAATCCCACACCTGGGATCATTTGGCAAGTAGCTTAGAAATGTTGAGTAGATGACTGAAATCAAACCAATTATATTTTTAATGCAGATCTTCTATCAGCAGAAGAAAAAAAAAGACATTTCTAACCATGTGATGCAAAAGTCTCAAATGTCTCGAGATTATTATGTATACCAATATTTCAGAAAATTTACCATACAAAAATGCTACAGGGATTGGTATGGTTGAAGTATACTCGCTTCGTTGCGCCCATGCTGCTGTGTACCTTCAAAACCACAGTAATTCACAAATTGTTGGCTTAGGAATCTAACAAAAGATGCAGAAAAAAAAGGATCCAATTTTGGTGCAAGAAAAACTGACATGAAACAGCACCTAATATGCTAATACAAACCTACACACGCACCCCACTGCTCAGCCCCAACTCCAAGCACTGTTGGTTATCACGTCTCTGGCACGCATCGCGGCAGATGTAGAGTATCAGAGATGCTTTGTGTACTTGGAGAGCTGACACCTGAAGGATGAGTTTCTCGTGTAGAAGCAAATGCTGAGAGATTACTGAGATTACAAAGATGAGATAGGAACGAAGGATTAGAGGTAACCATACGGACCTGCAACGTGTTATGGCAGAAAAGGAGCCGACGCAGGGATTGAGAGCTCTGGGAAATGCTGTGTGCTGTGACAAAGGGGCAAGATGAGCTCAGCAGCTGCAGTTGGGGCCAATGGAGCCGAGGGGTAGTTTGGAGTACAAGGGAACAAGAACGGGAAAGGTCACAGGATTCGAGAAAAGAAAAGGAGTCATGCCTGCATAGAAACATGTAGGCACGAAACCAAAAAAGTTCACATCTCGGCAATGCTGTGGAGGAAGAAAGGCCAGGGTTTGAAGCTGGCCTGGATGAATGGTGCTCCCAAAGCTACACAGCAAAAGGCTCCCTTCCCTCCCGCAAACACGGATTCTTTTTGATGTTCCTTATACAGCAAGCATGAAGAGATAAATTAAAATTGAGAACCTAGAGAGCTCTTTGATCCTACTGCCTGGAAATATGTATAAGAATATTTTCTCCAGACGTACTTTTGCTATATATGGAAACCAAATGCTGACTAATCATATAAACCTTATGGTGCCTAAGCACAGCTGTAATCTGCAGCAGAACACTGTCACAATGGCAAAGGAAAAAGTGGAAAACTAAGAAGTTAGCTGTGGTACTGAGAAAGAGGAGAAAACGGTGATCAAAGGCACTGGAGGCCAGACTAGACAAGAGGGAGAGTTTCTAGCCGGCTAGGTTTTAAGATACAAGTGACATATTTATGACTTATCCTTGTATTACTGAACTTTAACAGGCCAAGTAATGACTATCCATTTTCCAAGTTTATAGAAAAACGATTCGATAGTAGACCTGCTGACTCAGGACAACAGAAACAGGATATAAAAGTCTGAATTTTCGTTCATCGGTCTATAGACAGCCCCACTTGGTAGGGAGATAAAGCTACTCAGAGCTGTTTTATCAAAGCACACCAAGCGTCTTGGCTGGGAGCAGACACAGCTGCCAGGAAGAAGGCAGCAAGCTGCAGGGCTCCTCACGTGCCGGAGAGCTCAGCTCACAGCTAGCTGCGGCAGCAGAGGACGGGGAAGCTGCTTCTCCTGCTCCCTGCCAGCCTGTGCCTGGTCAGCACGGCATGCAGTCCTGTTGTACTCTGCCTGCCCAGCCTCACCTGCCTGCCCAGGTACTCCTGTCCATGGAAGTACTCCTCCTGGGACCTCACTCCATGATAACCTGGAGATAGGAAACCAACTTCCTTCTGAAGGGACAAAACAGATGGAAATTGTATCCTCATGCAGGTATGTCAGTTTATGAGAAGGGGACTGATACAATCACAAAACATCAAAATGGAAACTCTTGTAACTTTTTTTTTTAAACTTTACATTCTTAGCTGCTAAGGCTTTGTGCAGCTACTTTCATGTTAAAAGATGTTCGTGAAAATACACAAATCCCTTTCACTAATAATTAAACATTGGACAAGAACGTACAGTGTCACTAAACCTACTTAAAAATTGGAGTAGCAGCTTTGAGTAAATTAACCTCAAGATAAACCTCTACAATAGTATTATTTTATCTTAAAATTGTTTTAAACTAAACCATAATCCTTCAGGATGCATTAACCATAGCGAGAGTGATCTCAGATTTTAGGGAAATCACTCTACCGTACGTGTGAAAATCCAGCAGTCTTGCCATGGCGTGGTTTGGAAGCCCGTGTTCTCAATCGTCTCCCTCACCGGAGGAACATCTCACCAGGCTGGCGCTGGCACACGACCACCTTACGCTTGCTTTGCAGGGGCACGTTAAAGACACCACCTCAGTCCAAGATAACTAATACAAATAATTATTGCTCAATGCGAAATATGAGATTCCAGCAATATGTAATAGAGTATTCCAGCCTGGATTAATTACTGGAGTTCATCAGCCACTACTTAATCCCCAGTACAAGCAATAGGAGAAATACAAACTTGAAGAGCAGCATCAGTTCTTGCTTTTTGCTCATCTTAAAAGAGCTCATCAGTATGGCATACTTAATTAATGCTTTCAATAGGTGTTAAAAATTCCTATGCTGCAAGGCAGTAAATGCATTATGAACAGGCAAAGGCAAGTGGCTATAGTTTAGAAGCACAAAGGTGAGATAATGGCCTTCCACATCACTGAACTGTCAACCTCATTTAGCATAAAGCATTGCATCTGGAGATTTCAAATCATACAGCCGTTTAAAAATATATAGAACGTTAAATTAAATGACAAACACGGGACATGTCACCTTTTAGAGGCAGAAATGTAAAACCAAAGCATATGTTCTCCAGCTATATTTGCTTCGGTATCAACAATATTTTTGTAACCCCCTTACTTTCTTGTCTTGGCTTTCAGTATGGAAGGATGGACATACAAGTTACAGGTCCTTCACATCATTTCTGCAATTATAAGTCAATCCTTTACTAGTAAAATAAATGAACAACTCTGGATTTAACTCTTACAGAGAGTCTAGATGGTGGAGACAATGAGGAAAAACTTCTACAAGCTGTTAGGGATGAAAAGTTGTTCTGTATTTTGAGCTCTGGGAGGAATGTGCGAACATCTAACTTTCAAATCTACGTTTACAAACAAATCCTGCAGCCTCTGCATGTGTCACACTCCCACTGAACCACCCCGAGCCCTGCACGGTTACCACACAGGAACAGGCTCAAGCTCAGCTACACTGACCGAGGGCCAGCGATGTCTGCAAGCAGTTTATCTGTCTCTGCGTGGCATGGAGCCTAAGCTAATAAACTGTAGCTGGCTCCACGCAGAGCTAACTCGGGGCTCGGCCCGGTGGTCTTGTCACCACCAGAGCTGGAGATCCCCGTGCCAGGGCTGCCAGCAGCTCTGCAGGGAGCCAGGCACGGGCAGGGCCGGGGGAAGCGACGGAGCCCTCCGTGTGAGCACCCTCACCTGCCTCAAGGCTGCCACGCAGCTGACGTATCATTGCACCTGATCCACATTACATCACTTTAGAGCACACGTTCAGCACTTCATGGCATGCACAATCTTTCACTGAAGTGTGATTAAAAGGCTACAACTAGGCCAATAAAGCTGGATTTTATTTGCCCACTCCCGGCAACGGGGGAAGCGGTGCCTGCCGATGACATTAAACAAAACATCATGCCCGGGATTCAAATTCTTTCTCACCTACCAGCTATGTAAGCTGATCGGTTAGAAGCTGTCGTTTTAACGCACAGCAGGGCAGAGTAGAAAAGGCGTTACGGTGGGGTACTGCATCACAGAGCTGTGTGTCTGCGCAGCCCTCCTCACCCCCCATCGATAAGGATTTTATAGCAGGAGGAATATTTGATGCTAACAATCAATTAACAGTCTCATTAAGCCTCGATTCAGAACATCTTCAGGCATGTGGCTAAGCATTTTCCTGAGGACAGTCTCTTTCTTCACAGACACTGCAAGACTAGCACGCACCACCCGCACTATGAGCTCTTCTCACAAGCCACAGATTCCCAAAGTTTCGGTCACATGTTTCAGTGGAGAGAAAGGAGAAGGCATCAGCAAAACTCTGAAATAAAATCATGAAATAGTGAAGCACTGCTTGCAGTTTAGCTTATTGTGCATGAAAGTTTAAACTTTGCTTTCAACCTCGGTTTTCCAAACACGCTGTCATTCACTATAATATGGGTTAAAAATAAGAGAAAGCAAAGATGAAATGTAAATGATTTAAATGCGTGCATATGTTCTTTTGTAAAATGCATAATGCATCTGCAATGCTTTTCCTCATATTTTGGACACAAATCAAGGGGGAAATGGTCCGCTTATGATATGGTGAATTTTTTATCTAACTTCAGTGGTAAAATGTGCTTCCATATAAGTGTTTCACTCTATACTGTTTGTTGCTGGGTTTTGTTTGTTTGTTTGTTTTTAAGGAAAAAATAAACCATAGACTAGCAGAACAGTATCTCCTTTGGTCTCCAAACCCGTGGCAATTTTCAGTTTGTTAAAAAAAATCCACAAAGAACACGAACAACCTTGCAGGTGACCGTGTCTTTTGGTCAATTCCTGAATCTGACGTTCAACCACGATAACAGAGAACGTGACACTTACTTTTAAAGCGTATTTTAATTGATGGTCAAGCAGTATAACATGCAGTGATTTGCTCACCATTCCTGCTGTAAACAACAAGGGTCAAAACCTAAAGAGGTAATTCTTCAGTTAAAGCAAATACAGTTAACGTCCTGCTAGCAAAGAGCCAGCGTGATCTTTACTACATCCGCGGCTTCTGCTGCTTCTATCTTTCCAGAGGCTGCCCTTCCTGAAGCGGTATTGTCAGGACTAGAAACTACTCTGTGGAGTCCTAACAACAAGAGAGGCTGTGAACTGCAGAGTCTGCATTTCCTGCACTGCATTTCTCCCGCTAATGGCACTATAACTCAGCGCGAAGGAAAAGTAATACAGGAGACAATGACAGCAGCCGGTCACCAAAACGAATGTTCAAACCCAACCAGATACTCGCGAGCAAGCCTTTGGCCTCCGTGCCAAAGCCTAGCGAATTCTATGAATTACACAGAAATACAGGTGGGTTGTACGCAGCCAGGGCCAGCCGCATCTGGGACAAAAGCCCAGGCAAGCGAGCTCATGTAGGCCCCGCTCACTCGCAGCAGATGTGAGCTCAAGGGAAAGCAGCTGTGCTGGACGCCCCGACGGCTGAAGCTGCACCATGCACCCGGCACAGGCAGCACAAACGGCTGCCCGCTGCTGGAGGGAAATACCAGGCAAAAGAGACTTGGCAAGCCGGGGGTTTCAGAAGAGAAGGGCCTGTACCCCTCCTGACCCGGGGACATGGGATTTTTGGTAGGACTATTACAATCACAGAGCTTATAAAATATATTTGGAAAGGCTTTTGTGTTGGTTTTGGGATAGCATACGAAGGCCCCAGGAATCCTCTCTGAGGCCTTAAATCTGTGGCCAAACTCCAGCAAAAACCATATGTTAGTCATATTACCACCTTTTTCTTTTCCCTGTTCTTGCTCCATTTTAAAGGACCACGCCCTGCGCAGTAAACCAAAGACAGCCTCGGGGCAAGAGAGGCTCATATACCACTTCTCTTATCTGGAGAAATCCTGTGCTAATGATGTGAATAATCCCAAGTCTGCTTTCTGTCATTTACTGACTGTGACCTGCTTGTTTTCACCTTTACAAGGGGAACAGCACCGTACGGTTTATGTGGTTTTGTATGCGAAGTGCTCGGCTTTACGTGCTCCCTCAGACTGAATTCTTTCTGGAAGGAGGCGAGCCGGAGGCAGGCTGTCCCGGCGCTCAGCACCGTAAGACCACGACGCTCCTTTTTGCAGCCCCCTGGCCGGAGGCACCACCAGCAGCTCCAGACCTGCAGATGGAACGGGCGGAGGAGGACAGGGACAAGCGGGCCCCCGCCACCCCGCTCGCCCCCGCGGCTGCTCTGCGGCCACTGCTCGCTGGCACCAGCCTTGGCTCCTTGCAGCACTCCACCCACAGCTCCAGCGCTAGCGCCCAATTTAGCTTTGGTTCTAATAAAAAGTGAAAGTTAAAAGCAGCACAAGCAGCAGATAAAGCGCTATTAAAAACTGCCTGGGATAACGCCAGGGATGGAGTCCAAGGCAGGGGGAGGAGCAAAGGCAACTGCAAGCCGACGGCTATTTCACAGGATTGGATAATTAAGAAAAACAACATATTTTACATCTTTTTTTTTTTTTTTTTTACCCCTTACGTCACTGAGACAATAAAACATACACAAGTAAAAACCAACAGACTGTACTTCAACCTAGCTATAAATATTTCCAACAGAGGACATCCCTACTTCAGCAAGGAGCCCGAGTGAGGAGGCAGTGATTAACACATCCTCAAAGGATCAAACTCCACCTTAAAAACACATCAAACGCCTGGCTAATTTATCATGCCAAATAGTTTGGTTTTATGTGGCGTATACCTAAACCCACACTTCTCCCTCATCAATACTACACTTGAAGGAACAACAGCTAAAACATGCTGGTTTTGGATTAGCAATGGTGAAAATAGGTGCATATGCTGACAATACGCCAAGAAAAAACATGTGAGGACTGGTGCTCTTGTTTAAAGCCGCTTCAGTGAAGAACCAGATATAGTTAGGGCAAAGAGTCTGTAGAGAGCTTGTGTAGTTTTTGCACCGTGAGCACTGGGTTGGACCAGATGAACACTGTTTTTTCCAACTCGCATTATTTAATGATTCTATAAATATTATGTTATCTGCAGTATGAAGAAATACAAGTGAGAAGAAAATCAGAGATTTAAGGGAGGTTAGGCTTACTCAGGAATACCTAGCCCTTCATTTCTTTGGAGAAATGAACAAACATTGCAAAAATGTGCTGTTCATTGCTGTGATGACATTGAAAGTACTTTCTGGTACAACACTGGAGGCCAAGCCCCACGCTGCATGGCTGAGAGCTCACTGGCTGCACAGCAAGAGCAGCTTATCTGCTCTGCCTCAGTTTCTCCTTCTCTTGGGGGGCTGATTTTGATTTAAAACATAGCATTATCATCTCACTTGGGAAAAAAATAAACAACCCAGGATACTTTTTTTTAAAGCTATTTTTATCTTCTAATGAAGAGGGGAATTAAAAAAAAAAAGGGATTCATTATGAAACCAGGAGACATTGTTCAGTAGCTGCCCCACCACTTCCAACCATCTTTAAAAATAAAACTCAAAAAAACATTCTTGAAGACTGCTTCATGCCCAGTTTTACACCTACAGATCTCATTGTTCTAAAGAAGCTATCACAACCAATACAGTTTTAAGGTGGTTGCTGTGCTCCCGGGCTGTGGACATCAAACCTCCTGGGGTATTTGACAGGCAGGAGGAAGCTGAAAGACAAAAGGAACAGCCCACAGGGCCCTGAGGACAAGGGCTGACGTGCTGGAACAGTTCCTGAAGGCAGCAGAGGACAACTTGCAGGGTCTCTAGAGGACCAGAACTAGCAAGCAATCCACAGGGCGACAAACTGAGCATCCGACAGAGACTACAGTCCAGACTGGGGAAGATGAAACAAGAAATAATGGAGCACATTTAGAGGTTTTTCATAGCAAACATGGAAAACAATGAGCAAGAAGTATGAAGGGTGGCCTAATTTAGGGAATTGTTAAATAGGGACATCTCCTTAGCATAAACTGGAAAACTTTCTAAACAAAAGCTTTGCCTGAAAAATACTGACTTTAAAATTCATGTGCAAGTGGGTGTTCAAATATTCATCTTTTAACTTGCACATCTAATAACATTTTAAGAACATTTCAAACAGTTTGGATTAATAGATGAGTATATAATACAAGCTTATAAAAATATTAAGATTCGTAAAATCATTCCTTTAAGCACTGTACAAAAGGAACAGACACGTCAATGAACAGACTTCTTTGCAAATACTGCACAGTGCGTTATTTCTGTGCAATCTATAAAAACAAGTACAGACACTGAGGTTTCTGGATCTCTTGTAAGTTTAACAGTAGCTAGGAGCTCTCAGATCTCAAGCTATAATAAATATTGTATCCTACAGGAGCCCATCGGGAATCTCAGCTCATGTGTTGTTCCACAGAAGATTGTGGTGTCAGATATGATTAGAATCAACACTTTCCACTTATTCTGAGCTTTAAAGCTATCTATGCAAAACATTAACAACAACTGCTAATGAAGGACAATAAAAGGGTACACAAGACAATCTGATATTCAGAATGAGCGTGCTTTAGCTCCTGATACGCAGAATACTGCCGTGCGTTATGGACTTTTTCCCCACAGACAAACAGGAGACATTTATATGCTTGGAACAGACCATGCTCTAGCACACTGCTATTTTTCAGCTGACAAGCCATTATGCGAACTGAAGGTGGCTTTCCCAGCTGGAAGTTAGTATGTAACACTTAAGCAATAAGACACTCCACTGTCTGCATTAATGGACCACTGGTACACGCGTCAAGTGGGTTGTGTGACATGAGAACAACTGTCTGAGCAACTGAGGGCTGCACCAATGACCATTAACGTCGTCCCCGGAGCCCTCCCTGGGACAACCTTCACATCTGAAGAAAAATCTCATTATCTGGTATTTTGTTATTACGCTGCTGAGGTCACAGTTATGCTGTCACCTAGCTATGACGTCAACGTGGAAATTGCTTTTATTGTTTGTCAGAATCCTGTGGATTACCAAACACCACATTAGCAAGATGAGCAAGGTGAATAACCTTTGTGAGCTTAAGCACCTTGAGTAATTTACGTTGCTTACAGTCAGATTCAACCTAACACAACATCATCTAGAAATTGCTGAATTTTAATTTTCACTTGTGTCTGTGAAACTAACTTGCATATAATGCCTTTTTTTTTTTTTTTTTTTTTTAAAGATAATGGGCACAGACATGGCAAAGCACAACAACCTTAGAAGAGATAAATTGCTTCAACTGCTACCAGCTTCCTCAGCTAAACCAAAGGCAAACTGGGATGAGGAAGAAGTCTCCTCTGTCACCTGCAGGGTGCCGGGCTTGAGAGCCCCACATGACCACCTTCTGTTACCTCCAGAGCTGACAGGCTAACCCACCGACAACCATCACAGGGAGGCAAAAATAAATCACTACAGAATGATTCTGCTGCTGTTCTGTCACTGACCCATGCACTTCCTCTTCAGCATACTTCTCCTGCCTCCAGAAAACACCCACCAGTGTTTCAAGACATTAATGCTACTCCATGTATCCCTGCAGCTGAGTCTTTTCCCAAGCCAGGCAGTGATCCAGCACCGAGTGCCCAGCCAGTAGTGTCAGGTCATTTTAGCTTCTCTTCACATCTTTGTAGTCTATAGGGCATAGTTGTTTCGAGATGTAATCATGTATACTGCATTGGCATCTCGGAGCCTGCTGAAGTCATTTCTGTCTTCAGGCCCTCTTCAGAAATCATCAGACAACATTTTCTCAAATTAGATAAACTAGTTCAAGTTGAGAAAATTCTAGGTACCAGAATTTTGTACTGCGTGGCTCACCAACACACACACGAACACTTATTTAGTTAAACACACAAGTAAGATGGAGAGAGCACGTGCAAGTGTGTGATAACTCATCACTGAAAAACCAACTGAGTATATCCCACATTATGATTAGCCTGGAAATACTACGTTTTTCAAATAAGTAATATAATAAGTGTTTTAAATAGGTATATTAACGGAATTTGCTCGGAAGTTGTTACAGGAAAGAACCATAACTTCAACTCATTTAGATTTAAACTGACAGAATGTAGAAGTAGAAAACACCAGGGCTGGGTATGTCTTTTTGCTGTCACCGAGCAGGCGATGCCCTCTAAGAGCAGCTTGTTATACGACCATTATTAAAACCGCAGCTGCTGTGAAGAATAGACCAAGGGCCAAATCTCTTCCTTGGCTTCAAAGCTCGGCATTATACTCGGAGCATCAGAGTGCAATCGCTATCTGCAACAACAAACTACCTTTATGCCGTCCAGGTAATTACAGGTTCAGGTCAAGGACTCCAGACCGTATTGATTACATCTCTCCGCGGGAGCACCCTGCAGCCCCGACCGGCTCCACTCAAGCAGGGCAGCTCAGGTATCCGTGACGCCAGGACTCCTCGGGCCCTACCAGCGCCCGTAACGGGAAACCAGCGAGCGCTCAGCCCTGTCAGTTATTGCCTGTGGCAATAAGGACAGCCTGGGAATTCATAATGTTGGTGACTTCATCTGCCAGCTGCATTCACACATCTTTACTACCTGAATAACTGATCTCCGCTACTCCAAGGCAGCACTTTCTGGTGTACAGCATTTGGGAATAAATATTTGATTGCACGTACAACAGAAAAGAGCTCAGATGGTTTAAGGTGTGACAGCAGAAGTGTTTATTAAATTCCAAGTGAGAGCATTGCTGGACAGTAAGAATTTGTCCCATGGTCCCTATCTCACAGGTGTGGTGATGAACAATAAAAGATCCTTCACAGGCAGAGGGAAGGGAGGGGAGGTAACCTCCCACCCCCACAAAATCCAAGCCCCAAGTCAGATCTTCTGTTCATTAAGCCCCCTGAAGGCACCAAGCTACCCATCCATGGCCAGCCAGTCACAAAGAAAAGAAAGGGAAGTACTAAATTACAAGCCAATTTCAAGAGGGCATTGATTGAGGTAACCAGAAGAGAGCTCAGTATTGTCAATGCTTCATGCAACAGTAATAAACAATCTTCATTAAAAAATGATGCATGCATCCCTAAGAAGCACAGCACATGCCAGGTTTAAGAGAAGAACCTAAGTGTTCCCCCTGCCCCGTACAAAATCCAAGGAAAAAAACACTCAGGATCTTTTTCTTCTACAATTTCATTTCATTCCTTAAAAGTTTTCTTGCCCTAACTTCTGTCTTTGTGCACATCAAGAAAGAAACAGAGAACTCACTCTGAGTAGGGAAGGAAAAGGTTGATGCAGAGGAGACGTCAGACCGCTTCTTCTTTGTCAATGTTTTTCTACTCAGCTGACAATGCAACCAAATCATTACTTGATTGACGAGTAAGTGTCAAAAACCTCTTTGCATGAGGGAATAAACAGGGCATTTCATAACCACACACAGGTGTGCACAGTTTTAACAGAGCACGACTGCATTTACAGGTATGACTGGGCATACCTGAGCCCTTCAACACATTTGTTACAGCTTAAGGGAAACGTTTGCCCTAAAAGACTCAACGCAGTTGTGTGACCTGATTTAGGGTGATCGGGACCTGCAACAAAATCCTTTCTCTAGAGGTTTTCTTTCTATTTATGAAAGTTGGGATTTGTTGTTCCATGCAGATACCCTAGCCCTCTGCACCCCTTTAATTTCTCCATTATTTATTTTTAGCAGGGTTCTATCAGTTTCGATTTTTCAGGTGTACATGACATGCAGTATTTCCCTACAGGTTATAGTACAAAACTCAGAAAGTGCCTCGTTCGTCACTGGTAATATTCGATTACGTGTCTAGGCAATGCTTCTGCTTTCTAGCTTAGTTTCCATTATTTTTTAGATATCCTCAGCTACCCAAAAATCTTATCTACTTCTAGTCACACCAAAGAAAGGAGCAGCATTCCATGTATACAGGTGAAGTACAGCTTTTAAGTCATGCCTGTAGAACACTCGTCTGAAATAGAGCCAGGTCATTCTGAAACAAACATTTTGTGTTGCCCTACTGATTTCTCTCTCAGGATTCATTGGTTTGGTTGCATAAAGAGCGTGACCTTCAGCTGCAGCATCTCCTCCAGATGGGGCACTTGAAAGGTTTCTCTTGCACCTGTTGTCTAATGAAGTCTTCAACGCAACCTGACTTAACCGAAAGCCTCTCCCATCTAGCTGGCTGTCCGCAGTCACACAATTTCCATCTGTGATCTCTATATCCCCACCCCACCTTTGTTAAACGTGATGCAATAAGCCAATAGCCTCAGCGCATCTTCAGTGAGGATGGACACGGACACACAAGCACACATACCTGCTTGCCATACACGGTAAGCATTTATTTGCTGTGCATACAAGTCTTTCTTTTGCTGTGTGTTAAAGCTTCCTGCGTTACAAAGCTTTAAACCCAATGTTGTCCCTTTAACATTTCTTACTGTGAATCTGGAACAGCATCTGGAATTACAGTTAATTTAATCCTTGAGGGTACATTCTCTCTCTGAGGCGTATGACTAAAATGTGTGCACAGAGGGACAAATGTCCAGTAACCTTAGGTGACTATGTTTTTGCAAACTTCTTAAAGATTCAATTTAAAAAAAAAAAAACCACAGGGAAGATTATCTTAGAAGAATTGTAAGTAAGATTTAGGTAATTATATTGAGATCCACCTTTCTTTTATGTATCCATGTAATCTTTATAGATACTGCCATCCACCCTGAAAATGCTATTGCAAATGGTCATGACTGACATAAGTATTTGAGTTCTTCACTTTTTTTAAAATGAAGGTTTTTTCAAATGATCTCGTGAGAGTATATTGTTGTTAGTATGCCACCCTTTTACAGACACATGTAAAATCACGGTAAAAAAAATACACAACTATCTTATTAAATGCCACGACAGAGTTGTCACCAACGGGGGAGAAGGAAGGAAGCTATAAAGAATGGCGGAAGAATAATTAAAGATGATAAACATGTACTTGAAATCTTTTGATAGGAAGAACAAGTGATGGAGTTAGATAAGGAGAGGCGCCACGCTGGTTGTATCTCTAAGCAACAGGCAATCAAACAGCCAGATAAGCATCTTCATAAAGTGCAACAGACTCAAATGCAAGGGTCATAACTGAAGAATCACTTCCTGGTTCAGCTTAGGTAGTAAAAATTTATGACCTACTTAAAAAAAAAAAAATCCTTCAAACCTAAAAACGTATTTTCCAATAAATTTGTTTTCCATAAAGAATGCAAGCCACTTAGGGCATGCCTTGGTAATAGCAGGAAATGAGAATATTTACAGTAGTGAGCTATAATATAAAATATGCAATGTTGCACATGAACATTTAAAATAAACCTTTCCATGCACAGCTGAGCTTTATGTAGTTTTCCACACATCTCAAAGGTAGGAAGAAAAGAAAGCAATACAATATGCTCTTCTTTCTATTGCTGGGCTCTGTTACAAGAATCACATAAAATTTCAAAAAACACTGCACGTTTTTTCTTGCGTTTCTTCTACTCTGTAGCAGAATTCACATCTCTGTACCATCTCACATAACCTGGCACGTCTATCCTTAACACGGACTAACACTGTCTGCATGGGAAAGGACTAAGGACCAGGCAATATGAAAACTGCAAATAGATGCTGAAGTCCCTGAATCAAAAATCAATTCAAATCCAAACCGCCTGGCAGTGAAGTTAAATAAAATACTGCTATCAGCATGTCTCTAACAAAATCCATGTATTGTTTATAAGAAACTTATGAGGTGTTACAATAAAACTGAGTCACTGCTGTACAGTAAATATATTTTTAGTGTCATAACAATGTATACAATTGACTTTGGCAATTTTAATATGGACACATGTTAAATGCATTACCAATAGAGCTTCATCACATTCATATGAGCCATTTCACTTTAAGGCCCCATCTATGCTATAGGAAAGGTTGTTTAGCATAGAAGAGGTATGGTCCTACGTGGTTTATTGTTTCTGGTGTCGTTGGAACAAAACAGTTTCAGAACACAGCACAGTTACAGAACAGTTGTATTCCACAATTAATACGTATCCCTGTTACAGGAACTGTACTGCTCCATTCACACTCAAGGAAAAAAATATGAAAAATCCCCCACCCTGATAACCCAGATGTCTCTATCTGTATCAGCTGGCACAGTCATGCTGATAGCAAACAACAACTATGTCATTAATCACTCTGAATCTGAAGCATCAGATACACAGACAGAAGCACTCCTGTGATGCCAGCTTGTAACTTCTAGGGGTAATAGACAGAGATGAACTAGTCCCAAAAAATCGTAACTGATGCATTTATAATTTTTTTTAAATTGAATAATTATTTACAAAATTACATTCACATATACTAAAACAAATACAATTCCTTTTAAATAACCAACATCAGATGTCTGTCTAAGCTCAATGTGAATTAATTTAACAAGTTTTAAATATTTGAAAATGGAATTTAGAATGACAATCCTCAATACCCAAAGTAAATGTAGTTATTACTGAACTCAGTTATAAACAGATCTGAGAAATATCCTCTAATACCCAAATAAATTAATTTGGCAAACAATGCAGTACCTTGGACTCAGAATTTATAACTATAGCAAACAGAGTCTGGAACAGGAGCTTTTATTTTAACTCTCTTTAAAACAACCTTCAGAAATCACTTTCTGTATGTGTTACAGTCTCCTTTTACAGTTTAACCTCAATCCAATCAGCAGTCTCCAGGGATTTTCAAATCACTAAAGATTAAAATCCTCTCTGACTTGACTGTTTGACTAATGCTGTGTGTTTAATAATTCTACTTGTGAGAGATTTTATTTGACAAAATCCTGCTGTGTGGAACCTTCAGACGCTATACAGCTGTACTAAAATATAAAGCTCTGTTGTCTTTGGTTCTTTATATAGACTATACCCCAGCACTGAGAAAAAAGAAGAAAACTTTATAGTACATATATTATTATGTTGATATTAATGTAACCGCTGTAGTATTAAATTTACACACACTCTTTTAGAGCAGAGTAGTGAAAATGCAACTGTTACACAAACATTAGTTAAACTACCCTGTTGTCTTGACCGTTCACAGAAATCAATTACATTTATGATTACATTTCAATGAAAGGTATTTTGTAAATGGGATGGAATTGTAATATTTTATGCTTTAGGCATTCATTAATAAAAGCATTTCAGTGTTAGCATTTGCAAGTGTTTTGCTTTTTAGCTTACACATTTCTTAGCATTCCAGAGCACATGTTAAACTTCATGTAAATATTGTGTTTATATTTTATGACAATGCTGTGACTTCAAATTTGAGTGGTAAGAGGAAAAGAGTCATCATTATTTTAGCCTTCAGTATATATTTGTGTAAGACAGCACTTACTCTACAGCACAGCTGAAAATCGTGATAACCTTTTAAGTATATAGCATTAGTTAGTAAACATGCTACCAGACAAAAAAAGACAAGATTGATGAATGCCACGAATATCAAAGAAAACAGAAAAATAAGCGTGTTTCTACCTGAGGTAGCATCAATCACTGTTGAAACTCCTCTGCGATCAGAAACCGGACGTGATGACCCCGGCATGCTAACAGGTTCTGAACGAACTGGCTGGATCCTAAATGGTAAGTTATAGTTACCACCTGGGTCAAAATCGTTGCTCAGGAGGGCTACAACCAAATCACAAACCTGAAATAGGTGACCAATTAAGCAACTACTTATTTTGAAATCTGCCAATAGTTAAAAATTTTCCTTCACTTCGTGGTGCCGAGGTATGGATAATCCATCTACAGACAGATCAAGACTATACACAATGTGAATATCCCTAAATTATGTCTCAGATGTGAGTACCACCCCCTCCCCCAAATAAACCCACCCTATCCAAACTGCTTAAAATTCTTCCAGAACAGCAGCAATTTCTTTACCAGCTTAGGAGAAAAGGTACATCTGTAAATGCCTACTACTTTTGTTGTGTATGTATATATATATATTAATTTATACACCTATATATTCATTTCTTAACTTTCTGCTTTCTGTTAATGTATGCATATAGATAACATAAAAATATCATTTAATAACATATTTTACATTTATATCCTTACTTGCAGGAGCAATCATATGCAAGGAGAAATCACATATTTCAAAAGCATGTATTTTCAGCCCAAGGCCAACCTGCTCACTTTTAATAGGACTGGTCATTGTTAAATGTTGTTAAATCTTGAGAGCTACTGGACAGGGCACAGAAACAAATGGTGCATAAAGTAGTTCTACAAAATTGCTTGCTATCCATAACTTTAAATCCGCATTTAGCCCCACTCTTCTAGGCCACCCCCTCCCAATTCCAAATCAACCAATGTCAAAAGACAGATGAATTAAATACATGAAAAAGAAGAAAGCAATGAAAGAAGGAAGCAATGAAAATGGAAAAAAAAAGGGGGGGGGGGGGGGGAAATATTCCAGAAGCTCCCTTACTCTTTGAACATACTGGCCACTTCATGGCACAACGCTCCTACTCATGACTGAGAGAATTATCTTTTAAAGTAATGCAGAACTGTAAAAGCTAAGACAATGCTGAGCAAGGCCACCTTTCAAGGCCACCTACAATGAAAGAACACACTTTTTACTATCTTTCATTGTAATTTACACAGGAAGAGGTGGCAAAATGGAATCTAAGCTGTTTGGCCTGGATGAATTTTTATTGTTGTTGAGTCGTACGCTTTTCTCAGACTTTCATCTGGACAAGCTTGATGAAAACTATTACAGGTTCTACACAGATGGCCTCATTTAAGCATAAGGTAAGGTATTCACACAACAAATGTGAAACAGCTCAGAAATTCATTTTATGCTTACCTGAGACTATTGAGATCAAGATCATCGGTATCGAAGTCCAGAAGAGGCTGCGGGGTGTCACTGGGACCATGCGACTGCAGCACTGACGAACTGGATGAAATGACAGTGGTTTGGCCGGAGGGGTGAATTGTTTTGAACTGGAACTGGGGGCCCATCCACAGGCGCCGATGAGGCCCGGTGTGAGTCACTATTTCAACCTGTGGGAATATGGGAAACGGTCAACACAAAACTGCAACCGAATACACTGAGTGGTTCTTTCAATGCACCGAAGCTCCATACTCCTGTTGTTCTCGAGCAAAAAGAGCGTTTTGTGCCATCAGTTCAGGGAAACACTGAATTTCAGAACATCCTTGCTAGAGAAAGGATGCTGTAGCCAAAGGCAAGAGCTTCTTGAAGAGCTGTGAAAGCCCCTGAACCACCAGCTTTAGGACACTGCACCCAGTTCTTAAAACTGCTCAGAAGACTGTCAGTCCATCCTGGCCACCTCCACCTGGTCCTGTTCATTCCTCCCCCTGGCGTTACGAAATACACGCTATAACTCAACTGCTAAACATCTCCTGCTGTGGCAGCAAATGGGGGAACACAGTTCTGCCTGCACCTACATGAAGTGGACAGAGGAACTGAAAGCTTATTTTCCCCAAATATTCTTGTCAGTACCTTCAATCCTGACTAGGACACAAGATACACTTTTTAAAAGCAAGCTGTTACAGCTTTGTTCCAGCTGCTTTCTAAAAGTTCACACGTTAAACAGCACTGCTTCACATGTATGTAGTGCGAACTGTATATCAAATCAAAGCTCGTAATTATTGTTGGCATAGCTGAGGAAACTGCTGGCAGAGACCATCTTGCTGGAAAGCAACAAGATTTGTAACAGAGAGCAACGTGAAGTGCACTGTGAGACACTGAGCACCTCGGGTCACATTCATTACTATGCTGATGGGAGACAAGCATGTATGTGCAACACGGAGCTTAGAAGGGCAGACGCATACTGATTGAACTGAAATTCTGACAATTAAAACAAAGCTAAGGGTGTTGGCTTGCCATGAATAACCACACATACTTTATATAATAGGTGCATATGAGACATATATCCATGGGCATGTTTACGTGTGGATGTACACACAAACACAGACAGAAGTGTCACAGTTCCCTGCCTACTTCCAAAAGGCACAGAGAATACAGCGGGTGTATCTAATAAACAATAATTTCAAATACTCAAATTTTCCTTTAGGTATTGGCTCTCAATGAGTCTAGATATGAATTTCAGAAAATAAGTTATTTAAGCAAATAATGCATTCAAAATGCTTTTGAGAAATGTCTTTTCATGCTGATAGCTATACACCTGATAAGTATCAACTTTTACAAACTGAAATATGTCAACTCTAGGAATACAAACAACCATGGGAATTTAAGAATGTAACATTTTCGGCAATGTACATGATCAGGATTCGGCCTTGTAAATAGAAGAGCAAACAACAGTCCTCAGTAATAGAATTAAAAAATAAATAAAACAGCTTTTAAAGATCAGAAACAGGCAACGTGAAATGAAAATACTAAGCTCTGGTAAACTCATATTTTTAAGATGACAAAAACAGACTGCTAAATTCCTATAAATTTTTGCTAAAACAATGATTAGCTTCACACGAAGAATGTAATTTAGTAAGCAAGTTCATGAAAATATATTTTTGTATCTCTATGACATGCAAGTGCATCTTACAGTCTTCTTTACTCATATATGTGTACTAATAGTGATTCTTAATTCTTTAAGAAACAATTTTAAACACTGGATAATGTTCTAAGTTCTCTGCTAACGTAAAATGACAAATGCACAGCCTATTTAGCACTACTTCCATCTTTGCATTTATCTTAGCGTAACTCAGATTGACTGTAGATGTTTCTGAGTCAAGTAGCTTTTATGTAGCAGTGTAAATTAGGCCACAGATAAAGTAATCTGTATATTTTAAGCTTGAAACCATCAGTGTCACAGAGCCGAGAGGTAAACAGATGCCTTTGCAATTTTACTGAGGCTATGGCCAGATGTTCCTATTCACTCTCCTGTTGTGTGCAGGACAAACATATTGTATCTACTTCACACTGACAGCACACATTACCCACTGTTCTAATTGAAAAGTTGAAGTGAAGGGCAGTGTTTTTTCACTGCATGCTGTTACTGTTGATAACAACACTTTAATTTTGAAAAACATACTTGCACTTTAGGCTTAATCTAAAGTGGCTTGCTTAGAGAATGCTAGCATCTTCATGCTCAAAAGAGATATCATCACTCGTTTCACTTAGCAAAAATTAAACATTCCCGAAGCAATCTCTGAATTATCTGTGTTCTGAGGGATGTCACTTTTTTTTTCCTTACATTTAGTCTGGTAGGGGGATAGACGTGATGAAGTCTGAGCAGTCTTAAGTTCCTTTGACATTGTTTATCTTCCAAGAGTTAGCAGTATACCAACCCTCATAACATGGGTTTACTTTACTCTTTTTCCCTGAGGTTGCCCACCATACTGCTAAGTCACCAAAACAGGCAGATAAGTTCAACTATCCAAACAGTACTGGAGAGGTTTTACAAGTATAAGGAATACTACAGGTGAAATCTTGGCCCCAGTAAGCTCAGTCACAAAATTCCCATTGACTACAGTGATCCACTAGTTTCACCATCTTTATGCTCTGAGAAATCAGAGACAAACTAAGCCAACAAGTTACATGAACGTGTAGTTATGTTTGAAAATTTAGGCCGGGTTAAGTGGATTTACAAGAATAAATTCCCCAATGAATGCAACTCCCAGGGGGGTGCATGTGGAAACCCACCTTCTCATTTTAGGAAAATGTTGTGTATGATTTATACACCAGCAGGAGAAGCAAATCACATCTGCAAATATTTAATATTCATGAAATGATGCCACATAGCTCAGCAACACATTTAATGCCTCACTCCCATAATAACATTGTCCTTAAAACGAAGGAAACCCACATATTTTGTCAGGATGAAAACCACGTATCAGGTACCTATAATTGCTTTAGTAAATCCAAAGCATTCTTAAATTTTATTTATTTCTCTCTAGCCTTTTATTTCTAAAAGGACCTAATTCTCGGTGTATTATTCATGACTTACAATCTTAAACTGAAGTTAAGCTTTGAGCCAAATCATCAAGCATTTACTGAGTTCTTAAAAAGAAGCTTCACTTACTGAAACAAGGCAAGAATGGCTAAAATTACCAAGATTTAATCTCATATAAAAATATTTCACCAAGCAGGATTATTTTAATGCACCATAGTATTTGTATCTAGCCATAGCTCGAAGCGATTATCAGCTAGGAATGCACTAACAGAAAATCAGGGAAAAAAGGAAATAAACCAGTTAATCTACCATTTTTACACTAAATTGCAGTGAGTATAACACAGGTCACAACTGAAAAGGCATCCTTATTTTGCTAAGCCCACTTTTGTATCCATGTCTGAAGAGGACCATGTCAGGAGAAAAATGTAGTTAGTTAATTTCTGTGGACAAATTAAACTTCTTACTTTACCCTGAACTTGCCCAGGATGTGACTTGTGCCAATAATGACTGGGGCTTTATATAGTTTTTAATATAGTTTGTATAAAACTTAAAGACAGTCAAACTCCTACAGTGTTAAGTCAGGAGTGAAGTCAGTTTTACACAAGGCAATAGCCATGGTCCACTGGGAGTTTACTTTCAATTCTGAGCAAAGTTGTGGATTTTACTTCTAGTGGACATTATTACTGTTTCACTTCTGTACTGGAATGTTCCGTAAGAGCATACCTGTGAAAGCCACTCTTCATCCTCTTGTCCGCTGTGGTCAGATGCTAAGCTGTCATACGACTCATGTCGAGTGATAGGTCCAGGGCTTCCTGGTGGAACCACTGAAAACAAAACAAACAAACAAAAACACACACACAAAAAAAATTAAAAAATCAGATTTATTTTTAGATGTTTTTTTAAAAAGCTTTTTCAGTAAGTTATCGGTACAGAAACATATGTATTTCCCTAAATCTGTGGTGATATGCTGGAGCACAGAAGGAGCTCAAATATTGATATCAAGCGATGAAGAGATTTGTTCTTCAAACCTGAATGTATATATACAGCTACTATGATAACCCAATTGACTCGTCTTCTTTTAACTTTAAATGCTTAGTGAACAGACAGAACAGCTCCAGCACAGACGACAACCATCTGTCTTAAGGAATTTAACACTGAGAAATGCCACTGTCAGTGATGTAAGCCTTTTCTGCAAACTTTTCAGCAAAATTTGAATTATGTTAAAGCACGCTGACAACAGCTATCCTGAGGCACTGGGACAGGTGCTGTTCTTGAACACAGACTACTCCAAGACTTCATGAATTGAAAGATCGCTCTCATTTTGACATTACCATGGTTAATTCAAACCCGACTTCATGAGCAACTTGGTTTTTAGCCTTTGATGTTTCTTTCAGTTCAATTGTAAGAGCATCGTTATCATAGTGTCACCTTACCATTACAGTAGTTAACAATGTGTTTGTTAAGAATCCACAACAGAGCAAAGTTTGGTATTTCATTTGCTACAATGACTGAATACTGAGATTATTTCACTGTCCTGTAAAACACCAGAAATTCTGTATTCAGGTGTTACATTGCACTATAGTAATACTCCATAGTACCTCATAATAACTTTGGACAGATAAGAAAAACCCTTCCTGCAGCTGCAAGTGACACAAATAATTAGAAAGAGGCATTATTTCAAGCTGAGAGATAAATTCATCAGCAGCTATTAAGAAGAACAGTCCAGACACAATCTCCAAGAAATCCACAGCCTACAAACTCCCTTGAACTGAAGCACCTCCTTCCAGCCACTACCACAGATCCTCAGCTGGGTAAATTTTTGGTTTGACTCACCATCAGATCTGTCCACAGTGCTCACCAGTAAACCTTTTATTAACAGCATCATGAGAATCTTATATTACTGCGATGACTTAAATACTTACGTCCGTGTGGTTTTCAAAAGACAAATGAATAACCTCAATTCACAGAGCAAAACTAAGTTAATTTTGTTATTCATTGCTCTCGTTCTTCTTTATATAGACTCATTGCAACAGAAAATTTCAAGTTGTTCAGCTCTGTGGACTGCATGATATCCAAAAACACTTTAAAAACTATTCCTGTTTATGCATACAACTTTGGAGAAAATCACAATTTAGTGTTCAAGTACTACCACAAAAAAAGCCAGATAATTTTAAACTCATTATTGTAAAGATTAATATTTCATGATTCCTGGTCCTTGAGTCCTTTAAAGATGTCAGCAAAGCTTACAGCCTAGCTACTTTACTTCTAAGGCAGCGGCGTCACATTGCTTTGACTAAAACTTCATGCTTGAGAAAGCTGAAAACCAGTGCACTGCAAGCGAGCACCCAAGACAATAGGACAGGTGCTATTTTCCATTTTCTGGTACCTGCTTATTGTCAGGGCCTGGCAGAGGCCCGGATCCAACACTACGAAACCCTCCCCACCTTGAGGGAAGAGCAGACACTGCAAAAGCAAATCACAACAAGCAAATGCAACTATGGCATTTTTTACTGTGGTAAAATCAGAGTTCACGCTATGGTGATAAGAAACCAGACTATACTAAAATTAGAACCAATATTTTAATATTCACATAATCTAAGAATGACTCAAAGTTTTTAAAATTGTTTTTTAAGAACTACATTATTATGGGGTCGACCTTTATGTGTCAAGTTTCCATCCACTACAAATTTTTACAGGCGTGTTGTAAACTCCTAATAATAGGAATTTATAATGGCAAAGCAGACACAACCGTAACCATAAATACAGAACGGCGCCTCTGCAATATAAACAGCACAGGCTTTTCATAAATCCATATATTATATGAAAAAAAAAAGGGATTTCCATCCTGCTTTTTTAAGTGGGTATCTAAACGCAACCTCAGCCATGGAGCCATTGGTAACACCTCCACACTAGTGAGGTCTGAAAGCTGCAATATACCCTACTCAGATCTGGGCCTAGCTTATTACACAACAGAAGTGTAATACGTTAGGATAATATATATATAGAGAGAGAGGCCCAGTATATAATATATATATATAGAGAGAGGCCCAGTCTCACGAGAGGTCACGATGGGAAGCCGCCACCCGTAATGGCTGCCGCCGTCGCGCGCTGAGGCGAGCTCGAGGCCCAGGGGTGCCTCAGGAGCCTTGGGCCTGCCCACATACGCGCCTCAGCAGCTCCGGGCGTTATTGCAGCGCTGTGTGCTCGTCAGTTTTCAAAGTAATATAGGAACTATTCATCTCTGTCATGACTGCAGTGACAGATGTAATTCCGTGACTTACAGATGGGTCTCTCTAGCCCGTATCAAACTTGGCATTAAGACAATCCACACACCGTCCTGGGTTACAAACTGCTGACGATTCACAGTACATACCTTAATATGAAACCGACACGTCCATACTTCCCCCTTACCGGTGAAGTTTATATTTGAAACCAACGAAACAAAGCCATTATTTTGACACGTTTTGCTGTTGCCCTAATCTTCCCCATATCTCCCGACTCCCCGACCATAAATCGCGCTGACTGCAGAAACGCCTGTTTCTGAGGGCACAGCTGATCGACTGCAGCTTTCCTGCTATCGAGCGCCGCTAACAAACTGCTCATGACTCTAGCAGATGTTTTTGCTTTCAAACCAACGGGAACTTTATGGACTGTTCTGAACTTTTTTTTGTTCCTTCTATCCCAGGGGCAAGTACTAGAGCTGTCAAGATTCGGGAAACTGCTATCCAGTGACTAGCAGCAAAAATGCTGGCCTGGGGAGCAGCATCCACACTGCTCTGTCACCCTATTTCTCCACTGTGCAATAATACTCTTATGGCAAGCTGAACACTACATTTTACTGGATATTCAAGACAGCTTGACAATAAAAAAGAAACAAAATTCAATTTTAGCAACAGTTTTGGTCCTATACCGTATTGCCTTCTCCTGTACGATTCCAGCTTTGCATCGGTCTCGTGATCACCCACTTCAGTGCAGCTTCGGACTGCAGCATTAACTCTTTCTACCAAAAAGTGACGACATGCTGAATTCCACGGAAAAGCTCTGCCTTCGAGTTCACCAGCAGGGCAACAGTGATAAAGCCTCAGCTGAGGTCAAACCTCAGTAATTTATTTTGCTATTTAATAAAATAGCATTTATGTACCACACCTATCACAAAAGCAGGCATTTAAAAAAGAGTCTGGTTTTGATAGCAGGATCCCATAACGATGGTCCCAGCCTTACCACAGGCAAAGCACGCTCAACTCCCACTGCCCTTAGTGGGAGCATGCAGCATTTTGTGAGATATGACCTTATAAGACAAGTGATCCTTGCTGGAGATTTGCCATTGCTATACTGCTTATTACAGATATACATACAGTCATTTTTTTTCAAGTTAAAAATGGCCTTGAAGCTACAGGAGCAATTATGTCCTAAAAATCCAAAAGCTATTTTTTCTGCATTTCTGGGTCACACACCTCTTGCATCGTTATCAACTATTCAGTTCCAGGATGAGATTAATTTAAGTTTGGAGGGACATTTCCAGGAAATTGGCTTAAAAGTACTATTTTATCTTCTTGCCTAATTTTTTAAAAAACTGAATTCCAACTTGAAAATACGACAGCTTCATACACATCAGTGCAAATATTCTTACGCTGTAACATACAGTTTTTCAATTTTGAAAGAATTTCACTATAATGCTACACAATAATAATTCAAAATTCAAAATTTTCAATGGCTTTGTATCAAGTACTTTTTCTTGCACTCTTGTAATTTCTCTTTCATTGGGAAAAAGTCATGTGTGTCACAAACAGACAAGGAGCAAGCCCTTCTTGCACAGAGATATTTTATTGGCAATTGCAAGTGCCAATAAATCCAATGCTTTGTGTCTAAGCTATGCCAATTTTTAATTTCTTGCTATGCTTACTCCATCATCTGGAACAAACACATATCAAATATCAGAACGCAACTCTGTTTACTTTAAAAGTGAGCAAACAGAGGAATTTGTTCAAGTACCTGCAGAGTGAAAAAAACTACAACAAAAAAAAATGAACAGTTATTAAAAATCTAAGGTGAGAATTAAAACATACAATTTTTATCTATGCAGCATAACACGAGTTTCCAAGGCTCATTCATAAATGCAAAAACCATAAGCAAGCTTGCATGCACTCAAAGTCACTTTTAAAAACTGGAGTGCTACACACTGCAGAAATCAGGGCTTTGTCATAAATATCTGGTAAGAGGCAAAATCACCTTTGAGCTGCTCAAAAGCGCTACTGGGGACTTCAGTCTCTGTTCTTCCAGTGAAAAGTGATCTACATCAACACTAAACCTGGAATATATTCCTATCTATCCCTCTACTCTGACTATCTCTACTGAATCTTTCCCCCTTTAACTAAGGAAAATCAGAATCTGAGTGAAAACTGTTGTTCTTCATCTTCTTTCTTGACCTGAACATGGTCCCTTCATTTTCATCCCTCAAAATAAAAGGTGCAAGTGCTTACCAATGCTCTAAGGTAAAGTTAAAATAAATATATAAGGAAATAAATAAATAAATGAATGAATGAATAAATAAAAATAATCCACAAGCATCTTTCTGTGCAGTAACATGATTAATGTTACTACTATAGCGAAGATCATTAAAGGCAAGGGTCTAAAAACATTACCAACTTAGTCACTTGGGTGATAACTGTTAGTGCTAGGAAAACTGCACAGAAATGACTGCAGAGACAAAAGTTTCACAAGCCAAAACAAAGGCTGAAGTACATCTGAGCTGGTATTCCTCTGAAACTCTAGGACCCAATTCACACAGTTCAATGATTAAGTATGAAAAAAAAAATTGTTCTGAAACCTTGCCATGACATTTAGTGATAAATAAAACAAACAATTTATATTAAGCTTAGGAATAATTTGCATAGGCATTCTTGGTGCGTAAGCAAGACCTACACTAATACACATGTTTGGCGAATATTGGAATTAACAAAGAGTGCTTTTGTTCACAGACGGGATAATTATACAATAAATACCTAGACCTAAGACAAATCATTATTCATTCAAAAATTATAAATTGTCATCTTTCAGCAGCACAGAAGTGTTGGAACAAAGAAACACTACGGCTCAATTGTGTGCACACTTATGGTTTTAATTTGTGAACAATAAATCATTAGTTTTACTTAGTTTTGTGTACTTCTTGAACCAAAAGGTTTTAATTTTCTCATTTATATAAATAAGCTTTACACAATTCAATTTAATTGAGAGTTATATACGAAATTCCCAATGTGCTCTTTTCTAAAGGATGTATGTTTGTCCAAATTAAGAGCAAACAAAGGCATTTGCAGACTATAAAGACTATTTGTTCTGTGCTGCCTGCCATACACACATGCATGCAGACACCCAGAAAACTTTCCTTTATTTCAACTGAAAACACAGAATTTATCATTTAAAATAAGATTCTGTAATCTAGCAGAAACAGAAACAATGTGCTCTTAACTAATTCATCAAGGCCAAAGCCTGTCCTTCATCTACGTGCAAGGGAAACAGGTATACAAACTAAACATCGCATACCCCCTGGTTTCATATAAATCACACAAACATCTGATTTTGATGCTTTTTCTGTGATTCCTAAGTTACATCTAAAATGATCACAAGTGGCTTAGAGACCTGAGGTAATCACATGCTTGTCAACAAGCTTCAGGATTACTTCTTTTAAAATTAAACTCCACAATCTGAATGATTTACTTCATGCTACTCTGGAACTACTGGCGCATTGGTTACATCACGTTACGCGTGACAAGTAGAATGTGACAGTTCTGGTCTAGGTCTACATGGCGCCACCTCAAAACCAACAGGTCCACCTCTTTTCCTTCTTACAGATAGGATCTCACTTCCTCAGAGGTCGGTTTTGTTATCCTGCAGTTGGGTGACTTGCTTCAGCAAAGCCTTTCCATGCAATTCGAGTCCAACAACCGCTGACAGAGTTTCACTGCACGCATGTTCCTGCGCCTGCCCTTCCAGCACGTAGCTCTACGACTGCTGGCTCTACCTCTGCTCAAGTTTGACAGTAAAGTGAAAACCAGATTTTGCTTTTAGACACAATTTTACAGCCACATTTAAAATAAACTGTTTGTAGTTTGGTGATATGCTTTATGTATTTTTACTTGTGGCTATATGTTAGTGAGCAAAGTTCTGTTTTTAATGCATTTTTCAGCATGTAAACTTCTGCAGGAGGATTCCGTGCAAATTAAAATATACTCTTTCACCCAAAACTTCTCTCCCGTCAATTTTTTTCTAATGTTATGACTGTTTCTAATATTCTTATACGCATAAACATCATAAAATTACACTAAAAAAAATCTACAAATCAGTAACTTAGCCAGCCTAACAGTTATTTCGTAACATCAATTGACTTACAGATTTATTCATTCGTTATTTGTATATTGACCATAGTTTATTAGGTGCTTTATAGACCATCCATTCTCTGTATCAGCACTTTAATCTTAAAGGAATAGTCAGGACTGCAAGCAGGATATGAGTTCTCCTTAGGTTTTCTCCAGCTTTGATGACTGCTTTACTTGCTCCTTACTTTACACTGGTTTGACAGCCGACAGCCTGGATTTTTTTTCCCCAAGAAAGTACTGATCAGGTATTCAGACATCACCGTTACTCTTGGTCGCACCACAAGAGAGGTGAATCTCCATCGTGTTCAAGTCCCTTCCTTGTCTTAAGTTCCCACAGGAAAACCATGAAGTACAATAAGCATTTAAATCTGGGCAGAGCTAGAACCTGATATTACTCCCAGTACTGAGCACCTTAAGGCTGCTCAACACTTTAAATACTCAGACTGTGAGCAGACTATCAGTTCTGTATCAAAGGATAACATATATATTCTGTCCTGAGTTAAAGAATAATTTCAACTGCACAAACCTGTGGTGAAATCCATCTGATGGCCATCTTTAAGGAATTATGGAAGAGGTAACTATTTCTATAATTCACTGACTTCAAAAGTATGTTTGACATTATTGTCGGGAAAATTATGTTAACCATGGATTACTGTTACAATCAAAGTATGTAGTGAGAAGTCAAGAGGCTTAGTAGTAAATTTTCAAAGCGGTGCATGGGGATTTACCCGTTTGACTCCCATTAACGTCAATAGGAGTCGCGCGGCTAAATCCCTGTACACTGCTTTGAAAACTGACCCCTTCGTGTTGATGGACCCCTCTCTAAGAAGTTCCAGATGACCATGTAAGAATAGTAAAGAACTGTTTCAGCATGTGCCCTTGTTCATTATTGTTGTTTGTACACATCTGAAAGTATTTTAATTCCTATATGCAGTGCTGTTTCCAGCATTTAGTATATAAAATACGGATTAAGATGGGCAAGTCCTCAGTAATCTGACGAAGCCATACACATGCCCATGTATATATATCAAAAAACTGACACAGGTTGGCAGCCTCCAAAACACCCTACAGAGTTAATTTTTATCCACTTTGTCTATATTATTTCACAAACAGCAATTATGGCTGAAGAACATATCAGGATTTAGTACATTGCTCATATGCAATGATGCAGCTCTTTCATGGAATGATACCTGACCTGTTTCTGTTTACCCCAATCAGTCCAATGCTCAGTCAGAAATTAAATTTGCTTCCCTTTACCACTTAATCCTGTTTCCTGTAGGGAGCAGGAAGTACAGGTTACAGTTTTAGGGAAACTTAGCTTCCCCTTAAAAAAAGACCATGAACTACAATTTCATTAGAAACATCTTTTTTTGGAGCAGGAAGGTGATCCAGATTAGCTTGCAATCTGTTATGCCCTGAAATGTAAGAAGCAAACCTGAAAATTCCATTTTCACTGTTTGTGACTACTGCCAGGAAAACCCAAATACTCAGAGAAAAAAAAAAAGGAAACAGTATACTTGTTCAGTAATCTGTGGTTGATACCATGAAAATACAAAACAAAATTTAACAAATCAGACAATATAAAAATAAAATGTATTTTTAGATATTTTTATGAAGTCAATGAAATGCATAGGGAAGAGAAGGAGTGGTGGGACCTAGGCTTATTTTAATTTGAAATGCTGAACAGAAGAATCTGTGAGAACACTACAGCAAACCTGTTTCAGTGTTGCAGTTAATAATTAGTTCTCTAAAATTCTGAAATTAGTTTTGGTGTTTGTTTTTTTTGTATATAAAAGAAGTCCTCTACAAAATTTCAAGGAATTATATATCATTCCACAAAGATCTGGACTTTTCAGGACATCTGAACAACTCCATATAAGCTACTGATGCACAGATCCAGGAAATTCATTTACTGCATGGCAATAACAAATTACAATTTCATGAAAAGGATACACTAGCTAGAGACAATTTCAAGTAGGAAGGATAATAATGGCAATCTGAGAATCCAGAAAATATAAAAAAATATATATAATTTCCCATCTGGATAATAAAGTTAAACATATGTACTCAAGTAAGTATGTGAAATCTCAGCTGTGTGCTGGCCGTACACAAAATACCCGAACAACACATCGCTGTTTCCCATCTTTAAGTCTATTGCTCTAACAGCTAACGCGGTTAGCTGCAATACTCTTGCTGAGAGTAGGGGTCGAAAAACCTGGCAGAATCATTCAATGTACCGAAAGGCTGTTTGTACATTTGCTCAGCACAGATGAAGGAGCACCCTCCACCCCCGCCCCCCTTCAGACTGTCCTTAGTTCTGCAAATCTTTCCTCTGTCACTCCGAACCTCCATGAACTGCGTGTGCTTTGCTGGGTCTTGCAGCTGCTGATTTAAGCCCAGACCACTCAATTGACACAATTTTGTGGACAGGCCCTCATCTGTGCTGTACAGGTGCATTGTTTAGACAACATTCATATGATTGGTGCATAAAAATTATGGCAGTTTAAATGTTAACGCACCCAGTAGCGCTTGCTCCAACCCTTCTATAGGGTTCAGAGCACAGCAGCTTGTATAAACTCAAGTGGGCTTCACCCACTTCAGCGTAAGGTCAGAGAGCTTTGTTTAGATAGCCTTCATCGGCAGATTATGTGGAACTGGCCAACTGTGCTCTGAAGTGCCACCAGTGCTGCTTCGGATCCAGTACCGCCAGCAGAGACGCCGATGGGCCGCTGCGAGCACCAGCTGCTCAGCCTCCTCCAGCCCAACTCATGTCTGACCACAGCCACGCAGAGAGGTCTCAGGAACAGAGCAAGAAGGCTTTGAACACCTCGTAACTACATGATAGCATAATTGTGGTTACAGAGCAGGCTCTGGTTGTGATCAGTTTTATTATTTGAAATCGAGCTTTGTTGTGACAGACATTGAACATATACACAGCGAGATGCAGCTCTTGCCTCGCAAACCATACTATCCACACACACACACTACAGATACATACATATAAATATATATATAGTATGTGGCATGTACCGTGACAGATACTCTTTCACATCAGCAAGAGAATGAACACACTATTAAATACATACATAGAAAAGAGTGCAAGAAAAAAATAGAGGTAGTAGGCTGAGACGCAGTGGAATACTGCGACTAATCACCAGTCCCAGTTCATCAGCCTGTTATTACCTGGCTGCCATCCTGTGCTCTGCTGCACACAGAAAAAGGCCTGCAGACCAGAATGACCAGATTCCTTACTGTACCTGCGCGGCCTAACTCAAATGGCAGCACTGTGGCTATGATTACGTGCATCACAGCTTGTTTTTCATAGTATCTGTCTTCACAGCACATATTCACAGTTATTTAATACACTTTCTACTCTTATTCTGAGTCCCACTTTCCACTGCACAGCATTCACTAGTTAGATGCATGGAATTTTTATTTCCATCAGTGGAATGTATGGAAGGAATATAAAATAGGCAATAAAGAACCACAATGTTGCTTAGAAACAAAAGTCTTGCTCAGGGTGCAGAGCTTTCATACAAGGGAGCAGGAAGTGCAAACAGGATGTCAGTGTTCAGATTATCTGTATAAAGTGTGTTATCATCCACCCCAAACAAACAATGAAGAAAGGTTAAACCCCTCCCTTTGAAGACAATGAAGAGTTATTAAGTTTGACTTCTAATGAAAGCCATTTTCAGTAAAATGCAAGATATGCCTAACAGTTGGTCTAGAAATGAAAATCTGTTGTAACACCCAAAAGTCAAAGGCAGCCATAAATGTAGACCTTAATCTTTCCAGGAATCCCTTAACGAAGTCTATAAAACTGATTATATCTTCAGGCCTAACTCAAGTGCAAATTCTTACTCAGAAATAAGTAACAGCCATGGAAGTATTACTTGGAGACCAGAACAGGAACAAAGAACGAGAATACAGAGTACTGGTTCAAATCCTAAAATTGTGAAATATGAATTACATAGCATTTACAATAAGCAATTAATGAGACAGCAGAAGCCTCAGCTACATGTCCATTTTTCTGAGAGAGCAGCACAATTTCCAGAAGTGGTCAGAGTGGGATAAAGAAAACACTGCATCATTCCTTTTAACACAACAGAAATGGTCTTTGATTATTTAAAAGCCAATTGCAAAGATCTGTCTTCAAAACCTCCTATTGGAGGTTTAATAGCAAAGAGGTGCAAGTACACTTACCAGCAACACTATAGTAAAGTAGAGACTTTTGTTTTAACAAAATCTATATTTATACGATTACATTTCCTATGGTTGAGGGCAGCTGTAATTAATGGATTTCCCTCCTTCCCCTAATGCAGTCATTTGTCAATTTAAACACAGAATGTCCAATCAATTTTGATGTATTTAGTAAGCAATTTGTCAAAGAGTACTGCATACCAGTTAATATATTAATTCTTGTCACTGGCCTGCTTCTGACAACTGCAGGTTGTCTCCACAAAATTAGTCCTGATGAGTCAAAACTCTTGCCAGGAATGTGAAGGTGCCCTTTCCAGAGTCAGAGGATAGAAATAATAACTCATTTTATTCAATACTTTTTTGGGGGAGAGCTTTTGCTCTGATTTTGAGGTGTTTTTTTTCATTAACATGTGAGTCATCCATGTTTCAGGTACCTGTAGTACAGATACCTCCAATGTTTGCATGCAGTGCTCTGCACAGCTCTCCTCCTGCTATCATGTTTGTTATGAGTGTCAGTCTAACTGTACCAGGTGAAGGTATTTATATTTTAAGAAAAAAATACAACAAGAATAAAATAGGACTATGTTTCCTTCCTTTGATGTGATTAGATTTATGAGTTGCACAGAACACAGGCAAATAAAAAGTGAATGCTAGAGACACAAATAAGATAAAATACTACGTGTTAAACCTGACAAGGGTAGGAGAGAAGCATCTAGCAACTAACACCCCACACTGAAGACCTGGAGGTTGTAATATATCTGAGGCTTCCACAATGAACTCTTACAAAAATAAGAGCAAATCTGAAATCTGCTCCACAAGAAGCTAAGGAGATTCTCAAGACTTATTTTCACTCTGACCAACTGCAAAAAGCCTGAAACATAAGCAGGACAAGCAGGTTGTAGAATTTAAAATATAAGTTCACTTTCGAGCTATGAACTTGGAGAAGAGTTCACATCTCCTGCTACCCACTTTCTCACCTCTCGCACCAGCCCTGGCTGCAACAAAGCGCTCAGGTAGACACAAACTGCATACTCTGATCCAGGTTTTTGCAGCAGATGTCACAGATGACCTCAAAGCAATCAAACAGCTGTGCTAATCCACTTACGAATACCCTTGGGATAAAGGTCTTGGACACTTGTTGTACAAAATACTTCTTCAAACAATGGTTCCTTGTTACTTCCTTACTAGCTGTGAATGTAATTTTAAAAACCTTTAAAAATATTAAAAGCCGAGCTACGTCTAACTAAATACCTAAATGCACTATTTTTGAAACCTTCTTTTTTTTTATTACAAGAACTTAGTGGCCAGCTTCATACTTTTCAGAGACTAAAACAGATTTTGGTCCTGCGTTTTGGCATCAGCCTGCATATTTATGAAAACCTGCAAAGTATAGCCCTCCAAGCAGACTGCCAGACGTTTCATTGTTCTGTCCGTCTGCTGACAGAGGTACTCTGTGCTAAAAAGCACAGAGTATTTTTCAATGACCCAGGGGGCAAAGGTCACTTATTATAAATGGATAATGAGACCTAATGCAATGTTCTGAGTGTGGACAAAGAAAGGGTCTATCTATACCCCCTTGTGACTTGGTCATTCAGGCTTTTATTTCCCCTGCACACTTAATGGAGCCAAACAATTGGCAGAAATGCTATACAGAAACTGAGAGAAACCGCTGTATTCTACCTCTGATAGACAGATACAAATAGTGACCCTGAAACGGCGCCAGAATTCCTCTTACCACTAACGTGGCAGACAGATGTAACATTCACCCTAAACCTCCTATTTAGCCATTTGCTGGCAATTAAACTTACTGACGGAAGTGATAGCACATCAAACCACAGGCTGCAGCTAATGTCAACTCATTACATTACTACAGGTAAGCAGAGCCAGATAACTTCGTTTTAGCGTGTATTTAGTGGGGGGAAAGCTAACAGGTGCTTTGGACTCTTTGTGTGAATCCTGTTTTGACTCCACTTTTTCAGAAAGTTCATTGAGTAGCTTGAGATATAACAAATCCAGAAGACAAATAAAACTTCAAAGAGGATCACATATACACAAATTTCTGTTAATGCTATTTTTACTATGTTCTCTATTTTTTTTGTCTCTAGTGTTTATTATTCAGTATTTTTCCACATTCCACACTCATCTTAAATAATTCCTTCTAAATGAATTAAAACCCAAATTAAAATTGTTCGCTGTAATTCAAATAATACAAATTCAGTATTTTGTTAGAATCGCTCATTCCTCTTCCATTAAAAAGATTCCAGTACAAAAATACTTGAATCGCATGGTACTTGGGCTGTTAATGATATACAAAGTGAGCCTCATCCATCCCTAATTTCAGGAGGTGGGATAAGCGTGTCTGTGTATACGAACACTAATGCTCACAGAAAGGCTTTTGTTCAGACAGTATCTATACATTACTTAAATTTCAACTGAAACCCAGAAGTATACAAACTACTTGTACTAAGTGTCCAAAATTCTCCAGACAGCATTCTGTGCTTTTGGACTTATACTGCAATAACTGCACGCGACATGCAGTAATTTATATATTTATATGCTTGACAGTCTGCAGGAGACATAGCTGAAAGACAGTCTGGAAGAGAAAGACATCAACTAGAGCACAGAATTTGGGGAGGGGGAGAAAGGAATGTGGCCTAAACAGACAAGCTGCAAGGACTCACAAACATAGCAAGCATCTGTGAATTAAAGCTCGCTTTGGAGAGCGTTTCAAGATGACCCAGTATTGCTGTTTTCCCTGAAGACACTAAGTTTGATAGTCTGGTTGTTAGATAATTCTGCAAAGCAGGAGGCCCGACAGCCCTAAAGAACAATAAATGCACACAGCAACAGACAGTATCCTTTTGTCCGAACACTCTGTCTTACACAGATATTTTAACTACTAACAGGACGGCAGGATATACATTACAGAAAACTGCTAGAATGGGGTCTTAACTCCACCTCCTTGGTGGCAGAAAACAGATGATGTTTTTCCTCACAAATACGCCTAGCTAAACGTGACTTCTTGAAACACTGCAGTTTCTGTGAGTGAACCTAAGTATGCCTTTTTTTATCTCATTATCATAAAACGCCATTATCATTTAATGCCATCACCAGCAACAGGTGCATAAGCAATGGACAAATATATAAATACCAAAATGAATCACTGGCAACATAAGCAGACTGCGTGGCAGCAGTTACCTTAAGCTACATTATGAAATTAGACCTATGCTCTGTTGTCAATAGGACTTTGACAGTCCTTGATCAAAGGCTTTGATAAAAACTACAAATGTATTTGTTGACCCGATTGTACTCAATGCTTCAAAATATTTATACAAAAATTTAAGCATAGGCTTGCACATCTGATTTTAGACATACTCATTAGAAACAGTGATCTATTTTAAATTTACATCATAAATTATTATACAACCAGCACGCATCCTTGCAATGACCTTTCATCTCAAAGCACAACTTACATACCTGTGCATGTGAAAGCAAAATAACACAGAAATCTAGAAAAAAAATCTGATAGAAATGCACAGCTCACTCGGTTTTGGTTGCTGTTAATTACCTCTTCAGATTATTTTCTACACTGTGAGTTTTCTTCCCTTTTCTAAGCAGCCTGGAAAAAGGAGGAACCTGGCCTTGTAGTTTTCCACATTTTGAGCTCTGAGACCATGCGACAGATGGACAGGTAGAAGTACCACATCTGATCTGGTGCCAATGTCGCTTTCACCAGTCACGTTCAGACATACTGCCTTTTGACCCAGTTGTCCACTCTGCATTTTAAATGCCTGTGTCACATAACATGCTGGTGTTAGCTGCACTGACACCTGCGCAGAGGGCCCAATATCCCCATGAGTACCTCTGCATATGCCAAGAGTTGTTCCCTCGTGAAACTTTTGACTGTTTTATCACTTCAACTTGACTACACCCTAGTTAAACAAGGAGAGACTTGCTATTGACTTAATATTCTTCTATTCCAGAGGGAAGCAGTTGCCTGAGACCCTGTCTGGAAGTAGCCAGAATCAGGATTTCCAGGGGACTGGGAAAATGCAGATGCACTCGCTTGTCACTGCATATAGAAATCACGAGAGGAAATGGCTAAAAGCAAGCGAAGCGAGAGGAGGAAAACCTGAAGACTTTAAGGCACCTAATGGTCACACCTGCAAGGCCTGCCAAGCACTCACTTTTTGCCTATGTGGTAGCCTCGTAACTTTGATTCGTATCACAAAGAAACTACATCTGCTATTCATTGCTAATATAGTTGGTTACAAGAAGCTCTTTTCTGAGGGTGAATACGTACTGAAACAAATGCATGTTCCTGCTGCACAGATGCACTCAGATCTACGCTACTACATACCTGCTTATAGGTGTGCCTACCACTTCCCAATTTCTAACGCAACATGCATTTATTCAACGTAAGTTAGCAGTCAGGAGGTGCCCTACCGTGTCCTTTTTTCTATAGCTTACTGTATTTTAATACAACATACGTATTTTGGTATATTCTTAAAAAAGAAAAAAAAAGAAAGAAAATCAGAGCATTATTTCTAGCACACACTATAAAGTTTATGCATGTAAATACTTATTGTACATTCCATATGTATATGGTAAATGAGCATTTAGTTCACAAAATGGTGAACTTTTTGGCTTGTTTGCAAAGAAGCACAAAAAGTATTGAATTTTATAAGATAACAAAATTTAAAGTTAGTAAACTTTATTATAAGCCTGGCTACCAAAATTCTGTAATTATAAAATTATCTAAAGAAAGAAACAGTTACTATCCTTTTCTGGACTTCTGTCATGAATACTTAACTACATGTTTTCATTTAAAAAATTCTTCACCGAACCTCAGCTTTTAAGGCATTATTTTAACCTGTAAAAAGAGCTACTTTTATCCCTGTGGAATTTTATAATGGAAAACCGCAGAAACATTTTACCTTCCTGTAATTGTATTATTGCCACTACACTGCTATATTTCTGAAATAAACTGATTTCATCCTTCACGGTAAGTTGTCTCTAAATCTTCATCACATTTCAATGATATCTCACACAAAAGCGCTGCCCCTGCTAGTTCATTCACAATGACTTTTTAGAAATTGTCTTGGACAACTGTTGCCATTTTGTTTGAGGAATGCAGGCTGAAAAACTGCTTCAGAAAGTCACACTCAGCTTAAAACTTGCACATAAGACAAAAAGTTGTCAGCTACTTACAGCCAGCAAGAAGATACTGGTAGTACTGTACTGCATCTGCAGCCAGGAGCAGTGGATGGTTCGCATTAAATGGTGGTTGGAGTTCATTCCACTGAGGAGTTCTGAGGTAAAACACAAGACTATTAATATTTAAGCTAATACAGAGAATGTAAATCAGTGTTTCTGTCATCACATATAATTATCTATACAAGCTCAGAAAATGTTTGTAATTATTTAAATTAGCTTGTTCAAACACTGAAATACACCACAGGCAGTTGAGCAGCATGACCAAATCGCGCAGACTGTGAAGAAAAGACAATAGTTGTTTGTTGACGGCAGCATATACTGCGCACAAAAAATGACGAAGGCGGTTTAGATTAAGCTGGTAAATACGTTTAGGACCGCTGTATGTCATGCTAACGTTATTTAATATAAACACACAACGGAACCTGGGGAACTTTTTTGTTCTGTTAACTAGCATTGCTTCGATACTGTAAAGTCATTGAGCATTTACAAACTGTGAAAATAAAGCTGTGTAAAGTTATGGACTATTGATCCAATTAGAATTTTCAATTCCATTACAACCTACTCATTTCAACAATAATGGTCTAGAAGTCTGTGTTGTAATTTTAATTAGGGTGGGCCATTCCTAAATAGCTTGGTAAATCAAGTATTGATCAATCTAGTCCAGCAATAAGCAGCACTAAGGAATATAGGAGCCAAGAAAAATCGATATAAAAATATTTTAAAACATCAAAAGCACTGACAACAGTTTCTCATCAATTTTTGTTTACTTTCCTCCACATGTCAGGAATAATTTCTTCAACTATCTCAAGAAATGCTACCTTCAGCTACTTACAGGATAACTTGCCTAACTCTGCAATGCTTCATCTTGGAAACCTCACACATGTCTCATGGCAGAATTCTGTATTTTAACACTATTAAAATAGTTAAAATATACAATTAAATATACAATACACAACTAAAATAATTGTTTCTAGTCCTTTTATAAAAAAAATACAGTCCGATCATTTAAAATCACCAGTTGATAAAGATCTCTATTCCATGTTCATGTAGCTCCATGTCTACAGAAGTATTTGAATGGCAAGCTCCCAATCAGACGCAGAAGCACTAACAGAACCACATCCTAAGTCAGGCTCGAATTTGAGAGACTTCACTTTCAATGAAGAACGGTAGGATAAAAATAAGGGGGAAAATCATGGCGTGGTTCATCCATCCCTTCCAAAGAAAGAATTCATAATCATTTTCTGGACAAAAAGGAGAAAAAAGTAAAAGAAATGAAGTACCTAACCAAAGTCCAGCTGGCTCTTGGGCACGTCATCATTTCCAAGGGTGTGTCATCACTGATCTTCGGAGCGGTGCTGAGTGGACGTGGTTCCAATACGTGCTCCACCAGGCTGCCGTAGCAGCTGATAATATACAGTGACTCCACTACAAACTGTTTCGATTGATCTGTTTGAAAAAAGAAAGAAAATCTTATTGCAATACAAGAGCAGAAACAGATTATTTTTTTAACAGAAATAGTAGACTCCTTATTCTTGTAAGTCACTTAGCTTAATAAACTTGTGGTAAAATATATGAATTAAAAGGAGTGGAAGGCCTGGAGAGACAAGGAGAAAATCATACAAAGCAGAGTTAATTTCTCCCTTGCTTCAGAGAAATATAAATACCACATGTAAGAGTAGGTGGAATGTTTTCTCACCAACATGTATTCAATTAACTACATTGACAAACATATCTGCTTTAGCAAAGGTATCTCACCTTTACCTCCCAGATTTTATGGGAAGCTTCACACAGTATCTTTGGATTGAACTATCAAAGTTTGTTTTCTGTCTATATATAACATTATAAATCATAGTGGTTCGTTTCGCTAATTAAAATTTCCTGTAAATTGTCCTATTTACCTAAATTATCTCAACTGCAAGCCCATAAAAATCTTCATTGATATGGAATTTCAGAAACAAAATCACCCGATATGCTCACAAGTTACCACAAAATGAGAAAAAAACATGGCATTTAAATTTAAATGCAAATCCTAGATGTGAAATATACCTACCTTTTTCTCTTTTCAGCCCTGGATTGTTTGCAAACCATGACCTTGATGATCCAAAGACTGCAGCAACACAAAACTCTCCTCCCATAGACTTACTGGGTGAAATTTGTGGAGCTGGTTTGGTTTTGCTTAAAGAAAAAAGAAAATAAAATTATGAAAGTTTGTTCTCAGAAATTAAGATGTCCTTTGCTTAACAGTCGTTCTCAGACATAAATTCAGAAGTGCTGAATATCTGCAGTTCCCATAAGATTTAGCAGGATTTACGGATGCTTAGTGTTTCTGGATAATAGGTTCCAAATTCCCCTTGATCACTGGACTCATTAACTTGAAGAACAGCACTGGCTCATAATGAAGAGTTGGTTGGACTGTTTGAAAGACCCAATATTGAATATTTGCATTCAATAGAAACAACTTCTTATGTGAATATAAACATTTATAATTACAAGTCCTTTGGGAATGAAAATATAGATGCTGGGTCAGTCATTTAGGTGGTTGATTATTTTCTTGTATTTTAAAAAGATACTTAGAAATAACGGTAAAATTGACTGCTGATAAGCTGGCACAGTACTGATGCCACTGAAACCATTAAAAGAGATGTGACATGGGCAAAAGGGTAAGAGGGAACAACATGCGGAGGATACAAGGAAAGGGAAACAATACATACACTCATGTGCTACATGTTAAAACAAATCAGCAATTATATCATATAAAAAGAGATTAAGAAAAATTCTCATCTGAAACTCCACAATATGCATATAGCAGGTGTAGTAGTTTATAATTATTTCATTGAAACGTCATGTCATGTTTGTATTTTCTTCTTCAGCTCCTTACATGAATCTGATGCAATATTCTGGTTTGTATAAATTCAGAACTTCTCAGAGCACTGCCCATTTCCTTAGTTAATTACACCTGGATTTCATCCTTTCCTTAACGGAAAAGCTGTTTGAGAAGTTCACGCAGGATTCCTTCTCTGTTCCATTTTTTTCCCATTTTTTTAAGTTATCTCCCTTTCTTTTATTCTGTTTCACTGCTCCCTTCTCTTGCTACCTCTCCTCTCCCTCCTTTCCTTTTTTCTTCTATTAATTTCTTGTTCCACAGTATATCAGCCTCTATTATACTGTCACATTCTTATTCATTTTTAAGTAATACTCTTCAGTCCCAAGAGTGTGTGTATATATGAATGTGCAAACACATTACTGCAGTATTATGAACTTTAGCAGCAGAAAAATACTTTAAAGTGGCAAAAAGCAATTCAAACACTATGCAGAAGTATAATGATATTTAATTCATGCTACTCTTTTTTTGTTGATAATTACAAATTACTTGTATACTGGTGAAGTGGTTCAACAGAATGAACCAACAGGGATACTGAAGCAGGAAAAGACTTAATATCCCAAATCAATCTAATGAAAAATAACGTAAGAAAAGCATTCTAAACTATGATTATTCTACAAGCTGGGCTCCTCTAGAACTTCTGCACCTGGCTGCAGAGACCGTACCTGTCTAAAGACTTATCTTGGTCCCCTAAAGCTCAAGCCAGATCTCACTGAAATACGTGGCAAAACTCTCCCTGATCTCAAACACTTAATTTCCTTCCAACAACTCCAGCAACTAGTTGTAGTAAGTGACACGTGTAAAATATGGCATATGGTTAAAAACACATAGCCTCCTTGATTACTGTCATGCAATTTGAAACATTTACAATTGCCTTCTACTTGAAGCAGCAAATACTTTTTCTATACATACTGGAAATGAGGTCACATGAAAATGGGAGAAAATAACTAATTGTTTGCACTTGCACTGTATTTTCAGCCAGGTTTCTGAAAGGGATTTAAAAAAATTGTAGTTGAGCTTCCCAACACTTTGTAAAGTGCTGCTCAGCCACTTTTACAGATGGACCCACTGAAGCACAGAGGAGCCAAGCTACCTGCCATAAATCACACATACGGCAAGTCTATGGTCACGTTTTAGTTAAAAACAAAACAAAACAAAAAACACCACCACCAGCAAAAAAAAAAAAAACAACAACACAAATACATGACCTTTCAAAAGGAATTCCATTACACTAACCAGAATCAATGGAAATATTCAGATGAACTTTCATAGACTTAGACCTGTCCTGAAGATCTTGCACTTACATGAGAAGCTAGAACGTCCCCAAAGAGCAATTGCAATTTATAGTCAGTAACTCTGATATTGAACCACCACAAAGCACTTAATATCCAACTGTTACAACTGCAATTACAGATTACTGGGTCAAAAATCTGTGTTCCAAAAAGTTCCTGACTATAAATATATTACCTCGTTTCCAGTGTCACTTCACAATCTATATTAGAATATTTAATTTATATTAACATATTATTATTTATGGCTCATTAAAATTCACAGTAGACTTCTCTCACTTTTAATAGTTATCTGCCAGAGAAAGCGTATTTTTAACCAGTTTTGTAACAAATTGTGTATCAATAACTATTTTTAGTTCTCATCTCCCAAATATTCGTACACTGGTAACTCCTGCAGAAATGACAATGTAAATGAATGCACTAATGCCAATCTTGTTACTTACTGATCTATAGTTCATTCAGTAAATGATTGTATTTAATGTAGAACAAGGCTATCCAGGACAGCATTACTCCTCAGTTAATGCAAAGCAAACTGTGAGTATAGATATGATTCAGTTGTATTCACTTTCTCCTAGAAACTCTTGAAAGTAACATTTCTATACTATTCTGATATCCTTAACATTCTGAATATTTACACAACACAATCTGAGATTATTAAAATAATTTAAAATGGAAAAAAAAAACTGGGAGCAAATTCTATTCTCACCTACAAACTCGTGCAAGCTTCAACAGAGACATAATGACTTCAACCATTTCTTCAAGCCTTTAATCAGAAGTGAATCTGGGACTCTTAACAATAAATTACAAAATCTTTGCTGGGATCTGCACACTCTTAGCTCCAAAGACCTAAGCTCAACCAAATACGGATATAAACAACATTGGAGGAAATGGTCTAAACTACATTCTATTTACACCATGTCTTTAAAATGTACATCTTTCAAGGCACGCATTTAAGTGTTGGTTTCGGTGCCAAAACATTTTCCATTCAAGAATGATGTTTTGTAGACAGAAAGAGCAGACCTTGTAAAACACGATTACTCATGTGGTTAAACTTAGTCCTGCTAAAAACAAAAACCAAGACCTACTAGTGCATCATATTGGTTTCTACATATTTCTGAAAAGAGTGCAGAGATGTCAACAACTCTACACTGAAAACTATTGCAAGTAAAGAATCTTTCATTTTACCACCATCTAACTTTAATCCCTGAGTTTTCATCAATACATTCCAACTCAATTTTCTTTCTTTCAATGGATCTCAAAAGCCAAGTTACGTTCCGTAACAGTAATGCCATTAGAAAAATCTGTTTTCATGTCATTATATTTTAACAACTTGGAAACTATAAATCCTCATTATTATGTAGATGCAAACACCCTCTCAGCCTTATAAATGATAACCAAACAATAATGTTGAAGGTAGGTGGTGAATGACTTGTTTCTGCTATGAACTCCTGCTCTTTACTTGCTCTCCGCCTGTCAGCACTTCATAAATTATTCCAAGAACTGAAATTAAGGTACATTTCGCCTCACTTTTAAAAACCGTTAATTTAAAGGAATCTTCACAATTGCTAACTTTCAGAGTATTATGCCATATTTTTTACTAAAAGTGGTTATGATGCAGGAAGAAGTGCAGGTTGTTGGGAATCAACACTACCAAATAAAAAAGATGACCAAAGCATTCACTCTCTTAATTTTGATCTTGCACCTTGAGAAACAACGGCACTATAAGGCATATGGAGGATGAAACGTCAAGTAGACTTTTTCCTGTCATAGTCTACCCAACTGTGTAGCTACACCAAGAATTCACCAAGACACCACAGTATTTTTATCCCAATTTTATCAGTGCAGAAACCTACAGCAGGTGGTTAAAAAAAAAAATCCCCAAACCAAAAATAACGCAGAAAGGGCAAACTGTCCCAGTGTGTATCTGTGAAAAACAACCTTTTCTGCTTATCTCACTTGGGGTGGGGTGGGGCAGAATGACGGTTTTTCCTCTATCACCTGAGCAGATCTTGCCCATAAAAGCAGAGATGGAGGCTCTCAGGCAGGCCCAGGCCTGGGTTCCAGAAAGCTCTTGCTGCTCCCTGCAGCTCCTCTGCAAGAAGCCCTGGCATGGCAAAGGACCAAAGAACTGCAATACACACTTGGGCTTCCTTCAGTTTGGGGTTCCTTCAATTTCACAGTGAGCTCTGCTGCAGGAAGAACGAATAAATCAGCGTGTGGAGGAGAAAAGGGAAGGAGACCACAAGTGTCCCCCTGCCCCACCACACCAATCCCCCTCCGGCCTCAACACAACGTGGTGCTCGTAGGCTGGGCAGCGCTGTACGTACGAGAGAGACCCAACAGATGAGCTGTAGTACAAGAGCAATAAAAACACTTTTGTCAAATTAAAGTCAAATTTATCTCAAACTCCAGCTAAATACCAAGATATTTGGGGAAATCTGTGTTGCTGATACTAATTAACTTCATTTTGCAGGATTATTCCAATTTTAAATACAGGAACACTGAGATATGGACGCATACGTGTCCAGTGAAAAACATACGTAAGCATTTTCTACTGAAATAGCATAAAAAGTGATGGCAACAAACTGAATAAAATTAAGACATCATTTTGTCATCTCTTTAAGAAAACAAAAACTTGCAGCAGTAGCATTCAAGTTCTTTCATACTTTCATACTGACAATGCAACAAGAAAAGATTAAGAGCTGCTGGAACAATTCAGTGCTACCACTCCCTGGCTTTTGTAACTAATCCTAAATTCTGCCACAGCTTCTGAAAATATGCTATGTCTTTATAAAAAATTTAACTAATGATAATATCTTAACCAGTTTTCATTTATTATTATTTTTCCACTTTATGGAAGAAAGAATAAGAATTAATAATATTAAAACATTTTGAAAACCGTAGGCAACTACTGAAAAATCAAAGGCTACACAATACAGCTATGGAGTGTTCCTCAATGTCCCTCAAAATACTGCTGGCTTTTAAATTCATCTTTAATTTCATACACTCAAACAACTGACATGAGTTTAAAAAAATAAATAAATTGCACATACATGATATTAAGAAAATTATTTACAAATTCAAATATTATCTATAAAATAGGATGATTCTTGTTCTCTGCAGCCTCTATTTGGTTTTATATTACCAATAAATAGGCTTCAAAAATGTCAGATTCCTAAAAACAAAGGCACATATCTGTAAGTCACTACACAATTAATCCACAGGTAAACACACTGAAATGGAAACATCCGATTTGGGAAGGTGGAAGTTTTATCTTGACTATGTAAGCTGCCACAAAAGTATCAGAGAAAAATATTGCATGAAATTTGCAATTAAAAAATGTCTGTAAAAAACCTATCTGTCTCAAAATACATTTTAATTAATTTATCTTTGTGCCTAAAACAAGAAAAGAAAGACATGTTTCCAGTTGTCAAAGCATGAATAAAACAAGAGAAAGCAAGAAAGAAATGGTAGGCTCCTTTATTCACCAGGCAGTAAGCTGTCAAATCTCCATTCATTTTGTTTACATAATTTAGGACTCATTAAGACTTTAATGGAAACAACATGATTTCTTCCCCCACCCAAAGTGTGTTTTTTATCCTAATTTCTCTGTAGGCTAGTAAAGACCATATTTGTGAGCTAGCACCGGCATTAAACAAACCACAAAACAGTCTTGTGAAAGACAGGCAACGATTTTTGAGTCTATTTCATATATTCCCCTCTTTAATCTAGGCCTTTTAATCTTGCTTCCATCTAAAATCATTTCTGGTTGACAAGCCTCTCTGCCTGGCTTTGCTGAAACTCCGGGAGCCTGCTTTATGAAGGCAGCAACCAGTACATCCATTTGCTAAGACAATCCATATTCAAAACTCTTCTTCCAGAGCCTTTTCAGTTCTTAGATCCGCATCAGACAAAAAAACTTAGATGCATCATAAACTACATTTAGAAATGGTTCTTAGGAAGACTGCTTCACTAACCAGATACCATGCTGTGCTATTAGCTCCTTCCCACATAATATTCATGTAGAAGTGATTCTCCAGGAGTAAGGAAATGGCAGCTTTCCTTTAAAAGTGTCATGTTTAGTACCTTTGCTTTTCTGGTGTTTGGTATAGCTTACATATCCTTCATTAGCTGTCCTCTGCCATTCTCTAAGAACTCTGCATCCTAATGAAGCTCTTACGAAGTTCTTTCTGCTGAAAACAGTATTTTGACAGAGACATAAGGGGGTGATACAAGAGGAACAAACTACCATTAGTAGAATCAAGAGCCACAAACAAATATTCTAGCAAAGACTGACAGAGAGAGCTGATAAGTACCCTTTGCTAAAATGAAGAACCAACAAGAAAAAAAAATGCCTCCTGCTTAAAAGTTTCTAAATTTTCTAAGGAAGCCTTAGGACCTTCAAACTTCTTCCATTCTTGCTGCTTCAACCACCTAACCCTCACCTCATTATGAAAAGGTGACTGGAGGTTACGTAGCACTGTATGCAACTCAAGAGTTCTTTTTCTTTTGTCTTTTATAATATGCTGCAATTTTACACATTTAAACCAACACCTTTCATTATTTCAAATATCCATATTTTAAAGGATCTGTGGTTTGTTTTTTTCTCAGGTGTGATAAGCATTTTTTGTATTTTATTTTCATAGTGCCCACTTTACTTGCTTCATCTCTCTTACTGCAATACTCTACCGTCCACTCATTGCTAATCTGGCTTATCGGGAGGTCATCATCGACGTTTGCTGTCTGCAAGCAACTTAGTGCTACTGTAACAAGGGAAGCTATACAGAAAAAAAGAGACCTGCTTTGGAAAGATATTGCAATCACTTTTGCCTGCTGGGAAAATATTTTATTTTTTCAGCTTCTTTGCTACTTAAAAATTAAATGCTCCCTCAAAGGTTAAAGAAAGAAAAAATAAAGACGAGACAAAAAGAAAAGGTGAATGCATTTGCTTGACAATGCTTGATGGTGAATACACATCCACAGTTTAAAAGTGAAATTACGCAGTGCTTCCACCTATGAATCAGCCATGCAGTAAACAAATTGGAAAAAAAATATAATATATCCCAAATTAAGAAGTCTAAACACAGAGTTATTTTTAGTGAGAACAGCAAATGAATTATAGGCATGCTGGGATTGAACTGGGAACTCACCATGGAGCTTTTATGGAAAAACATCCTGCTCCAAACAGGTAAGGTCTTCACGTAAAGGGGAAAAATGCACAGAAATTAGATGAAAACTCAATTACCAACAAGTACACTGTACATCATGCTATTAAGATTTATGCAGAAGGTAAACAAAAGAATTTTTATAACCGTTCATGATGCCCTGGAAGAGATGTAGACCTCTCATGTAACCAGCATGCTGACACTCACAAAGGGAACAAGTGCCCACGTGAACGGTCCCACTGACAACGCAACCACCCACAGAAGCACGAGCTCACAGGGTAGGCTCTCCATGCACGACTGCTGTGACAAACGTAATGCATCAGGTGCAAACAGGTTTTGATGTTATAATTCAAGTTAGACACAGTTTAGTTCTCCTTCCTGAAACCTGCAGACGAATCTGAGGCAAATGCAGTCAAGAGCCTTAAACAGACATTGAAGTCATAATTAATAGACAAAGAAAGTAAATTAGCATCAAGACAAACAACCTTGTGGGTGTTCCCCGTGAACCACTGAAGGCCTGTGTGGGACATTTTTACAAATTTACTGAAAAGAAGTGTGTCCTAAGCGAAAAAGACTACAGGTACAAGGCACTCCTTCTCTTAGGGAAGTTCCCCAGCCCTTTTCCTAGGATAGAAATACGCTATTAAATTAAAAATCTTCAGCAACTGTACAACACAGAAATCTTGTTCCCCCATTTATAAGCTTGCATGGAATGCAGGAAAGAGAACCCTAACTTACTTCAAACGTATTTGATGTTAGAAATCACCTGATTTAGACCTTAACGTTTTTGGCCACTCACTAATTTATCTACACTATTTTTTTGGTTGTTGTTCATGTATTTTGCACACTGTATAGTTCTTGGAGTGGTATCACACCCCATTAATTTTAGTGCATTTTGAATGGAATTTTCCCTTGTTTACACGACAGGCCATAGCCATAGTGACATTTGCATAAAATCTGAAAAGCAGGAGCAGGAGGTAAATTTAGAGCTACTCACATGCTCACGGCTTCTTTGATTCTCATTTGGGATGTAACGTTATCCACAAAATTACTGAATAATTGATTTTGTAAATGCCAATGTGTCATTTTTCTTTTCATGCTCTGACTCAGGGATAAATTCTGGCTAGTTGAAACAAGTAAAAGTATTTTCAGGCAATCAACTAAACAGAGAAGGTCTGTCATTGAGAGATATATAAAGCCATAAGCCTACACAAAAGTACACCAGCACAAAAAAAAATAAATAATAATTCTAGAAACTAAATTTGCCACGAGAGCAACATCAACGAATGCAGAATCCTCTTAGAAAAAAAATAGGTGAAGGTAGAAAACTAAGACATATATTCTTCTACATCCAAAGATATAAAAATCTAATAAAAATTAGAATAGTGTGGGAAAAAACCCATCCTCCTTCCTTCCCGCTTTTTTATTAGTAATATTGGTCAAAAACCAATTTGAAGATCTTTAAAACTCTGTGTAACAGACTACCTTTTAAATGTTTGTATTTAAATAAATGCTTGGTTACCACTTTAGGGGAGAGAGCTCATTTGGTGGAACCGTCTGCCTTTCTGGATGCAATGTATCATATTTGAATAGTGATAAAAGCCAATTAAATTGCATGCACTGGATGAATTGCATGTAGTGTATGAACTGTAGGATGTCCTATAAAGTCAATATTCAGTCCCTAACTGAGTTGAAGGCCATTCTAATAGCTCAACATAAGATTACCACAGCACTACTACACCATTTAAATATTTAATGGAAAGCGAAGATTTTTGCATAATCCATAGCCAATGCAATTTAAAACCTAGAACCGATCTTGTGTACATTTGAAGAGTCACTGGAGAGTGGTCAAATCTGACTGGGAGCTTGGAGTTTCTAAATTATGATCCTGGACGTTTGGCAAGTCATTTTTTTTCTGCCTGCCTCAGTTTCTCTGTCTGCAAAAAGCAGGCAAATGATGTTTCCATGAGCTCATCAGAACAGTTGAGAAGGTAACAGTCTTTGTATTTAGCTCACCATGCAGTGTTGACCCAATTACATTTTCAAATCAACAAATTCCTCTAGTTTAAATACAAATTGACTTAGGTGGATACACAGACTTCCATGAAGGGTGTTTTCTTGTGTTTTTCTTTGGTTTTAGTTTTGGTTTGGTTTGGTTTTTGTTTTGTTGCTGTTGTTTTTACATAGATTCAAAATCTTGTGTTAAAAAGAAAAAGTAATTACACTTCAAAAGTCTAAGGTATCGTCTTAATAATTAGCTGTAAGTTTTAAAGACAGAATATAGCTTTTTTTTATGTTCATGAGATCCAATTTCTTTTAAAATGACCATTTTTTTCCTATGATATTTGTTTAAGCACTTTTTTTCAGTATTTCCTCCATACAGTACGGATGGTATGTTAATGGACGGTCTGGGGGGGGAGGAGAGAGAGTACAAATTACAGGATAACCCAACCTTGAAAAGACAGCACCAGATGGCTACGCTCGGTGACAGTAACAGAGCAATGCCAAAGCAAAAAACTCACTGAGGTTCTCTGTTCTCATAGCTAGTGGGGACTTCTAAAGGAAAATTATTAAATGAAGATGATTTATGGTTCAAAATTTCAATAGCATTTTCTTAGTTTGTTTTCTGATTTGAGTTTTATCAAATTCAAAACTGAAATATTGTTTAATAAAAACTTGCAACTATTTAAGCCTTGAATATACTGTGCACTCACTCTGATCCTCATTGCTATCATGTTGCCATCTGAAGTGAGAATCCTTCCATGAACACTGACATTTGAACAATATTTAGTGCAAATGGCCGTATTTTGTATCAATTGCAAATCATTACACTAGGTGCTTTATTACCAAATGTTTTTTATAAAAGCTTAAGGTGGCACAAAACACATCTCTGGAATGTGCTTGAAAGAGAGTGTCTGGCTGCAGCATGCAGGCAAGCTGACCTATTTTACTGAATTCTTTAGCTTTACTTTTAATATTTTCTTGACTTTTTTAGTTATCGTTGCCTACTTAAATGTATTACAACATCATCACTTTGCACTCCTTATTTTTGTTTGCCTCAGTAGTAGAACCTGGGCTCAATGAAGCTCTTAGTCAAAATAAAACAAATGGGTATCAGTGATGTATGATACATGTAATATAAGCAATCAGAAGCAGTAAAATGAAAGTATCTCGGCCTGCTGCAACATCAGCCACTTCGCATATTCTTCTCCTCACTGGGGGTGGAATGAGGTATGAAAATGGGGAATGGGATGAAGAATGGATGAAGTTCCGTGCTTTAAAACTCACTATTTTTTGGATGGAAAAAAAAAAAAAAGGTTTGTTTCTTTTCCTGCAAGGTGCATTGGATATCTCTGTTTTGGTAAGACCCAACTAATGCAGGTCACATCCTGGCATTTCACTAGATCTATAATGAATTAGAGAATAAAGTATGATACAAATACAATGATCATACCCCTTGAGATAGTTAAAACAAATGCTGCTGTCAGAGAAGACAACTTTTAAAACAGTTTTTCGTTTTGTGCAATGACTCTATCTTTTATTTCCCTCCTTTCTATTACAGTCCATCTGTGTCCCCCCATTCTTACAAACTGGAAACAAACTACAACTCATTCCACAAACACAAGGCAAGCTTATAAAGCTATTGCAAAGCACAAAGCTGTCTTCTAACATATTCTAATACACTGCCTTTTATAGACAAGCATGAGATGGATCATACAGTTCCTCCCCTTTCAAATCTATAAGCTCTTTGTTAAACGAGCAATGAATTAACCCATTCACCAGACTTGAGAAGGAATTCAGCATTACTATTAAAATTTTGAAAGGGAAACTGAGGCACAGATCTATAAAGACTTATTAAATGTAGCTCTTTTACTTTCTTACAACCCCCTAATCTTTAAAACATAAGCTGCTTCCTCCCTCATTAGTGCTAGAGCCCCTTTGGGAAAGCCTATCTGCTCCTCAGAAAGTGCTGACAGTACAGACTACAGGAAAGTGAGTCAATGGGATGACAAAATATAGGGACCAAAATGAAGTGCTTCATGAAGGTGGGGAAATTACAATGAGAGACTGGGAAAAGCAAGGGAAGAAAAAGAGGGCAGGGAACTAGGAAGCACTGGTGACAGGCAAGAAGGGAGGTAATGCTCTGAGATGCCTGGTGCTGAGAATGTAAATTGTATTCGGAATAAGGGAGTTTAATGAGTGATCAGAAAATGTTCCCAAACCCACAAGTTTACATGAGAAAAAAAAGCATCTGTGATGAACAGCACAGCAATGACACGACTCCAGATTCTGGCCTTTCATTCCCATAGGGCTACTGCAAACACTTTTAAAAAATTTACTGCCGTTCCACTTGTCAAGAAAAATGACATGCTTTGCAGCTCTGCTTGAGCAAATACTATTAAGAGCAATGATCCCTCCTTTTTACCTGAAAAATATTTTGCTGTCTTGGATACTGGCAAAACAAAACCCAACATGACTTTTTGGTTAATAAAAACTGCAAAACTTAATTAAAATGTCTAGTATTAAAGCAGCTTTTCAGATGCTAAAAGCAAATAGAATGGACAAATCCAGAAGTGGTAAGTACATGATATTCTTTTAGTCTTGCTTAATTCTTTCAAAGCAGCAACAGAAAAGGAAACGGCTTTAAGGGCCACCAAACAGTGACTGTAAAACCCAACCGACTGCAAGTCCGTCTCCTTTTCTGATCGCTGCACAATCACAAGGTTAAGCAGCTGCTTCCAAAGAAGAGCCTTGTTTCCTTGGAGCAGTGCTTAAAGGTGCTGACCACGTAGGTGTAAATACATCTGTCTGTTGCCATTTGCAGTAATACATGCCTCCTACACTTCTCAGAGTGAGGCAGATGGTCCCTGTCCTGTCTAAATATTACACTGTACAGACTTACATTGCTATGTGTTTCCAGAAATATGAGGGCAGATGTTAAATATGTTAAACACACGCTTTGCCCCCTGGAGGTTTAAGTTAAGGCTGCTGTCTCAATTTGGTCATTTTAGGCATGCCAGGCTTCTTGGATCCGAGGCATTCCTCTTAAATCCCTGCCTTATAAATACAGCTTTTCATGTTAATTTTGTGTACTTTCATCAAATATTTTGGATGCAGAACAAATGAAGGAAGCTCTCAGCTTAGCATTACACATCTACACAGGCTTCACTGAAAATTATGATCCTCATTCATAAAAACTCTATTTACACAGCAGGGTATTTCCCATGACTGTTTTTTCCTCCCCTTATGTAAGCCTCACTGAGTATTCTAAATTTAATTAATTTTAAAAATTACACAAAATAATAGGACACAGTTTCTGAGTGGTAAAATTTAGTCAGAGAAAACTAGGAATGTGAACAATGTCTGAATATGCTTGAGACAAATTGGAATAAAATATTAAACCCAAAATGCAGATTTATTACATTCACAATGGTCATAGTAAAGTTTGCTGGTATCACCACTGCATTAAAGAAGCAGTTCTGTAAAGACAGCTACATGAGTTACTACTGTAAACTAAGTAACTCAAAACCTGCAGTGGTGTTTTTTTATTTTTATTTTTTTTTAAATCACCACCCTTCACCACTTCTATCACAATGCCTTCCCCTTATAAACCATCAGATGGCTTTCTATTTTGTTTTTTTCTATTTATTTTTCTATTTATTTTTTCTATTTTGATGTCTCATCCCACCTAGTTCTAAGTTCCTATTCTGTTTCTGTGAGTCTGCATTTCTGTTCCTCTCTGACTGTAATCTTCAGGAAATCTTTTTGTTATTTTCCTCTTTCTGTAACTTGCTACTTATTTCCATGAACACCAACCTTTCTCTGAACCTAGCTCGCCTCCCGTCTTCATCCAAAATCACACCCTTTTTTACTTTCAAAATGCATCTGACTGCTAACACACTTCCCTTGCCTGTGTTTAAACTGTAAGCAGAAAAAAAAATGCAAATATAAGCAATTGAAATGTATGTGTGGAAGAAATAAATCACAGCATTACCCTTGTACTATTTCTTTACCAAGTCCCATTTACGATTATCTGTGAAGTTCAGGAACTGCAGACAGCCTCTTTCCTTTGGGCAACTGAGTGTTTGCAGCTCACGATTTGGTTCTAAAAGCCTACTGTTCACAGCGGTGAGAGCAGGACTGGATTGTTAGATAGACATATAAACATGTACATACGTGCATACATATGTAAGCTTTAGAACCTCATCATGCATGCTTAGAGCACTAAACAAACAGTAACAGACTTAACAGAATGCTCTGAACACTCAAACACAGAATACTGGAATTACTCAGGGAGAGAGGAAATATCCATGAGCTCTCTTCTGAAAAATATTTCCCAGGTCATGAAACACAAGGTAAAATTCACCTCACTACTGGTGTTTGAGCAAGAAACCAAGGAACAATTGAAACAAGACAGTGCCAGGACCCATTTGCCAAGATGCAGGGAAATGTCAACTTGTAGGACTCTCAGTTGTCGAGAGAGTCAAACAAGACAAACTTGATCTATTTTTCTAAAAAACATAAAAGCAGTCTGTAAATTAATGCATGAATCAAATCAGACTTTCAAATCAGACTGTATCAGAATATATTCAGGGATTTGAACTACCAAAAACTGAGAAGAGGAAAAAAAAAATCACCTACTAGCTTTATGTATCAATTGCAAAAACTTAAGATTTGAAATTTAGCAAAAGAAAAATATCAACTGTTCAACAGCGTGAATTAACTTGAAAATTGCTATAGTTTATGAAACGCACAGGATCGTCTTTGTAATTATAATGTATATATATTGTATATATTCAGTAGAGCTTTTCATAACAAGCATTCTGAAGTGCTTTATCATGGCACATCAAGAAGTAGCAAAGTGTGACTGGCTCTGGAGTGCAAGTCCACACATCAATTTCATAGTACAGAACGGTCACTTCAGAAGAAAAATAAGGTCAAGAAAACATCAGGATTAAGTTTTCTCTTTATACTCAGCCTGGCTTACTGTCTTTCAATTTCTGATAGTCAAAAATCATCTCTGGTTGAGAAGGTTGGAAATCAAAGTAAACAAAACAAAACAAAACAAAAAAGTAAAACCATAACTTATTCTGATTGAATACAGCTCTGCTTTTGTTTCATACCAATTCCTGGTGTGAAACTTCTGATGGCAGCGTACGGCGTTTCCCATATGACAGACTGCAAGAAAATGACCCATCCAAAAGAATACTCCTGAATTCTTACAGATCTGTTTTCAGGTTTTGTTTGCTTATCTGATGCTGGTTTTCTTTTCTTATGTAACCCCCCCCCAACTATTCTGTTACCACTAGAATAAAAAATAAAAGGAATAAAACTAGGTATAACTAGAAGGAAATTATTTTCATATAAACTACAAATAACAAGGTTAAGAAGGGTTTGTACACATACACTTACCCTGTGCGTTTGGTGATGGTCCCTAATGTCATTGGCTGCTTGATTTGAGCAAGAGGCAACACCACAGTCAAACTTGGAAGAGGCAGGAGTCGAGGGTTCCCAGGATTATTGTTTGTGAAGTTATTGTAAGTGTCTTGGCTGTTCAATTTACCTTGATGGGATACAGATGTAATAAAATGTATTAGTGGATTTTTTTTCTTCATTTATAAATTCTAACAAGTGCCTGAAATAAGCCATTGCCAAAAAAAAAAAAAAAAAAAGGAAATAATGAGCTCCCACTGTAAACAAAAGCAAATCTAAAAAAGTCATCTTCATTTCAGGAAAAAAATACATGACGACAATGGAAGCAGCAAACCTTTATTTATATACAGGGAATAAGGTCCCCTTCCACAGAAAGGAAATTATTCATGCCGCTGCTGCTTGCCCAGCAGTTTTGTTCACCAAAAAGTTTTAGAGTTTGGTTTGAAGAACAGGCTCTGGATTCCAATTCTCTGACAAAAAAAAAAAAAAAAAAAAAAAAGAATATTCTGGAAGGGAACTATTTTCCTAAAGTACCTCATACTGTGGTGGTAATTGAAAGTTCTGAAAAGGTCGCTCTTGTTGTCTCTATGGATAAAGGCACACATAATAGTAATCTGCTGAACTAAGAAAGAAAGAAAATACCACGAGTAACTACATAAAATAAAGCCATACGAAGCATCACGTAAAAATCAAGAAAGTATTGCAAAAGTAACAAACTTGACATTCATTTAAAAAAGAGGAATAAAACAAAATATAGGTATTGAAAAAGAGAAGGGGAAAACATAACAAAAAAATCCCAACAACCCTAAATTTAGCTTGTTTCAAAGAGGGCTGTGCTGGATATACGCCCAGTTTAGATACGCTTTCCTACTTTCTGTATCATTCTGTAGTCACAACCTTTCATTCTTCAGTTAGAAAAGGAAACTAGCTACAAATTTCATGGACAGTAAAGAAAGAAATGTGAGGAAACCAAAGAAAGAAGTTAAACAAAAAAGGGGCCAGTCTGTTTATAGCAGAATCAAAAGTACTTTAAATAGACAAGCAACCATGAATTAAAAGGTTTAGATCATTAACTTGTTTTTCTGTGTTCCTATAATGCTGTGAAATGCTGGCTTTGTTCTTAATCAAAAGGGAGCCATATTGGGAATTAGGTTCCTAAACAACTGATGCATTCTACATAGATATTATACAAATCCCAGGCCAAATCCATACAATCTGACTGAAGAGCAGCCACCTTTTTTCAAGGAAGAAAAACAGCACAGAAGAGGGTTTCTCACAGGAAGCTGCCTGAAAAGCTTTAATGGTACTTCAGATGGATTGAAAATAGGAAAAGGAAGGCGGAAAAATCTTAATGAATGTCTCATCATCCTAAAGACACTCAATGCTTCCTTTACCCTTCTTTCAATACTATGTAACTGTAAGCTTAGGGTTTTTATTTGTTTTTCTACAAAGTCCATAGACCTCTGCATCTTAAAAAAGCACAATAACAAAAATGATGAAATTACAAAGTGTATTTTGTGTTAAGTATCTGCCCTGAGCATTGGTCAATACATTTTAGGAGAAATAGCAAGGCTTTAATGAATAACAAGCCGACTGAAGTCTCAGAGAGCAGATTTCATTAATAGCAATTTTCCTGGACCAACTTGGAATAAAAAGGAACAGGAAAGGGGAAAAAAAAAAACACTCAGTTTTAAATTAAGACTGAGATGCAATTAATTTTTTTAAAGATTAGTTTCATAATGCATTCTTGGTTCTTGTAGAAAAGAGTACGAATGGTTAGCTGCTTTATTGTCTAATTAGTTACTGTTGCATGTAATCAAGGCCTCTCTCGAAGTGTTTCTCTCCCCTGTAATCACCATAAGCAACTGCAAGCAACACAGCACACAGAGAGCCCATCTACAGCCGGGGCTCCAAACGTCTGTAATTTTTCTTGTACTTGTTATAACGACTAATTACTACTGAACCGAGTGACTGTGTCGGCACAGTCTTCCCTCTCACCCTAAGGCGCAGTTAATTACCCCGTGCCCTCTGCTCCCCACATCGTGCAGTTTTCCATATGCAGAATTGCCAGTTGATTCAATAGGGTATTTGCACGCAGCAAAGTGAGGCATTTACAGGCGTCCTTCCTACACGAGGATGGGTTTATTTCCACACAAGCTGATGAATGCCAAGGTAGTTGAGGATACTCAGAAAACGTCAGGATTAAGTTTAAATTCCTAAATTTAAAAACTTAAGAGTTTTTAAAAATACAAATTGTAGTAATAACATCCTACACATTTATAGGCTCACACATGAGAAAACAAAGTAAAAGAGGAAAAAAAAAAAAAAAAAAGAACTATGAAAGCATCCAGAGAGAACTGAAAATGTGTAAAAGGTACTGAATGGGAACAAAATGTAAAATTCTTCAAAGGAATGAACATTCCGAGTTCAAGCAAGTCAGGTTTAAATGCATAGCTTAATCTGATGTTTACAGACTTCAGTAAGAAAATCAATTAAAGCAGAGCTCATAATGCTCAGCACTTCACAGAACAAACATGATAAAAAATAAATTCAGCGATGACAAATGGAAAAACTGCAAATACCTAACTATTAGTAACTATTAACTATTGCTTGCCAATCCATGATTTCTGCAGCAACATTTAGTTGCCTAATTGCAAATAAATGTAATTAACAGTGATACAAATCAAAAATTCAAAGTTGGAATGCTACAGAAAGGAGAGAAACTATTTCTGACAGCAAAGTCAGATTTTTTGAAAATCTGACTGCAATGATATTAAGATGGAACAGAAACACAGAAAGAAGGTTAAAGAAAGTCAGACTTAACAGAAAAAGTAAAAATAATGTGCTTTTATTTTCACTGAATTATTTTTAGCTATTTTTATGATGGAAATGTTCTGTGCTGTTACATCTTCATTGTATGTTGCCTCAGACCTATCAGATACATCCTTGTCTTCTGAACTGCATAGCCTTGGGGATCCAGTAAATGCACTCTATGACTAGGACTGTTATTTTACTGAACATTCAGCAGAAGCCATGTTGGAGTCTGAACATTGGAGCAAAACAGTGTCACATATTGTATTTAATTAGTCCTTTAAAAATCCCATCATTTTATATTGTGCTATTGTACCCATCCTGAAATTCACTAAAGCCACCCTCCGTTCCTGCGGCCCTCAGAAGCGGGAAACCTGTCCTGCAGTAAATGGGAGTTCTGTGTGCGCAGGACTGCAGGATCAGGCCAGAAGAGCACAAAGAATGCAGTCAAGCATCAACATTATTTCTACAGTTCAAGCAGTTGTTGATTCACTGTCAAAGGAGACAGCAAATAAACTGAAGTCCTTTAGAAATATCAAATATTTTTCATAGAGCAGAATCCTGTACTGAAATTACCTTGCCACATGTGGACAGTATACTAATTCTTATAAGGAAACGTGTTTATTAGTAAAGAATAAAGGCCCAGAATTATAACTTCAATGGATTAGCTTCATTCAGCACTGACAATTTAACTTTAAACGCTAACTTGGTTGTATACTGCAAGTTAAACATAAATCCCACCATATTGACTATGCAAGGAATACTTTCTATTCCAAGTGATATGGATAAAATTAAACACCAGCAGCACAGCTTCATGGCAAACGTACCCTCACAAGAATCAGCGAGAACGTTTTCAGCAGAGCATGCGTAGCAACGAGGACCTTTCCTTGGTAATCGGCCAGACCATGATATTAGCAGCCCTGAGGACACCAAGGCGAGTCCTTTTGGTCAAGCACTTGTCTTTCCAGAAGCTGCCATGAAAGAGGTTTTCAGACGGCAATTCAATAGCTGTGCAAGGAATACATCACAGCCAGTTCAGGCTAAGGTTTATTTTCCCCATTTACAAGCACTTGCCTATACTCCCTCGCAGCTTGGGCCACAGCTCAGAACGCCACAAGAAAGAAGCGCTTGCACGATTTACACTCAAATATTACAGACTTAAGGTCACAATTCTGATCATAGCTAAACCCAAATCTAAAACTCCTACAGTAAATCCTAATTCAGCCTTTTAGACATCCAGTGCAAAAAATACGTCTCAACTTAAGCTATTGGCAAATGTCTTATTAATTTTACTAAGGGATTGGCAGGCAGAGATCAAGCACACAACTTGCAAAGAGCTGAGGATGTTGTGGCTCTGGTATCTGAAAGCAGAGATTTATTTACAAGTGCAGCATTAGACTGGATAAACTTTGCCTGCTGAGGCACGGAAAACAGAATCAATGAGCTCCGTCCTCGTACCTGTTTGCTGAAAGCACGCAGCGAATACACCATCCCTCCAGAACCTGAGGCACGCTTTTCCAGATATTTTATTCCACAAATACTCAAAGGGAAAATGGATTAACTTGAGGACAGAAGTGAAGAAAGCAAACAACAATGGGCTTTGTTGTTGCAGGCAGGGCGCAGGCGGCCCTGTCAGCCGCGCGGGGCTGTATTCCCCAGCCAGCCATCATTAACAGGCTCACTTCCACCAGCAAAAAAAGGGAGGCCTGAAAGTGCCGGACAAAAGAAATCCCAGCAGACAGAGAAAAAACAAATTAAAAGCACCATTATAAAACACAGATGCTCTAAGGAAAATAAACTTCACAAGATTTACTGGTTTGTGACAAAGCTGGACATCTGTGGAAAAGACATCAGTGGGAGCTCCCAGGTAAGGCCTTGCCCGGCACAAGGCCTCGCCGCCGCGCCTCGGCCTGGTGCCTCTGCCCTCACGGCACCGCGACCGATGTGAAGGGACACCAAGCATCCCTGGCCACCTCCGAGGTGCCCTCACCACCACAGTATTTGGTTGTTGACAGCTCCAGCTTTTCTTTAGGATTACGGGGGAGTGTTATTACCCCAACCGTTGTTAAACTGTAATATACTCTGAAGGCGTGAGTGTGAGATTTAAACGCATCAAATCACACGTTTCTAAGTTTTAGAAGTGTTTTTTTGGATATGAAACTAAAGCTACACTTCAGAGTAAACATGCTAGACTTACTAGTTTTAGACTTACTAACGTTTTAGCATTCAATCAACTGAAAGAAATTAATGCAGTAAACTCCTCTGATCAACTAAGAGCCTGGGTGAATTCAGGCCGGATTTGAAATCAGTCAGCAATTCAACAGAGCACTTTGGGATACTGCTATCAGAGATGGTCTTTTAGGTGAGAGGAGGAGAAACATCCCAATTTTTGCAGCTATTGATGACATAAATACATCAAAAAGCAGCACGGCAGGTACCTATGGCTCCGGCAGCACGCAAGCAGCAGTGTGAAGACACTTCACTGATTCCTGAAAGAACTGCGTTGATGGAGCTGCACTGCCAGCTCTGCCCTGGTCTTCAGTTCATGGTGCCACACTAATGTGACCAAATTACTAAAAAGTATTCAAACCCAGCTCGAATACATCTGTACCACAGCCCTGCACACGGGCAGGAGCATCAGCCAATTTGGTGGAAAGGTTTCATTCATAATTCAGCTTAAAACCAAAGCTATACTCCCTAACACGTAAGGGATGCAAACAGCAACTTATCACCAAACTGAAATTAAATAAATTTACCCACTAAATTTCCCCTGGCAGTTTCAACTGTACTTTTCTTCCTTCCAGTGTTGTGAGATACCCCTGCATGCTGAACTTTCACCCTGTTACTAAGCAAGGCAAACAGGACTTGGCCCAGACAGAGTTTTCTGGTAGGAAAATAATGATCAGAAGCATTTTAGTTTCTCTATACACTTTACATGAAAAACTAAAGTGGTATTGAGCACCTCTCAGCTGCATAGTAAAATGATTCTGTGTTGATTTTTTTTGTTTCTTTTCTTCCATTACTCCAATACAAAAAGCTCAGTAATGCAATGTCATTAAAATTCAAAACCCACTTGATGAGCTTTTGTATCTTACAGTCTTAACAGACTACATTTCAAAGCGTACCACGTAGACTAATGACATTAGCACTACATATAAACATCTTTAATTTGGTAAATAAAAATGCAGTAACTTGAGGCTATGCAATCTTGTGCAAACCGAGTTCTAAGAAAACAAGCAGTGCTTGGCCGTTACTTCTGTTTAAGTGCAACACTGACGATTCCTCAACTAAACATTCACTGATCATATAATGCAAGGGAAATAAAATCCTTTCTAACTGGCAAACAGAAAATGGCAGGAAAAACAAAAGTGCCGTGTATGTGGTAGTTTATTTTGCTTTGCTTTTGATTCAATACAAGAAGTTTCACGGATGAGAATGGAAAGCTTCCCAGCTACAGTTCCAAGACTTTCACCCTCCTTTCTGACCTTTTCTCAGACATGTTCCAGTATAATCTGTAATCTACTACAGTCGGAAGAGGAAACAGCAGCGCCCTGGTGAGAAACGCTGCCTTGTGACCTGCATAGAGAACCCTGCGGAAGCAATGCTGGCGTGCAGACGTCGTTTGGAAGAGCCTGACAGACAAACCCAACAGTGTCCAGAGAGGCACGCTCAGAGGCAGCACTAGTTACTGCCCAAGTGGGTTTCTTCTTTAACATTTTGTTCCGTTCAGTCGAACGCATTTTTACACATTCTCCCAGAAGAAGTCGGGAAGCTTTAATTATTTTACTTATCAATCACTTCCAAATCAAAGTTACATTGCAATTTCCTTGAATTGTATCCTACCAAAATTAGCTTCATTTCACACCCATATCGCCAATATTTCAAACACAATTAAACCCATTAAAGAATGAATACTATGTATTAGCTACAGCATGTATGCACACAGGATTTAGCTACTTAGAGCAAATTTTTCTCTCAGCTAAACTGGTGCAAGTCCAAAACCTATCACTAACTTGATTCCATTCAAATTGATGGGAGAAAATACTGCAGCCGTTTGTTTTCATAATGTTGAAAACTGCTTGATATTGAACCTTTCGAAACACAGCTGCACTAAATCTCATGACTATCCTAAGAAAGCAGAACTTTCTTTTCGCATACAGGCGAGGCATGTGATAGTGACAGGCAAGCTCCGAAGTCAGAACGCTGCTGAGGCATGCAAGCACCAGTCCAAGTGGCTCAGACACAGATGAGGCAGTGTCCTCTGCCCTCTCACCCAAGCTCCTTGAACTTCAGCCCTTCCAACTTCTCATCAGTGCCTTCCTCTCAAAATCTGAACATTTGCTCAAAACATTCCTTTCCTCCGCCTGAAGTTTCTCTTTTCTTTGACTACCTTCTGTTTCGAAACTTTGTCCTTCAGTTATGAAGTGTCCCGCTGATACTCAGAAATCTCCTCTTGGCCATGGCAAGGGTTAGGAGAAGGACCTGCCATGACCCCTTTGCTGCCCGTTATCGCTAACTGTCCAGAAATGGATTATGAAAGCACACTTCTAACCTTAAGCTCTATCTGAGATTTGAACTTGTCATTTACTTCTACAATTAATTGATGTATGGCTAGACTTTTTGCCTACCTCCATGTGTATTTCTTTTCCTGCATGGAAAAGACATGGCGTGTGCGGACCAGAGGAGTCAAAGAGCAGAAGAAGCCACTTGCAGCAGAACAGCGACAGTGTCCCAGGCCCCGCACCACCTCTCCCCAGCAGCTGCGAGGACATCCATAATCTTAACTGCCTTGTGTAAAAAATGTCTCCTCGAAAATCTGAAACAAATGTCTGCTCCTTCCCTTGCTACTTCCCCTCCCCATTTTGTACAGATACCGGTTTCTTATGTTGAAGTTGCTCAAAGACCTGCATGGTAAAGGTGCCTCCAAGCACCTCATTAGAAAACAATCCCTCCACCAGCCCCACACATACAAGGCTGGCCTCGTAACCATCTTTCGGGATTTATTTAACTAAAAATATTGTTGGTGCTAAGCTCAAGGCCATTTATGGGCAAAACGCTCCCTGAAGTAAAAACAACAGAACTTGATTGCCAGCTGGCAATCAGGCCACTTGGCTCCAGGCTTCGCATAGCCATGAAGCAGGCTGCAGCAGTAACACTTCAGCTGGCTTGCTCCAGACGGTGGTTACCAGCAAAATGAGCCAAACTGGCCTTCCTGCTCTTAGGCCATCTCCAGGGAACGCCGGGCACAGGCAGAGAGGGGTACAGAGGGCTGCCATCCTGGCTGTGGGTGGCACACAGCTATGGGGTGTTTTACAAATCCTCCCCAACGTGTGGCCATAACCAACTCTGGAGCAGAAGCCGTGCAGCTGTAGCTACCACAGCACTGGACTCGAGTTTGGAAACCTTCCAAGGAAAGGACTCTGTGGGCTCAGACTTCACATGCCACTAACGAGGTTATCATGCAGGCAGGTTCTGGGCGCTGTGAAGTCACACTGTTACTTCGATTTCTTGTATGCAGGAATTCTGCTAACACTGTCTGCTGGTGAAGTGCTCGAGAAACACTCAAGAAAACAAGCAGGCACTCCTCCTCCTCGCCACGTCTACCAGTCAGGATTCACATCAACACAGCTCTGAATTCAAAGCCTTCTTTCAGGGGTGACTCTGAGGCACTTCAGCACTGTGAACTTTAGAAAAGTTGGGTCTCTCAGACTCCTCTTTGAAATGATATAGAATTAAACGATCTTTACAAATGTAGCTTTTTTTCCATTGAGACAGCACAGCCAGAAAAACTGTCAGTTTGTGTTAGAAACTGCAAATGACCAGTCTGGGAGTTTCTGAAGGACACCTCCACATGCAGCTGTGCTGGGTGAGGAGATAGGGAAGTTTAATAGCAGCCCTTTGCCCAAATGTAGCTTATTAGCATTTAGTATTTATGATAAACTACATGTTACTACATCTGTGGCTATTATCTTTAAAAAAAAAAAAAAAAACACCTTTTTACCTATACTTTATTTTCCCTTGCCTGGCTGCAACAATTAGCACTAATATTTTAATGTCCGAATTCAACCCAGGTTGAATGCACAGTATTTATCCCAAGTTATGTGAAAAAAAAATGTGCCTTGAGAACCACTGCATATGAGAACTTCATAATAATATCCATGGATAATTACAATAAATGGCTTGTCTGAAACACCCATAGAATAGGAACTGAAGCAAACCATAGCAATCTCTCTCCCTCTTCCACCCACCACACAACCTCGGCAGCTCTGCTCTTTTACCCATGACCGTTAAGGATGTTTTCTGGCTCTGTGACAGCATCGTGACTCAGGTCATGAGAAGTGTCAAAGATGCATTTCCTTGAGATGGGAAAAAGCAACTGATTTTAACAGCCCACAAAGACTAAGCAAAAAGAATAAGCCAAATCAGCATATTTAAGGGTAAAGATAAACCTTTTAAAAGATACAAGTATATTTTATTTCCAATCTTAATGCTTACGTTTCTTTCCATAAAGTGTTTACATTTTTCAGACTACCAAAAATGCACAGTTGATTTAAATGCCTTACTTAAGAATAATAAACTCAAAGACAACAAGAGCAGCACCCATTTACTGCATAATCAATCACCGATCATATACACAGGGAACCTGATCCAGACTGCAGGCACAAGGGATCTGTCCTGGATTCCCTTTCAACAGCACCAGTGACTGTGCCCTTGGAGAACCCACCGCCAGGGGAAGCCGAAGGTGTCTGGGCGCAAGCTCAGCAGGTCCATCAGATAAAATGACTGTTCCCACAGCTCCTCTCCCATTCCTTTCCCTCGCTGGTTACTAACACAGAGCTTCACATGGTTTCACCTTCCCTCATTCCAAACTTTACTGTTCACGTAACACCTTCAATGCTTAAAACCTCCTCCTTTAGCTGATTATGGTCTCGAAAACCTCTAGATTCTGCTTCCCCACCTTGTGATCAAACAAATTACAGGCTCGTATCAGGTGGGCAAAGCTGCTTTTTGTCATTTCACTGATTGCAGCTCCCTCAAGCCACTTACATTCCTTGACCCACCAAGTTTCTGGACCATGCTGTCCCCGCTGTACTGGACCTCTCTTCTCCTGACCCATTCCCAGCCCTTTTCCTTTTGCCGCTTTAGACGCAAACACCGTTCACAGAACCACAGAACGGCTTGGGCTGGGAGGGACCTTAAAGCCCACCCAGTCCTGACTCCCTGCCATGGGCAGGGATGTCACCCACCAGCACAGGCTGCCCAGGGCCCCATCAAACCTGGCCCTGAGCACCTCCAGGGATGGGGCACCCACAGCTTCTCTGGGCAGCGTGCGCCAGGGCCTCACCGCCCTCTGAGTGAAGAATATCCTCCTAACATCTGATCTAAATCCCCTATTTTAGCTTAAACCCCTTGTCCTATCATTATCTGCCCGAGTAAAAAGTCTCTCTCCAGCGACCATTCAATAAACCTTTCCTGCATCAGTCCTTCAGTGACCAGCTCTTTTCAGCAGCCTTGTTAGTTCACTCTTACTGCTTTTATTCATTTCTCCTCCAGAACACAGTTCAGCTCTGCAGGCGCCCAGCTGTATGTATACGAGTGTACCCAGTCCCCTGTCACACAAAGCACAGAGCGAAGCCATAACGCAGGGGAGCACACTCCTGCTGGTGCATCACTAACACTGCTATTTACCAATTTCCAGTTGGCAAGTGCTGCAAAACCCCATCCAAAGAGATGCGTAAACTGCAGGACGTCTTCATTACTCACGATGCATGAGAAGGAAACACGCTGACTTGCCTTTTATATACCTGGTTAACTGGTGAGGTTTGCAGATGGAAAAACACTGCTTTACTGTAAACCAGGAGGAAATAATTGGTGGAACTATTAATATAATAATAGAATCCAAAAATGTAATGTTATTAAATCATTTGCGGAGAAACTCTTAAAAATCTGGTTACCATCTCCTTGGACTCCCTTACTACATGCCTCCGACAACACTTGACCCTACAGAAATTGTCTTCAGCTTGATGTTCCCAAGACTGAAATCATCCATCTTGACAGGAAAACTTCAGTGGGACACTCACATCTGCGGTAATCCAACTCCTCTCTCCTTTCCACCTCCCTTTCACCTCTCGATCCATCTTTGACATCGCGGTCTCCTGTGTACTACCTATTACTTCCCCTCTGCTTGTCTACCCACAATCTTTCTGAAACAGTTTGCTTTGACCACTGCTTTGGCATTTGCTGTGCTAAATCACTCAGTCATATATTTTTACACTTCATATGTCAAGAACTGCAATTCCCTTCTGATGTCAGTCTCTTTCAATTTTCGATTTATCTGGAGTACTTGCAACTTCTTTTTCAAACGTAAAGCAAATATACATTTGCCCCAGTCTCAGATCAACACTGTTTAAAAAAGCCCACTTCTGAAACACTTTATGCACAGACGCGAACTTTCCTCATGACAGAATTTATCAGTCTACTTCCCTACTTATTTGAAGGGAATGGATCTTTTCCTTCCACTTCAGAAACTATCCAAAATATACCACCCACTTGTTTCACTTCACTGATTCTCCATCCATTACCAAAAAAAAAAAAAAAAAAAAAAGGCAGCTAAAGCCACAGCTCACTTACAAGCAGCGGGCTGCTGCCAGCACCCAGCCGGTGCTTGGGGCCAGCTGCTCCCACCTCTGCCCAGCTCTGTGCGCAGGCTGGGGCCGTGGTGAGAGCGGGGCTCCGGGAGGCTCCTGCCTGCACCCCCAGAGCCAGGAGGTTTAGCACAGCGAGGTGGAAGTCACGGTCTCTGAAAGTCGCTAGCACAAAATTTCCAAGTGACTTGTTTATTTTTTACCAATTGCCTTCAGCCTGGACGGAGCCTCCAAAGGCGGGCACGCACCCGGTGGAACCGCGGGCGTTTCAGGCACCCCCCCGCCCCGAGGCTTTGCAGGGTTCCCGAGCAGCTCCGTGCCCGCCCCACCACGACGAAGCCCCATCCCCAGGACACCTCCAAGCGTCCCGCGCCCACCGCACCGCAACCGGGGCCCCTTCAGCGCTCGCGCGGCGCCGCGACCCCTCCCGAGGCCCTGAGGAGCGCGGAGGCTGCCCACGGACACCCGGCCCCGGCCCGCAGCGCCGGGCTCGCGTCGCCCCCTGGCGGGCAGCGGCTGCCGGCGGGCCCCGAGCGGCCCCGAGCGGCCCGGCCCGGCCGCCCCCCGCCGGGAAGGGCCGCCCGGGCCCAGCCGCTGAGGCACCGCGGGGCGGCGGCGGGCCCGGGGGAGCCGAGGCCCGGCCCGGCCCCGGGCACCGACCGAGAAAGGCCTCGGGGCCGCAGGTGGAGGCCGGGCCCGCCGAGGGGGGAGAAGGCGAGGCGCTGCCCGCAGCGTTTGGTGCAGCCTCCGCGCCTGCCCCGCCGTGCTTCGAGTTATCAGACGGTTAATTTGCTTTGAAACTATTTTTGTCCGCCTCTCTCTAAATAGGTGGTTTCTTAAGTGAGTGTTGCTTAAAGGAAACCAATCTGTTTTTCAGGAAGGGCTGATGATGTCAGTCCTTTCAACTCCGCTTTCCCATAAGAATTCTTCTAGTAAAAGGAGTTTCGCTCTGGGAAATAGTGAAAAGTAACATGAAAATATTTAAAGCATCGCGGAGCGCATGTTTATCGAACTTCCAGATTTATGCTTGGATTTTAATCACGTTGCGATCGCAAGGAGGCAAAAGTGAGAGGAGAACTTTTTTTATGTTTAAAATTAAAAAAGATTTTCCAGTGGAAAGCGTGCTACACTAAAATATTGCTAAAGAGCTAAATCCAAGTCTGAATGCAATATATACAGAGCAGCATGTTTTTCCATAACTCTAGATTTATGCACTGCATTTCAGCATAGGTATTAAATTTAAAACAGAACAACTGTGTATTATGAATGGTCTTTCGGCAAAACTGTCCCGTCCAAATAAACACTTCAATCCCCAATTAAATGACAAGACAAATTCAGAGAGTACTGTATTATTACTGAATGTTTTAGTAGGCCTAGATGCGTAGCAAAAGGTTCAATGTACGCACAACTTACTAGCTTGTTCTGATTATGGAAAATCCTTCAATCAACAGCAGAAACCTCTGGGTAGAGCTAGACAGACTTTAACTTACTGGTGGTGCAAGGCGTAATGTCAATAGCATACCTGAAATTTTTAATTTGCAGAATGAAAATAATAAGAGTTTTATAGAACTTTCAGTTTTCCAAGTAAAGCATTGCATTTTTATGCCTAAATGCTATTGCTATTCACATACAGATATCCTGGAGATATAACAGGGGATAAATCTATGGGCATGGTCCTGCTTTAACCAGTCATCATTCAATGCACACCATGTACATGTGAGGCAGCTGAGTACCACCATCCTCATTTCATGCAAGTTAAAGGGTCACATAAGGCCATATTCTACTCTAATGTCTAGCCCCACAACCAACTGATGTTGTAACAGTCTTGCAATACTGAAAGCCCGATCCCAACCTAATAACTCAGGTATTACTGACAATGCTCTCTGGCAACTCAACACAATGACAAAAATATAATTTCATGGGATTAACAGGTAGAATAACCCACACAAAATATGTGCTCGTAATAAAAGGTGCAAGGAAAAACCTCTTTATCATCCCCTATTTAACAGTTTGCTTCATTCTGCTAAAAAAGAACAAAGCCAAACTATGATTCACTTGGAAATGAAATCATCCCCACCCCCAATAAAGGCTTACATTGTGTGGGTAAACAGTTTGTAGGGGACTTGGAACAAAATGTAAATAGATTGCTTTGCTACTATATACATAGCAAATAGTTTCATTTTGAAGCTAGGAGTTAAAAAAAACAAGTGAGAAAAATATTACAAAGTCTGAACTCTGAAAATATTTACAAGAACAAAAGCTAATCACAAGTTAACATCAATGGAGTATAATTGCTAATCAAAAACGGAAGATAACAAACCAGTATTTTGCTCGTGAAGTCCCTTTTTTTTGGCCAAAGGTTGTAGCAAGGCTATTGTAATGGAAACAAAATAACAGCAGAAAGATTAACAGCAGTTTCTGTTGCTTAAGGCTTATTGAACACTTCTGTAGATTGCGAACGATCTAAGAGGAAAATCATGATGTCAAGACTCCGCATTAAAAAATCCTCCAGAAATAGAACCAATTTTTCACAGCCTCCTGACTCCATCACTAATCACAAGTTTGTGCCCGAGTACTGGTGCTCTCCGGGACACGCTCACGGGGTCTGTGCTAGTATTTCCCTTACAAACAGCTGGGGAATGACTAAGTAACTGTTAGTCTTTCTTGAAGAAAACTACAAACTTTAAATAATTCCACACATAGGGAACACAGAGTTTATTATTCTTCTTTTACAAAATAGAAAGCTGATAGACAAAATCAGCTGAATTAAAATTTACCAAGGGTCACATAGCAAGTTAAAAGTAAAGCTAAGAATTAAACCCAAAGCTGCTCTTTACTGTTCTGCGGACTTGTCTGCACTCCTGTCACCAGACTGCCGTAACTCCTCCAAACAATAATTATTTCACATTATAATATGATAAGGACCTGTTACAATCTCTGTAAACCCATCTTAGTTCACAAATTAAAATAATTACCAGAGTCTCTGGCTAATCCAGCTGCCACACACACACACACACAAAATCCCTCCACTGAAAGCCACAGTGCAACTCGGTTGTTTTTTTTTCCAAGTGGATGATAAATGGGTTTTTATAAAAGGCATATAATATGGTTCAATATCCTGCCTGCCATCAGTTAGGTAAACTAAAAGATTATTGAAATGATTTTACCAAATGGATTATTTTAATCCAAACATTTCTTTTTTCTTTCCTTTAAGACACAACTGTTTTGCTTTGAGTCTAAAAACTCTTATTTTCATATAAAGCACCATGGTGCTCTGGATTACCTCATTTAAACAACAACATGTGTATAATATCCTACAGTTATTACATACTCTTATGCCAAGCCTGCTAGGTGGACAGGAGCTGCTGGTGTTAAAAGAGTAACAGCTGACCAAGAAAGTCACTTGATCTACAAGACACAAAGTTCTCTCTGTTTTATCTGTCCTCCAAGTATCAACAAGATCTGTCATTCCCACAGCAGCATATATACGTGTGTGTGTACGTATAAAAATATGTACATGCGCTTTTTTCACATCAACATTTTTCACACGATTCCCACAACTTCCTTATGTAAAATTTTCATATGAAGGCTTGCAAGTTACCACCAAACAGCCTCAGCACATCGCCAACTTCTACTCTTTGCAAAAGCAATGAACATAAGCTGCACGAAGTTCTTTGGAAGCCAAAGTTACCTGCCTGCCTTAATTTTCAGTTCCATAAGCAGCCTTCAAACGCAGCTAATTATTTAAATAGAGCAGTGATGTCTGCAGAGGGATCTTGAAAAAACTCTGATTTATTATATTTCAAGACATACACTTGAAAGCTGAAGCCTTAAAGCTCTTGAGACACATTCATACATCCTGCTCCCTTTCCCTCAGTAACACCCTGGCCCATGCACGTCTTTCTCCCACCAGCAAACCTGCCCATCACTGAGGATTCTGGAGCAAATGAAATCGATGTTTCTTTTTAAAAAATAAAAAAGTGTCAAATCTATTCAAAATGTCAAATGTATCTAACAGTACTGTAAAGGCCACAATTTACTGCAATTTCCCTTGACAGAAAACAGAATTGGTTGTATGAAAGCTATGCAAACTGATAGTTCCTTCCCTCCTCTATGTGATGTCAATAGTTGGAAGGGATTGGATGTGCTGCAGTAAACATTTATTGCAATCCCAAATCTGTTTCAAACATGACATGCTGAGCTGCTCTACAATAATGAGAGAGAAGGAAACTACAATGGTAGATACACAAACATCTCCAACGAGGAAACTAGAGAGAACGGTTTGGGTGCCTTCCAGTGGCTCCAGGCAGAAGAGCATGGCTCCAGAACAGCTATGCAGAAAACCTGGTTTAGAGATGTCCACAGGAGAAAACACAGAGGCTTCTTCAGAGACTACTCTGGTCCCCTTAATAATCAACAAGCCATAAAAATGTTCCTTTCATTCAGAAATCTCACAAAGGTTATCTCTAGCAGTAAAGACGTTGACTATGACAGCACATAATTGGGGTTTCGCAAGCACTTCTAATCCTACTCATAATTAGGGAAGAGGAACTGTTCCTTGTGATTTTTAATACTTTAAGACTGGAAAAGTGTGGCTAGCCATCCCAAACTGGTATTTAAACTTTCACTTTGATGGAAGCTGTGACTTACTCTTATTAGAAAGGAGAGGTAAGTATGCAGCAAATTCTGAATCCAAACAAGCCTTACAGTTAAGGCTTCATCAAAGAAAAGGGCAAAACCAAGCATGTACACCACAGGATTTAAGATTTTTAAGCTTCCAAAGATTTTTTTCCGTTTGTACATTAATTTATTTGTCACATTGCCAAAAAAAAAAAAAAAAAAGGTGGTCAAAAATCTGTCCTCAACTTCATATTCCCTAGTTTTCACATTTCTGTTTATTGCAGATATCCAGATGTGCTTCATGATCATCCACGCAGATGAGCAGTAAGAAACCTGAAGACCTCCAAACTTTCAGTTTAGAGTAGAAATTATTAACACATCTGTGGTAGCACAATTTACTTAAGTAGGTTGCAAAACTAGAACTATCTTTATTTATACTTTGGCTCATTCTTATAACACCTGCATACCCCACGTATTTTTGCATAGCAGTTGCAGCTCCTCACTTTATGAAACTCCGTTTTTAGTGGCATTATCTACATGGGCAAACAGAATGAACTAAATCAATTCCTGCAATATGCAGTAAATTCAAAGCTTCTGTTTTTCAGGTTGTTAGCAAACACTACTTTACTGTGAAGCTGGAAGACTAGGTTTTTAGGTCAACAACTCCAATGGTATTTAGGAACCGAACCCTTGTGTGTCAGGCAGAGGGAACTGAAACGTTTTGGAGGACACGGGCATTAATGACACAGAGGGAAGGTTCTCCTGACAGTGCAGGGGGTAGATGAAAAAGAAAGAAGGGGTTTACCATGGAGTGGTGAGCCAGAAGGACTGCTTGACAGGCCTGGAACAGGGCTACAGCGTCCTCCTTGTTTAGATGTCAGCTCTTGCTCGATCTCTTCCAGCCCTGCGCTCTTCTGGAATCGGCTCATGCGGTTCACCACGCGGGGGGACATGTGTGTTCGGACGCAGGGCTGTCCGCCGTACGGATTGATGGGGAAGACATGGGAAGTGCCCCGCAGCGTGCTGACCACAACCCAGCGACAGTCGTGGCTGAAGGAGATATCTTGTACCTAGAAAATTGGGACGTGAAATGGAAATATGGTCATCCATGCACACACACCTCAGAAAGGAAATGGACTAGCATGTTTTAAGCACAAGCCAAATCCTAATTGGAAATGTTAATAAAAAGACTAAGTGTTGGCAGTTACTTGATTTTTTCTCACAGACACCGACTGAACCTTGCTGCAGTGCAGTACCCAGTTCCAAACCTTACGCGCTTTTCAAAATAAATATTCTGAGATTTTTTTCTTTTAAACAGGCCTGAACTTATCAAAACATCCCAGGATGCAAAGCACTACAGAAAGCCACAATAGCTTGATGTAATTTTCAAATAGAATTTAGTTCTAAAAAGAGTTGGGAAATCATTTCAATTACATGTTTTGTTATTTGCTTGCTTATTTTGATTTTTAGAAACTGCCCACAAGGGGGAAAAGGGAGGGATGAGAACAAGAGAGACATCTCATCCCTGGGCCTGATTTCGACAAATACTGGCAACCAACACTGTACTTAAAGTTAACAGAAAAACCATGTCCTACATATCATGTAACTTAACCAACCCCAAATCAATGGCCAGGATTTTCAAAAGCTGTCCCTGATGGCCTCTAATCCTGCTACTCTCGGTTTGTCCCTCAGTGACACTACCATCCATCCAGGTGTCCCGTGAGTAATACTTCTGGTTTTCTGGGTTTAAAATTTTGTCAGGATTAAACTTAGTAACTTCGGCTATTTCTCTACATAAAATCACTCAATTTTACAGATAACAAACTTCATTAATCAGCTATTAAAGTCCCAGGAAAGAGCCTAGTTAGATTTCTTCTTCTACCTATGAGTTCTTATCCACCACTTGAGAAATGCAACCATTACTTGTAGCTTAAAATGGTTGGTCTTGAAGCAAATACAGAAATACAGTTAAATATTTTCTATTATAGTTACGCCTTGCATGGATCTCAGATATGAAGCCCAGAAGGACTTCATTCTCTTCTGAGTGTGCTTTACGTAACGCTTTGATGGAAAGCAAATTCTTGCTCCTTGAGGAATGCTTTAAAAGCGAGATTAAACTTTGTTTCCAGCCCCATACTGGCAGACAACTCAAGAAAACAAGTAGTCTAGGTTAAAATGATTTATCATAGAAAAAAATCCTAAACCAATTCTTCCAAAAATGTTTTTAAAGGTAAAAGCTGACTAAAAAGAACTACATACAGAAGTGGGATTTAACACGGCAAACATATAGATGAAGGATTAGTTTTCATTATATTATTAAACAACATAAACTAAATAAAATTCTTTTAAGATTTCACTGAAGCCAGTTTTACAATACACTAGGTACTCAAATTGGAGTAAACACTGATAAAATCTTGACAAATATTCTAGAAATGCATTCCAGCTATTCCAGACAAAAGCAGCAAGTATTCATCAAAGTGCAAGTTTCCAACTGAGCCCTAAAGCCTTTGAGATAAAAAAAGGATTTAAGTCTTGTGACTTGTGACAAGATATTTGGCTGACAGACTGTCACTGCACAAAATGCTTCATCAACATTACCCAGATAAACTAAAAAACAGTGCTACACACCTGCTCTTTTCAATTACGGTGACATATCCAAATGATCTGCTAACGATATGGCTGAACAATCTCCCTGAAATCTGACAGCTTTGGCACTTTCAGTGATTCTGCTCTTACTGACATGAAGTCACAGCACTTAAAGCTCCTCGTTTGCCTACAAAGTGTTTCACCTTAATAGATTGCTCAAAAAGGATTAGAGACCCCACGGGGATTAGCGGGAGCCAAAAAAAGAAACCCCAAAGCTGTGGAGTCTGAGAAAAACTATGGCACCAAGAGCGTTTAAATACCTGCAGTTTGAAGAGGGGATTTCTACCAGTCAAAATCAAACCTCCCAACTGCATACAAATTACCATTCTCCGTTATAATAGAAAGATCACTAATATAATGAAATCATTAAGCCTACCGGAATGCATTTCCAACCCTAATTAAGGCCCTATTTTTAATCTCTAGTAATATCAAGAATGGCCACATCTGTCTTTACACGCTGACACCTCTGAACACATCCCTGTTTTCCGACTATTTGGTACTCATTTTAGATTTGAGTTTTCAGCTTCCCTCCTGATCTCCCGAACTGTCCATCCCAGCCTCAAGGAAGAAGCTTTTCTCTTCCCTTCTCCTTCCTCCGCTGACTCGCTCCGTGCCTCCAACACCAGCTGTTTCTATCTCGCTTTATCGTTTCATGCTCCTTGCCAGAGAGCCTCCTGCCCTGAAAGCCTGGTGGTCTGAAGGGACCTTGCCCATCTCCCTGCAAACTGACACCTCGGAGCTGCCTTCACAGGGCAGGCACACACAGGGGCCCGCCGGTACTTCCATGGACGTCACCGCCCAACTCCTTAAACCACTGTTGTCACTCACGTCTACCCCATGGCCTCTCACGTTTTTGGTAGAGCATTTTAGAGGACGTTTCCATGGGATGGTGGAGAAAAAATCTGTATCTCACTGTACTACGTAACAGAAATGTATGTTGCCATATTAATACTCGTTTTCTAGTATGCATCTTTAGGATTATGTTGTTTAAAAAAACCCAGCACAAACCCATCTGTGCAACACAAAAGAGCCCTTAACTCCTCTTCAGCAGAACTGGGAGAAAGCAGCGGAGCAGGCTGAGAGGAGAATGCTTGCTACAGCATTCTCAGAAATCACTTGAAAAATCAGCTGTGTGTGTCCATGAAAAGAAAATATAAATTATCACATCAGACTTGCTATTATCCACCACACTGTTACTGTACATTGCGCAGAGTTCTTGACTGCTTCTAGTATAAACAAACTGCACAGTGGCCCATTAGTGGTTTTCAAGTTTATGCTAAGCGTTGCAATTTATTGCTGTCCTTTAGGTTAATGTACTATTATTTCATGTATTTATAATATATTTCTGGATTTGTTGTTAATTATGATGTAATGTTTAGATACCGAAGATCAATCAAGACCCCACAGTGTTTACAGATATATGTTAATAAAGTACAAAGTACACTAGATCTCTCATGATGTAAAGTTTACTCTTTAGCTCAGGGTCAACCTCAGATTTAATACTCATGTCTGTATTCCAAAATTTAATCTGTCTGCGCCAATAACAGGAAATACAGATCTGTGATTTTGCTTAACTCAGGAATATTTAAGATACTTTAAATTGCAATATCAAATAGTTTTGAGGGGAATACCAGCGCTTTCTCTTAGCTTTATGACTACGTCCTCCTAGGTTGTGAGCTGTTTGGTTACTTAAGGTTCGATCTACATTACTTGACTCCCCGAAAGTTTTAGTGAAAACCCCGGTACCTCAAGGTCCACGTTAGGAATACCAAAGCCTTTACCGGCCCAAAAGAACGCGCTTCGGAGGACTCCAGAGTGTTGTAACAGAGCGTGTCCTCAGTGCTCCTATGGCCAAAGCAGGTATTCTGTGACTCCTGCTGTACACAAATGTTGTCCTTCATTTATGGAGTATTCAGCTTGCTCCATGAATTCCAAATAGTGCAGATGTGAAATAAGAATCCCCGGTCACACTGCTTTGGTCCTCCTCTTGGAAATGCTTCTTTGGAACTCCATTAGCCTACCTCCCTGTGCTTGTAAAATCCTTCAGAAAACTCCACGAAAACATAGCTTCTGTGTTCAGAGTCTAACTGAGACAGTGGGGTAATGTAACATATGGACTCCTACAAGGGTATGTCGTGTATCAACTGCTCTAACTGAAGAGCAGCTTCGAGGACTGTACAAACCAAAGCGTTGTTTCTGATATTATGAAAATCTGGAGGAAATTATCTGAGCCTAAAGCTTCAATGACGATATACATTTACTTTTTATACATAGGAAATCTATAGATTTTTGCTATCATTCTTTATTCTCACAGTTTCTCCGAATTTGAATATGAAGTTAATTAGAATATAATCATAAAATTTAAAAAAAAAATAGTTCAAGCCATAACTGGGAGAAAACAAAACAGAAGCAAGGGCAGCACACACAAAACTTATTTTAAAAGCAGTGGATTAAAATGGGATAGTCAGAGGTATGGCTGATTACACAAGGAATCATACGGGACAGGCAGTGACCTTGTTTACCACGACTCCTGGGAATGACTGGCAGCCCATACCCTGCCTCTCGATTTCATCGCTTCTGGAAGTTAATATTGTACTAACTTGCTGCACAACACTTACATTTATGCTATCACTTGCTTTCTTACAAAGGAAAAGGAGCTGTACTGGGCTATCACGGTACCTATAGGGCAGAGGCAAGTGATGGGAAGGAAGGGGCTGCAAAGCCCCACACTGATGTGCTGCTGCTCGTGTCCTCCCCAGGCACATCCCCTCCTGATGTGTGTGCAGAAGGCGATAGAGAGCACAGCTCACAGCACTGCACCGTGTATTTTCACAAGAAACGATGATTAAAATGCATTCTGATCTTCCTAGTGCTCTTCTTCATACTGCCCCTTTTTCAGGCGTGGTAAATTACACCAGTAACTGTGTATATTCCTGGGCATTTTACTGCGTTAAATAGTACCTCAACACTGAAGTGAAACAGCAATAAAGCATGACCAGCGCTACTGCAATAGGATCGTACTCCTGTTTCATGCACGCTATGCACTGTCACAGAGAAAACATGCCATTATTTGAAGGACATGACTTAAGTATTTAATTATGCTGTACAGGAAGATGGCAGAGAGAACAATTTAAAAAAAAAAACCACAACTGCTAAACAACATGAAAGCAGCAGTGCTGAGGAGGTAAGGGTCAAAATAAATTAGAGAACTGGTCTGTATTTAACTTTTTTTGGTTGAGAAAATTAAGGAAATGACATGACAACAAACAAATGAAAAAATAATAAAATCATGAACTACACAATATGATTTATCAGACCCACACAGACCTAACTCTGCCTCCCTGAGTAGTCAAAACTGATTTCAACTCTGTATAAAAACAACAGCAGAACCTGGGCACACTGAGGCAGTCAAGTAGGGTCGTCCAGCCCGAATAGCTGCTCTGTATTAATAACCAAAACTGCAAGCACCACCATGCTTTGAGCTCCGTCTCCCTGAGTTAGCTAAGCTACTTCTAACTGCAGCAGTTTTTTATTGTCTGCTTTCATCAAAGACTGATCAACTTCTTTTAATCAATCTTTATTATTTCAAGACTGTCCCCAGATTCTTTCCTAGAAATGAGAAAGTCTCTCTTCCAGGGACTATTTCAATAATTGAGACTACGTAGCTATGCCACAAGACAGAAAGAAATTTCCATTAACCATGAAGGTTTATATCAAATGTTTATTATCCAATCCAGTGTTTCACTACCTGGACTCAGTACGTGATGCAAGTTTGAATAATATCCATGAAATCACAACAGGAAAACATGCACGTGTTCCACAGAGAAGTGTAAAACAGCCTGTGTTCTGGGGCAGCCCATGCTGGAATGTTTTTATCATTCCCTCTGTTTACCTATACTGACTGAAGTCAGTTATAACAGCAGTTTGAGAGGCAGAATAACAAAAGTCTGACAGCGTAAAAGATTACAGAGGACCCTGGCCACCAGCCCACTGATGCTATCGTTCCGTTTATTTGTTCTAGGTTGAGATAATGCTGTTTTCAAGGATTTTTTTTTCTGTTTACAATTTAAGATCAAAAGGAAAGGATCATCAGGTGACAGACTAACTTTCATCTGCAAGTAAATGAACTTCCTCAACTCAGAACATGCTATACCTTCATTAAAAACTTTATAAAATGCTCTTGGATAAAAACGAGTGCAGAGCGTTGACTCACAATGCCAGAACTGTTAAGGCAACAAAATATATCCTTAACCAAAATGTGTGCCACATACACATCTTTCCTTTTGCAGCAGAGCTGTGCAAGCATGGATCTCTAACAGCTTTAGTACTCTCTCTGCCATGGTTAAATACACCCAGCACTTGCAGTGGGCCTTCGTGATGTAACACAGTGCATCAAACATGCTGGTTCTTGTTCTCTTAAAAAAAAATTCTAAAGCGTAAGTAGGTCTTAAAGACTGAAAGATCTTAATTCAGTGTAACCGAAAGAGTGGCTTCTGACTGTGTTTGCAGAAAAGTAACTTGAAAGTTGTGACCTTAGGACTCACATCACTCAAACCAATGAAGTATCTGAGTACTTCACATTCTTTCAAGGCCGTTGTCCTCACAATTCCCTTAGGAGACAGAGGTCCACTTTCCATCTTAACCCATCTTGATCTTGGTCACACAAAAAAGCGAGTGGCTCAGTTAGGAACTGAGTGATCTTCACAGTCCCAATGTTTTATTCAGCAGATAAGGCTTCTTCCTGTATTTGCTGCTCAAAGTCAGCTAATACAACATAGATTTGCAATCACAACACTTAAATGCTCAGTAACACTCTGCTTCATTGTTCAAAGCATGCAGACAGAGAGAAGGAAAACCATGTTATGAAGACCAGCTGTGAACAGTCTGGGAGAGTGCTACTACTTACCTTTCACTTCAAACCAGGGGGAAAACAAGCTCAAGAAACCTACTTACCGCAGCACAGCACCTAAATCTCCCTCAGCATCCTGAAACCAATGCCAAGAGGACTGCGGGGCAGTAAAGCCCTAAAAAGATCACTAACAATTTAGAAGATGGCTAGCAGCTGCCTTTGGACACCACTCCAGGGGATGATGAACTCAGGTAGTTCAGAATGTGCATATGAGCATACATTTAACAGCAGCACAATCTGCTGTGAGCAACATTTAAGAGCAGTGAAAGCTTATCTTGTGGGGAAACTTACAGCAGCCTCATCCCTCTCTCCCCCATCCAACAGAAATGTTCCAAATAGCATGGCTAGAGCTATCGGGATAGACTGGGCAAACACAACGTTCGATACTGAAACAAATTTTCATTTTTCCTTTTATAAAAATCCAAGTACAAAGTCTCTATGTTATCCCATTCATTAATGTACGATTTCAGCGATGCTGCCTGGTTGGAGTGGCCATCTCACTGCAAATGCTCACTACAAATTGTGCTTTAGCTGAGGACAAGATCCTGACATCCATGAAAGGAGACAACCTCTACAGATCTCTTCTCAACCGCTCTGTGCATTTCAGAAATACAGAAAGACAGAAACTGTCTTTCAGGCTGAATTTTCTCAACCCCAAACCAAATCAGACTGTCACGAATTTAGAAAAAATAATGCACAGTGGAGCATATATTCTTTAGCTTTATTAAGTCAAAGTAAAGGTATAACTAATATATCTGACTCCGTAGAAAGACATGGGGGTGACTCAGAGAGATTACTTGTTTGCAGTAAATCAACCAGAAATTGTCATTATTAAATCTCAACGCTTGCTTCTTTTTCTTTACTAAACATTAAGCATGCAACTTAATGCACTTAAGATGCTTCTGTACGCGAGTGACAGAGGGGAAGGACTTCCCGGCACCTTCTCAGAGGAGGCAGGTGAGACATACTAAACTACTGCTCTGCCCAGAGACCACGAAGGATGAGGTGAAGTAGATGGTTTCAGTACAAATATTAAAATACCAATATAACAAGGGCATATGATGATGTTTAAACCATTTGTAATGGGAACTAACTAAACTAATTTTGACACTGATAATCACTCGTGTCCATCAATACAAATTAGAACTTTTTATAGCTCCAGTACAGAAGGTGACCTTTAAGACCATTGGCCTTGATCCACAATTAGCTTTAAAACAGGGAAAAAAAGTCTGGTTGCAAATGTATAAATCCTGTTCTAACCAAGAAAGAAGGTACGGAGGCTTCCAGAATGTCTCTCAGAATATCTGCATTGAGAATTTTATATTGAACAGCCTACAATATTCTTGTCTAGTGCTACTCACACATGGAATTTGTGGCACGAAAGAGGTGCACTACATGCTACCCTTCTTACTACAAAACCGAAAGCACTGTGTTATTCCAAAAGCAAAAACAGAAGCATCCATTGTATTACGTAAATGTTTTAAATGATAGATACATATTGAGAATCCCAGGTACCAATATTGTTGCTGGATAGTTTAATTATCAAGGGATCTGTAAAATCCACCAATATGCCTCAGACTGGTTAGAATTTTCTCTATCTTATACCATTCCAAAAGCTATACTGTTTATGTCCCAAATGAAAACTCTGTGGCAAATGAAGAAAAAAATTTACTATGTTGATTCTGAAAATTTTAATGCAATGCCTTCACACAGATGCTAATGCTATATCCAAAAGACTTGCATCAATAAAGGTTTAGTCCTAAAACATGTCATGTTTGCTTTCCAGTGTACGCCTTAAAAATAAATTTATCAGCTGTAAAATAAAGAAGAACGTCTTTGTTCCTACTGACTGGAGTAATACACTTTGGTTATAGCATATTTATTTTTTTCTAAGAAAGCAAAATAAAAATGACACACTAAGGACATTATATTACACACTCTAGTAGATGACAGAGTATATGTACAGACACAGATCTCTAATAAGTGCCCATTATATTATTTATAAAAAATATTTATGAGATAATTATTATACATATTACTGCATATATTGAATAATTTTTTCCTAATCTCCTCTCCCTTTTCAGATTAGCTATTTCTTCCTATAAGAAACCATTACCTATAATAGTAATTTCATTTTGTCAGTCCAGGAGCAGCAATGTTTTGGGGTGTTTAAACTACCAGGAATTTATATTCACATAGACTAAAACATTATCAACGACTACATTATTAAATAAAGCTGCCACATTTTACTTCCTAAAGGTAAGGCAAAAAACTTAAGGGAAACTGCACAACCCATAGGAAAAAAAAAAAAAAAGGTTTGAAGCAACTGTAATCATGGTACCACAATAATCCAAGCTTCCAGTGTCAGGGTCATAATCACAGTGCCCGAGGCTTCTCTCTGTCACACAAGTTTACATCTGCCAGACTGTCACAAGCTTGTGCTTTCAGTGTGTAATTGCATCAGCAAGTGCAATACTCATTTCTTACCCTCTGGTGACATTTTTATTTATGTATTTAAAACAGGTTCTTCAACAGTTACTCAATGCTACAAAGGTGAGGCTCTCCTGATGCCCAAAAGCGGTGCAGTGACGGATCTAGGCAGAATACATTGCACTACTCCTATCACAGTGATGCTAGCAAACAGTGATAGAGTGATACCTCTAACATTTTCCCATTTTATCAGTAAAACAGTTTATTGAGCATTTTTGAAATACAATTTCAGACCTTTTCACACTATTATGATCTAGCCTAACTTAATCTTTAGGAAAGGGATTGTCAAATTCGCAAGTTAAAACTCTATCACTACAGTCTCTAACAAGTTCCCCCATTTTGCTAAAGTGTGGATAAAAGTTAATCACAGTCCTTTGATTAACTCTTGCTTTCAACTCTCAGATTGCCTTTCTTTGGCTTTTACCACCCAAGTCAAGCAAACCCTGACAATTGCTTCACAGGCACTAGACAAATGTTTAACATGTTACATGAGAAAAGGTTAAGTACAAACACAGCTAATAATCTGGGCTCTTTGGAGGTAGTGTCATATCTGAATAAATCTGACAGCACCTCATTGTAAAGGGCAAGAATTTATTATTGTCCAGGTTAAACGCTATGCTCTTATCCTTTTTGCGGCTATAACATAAGAAAGGCTCTTTCTGTGCTGAAACAAACATTAAAGTGCCAACATACACAAAATGTATAAGGTGTCTGGGGATTATTCTTCAGCAAATAGTTTAACTTACTTTGGCTTCAGTCTCTCCCCTGTGAAGTGTATACAAATGATGGACGGCACTTTGTGATGATGACCAAGGATGTGTCAGTATTTGAAAAACATGGAAATCATGGCCTAATGTGTCAGTAGTGACCAGCAACATCCCTGGGTAAAAAAAAAAAAAAAAAAAGAAAAGAAAAAAAAAAAAGAAAAGAAAAGAAAAAGAAAAGCACAAGAGATTAATCACTTCAAAAGAAGAGGCTTAAGAATATCTATCTAAAAAAGCTAGAGTGTTTTACAATTTGTTTTCTGGAAACAAAAGAAAACAGTTGCAGGAGAATTACTGAATTGTAAAGGATTCATTTCATAAAAAATGAATCCAAACTTCAACTGAAATCGTACAACACTATCCCTGCTGAAGTAGTACAGTACAAATCTATCAAAGTCAATTGAAAAATCTGGGAATATTCAAACTAAAGCTGGGAATTTGTGTGACCAATATAAAGCAATGAAGTGATGAACACTAGAAACTCCCAAATGCTCTTCACTATAAAAGAGCCAGTATGAAAAAAGATTGATGATTCCACACTATTTTGGGAAGTAGAAACACTACAAAACACAGCTAAAATAACCTATACCAAAAACAATCCTGAAGAAGCATCTTTCTTATAAACGTATATGAAAGAAACTGTCTGATTTATTGCTTGAAAGGCAGCAAATCAGAGTTGAGAGCTTTCAAGTGAAATATTAAATTAGGTACTAACTTCATTGAAAACAGGTCACTGATGGATGTACTGAAATGATTAAATTAGAAGATCAGTAGAATCACAGTAACTTATACATGCTGTTTACTTTTTCTCCTTCTATATGTCAGTCCATAACCCAGTTTTAACTTTACAAACATATATTTAAAGTCAACTTACCATAAAAGCTTAAGTTTTTATACCAAGAAAATAAACATTTTGCATATATAAGAAAAGTACAGCATCATGGCATAATTTAAAACTACAATAAACACACTTCAGATTTATTTTTTTTGTAAAAATGTCCGTATTAGCTTATTAATGAAATTTACCACCCAAAACAAGCCTCTAACATTTTATTAACTTCAAGTGCAAAGTGATTTAAGCAGTTGAGTAGCTACACTGAAGTGCCTTCTAAATAATTTTCAAGGTATTGGTAAAGAAAACCAGGAATTTTCTGGACAGTTCTAGTGGTGTTAATTTTCCACTTAAAACAGAATTGAAATCTCTTATCCTTCGGGAAAAAAAATGTAGGTCTTCACATTTTACATGACACCTATTCAAAGAACAAATGATCATATTATTTCTGTCATAAAAGTGTCTGTGTTTTCAGTTTATTTACCCACTCACTGCTGCTAAACAAACATACTCTGTACAAATTCCAAAACCTTCATGCTTAATTACCACTGAAGTCCATCATATGCCACTTTTAAAACTTCAGAATTAGACTGGGAAAAAAAATATAATAAACCTCTCATGTTCTGAGCAGCAGGGAAACGCGCTCTCAGTAAAGATTAAGTTAAATTAACTTTTCTACAGAACCACCGTTACCACATCACTCGATCGCTGCCCTGAGTGTTTTACCTCCTTGACAGTGCTGAAATACCTCTGCCCTTAAACCCAAATAGGAACATTTCAGCCAAAACGTCGACCTTCTGAGCCCAGCGGCATTCCCCGAGCACGTCTGGGCTCACAGGAGGAGCGCGGCCCTGCAGGCCCCGGCCATGAGGCTCACCTCACAGCCCCAGCGCCTGATCGCCTACAGCACAGGCCTCAGTTTCTCTCGACCTTAACTCTTAGAAGGATCTTGTGAAGATAAATACTTTTGAGAACGAGGCATGCCAGCAGTAAGATACGGAATTGCAGAGAAATGTAAATTGCATTTAGAGACAAATTTGCCTAAAAGTTTCCTTTTCGGCTTGACCGCTGTGCTGGTAGGGCTTGGACAGAAAGCGAGACCACCCATGTTGCACACAACCATTTCCTCAAAATCACACAAATGCAGAATTTTAAATCCGACCTCAGCAAGATTCTCTCCAGTAGACATACTTTTACTGCTGCAGGCTGCTGCTCCGGTTCTGAGTGTTAGAAATGAAAGAGAGTTTGTTATGGAGCTAAGAAATCCACGAGTGCATTTGGGTATTATGTTTGGGCGGTAAGGCATGCGAGTTGAGGTTGGTCTGGATGTTAATGTTGGCTTAACTGGCAATTTCCTTGATTTGTAGTGACTGTGTTGATAGGAAATACAGCTAAAGTTGCTCAAGTGCAAGTCAGCCAAGTCTTTAGTGTGGGATTATGCACACAATTTGCATTAATTCTGTTCTTGAAACATCACAAAATACACTTCCCTCCTAGTGAAGTGTGCGGTCCTCAATAATATATAGCGTTTCCAGTAGAGAAAATTGGAATCAAATATAGGGGTTTGTGTGCTAGAATTAGGCTGCCACTATTAGTGGAGCAAGGATATTCCAGAAGACCTAATTCAACAGTATTTGTTTTCTGTATTCCCATGTTTGCCTCTCGTCACACATTAGCTAGCTTTACAGGGAAGTCGAGTGTGCTTTTGGTCCTCTTGACCTCCCTCTTACTCCAGATGGAAAGGACCCTTGGAGAAAGAAAAGCTGGAAGAGATGAATCCATAAGGCTTCTCTCAGCAGCGAACAGTCAGCCTTCACAAACCCAGATTTTTTTTTCCCCAGAAGTGCTAGAAGCCTTTTATAAATGAATACGCAGAGCTGAGTGCACCCAGAGCTTTGAGCACACTTTTCATGTGTATCCCATCACATGGCATGGTGCAGTGAGGATCGTAAAAAAATCTCTGAATGAGCCAACAATCTGTCTGGAAGCTGGAGACAGAAAGCTGCGTAATAATTACGAGCCAGTGAAAACACAGGAATTACCATACTGCATTGTCCATCAAATCTAGCCATTGTTTAGCTAACCAGTATCTTATTTCCAATATTGGCGAGAAACGCAGGTGTCTGTGGATGGCGCAATAAACCCCACAGTACGCAGACATGATATAATTTCGCCCTTCTCCTCACAAAGAGATTTTCCCGTATCAGTAACTTCTATCTACCCCTTGCTAGGGTGCTCACTTTAGGAGCACATGCGCTAACAAGCAGGTCACACAAATCTATATAGCATACGGTGCTACCTGTTCGTTCTTTTGATGACATACGCAGTATCGGAGCAAATTAAGCAGAGAAACGTGCTTGCCTATCTGCAGTTTTGATCATTTCCATATGATATAAACACTTCTTGGTTTTGTATTAATGTGCTGTTCTTGCCTTGGGGTTTTTGGGGGTTTGTGTTTTGGGGGACTTTTTTTTTTTGATAGCTTGAAGGAGCAGAGGTGAAAGATAATATATTTGTGGGTAGAAAAGAATTCGCTTCAAGACAGAAAGATGGGTGGTATCTGATTTGGCAATTTTGCATGTTTAATCTAAAATCCTGCTGTCTGTCACTGTTTGGAATAAATGCATTTTATTACATGAAAGCCAAAAGAAAACAGGCCCTTCACTTGTATTAGCAATTATTTTTTCAGTAAGTTAAAGGAGCAGATTTCATACTCACATTTGCATTTGAAATACAAATATATACTTGCAGAGTTGTATCAACACACAGGTCCCAAGCACAATACCACAGATGTGAAAGAACATACATTTATAAAACGGTATTTTCAAACATCTTAATTATTACTGTTATTCAAACACTAGATCGCTAATATTTTAGAATATTTGAGTTGGGTTTCGGTGTGGTATTTTTCATCTCTCGTTGCTTCACACCGACGAATCACAGTTTTCAATTATTACAGCTCAACTCTTTTGTTTCTCTCTCCATCTCTCTGCCATAAAAGACCGCTGCAGCACTCCGTGACACCACGACAGAAATACCTAATCCCAGCAGAGAAGCACGAACGCGAAGCGTGGCAGTTACCTCACTTTCACTTTCAAGTGCAGGAAACTTCAGCTCCGCTTTCTGAAAGACCTTGTGACAGTTTTCCCAAAAAGTTGTTTAGACGGAAATATGGGTTAAAGCTGTCATAAGTTCATTCCAAAATGTTTTCTCTTATGATGTACTTTATGTATGAATAATCATAGATGAAAAGTGAGTAATTCTCAAGGATTTCCTGCTTATTTTTCAAACTGGCATTAATCCCTGTTTAACAGATAACATCTGAAATCAATTGAAGTCTTGCATATACAGAACCCAGTGGAAATTTATGTGCACAGCAGATATTACTTAGTATGTATCTCTCGGCAAAATTTTGATTTTTTTTTTTTTATCTGTAACATGAGGTATGCAGCTAGGTTAAATTAATGACTGTTTTACTGTGTGGTTTTTCAAATCCACAGAGATGACTAAAATCCAGTTTAAAAGGACCTGATGTCCTAGATGCAAAAAAAAAAAAATTACTGAAGCTTTGTTTTACCTGATAGACACATCTGCCTTAATTTAGAGCTTCCTGCTTTTCATGCATTCTGTTTGGGAAACAATAAGCTTCTTTCAGGACAGAAACGTAAAAAAATACAGAGAATATATGCATAAAAGGAAAAACCAGTACAGATGTAGACTGTGGGTTAAGAGCTATTTATGCAGTATCAGAAGACTAAACCAGACTCTGGCCTGGCCATAAACTAAGCCCACGCCCTAAATGAGGTGCCAAGCCACAAAAAGCATTTGCGTCAACTGGGAATACAAGGAAAAGAAGGACTTCTAATTATAGGGCCTGGAAGCGGAAGCCCAGAGTGATTAGGAGTTGAGGCGCTGCTGTATGTTTATCTGGGAGCTTCCTCTCGCTCGCTCTCAGCCTGGGTTTGATAGATGAGGGTTGGCCTAAAGGGTGGGATTGAAGTTGCTGATGGTACACAGAGTTCTCCACAATCCAAAGGAGACGGAGACTGAATACTAAGGCTTCTGTGGCCTTGTAGGAACATAACTCTTTTCAGCTAGGCGTCAGCTGGTTAGCCCAAAAGGCAAAATTAGAGAGCAGCAAATCTCAGTTGGGTACTTGCTATAAAATCTAGGAAACCTTAGCAGCCTAAGCATCTCCACCACATCCTATTTATAACACCTATCTAACTGCATAGTTGTTTATTATATGCATACAAATGAGATACACACAATTTCACCTTGGGTTTAGGTTTCACGAGTAAATTCACTTTAAATAATGCCATCTTTCAGAATAACGAAGGTTTTTTCCTCCTTCCAAAACAATGTCATTCTGTAATTACATACCGACAAACTCAACACGTTCAAGCTGTGCTGGATTTGTTCTAAAAAACACTAAGAGTACAAATTTTAGGAAAGCAGGCATACAACTGCATGAAGAAAACATGTATTTATGGATACACTTAAATTAAGAATGCAATTCTTACAATTCCATGCACATGGAGATCTGTATAGACATTGCAAAAATATTCTATTTATACAGTGTCAAAAAAATATAAACAACTTCTCAGACTTATTTTTTTCAGTATGAGAATAAAGCAATGAAACGTTAATATTATGCTCTGTAGGTTTTCAGATGAGAGGATCAGAGCGCTCAGTGGAACCATGCTGACTTACAGTCGCTCCTGATTCGGTCCATACACATTTGCAGTATTTCTTCTCTCTTCGTGCTAAATGGATAGATTTCTATTCACTGCAGCTCCTCCGCAAAAGCAGCCTTGTACAAATCACAAAGATGTGACGAAGCTTACATAGCCCATGGTTCTATGAAATGTATGACCTGACCTACGAACAGTAGCTTTATTTATACTCACTTAACTCCTCTCTGAGGCTGATACTAATCAAAATATATCCAAATATTAGTCCTACTAAGCCCATGTATACTTCCAAGTGTAACACGTGCCATCATTACAAAATTTGGTCACAAAAAAAGACTGACCAAAATAAACCTGACTTTAAAATCAAAATTCCCTTACAAAAATAGAGTACATAATGATATCTAAAATATTCAAAAATAAATATTAAGAAAGAATCAACAAGTCAAAAGAAACAGAAGAAAAATAAAAAGTTATTTAGTTACTAAATAATTACGAGTGACTGAACTCTGGAGATTCCTATACACTGTAACACTCTTAGGACAATTATATATTTAATCTGAATATTTGGAGCTTAGGGTTGATGTATGGAAACTGTCAGACATTTACCATGTCCAACAGATGGCTCAATGGTATGCTTTATATACTAAAAAACTGTTCAACAGCTTCAAACACTAACTGACTACAGCTGATGGCCCAATAAATACTAAATCTTTATCAGGATGGATTTCTCCCTCCCTAAACTAAAGAACGCACACTGAGGGCAGCTGAGTAAATGAGGGCAAAAGATCAAAGGGAACAGACTCCCTTTTCTTTTAACCCTGCTTGTAATTCCTCCAAAAGGGATCCAAACCCATAGCCACCACTGTTACATTAGTGTTTTGGGTTTTGTTGTAGTTGCAGAGATTGCAGTAAACATTTTTACTGCTGAAATATATTGTTGTGTTTTTCTCTTTTCATCAGAATAACAGCAAAGTAAATGTTACAGAGACAGGGTAAAATACTGACCTCCTTGAAGTCTACAGAACTTTTGCCACTAAATCGAAGATGACAAACAATTCTACCCTTTTCATATAGTTGTGCATCTTTAATCCTAAAAGACATTAACAACTCATTAACAATGCCTGCTGTGCTAAATGACTGCTCCAGTAATAATTTTAATATATTTTAGGATTAATTACAAACTGATCAAGTATCAAAACAGAGTATATTCACCATTAGCGATAGCCAAACATATCAACCTTTACAAGAGTCCACATCTATCTTCAATATATTCAGTATTATATTAAAATTCAACTTGTTTACCTGTGAATTTGACTGATTTTAACAAAATTTAAGATTTCTATAAAAAGGTGATTGCATAAAGGTGACTACAGAACCAACTTTCAAAAAATGGTGTGACTTTCTCCAGTACAGTAAAAATCACAGAGAAATTACATATATTGTAAATTAATGTTAGATTAGGGCAACTGCATATTTTTAATCTTAAAGAAGCTAAGATACTAATGCTCCTGTGTTCCTGAACGTGAGGAATAGGAGACTACAAAAAGTACTGAAACTGTCAGAAAAATGACAGAAACAGGATATGCAGAAAAAGACAGGAGACCGAGATCACCCTCAAGGTCTCATATCAAAGGCAGAATTTCTGGCAGTAATGAAAAAAATGGTATATAGATGGAAATAAATTTATTTAACTTCTATTTGCAGTAAAAGAGAGGTGATAAAGCGCAACGACTTAATCACACTGGTCCAGCACTAAAATATCTTATTTGCATGCAGATATCAGTTTGATGATGGCAGAGAAACATTCTCTATCTTCTGCCTCCTCCTCAAATATCAGATCTCCAAAAGAGGAAATGGGCTCTATTCAAACCTTCTAGGAAGGTTTCATATTTCATGTTTCTTCTCATTTCAAGATCCTTTTCAGTGTGTTTCCAGGGTAAAAATCACAGGAAACAAAAAGTGATTTTATTTAAGACTGTTTTTCAACAATACTTACCTAAATCATAGCTATTTCGAATAGTAATCATTTAATAGAGAACTTAAAATGAGCAAGAATTCCCCTTCTATTTATAATACATCCTAAAGTCTTCCACCTTCAGCTATGAAATGCTCTAGATTTAAGGGAGTATTTCTATAAAATAGAAATTGGTTTTCTGCAGGGAGGCATTTAAGAAAAAGAGGAAAAAAGGAGGGAGGGCTGTACACAAATAGAATTTTAAAAATAAAGAGGAATACGGAGCTGAAATAATTTCACAAAGAGGCCATTCTCACTGAAGTCAACCTGACTAATCACTACAATGAGACAATTTGTTCAAACCATAGTTTGTGTTAAAACAGACTAGTTTTTCTTGTCTCTGATAGTTCTCTTTTCTACATTCTTGCTGCTAAAAATTTTGACTGTTAACACTTTTCCTTCACAAACAAACCATAAAGCAATGCTAGCAAGCTATAGATCATGAATTATTTCTCACCTTCTGCCCAGGCATATACAGACATAATCTTTGTAATTGCAAGTCATCGAATATGATGTCATTCTGGTATTTTTAATACATTTGTCATGGAAGGCAACAATTCAAGTCCAAATAAATAGAGAAAATACAAGTTATTATTCTGTCATTAAATAATTACAGCTTATTTTACTCCAGGCGACGTATCCAGGACGGTGATATTCCAAAGTAAGACTAGTCTTGCAAACTTGAAAAGTTTAAGAAACTTAAGAAACTTGTAGTTATTATAAAAGTCCAAGCACAGATGAGGTGCTGGCTGCAGGCATAACAGCATTTCAGTAAGTTAGCTTACACAGCACTTGCCGTTAAAAAAGACATCTCCAAACCTTAAGTAATCTACATGCTCACTAGAAGTCTGATTGTACAGGTTAGGTAGGAAAAACAACAAGATCTGTTAATGTGTGAGGCCCTATCAATGCTTCCCGACAATCAAATAAGGTATTTTTCTGCCCACTTGCTCCAATCAATGGGAAAGACTTCTGCAGAGACATTCCAATTTAAACCTCTTTAACTATTAACTCAAAGCCTCCATCACGTTTCAATATAGAACATTTAAATAATCAGAGGAATTTCAGGTCCGTTAAAGGTGCAGTCAGGCATCAAAAGGGGTATACAGCTTAATCTGTTTTACTGCTGGTCCAACATTAATTTTCTCATTATTAATGGACGGGAAAACTCTTTTGTAGCCAAGGAAGCGTAATTATTTAAAATTTAGATGTGTTGCACCTCACAGCTCTCAGATGCTAAGCTGGCAGGAGTAACACTTTTAGAAAGCAGATCATTTATTTACCACATTTAGAGAAAAAAACATAGAAAAATGGCACTTCTTTCTAACCTTTTATTATCTTATTTTAAAAGTTTCTCTCTGACATCAAAATTACAGTAATCAACAAAAACATCAAAGTACAAACTGAGTTTGATGTGCCATTTACTGGTTTCAGCAATGGAGTCAGAATCAGGGATCCTACACAGTATCATATTTGCTGCCACTCAGTAACTGTGTGACCTTGAGTGAATGACAGCTTCTCAGTCTTTAAACTTAACTAAAATTAGCTTTCAATCCCTAACAATACACGCTTGAAGTTCTTATAGTTCATTTTCAACATACCCATCTTCTTCTCAACCTGTCCTGTTCTAATAAACTAGATTGAAATCGTAGCAATAGCTTTGAGTGCTGTTGTTTGGTTCCTTTACTGTTTGCAAACTTCTTTTCTAGCCCCTTCCCCTTGCATTGCTGGAATTACGCCACTATTCATTCAATCAACTACCACAGCTTGAAAAGTCTCCCACTTCTTGTACACAGAGAACTCCTTTCTTCCTCTCTAAACGTGTTTCTTTGGAATCTTTCTTACCATGAATAATCTTGCTCTTAACTCAATAACAATCAAGTGTTACTTCCTATATCTTTCCTGTCTTACGCAGAAGTTTTCTTCATCAAAACATTCATCCTGTTCTGAACTTGCAAGGTAGTTATATGAATTTACACTTCTGTATGATATTATATATGATGATATATTACTTAGTATGTATCAGAATGTACCTCCCCCATCCCACCAATTTGAAAGTTGCGCTACTGCCAAATTGAAGGTATATTTAGGTATTGCTACATTAATATTTTACTTATAGTATTTCCAGTTTGTTTTTAAGCGCTTGTACTGAAAAATATTGCATCTGTTATCCCCCTCCCAAAAAAATGATAAGAACATGACAGAATCCTGTTGCTGGCAAACGCTTCTATGGATATATTTAAGATGTGGACAGAGAAGCTTTTATTGAAACGTGCTGTCCCAAGAGAAGACCACCACTAAGCTAACAAAATGTCCTTTCCAGAAGCTGTAAGTCTAGTTACTTGCCTTAACAAAATCGGTAATTGAAACACAATCTCTAAAAAACAACACCAACAAACAATACTGGATGATTCTCATCTTTCCTGGCTATCCACAGCCACCTACTGGATTTTATGATTTTATGAAGATACATTTCTTGGCAATGAAGCCTTCCCTCCCCAGCATAACTGAGAAATGAGGCACAATTCTTACAGCAACAGTCATGACTGAGTAAGATTTAAACCTCTAACAGGTGTGCAAGCTTCTGCTCTTAACCTGACTCCCAAAACAAATCCAAGTAATAGACACATTTATATGTACACTCCCAGAAATGAGGAGCGAGGAATAAGAGCAAAGCACTGAAGCTCTGCTGCTCCTCAGCCCTAACCCTGTACTCGGCCCTTGATCAACAGCAAAATCAAAACCCTGAAACCGAGATCTCCTGCAGTCCTGTAATAAGTTACTGGCTCGTACTGTTACAGTTACTATGCAACTACGACTTTTTGAAGGAATTCATGTCAAAGGCTGTGCCAAACGCACAAGAGAATGGCAAAGGTGCGCAGGGGCTGGCAGGCCCCGCAGGGCCGGGAGCCGCTCGCACAAGGCCCCGGCGGAGCAGGCCGCAGACACCCGCTGTGGGGAGCAGAGGGCTGCCACCACTGCCAATTAGCACAGGTGGAAAGGAGGAATTAAGACCTAAATACAATTTCCCATTTTGCCTGTCGCAGTAGCTCAGCCCAACTTCCAAAATCCTTCGTGAGTGAGTGTGCGTAGATGTGCTGCCATCCCTCAAAATCAAACTTGGTATTTGAATATCGAGACTCTCAGTGGACATATCTAAAATTTAGGGCTGCTTGCTCTAGCCTTTATAAATAATAGAAATGACCGTGGTTTTTTTTTTTGCAATTCACTTATTCACACATCTGCGTCCTTAATACCTCATGACCCAGGAGCACTACAAAAATCAGTATGAAGCTCGCAAAGTGCTCTCCTGTGTGAAGGTTAAAAACAACTGGTAAGTATGGTAGTACTGCGAAGGTCTGATTCCTATTATCTTCAGCAAAGGATAGCCTGGGTCTGCCTCTCAGGATAAGCCAGAAATTGTTCTCTCCTTATGTAAGACTATCCCAATTCAATGGCACAGAAGAATACAGAAAATCAAAGGAAACGCAGCCACGTGATCAGTCGCCACAGTGGATAGCTGGCATCCCTCTACATGCTCGTAAGGAATGGTGCCAGCTTTAAGAACAAAAATTAACTGTCTCAAATTTCTATAAGGGCTGAGAGGCGAGTTTCTCAGCAACCTGGCAGAAACACAGCGTACTGCCTGGAAAAATGCTACCAGAGTTCAACTGGAGGCGGGGGATTTTACTTCAGACACCGAGGTTATTCACCCTGACACCCACTTACAGAACTGCTGCATGAATCCAACAGCCAGAAAGCGTGGAGATTTCTCAGCTTTATAAAGCACATTCTCTTCTTGCCTTACCGCCACTGACTCCACCACAATCCTGACAGAGCTCACGCCGCCAGAGCATACAAATTAACTGCAACAATCTACAAATGACATTTATTCCTAAATTTTCAAATGGAACTCTCCCTCTGCATGTGCCACAGCGTACACCAGTGTAAAAGACAAGTAGGCTGTAACTTCCCTTCAGTCTTATGAAGTCATTAGTGTAAAAAAGTAAAAATAAAATAATAATAAAAAAAACACTAGAAAATCACTAGTGTTGCCTAGGAAGGAAGACAGCTCAGTATACGCTGAGTGCCTTCCTGCAGCACCCTCCCCTCCACTCGTGGGGCTGCTGCTGAAACCACGATCCCACACTGCGTCAGGGAGAGCAGATGATATAAAACATACCTTCCTTTGCAAGCAAGAGAGGATCTGGCCCTTCCTCCCCTCTACAGGGAGGAGAGAACAAAACTTATTGACCCATGCATGAGATAAATGAACAGACTATCCATTAACTAGTGAATTGCACAGAATGAAATTATGTTAGAGACAATAAAATGAATATGACTTTAAAGTGTTCATTAAAACTGTCACCAACCATCCAAAATGTAACCTATAAACCACAGCTATCATTCATATATCATACAAAAAGCTTGCCAAAAACCATCACTAACCTGTGCAATGATCAATAATTTTGATGTTCAGTTAATTTTGTTTTTAATTGGAATACCTAGAATTGATTATAAAATATTTTCTAGACATGAAAAAAAAAAAACAGTTAAGTCTGGACACACACTTGTTAGCTAAAAATTTTAGCATTGGAGAACATGCTTCATTCAGGTATCAGTGACAGAAGTCTCCATAACTGGGAAGCACATTCTTAAGCAGTTAAAAACCAGACAGAAGCTTTACCACCATAAGATTTCCACTGAAAAATTTAATTTTATCAGTATCTTCTCTGTTTTTATTAAACACAAGATCTCAAACATGGAAAGTGAAATTACTGATTTATTAATTACACTTTAAGACACAATTCAACTTCCAATTCCCTTTTTGGTATCTCTAGGAAAAGGCAGCTTCGAGGTAAAATGCACACTTGTGTTAAATCTAGTCCCATCAATAACTCAAGTTAACCTAAAAAAGAACATTCACCTTTGTGCTTAAAATTTCTACATATCCTACAAAATCCTAATTTTATTATTCTAAACCATAACAAATAAATAGAACCTATGTATTAGTGACAACACTGAAGATAGATATAGAGAACTAAGTTCCTTTCTCGGATAATCTTAAAAATTCTGTCCCATGAGCCACATCAGGTAGGCAAAAAAAGAAGGCACAGGCGATTAGAAAATAGGGGACTTTGCTGTTTCCAGGCCTGTTGATAACATTTGCAATAGCTAGATGGTTTAGACTCAAAGACTGAACCAACTGTTTCCTGGCATGTTTAACAGCCCAGCATAATTTAACTTCTTAATATTAAGAAGAAGGTGAAAAAAAATATGTAACTTGGATCACTGTGTAATCTGTATTAAAACCCTTAATCCATGGAAATTCTAAAATCCAAATTATTTACCACTTACCCTCTTCAAAACCCTAGTAATGTATAACTATACATTCAAAACTATACATTCCTCATTTAAATAAAAAGTTAAGACAGAAAAAAAAGAGACTTTTAGCTTCACTGTTTATAAAACTTAATTCATCTTGGTCTGTCTATAAAATTTTCTGTTTTCCTAGAGGGTGGAAGGGAAACAGAGTTTATCATGAAAAGTGCCTAATAGAACGGTAAATATAATGTAAAAATCTGTCTGGAAGTGATTTCTGAAACACTGATCTTATTTCCTTCCTTACAGATTCTGCTTTTACTGCATTATCTATGACTTTACAAAACTTGCACAAGTGTGGACAACAACGTATTTAGCAACTAATATTCAGCTTTAGCACGAATAAGATGTCTATAATTTTCTTTTAAATGTGGTGGAGTAAAGATGATTTACTAAAATAAAACTACAGCCCTGTAGTCTCTAAAATTACTTTTAAAAGCATGTATAACAATTTCTATAGGATGAATAGACGTGTATAATTTACACACAAGTTGGTTTTAATTATCACAGTTCATAAAGGCCTTTATACCTTAGATCTGTCAAAACGAGCAGGCGAATTTTGTTAGTTTTTAACATGGTAAAAATCTATAAAGGATCCTCCCTTTTGGCATTCTAAAACTAAGATCCTTTAAGTACGTCCAGTTTGCTGAAAGAACTCAAAAGCAGATTCCACGATGCTTATCAGCTTTGTGATTTACAGACATTATACTTTGAAAAGTCTCACCAATTGTGACTCTGTTTCAAGTCTGAAGGGACTACCTCACACCACCCATATCGAGTCTTGTCCAAATCACAGCACTAAGCCATAGTGCTCCCTGCCAACATCATAAATGCTGCCATTAAAATATTTGTTTTAATTCTGACCTCAGAGTCACAGCTAATAAACAAGAAAGGCAACGAGAAATTGAAAAACAAACTAAATGCAGCTGTTGGACTGGACGTTTCACAACTGTGTTTAACTGCATCCTTTAATTTCACTTCTATGAATAGAAGCCATACACCACAGATTGCATGCCAGCTAGTCAACCGAGCAGTATTTTCTTTTGAGTTCATTTTGCAGTGTTATTCCATCATGTAAATTTCACTGTATTTTTAACTTTTCCTTCGAGATGTGGTCTGCAAACAATGACTAACTATTTGCTGATGGTTTCTCATTAGAACATGTTTGAGCAATGGATAGCATTTGTATAATTTTTCCATAATCTTCCGCACATACAAGACGAAGAGAATTTTTTTGTGTACGTATAATACATGTTTGCCTGTGTGTCATCCAGAGCCCATTTAAGTACATCCAATGACTGGATGATTAATGCTTTAGAAATGATGCATTACAAAATCCCACGGAAGAATGAGGTACAGGGGAGTGAAACACAAAGCTTTTGCCATTCTTCAGACTTCCCACAACTTACTCAGATACCCTTAAAAAAAAAGTACGTTATTTTATTATACATTTACAAAAATCAATGAAAGTAACTTGCTAGAATGCACGGGACTAGAAATACATATTAAATAGAGAATGAAGAACTTGATCATACTTGAAAGAAATCTACTTAGAAAAGGTAAAAAAAAAAAAAGACCACATACTTTTAAAATTATAAACAAAAATGAAGAATCAGATGATTAAAAATTAGGACAGTATGAAAAAAAAATCCAATTCATTTTGGAATACATTCCTCATCAGAGAGGAAAATACTACGTATTTGCAAAAAAAAGTGCACGTTTTGGTATGTTTTTCAAATATGTAACCATCATCCTCTTCTCAGTTTTCAGGTTTGATACATAAGATTAAAAAAAAAAAAAAAATCATAGACCTCCAAAACTAAATGCTTTTTTTCTTTTGGGGGTGGTACCATATTTCCATTGAAAAAAACAAAAAAACAAAAAAAACACTTCTTTTGAACATGGAAATCCAAAATGCAAATAATATATAGAGTTTTGGATTTGAGATGGCTTACAAAAAAATAATAGGCAGCAGGCTTAACCCCTCCCAGATCACAAATTTTGTCTCCAACTTTCAGTTTGGGATACTTGCATCCACAACTTCATTTGAGTCCTAAGACCTTACATGAAAGTAACACAATGAATGCTTTGGACCAGTATTAAAAGGAATAGCAAAAAAAACAAAATGTTGAAAGGAAGCACTATACAGAAATTTCCATAACAGCTCATGCCAGAGGTCTGTGCGGCCTGGTGTATTTATTGCCTTTAACAACAGTGACTAGCAATCATCTCAATGTCTACGATGGAAGATGGAAGAAAGTGAATTACTTCTAATGGACTATGGCTGACATCAGAATTGGTGAGGTTTTTTCCTCCTTTATAAATTACAACATCTAATAATACAACATAATGAAAAACGAGGACGTTTGTATGGTTCCTTCAGTCTCCAGTCTAGACACTCTCTAGTTTAGACTAATCCAGTTTATCATTGAGCAGCTGATTCTAATTGGTAACATTTAATCCTTTCTCTTCCCTCTCCCCATTTCCTCTCCCCATTTTAGACCCTGCATACACTTACAATTCCTGGCAGACTACCATCAACACTTTAAAAGCTTGGAGGCTTCTCTGTAAACATCTCAAATTAAATAACCCCCTATAGCGTACTCCTTTCTTTTGTAAACTTCCAAAATTTAGACCATGGCACCTTCATCCAGAGTCTACATAATAAACTCTTCTCAATTTACATTATCTAGCAGACAGGATTCTTCTGTCATACTATAACAACTAGAACATTTAGAAAAATGTACCTTTTTTTAATACATATTATACATATTATATATACATTAAAAAGTTTAAAGCCTCCTAATGACAAAATCTTGTTACTTTGACAGAAAAACATCGTCATAACCAAAGAAATTTTGTAAGAATTTTTGTCCTGAGTACATTTTAAATATAATATTCAAGCACAATAAATACAAAGTTTAGTGTCAATATTGCTGTTTTATATTATATAAAAGAAAATTATTACTGGTTGTGCAGTTGTTATGGGTTGTACATAACTGGTATTTTTAAAGTCTTACATTTCTAGCATGCAAAATGCCAAATCATCATTCCAAGAAATGGTGGACAGAATAAAGACTATGTTGTCCTATGTCCTATGTTACACCACGCTAAGAGTGCACGTAATACGTTCATCCAAAATGGAAATCATGCAGATGACATTATTTGTAACTCTGTTTAGCTGACAACATCCTAGACTGTTTTTGTGTGGCCAAGGTCTATTAGCTGTAATCCCGTAAGCGACGGGCCTTATTCCTGGACCTGAACTGAAGATACCCAGATTTTCTTTTTTAAAAAAAAAAAAATCTGACAAAATCATCCAAATGAACTAAATGCTAACTAGCAAACTGTACTACATATTTGTGTGGACACTGTCCATAGTGAACTGGCCTTGAATTCATCCAAAATTAAATATTCAAGCTAAAATAAATCAAGGCACTGCTAGCACTAAGTAAAAGCATCCACACTGCAGCTTAATGTGATTTTCATTTAATAAGTGAATTAAAGTAACCATTCTTAGAGTCTCTTTGTAAGTATAAGCCTCTCGTTTCCAGTACATCAACATACATGCCAGAGGTACATTAATAGAGTCCCCAGTCTATTAATACTACTTCACTTCCTTGTATTACTTATTCTCATCTTGAAAGGTTTTAATAAAAGTCTCCCTAAAAGTTAGAAGCCTTCTTCCTTTGTTGAAAAATGAAAGAGTGGACACGGTGCTCTTAACCCTGTCTGCAGCAGCTGCTTTTCACAGACAAACACGAGCTAAATATTCTCAAAGCGCAGCTCATTTCCCTTGCAGCGGGTTCGGTATGCTCAGGAGATGAGGCTTTCTGGCAGGCCGCTGGGAACCAGCGCTGTAATCAAAAGGCGTTCGGCGACTGCCCTTCAGGAGGCTGCCGAGGGGCTGCCAGCCCCAGCGCCCTGCAGAAGATGCTGTGCGCTGAGCTGTGGGGCTTCTGCGGGATGTTGCGGCGGCGGGAGCCCCGTGCCGCCCCTCACCTGCCCCACGGCCCCCTGGCTCCCTCCCCTCACGTGCCGCTGTCTTGCGCAAACCGTGGCATGGGCCTCGCTTCGTTGGAAGACGTGTGGTAAAAAATAAATACCACGTGCATGTATTACTTATTAAGCTAACAGCTGCTGCAAAATCGGAGGCCTTTTTCTCGTTAATATGCAGCATCTCTTCATGGCACTTGGCAATGCTAAACTATTACTCTAATGACGTTTATTTAATTTATTCCAAATTGGATGGATGTCTAAAAATCAGAACTCAAGTGCTTCAGAAGATGGACCTTATACCCATGTTAAGTCATAAAAGCAACCACTGGTGTATGTGGCACTATGTAAATAAATCATAATTGTGACATGTAATAAAACACGCAGAAAAATGATGTCAGCTTCCTACGGAAGAAAGAGATTCCTGAAATACACATATTCTAATGATTAAAAAAGATAAAAAGAAAACATGTTAACAGTGCCAAGCCACCTGAAGTTGAAACCCGGGATCAGATTTATGAAGCACGTTTCCAAAACCAGCACAAGAATGCTACACAGGAAACGTGCCACTGGCCAGGAGAAACTGTCACCAAAGCTGACAACACAACTGGCAACAGACTCGATTCAGGGGGCGCACATCACAGGTTTGATTTTTACCACTAGAGTAAGTGTCAAGTCAGCATTTCGTCTCTGTTTACCAAAGATTCAGTCAGCAACAACTGGTAAAGGAGCACCAGTCCTTTCTCCCTTTTATTGAACTATTACATCCCTTACCTATTAAAGTGAAAAGCGTTAAGCAGACAGGCAATAACAATGTATGCACGGACACCGTTTTTAGAGATTCCATAGGACTAAGGGATTTTGTCGATGAGATGCCTGGCCACAAATCTGGAGAGGTACAAATCTTTCCCTCCATCCTGCCCCCCAAAAACAAAGCAACTCACTCCCACAGTAAATCATCACAACTTTTTTTTTTTTTTTTTAACTAAGATTTTATGTATATAGGAAAAAAAGAGAGAAAATACGAACTACCAGAAACTGCAGTTTTTCACCTTTATATTTTTTTTAAATGCTAAACGTGATTTGCTATATGTCTTAGTTGATTTTAGGGAGACTGTAAAAGCCTCAGTCTGACTCAGAAGGCGGCTTTTATTAACATAAGTGTCTGGAAGAGGTATAAAGGGACTTGTTAGGCAGCATTAAAAATATATATATATGTACAGTGTCCCCTAAGTATACTCAGAAATGATATTTCAGAAGTTTATTACTTTATTATTCAACCGGATTTTCACAGCAGTCATAGATATAATACAAAAAAATAAAATGCTAACGATATGCCAAGTTTACTTTCTTTGAATGCCTCAAAAATAAAAAAGAAGAAAAAAATCATAATTTGCTTTGAATATAAACAAAAGATGGATGCAATGCCAAAAATGTCACTATAAAAATGTCTACAAACGCTGTGCAGAGACACCCCTGCTTGTTCTTTCATGATTTTGCCTCGTAATGCAGCTAATGTAAATGACTACATTTACAGCATGCTCTGGTTGCCAGTCAACTCAACTCAGACGTCCACACAAATTATTTACCTTGCTGGAGAATAAAAACTACCCCTAATCCCCACCCCCCAGCCCCCCAAAAAAAGAGAGAGAGAGAGAGAGAGAGAAAAGAAAAAACCCATACCAGCAAGAGTCCCGCCATGGTTTGCAAAAGGCCCCTAAAAACACAACTTGGACACTGTAAGTGCAGTAAAGGAATTCTTGTTGGTTTCTAAAAGAAAAATCAGGGGAACATATGACTTTGCCATTTACTGACATCAGTGACTCTCCTTTATCTTCTGTTGGATTTCCTTCCTACAGTGAAGCCACATATTACCTACCCCTTTTCAGGAACTGCTCTCAGAACAACATCCATAAATTCTCTCCTGTTATTTTATCACAATTGATTAACGTATCCCTGGCAAGCACCTGGTTCAGTACGAAAACATACATCAGAAACCTCCAAAATGTACCTTACTAGTAACGGATACTTTCCAAATACTGTTCGAAGTGGCTGTGGTATTCAGTTCTACTGCGTGACTACACAAAAAATCACACCTATCCATCCTCTATGCCCATTGAACTGAAGCGGTTTCCAGCATCAGTGGTGGGTTTGTTTTAGTTTGAGTAAAACCAAAACAAACCTAACAAAAAAAAAAAAACCTCTAAGCTTTTACAGACCTGAAGAACTTGTGGGCCTTTGAGATGAGTCACGATGAAATTAAGCTATTAGATCAGACAGAGAGAATGAAGGAGTTGACTGAAACAGATCACTGTTCGCCTTTCTGGCAAAAGTTTACTATTGCCATGTTCTATTGCAGCATCGCAGACAGCACTTCAAATTACGAGTAAAAGTGGTTTTTCAGTAGAGCCAGCCAACAGAAGACGACCGTATCAAAAGCCACGTCTTGTTTTGTTCTGCTCTGTAATGAAATCAGCTGATTGGCAATACACCACTGCATAATGGATTAAGCTGATGTTACTTCCAATGCTGGCTTCAAACAAAATTCTGCCTCGATGCTAAGGAAAGAATCCAGGATACATTGTTAAGTGCTGCTTTCATACTGTAAGCAGCTGAGGTAATACTTTTCAACTGTTTTGATATTGAATATCAGAACATGTGGTATGATTCAATACCTTGCTGTGAGTCATCCCTTCAGCAAGTATCTCTTAACATACATTATTTGCAAGCTGTCAAAAATAACATGGATTGGAAAAAGCATTTTCTCCTGAAGTATCTTATGCATCATCAGGTAGCATCATAAACAAAGGATCTTGGTTTTAGCACCTGAGTAAACCAGAAGAACTGGATTATGATAAAAGTAATCCATAATATGCAAATATATCCTTCAATTTAAAAAAAAGTCATTTTGCTTTTGCATAAACATTCTGTTTCCCTTACGTTTACACAATCATAAAATTGTCTTAAGAACGCGTTTAATTAATATCTATAAAGCATTCTAATTTAATCAGCTATATTTATTTTGCTTAATTAGCATTACTCAACTCTAGGTATGACCTTTCTACCAGAATACAACACAAAAATAATGCTATTCTGGAACTGACGTAGGTGATTCTCACTTAAATGCACAGAGTTCCACAAAAGAATCTCTTAAGTAACAGAAGAAAATCCAACCAGACGAGAATACAGTTTTTTATGTCAAAAACTCACAGTGAAAATGCTGTGAACTGCACACAACTACTAAAGAGTTCTGACATAACAGATGGGATGTCAGAATAAGACCAACTGGTCACTGAAAGTGAAAACATAAATGACAGACACGTAACTTTAATTCTTTGAAATGTGACTTCATCTCCAAGATCTCCATGGCATTTGCTACATTTCAGAAATCATTAATTTAGGCAAGAGGAAGCTGTTGATTCCCTGGTCAGTTCACTGACTATTACTGCAATCAAACAAAACGGTTTTTGCTGTATTAAGATGAGATAATGAACATGTTAATTGTCAAATGAAAAAGTTTTATTAACATATGAAATCTCTGTTGCCCAGTTATTCTTCACTGAGAGGAATATATATATATATTTTGATGAGTTTCTTGAAGGTATTTTCAGCTTATATTTGATTTCACTCAGAAGAAAGAGGGTACAATTGCAAGCTCTTCATCAACAAAACACATAATGTTACTTTAAGTTACTTTAAAAACCAGTGCCAGTGAAACGACTCATAGTATGGATTCATTTATGGAGGGGTACCATTTAATAAATGTGCTGATCCTCTGGATACCTGTATATCAGAACATCTGGATAGCTGGCTAGCAGGATATGCAACAGAATAGATCTCCTTAGTACTTCTGCTACACGCAAATAGGTAGACTCACACAGACCTTAGCGTAACAGCTGCTGAAGTCTGAAATTCCTAGAAGATTCAGATTAACCAGTGTATGACATTCAACACTTAACAGAACAGGTAAGAAGATACAATAGCAGTAAGTGTATGTTTGCATATGCAACGGTATTTGCAATTCCTTCAAAGCACTGGAACACATGCCTATATATATATTTTTAAACCACTATCCCATTAAAGAGTAAAGTAACTTACCACTAGGGTTAAAAGCCATGCAGCAAATAGGCTTTTCATGTGCAGGGAAGTGGGCCACAATACCATCACTATCCGAGTCCTCACTGACAAGTACCTGCAGAATATTAATGGAGACAGAGGAAGGTTAGGAAATACACTTAAGTGAAAGTATCCAACTATTGATACAGGATTTGTTTGATAGGATAGACACAGCAGAATGAATTAAAAATGTAACTGCAGGTGAACTGAGCATAATCTTCAGTACGTTTTTCAGATAATGAGGGAGAAACATTCAGCGGTGCAGAGGGCTGGTGTAAGCACAATGGAGAGCGCACACAATTCCTGTACCCCCAACAAGCAATGATTTTCTCTAGGCAATCCAATACCTCAAGTAATAAACAGAAAAGCAATAGGTAGCGAAGAGGTTTTTTGTTTGTTTGTTTGTTTTTTAAAGGAGTATTTAACCAATACATAAGTTAGCTTTTTTTTTTTTTTTGCAAGGAGTCAGACAAGTAGAAAAAAGGACCATAAACAGCCAAAGTAGTACGGATTTTGCTTTCCACCCCTTACATGTACAGGAATACTACACCTTGCATCCTGCTAGTAAGTGGCGATGGACCTGAGGGAGCTGGATTTCCAAATGCCACAAGAAGTGCTCAGTGTGTATGAACGCAGCTGTTACAAAACAGACAGCTAACAGGAATTTTCTCCATCTTGAAATTTCCTCAATGGACATTAAATGACAAAGGTCTGAGATCAAAGCCCCTTCAAGAAATCATGCTGTTTTAAAATATCTTCTTATGAACTAAAAAGCAATTAAAAGGTAGGACAGAGTTTTCATAACACAAGGAAATTAACAGAAAAAGGAAGTTTCTGGGCTGAGATCTGTGTGCAGATCTGTAGAGAGGGACAAAGGATGGTTTTTTTTAGCAGAAAGATATTTGAAGTTAATGAAACTAATGGGGCCAGTCAAAAGTACAGCTGACTACGAAGCCCTGCAAGAGAACTTCCAAAAGGGACACAGCTGGACTAGAAAAGGGCAGCAGGGATGGTCAGAGGCAGGCGGTAACTGCTGGTCAGCCTGCTACGCCCTACCCTTCCCCTTTAGAAACGAGAAAGCAGCAGGCATGGCAGAGGTCTACATTGTGAGAGGAGTGAACAGAGAATAAATTTTCTTATTTTCTTATTTTATCCAATTCCTAAGGAATAAAGTACACAAAAACAAGTTATCAGGCTATGGGTCCACATAATACAGCACAGTTATTTTACAAACCAGAATATTACATACAACTGATAAATCAGGGAGGCTTTGAAATTGAATAACTTTGGCTAGTTATGCAGCTGCCATGTTAAAAGGCTTACAGTTCTTATTATCTGGTGTTCAGTTATCACGGGTTCAGCTGGAACTACATATTTATGAAACTACAAGTATTAACAGTATCTAGTGCTACGTAATGGAAAAGATATTCTTAAAGTCACAAAAGAGAACCAAAAGATGCGTGGACAAACCATATGCAAGGGCTGAAAAAGTATTTATTCCTTGGTGACATCATGTTATAGACTACATTAAGTAAAACAGTGTGAAAGATCTGTCAGAAAAGCACTTAAGAAAATGGTATCTGTGGTAAAAAAACCACCAAAACCACCTTTTTAAGAAGAAAAAGAAGATAAGTGCAAAATTTCCCATTTCAAGTTCAGAATAATTTGTCTGCTGCTTCCAAAATAATCCAAAAGGTTTTTAATACTTCCTATTCCTAACAGATATCAGAATAATTTGAAGATATTTTTATGCTTCAAAAAGAGAAATCATCTTTAAATGTTTAAAGAAGTCACGTAATATGGATGCAGAGGCCTGCGCCTGACTTATTTTAAATGTTCCAATTACTTGGCACTGTCACATAAGCACAATTATGGTTTTGCTTTCCGTTGTCAGCATTCCGTGCTTATTCCAGAACCACTAACCAAAGGGTCTGGAGATCTTCCTAAGAGCTTTTCAAAGAAACAGTGTTCTTTTCTCAGCCTATATAAACTGCACTAAATAACTCCTATACATCATCTTTTCACAGCTTCCACTTTTAGGTAACTTAGTCTTATCCTAAACATTTCACTCTAATTAAAAATACATGATAATGATAAAGTAACATCATAAACCAGCTTTACAAAAGAAACAGAAGGTTTTTTAAATCCAGTCTGTTAAACAAAAATATTTAATCTAAAAATGTGTAGGTATCAACAGCATCTAAATCACTGCTATAACCATTTATACAGCATCTCACATGCATATTCTTCTTCAGACTGTAATCTGGATTAATTTAGGCATGTGGTTTTTTGTTGTTTCTAAGCTAATGACAAATGGACCACTCTTATCATCCCTGCACCATAAAATTCCTACTCAACAAAGTGAAAATTTCACATTAAAAATTGTGAAACACCTCAGTCATACTAACTTGAGAATACAATAAAGCCCCAATCTATTATTTGTAGGCTATGCTGTTTCCGTGCTTTAAAATGTTTTTTCAATCGCTGATTAAAATCACCATCCTGAAATAACATCCTTTGTGCTTAATCTGAAAGGAGTTTTTCCAAAATCTCCACTTTTCAATATAAAAGCTGATTTGCAGATATAGCAAACTTGTTTTGGCTGTTATACAATTCCTTTGATTGTGCTAGAAATAAAAAGAAGAACTTGCTGGCCTAACATCCTTTCAAGAAACCAAAGCGCCTGCGACCTTGCGGCTCCTGGAAGCCCAGCCTGCCACCAAGGCTGCCTCACGCGGAGCTGTCCCCTGCATTAGCCAAGTCAGAACGCAAAACAAAACAAACAAAACCCACCACCACCACCACCACAAACACCTTGCTTGCTCAAAAGTTTGGAAAACCTTGCACTGCGGAGAATCTGACGCTCCGTTTGTGCTGGTGCCACGCTCCCTTCCTGACACCCAGTGTCTGCCGCTCCCTGCCCACTGCGGCCACAGAATGGAAATAGCTGCCCGTGAAGCACACTTGCTTGTGCAAGATAGGATGAAGAAATGTTCTTCATCTTTTTAAACACCGTATGAAAAAATTCCCAGTCCTTCTTGAAAGAAGAAAATTAGTTGTATTAAATCACCAACCTGTATTTAATCTTCAGACCGTACTGCAAGATTTGCCATGCCCTTCCCCTACACTTTTGCACTGGAGAATTAGGGAAAACATAAATGGCCGTTTGCAATTTCAACACTACAAAGAAAGGAAAAAGCTCAGAGGAATTACAGCAGTTGACTTAAGCGCACCCTCAACCGAAGAGTGTCTTTTGCAGGGTCCCTCCTAAACCTGCCACAAAACAAACACCTTGTTCAAGTGCCAGTTTGGAGCTTGCAGAGCTCTAAAATCATAGCCTGATTTTTACCACTACATGCAACTTAAGGAAAACAAAACAATGCTTTTATAGTACAAGATGCTTTACACATTATTTTCTACATTAAAGATCTTTAGATGGCTGTAACTGCATCAATACAATACAATTTCTGTGGATTTAGATATACTAAATAGTGCAGGTTTCATGCAGGCAGAGATGAAGACTGGAGCTGTGTAATAAGGAAGGATGAAGCGTTCAAGGCCTCCTCCACGCAGCTTCTCAACTTTTAGAGAACCCTTCTTACAGATGCTAAGTGGAAGACACTGTCTGTGAAGGTGCTGGAGAGGAACGACATCTGCAGGCTAACAAATGGCACATTAAATCAGTCCTGACATTGTGCAACTGGTTCCTCTTGACCAGTTTATGGCTTTTTACCACTGAAAAGAATAGAGTTGGAAATTTTTCTTGGAAATAAAAACAATGGTACAAATTGCCCAATAACGCATGCAAGTGCTGTCAAGGAGCTCGAAGGAAGCGGCTCATTCGGTTTCCCAACACGCAGAGCAGACAAAGCCCACAGGAATCCTGAGGCTGCAATTTTTTTACATCCCAACCCTTTCGTTCTCCAAGGTAGTGGCCTCTAACCACTCCGCTATTAGCAGCGAAAGACCTTACAAAGTACCTCGTTGAAACAGGTTCATCAATCTTTGTGTTACTCATATAATTGCATCACCGCCAAGGTTCAGAAGGATGCTCAAGTATCTTCCTCGCAGAGTTCCCTATCCTTACACAGGGAAAGCCCATTTTAGAAAACAAGAAACCAAAAACACAACTGACAAGAAACGAACACCAAGAGCTCTTCTACCAAGAAGGCCTCGTCTGTCCCCGCTCTGCCTTTTCTGATGCCCAACCGCTACCTCGTCAAGGAGCTGCAACAGGCTTCCAAAAAAAGCCCAGCCTACCCGGTCCTTCGCTGGACGCTCGAGGCAGAGCTCCAGCTCCCTCATGCCAGCTACGTTAGAGTTCAGCAGAGCACTGCAGCTGACAGAGGATGAAGACAGTACGCTTTATCTCACTCTAAAAGAGAAACAGACAAAACACCTAGGGGATCATTACATCTACTATCAGAAAACAGTGTGTGCACTGCGGGCAATAGATAGCTTAAGCTGAAGCTTCTTTCTCCTATGCAATATTTTTCTTCATTCGTTGCATTTTCCGTGCTGCTGAACAGAAGCCACTAGTAATTAGGACTTCAATTATTTTAATCTTTAGAGGCAAATTACACCACTTATCCCAGCGGAGACATTGTTTTTAAATAAAACATGAAAGTAACACAAATAAAAATGGACACAAATTTAATCAAGCAGGTCCTACTCTTAATATAATTCAGCAAGAATGATCCAATCATCATAAAAACAAGTAAGTTTGGCAATACTTATAAATATGAATATTATGTAATAGAGATCTTTGCACATACACTTAAGCTCTCCATTGGTTTAAATAGCTAAAGATGGTGCAGTGTCCGCCTCGGCTCCTACGACGAACGCACAAAAAAACAACCCCTCCGAACTGACCCCCCCCGACACAGCCTCCCCCAACTTATAGCTAAGGTCAAACATCAGTGGAAAAGGGCTAAAAGTGATAAATCTGTGGCATTAACTACTGCACTCCTTTTAATAGAATCCAGCATAAACTCAAAACAGCCTTGTGCTCAGCCTGAACCATTTATCTGAGACAAAAATGTCTTCTTGACAAAAAACAGATCTCCTTTAATAAAAGTAAGGCAGACAGTATTATGCTCCGAGGGAATCCTGTTGCTCTTTTTATATTTATATATAAAAAGAATTCTTCTGTAATACTTGTAGATATAAAAAGTGAAGAAAATTGATGCCAAATATATGAGCATTAGAACGGCAAATTAGCTTTTGTGAAAGCTGTTCTTATAAATAAAAGCCCTGGTGTTAATGACCAGGGGAATTATGTACGCAGTTAAACTTTTATTATTGAATACAGTTTATTCTTTTAACTTCTTTTGCTCTAGAATGAATTTTCCCCACAATTCTTGCTCCTGATAAGCAGTATTTGGTCCAATTGTTATCAACTCTTACCAAACGAAAACGAACTTTTGAAACTGCAGCAGTCTACAGTTTTTTTCCTGAAAATTCCTCTTTAATGCAATAAAAAGTTAATAGGGAACAGAAAAAAAGGACCAATCGCATTTTAAAACATAAGAAGATCAACATGTTATCTTATTTTTCTAAGTTATTTTCAAAATATTTCCTCCAATATTTTCACGTGTTTTGGATGATCTGTGAAAGCACCGCAATGATATACCATCAATCACACTGCTCTATCAAAAGCATTAAGAATCAAGTTTTGTATTTTTAAATGGCCACATATTTCTCTGTCAACCAAACGTTAGATGTTTAACAGATTTACATTCAGTCACAAAACTGGCGACTTTTGAGAAAGGTCATTATTGCAGCCTACACGTGGGTGGCCCAGTTGATGAATTAATTAAGAATACAGAAACAAAGGTCAAAAGAAAATAATTTTTCCTTAAAACTCAAGCCACTAAAGTCTTACACATTTAATTCCAATTACTGAAAAAGAGGACATCTGTACAGCTTTAGTTTTATCCATTTCAACTAATTAACAGATTCAAATAAATAGTCATTACATCTAACTGAAAAGTTTGCTAACACTTCATTAGAAGGAAGTTTAAACAAGCGCACAGCCTTGTTAACATATTTCGGTTTACCACAAAGTTACTTGGGCATCTCGATAATTATTTTTACTCCCTTTACAAACATATCATGACAGCCAACTCCAATAATCCTACATTCCTATGCATTTATTTCATGGTTTCATAATTCAGATTTTCTTAAGGTGCCACCTATTCTGAAGGTAGGAACTATCATGAGATTTCACAATAATACCTACATTTATAAGGCTCATTAAAAATATCTGCCCCATAGACTTTATCTCTGCAAAATCACATCAGAAGACTTTGGTCTTTAATGGTATATTTTTTTAGTTCTAAGCTAGTATTTCAACCCATGCCACAGCAGCACAGTTTCATGAAATGCACTGACTCCCATCCTGCATTCATTACATTGGATATCTTTGAAACGGCAAATTAAATAAAGCAACTAGGAAAAAGCCTGTGAAAAGGTGTAGTTAGTTCTTCTGGCCTACGTCCAAAACGTGTTCCTTAATCCACATACTAGCAGGTAAATCCACATGGTAGCACACATGTGCAGCTCGCTCCATCTTTAAAGCGCCACTGCTGTGCTCCAGGTAAATGGACAAGCACACGCATCGCTACTCTGTAAGCCCAGCAAAACTTCTCCCCACCGAAAAGTGCTTTCTAACGGACGTGCTTACTTGCTTTAGATTTGCTGCTTTTCTTTTCCATTTCTTTTCTCTTCTCAAAACTGCTTCCTTTCCTTTATATATTATATATTATCGTAAAGATACATTTCATTACTTGGAAGTTGTTTTATTTCAAAATTTCACCCAAATTCTTAGCTAGACTGTTCACGAAGAAAGAAATCTTTATGGATCTAAAGGAGATGAGGTGTTCCTTTTACACTAGCAGTCAGCTGATGATAAGAAAACTCCTTTCTGCCTCTGAAATTCCCCTTGCTTTCAATTAGGCTGCACAATGCATGTGCACACACTCACACAAATAAATCCATTTACGTAGCTGCTGGACAAATCTCTGATGAAAGGGGTGCAAAGTTTTCAAACTGGCAATTCAGCCCAGAAAACACTTGGTAGGCGTCACTAATTCTTGCCATTTCCCTTTCAGCTTAGGAGGACTGATACTTTTAATGGGTATAGCCCCCCAGCAGCATCCCCACGCAGTAGCCACGAAGTATTTCCAAACATGCATCTTCATAGAAAGCAGCAGGAATGCCACTAAAGCATGTCTTGTACCTCCCCAGACCTCTTATTTCCCACCTGGAATCTGAAAACTGGGATGATAAACCAGTAACTTTAGAAAAAGCACTGCCGGGAAGTGTCAAGAATACAGAGTGAGCTGTGCAAGACATCTGATAACTTGGCTACGAGTTTACGTTGACGTGTAGGAGCAATCCCATTGAGTGCAGTAGGATCATTTGCATCGCTTCAAAGGTCAGACTTCTAAAATGCTTTCCTGAATTGAAGCTTCAGCCAATTGTGCTCTAACAACTCACCAGGACTACCAGCTAGTACCAAAACCTGCCATCTGAACAGCAGCATGTCATTTCTCCCAGGCCTGCCTGCTCCTGGTGGCGTGCAAGAGCAGGATCGCTGCCAGGCTCCCAGGGACGAATCAATTCGTACAACCGGCAGGATCGGACCCTGCCGCACTGCGACCAGGCTGCGTGCACAAACCTGCTGCTGCTGGCTGGCTATGGAAGCACGGCTGGAGGGATGCACAGCAGCTCAGCGGGGTCTGTGAGCACGCACGACACTCCTTACAGGAGAAGAGAAGGGTCTTCACCGGGGCAGCATCGCATGACAGGCTTTATTCAGACCACATCCAAAATGTACTTATTCTTAACAAACTTTCTCTTTCCTAAGCCCACATTTTGGAAAGGAAAGAATACTAAAAAGTCTCCTCTATCACAAAAATCTAATGCAAAAGAAATATTATTTGATTTTTCATAGAAAAAATAATACTAATTCTGAAAATGAGCCCCTCATGTGGAAAATGATTAATTTAATAACATTTTAAATTTTCAGATGACAAAAATACGAATGCAAGATGTGCAAACAATTAGGGTACCTAACTTGGAGCCTCCTTCCCTGGAGATTGAAGACAAAAATTATTTCACTAGAACCGATGGTTTATTTATGTTACAACAGCATTATTTGGACAAGGCAAGCGTTATCATTTTTACAACTACTTTTCCATAGTGCCCTTTAGGCTTGATAGCTCCCTACTATTGTTAAGGTCAGAGGACAAGTTCATAAAACCTTTAAATCATACATAACAAGACTTAAAAACCTAAGATATATCATTTTTTTCCTTAGGCCTATGCAGAAGAATCAAAGCACAGACAACGACCATCAGAAATAATGACTGCATTAAACAAGGCTTCATGAGAAATTTATGAAGCAGATTTTTATTTTTTTTTTTCTGGCAGTATAAGAAGAGCCAAAAGACCTTTTTTTCCAGGAAACAAAAACAAATCTCAAAGGTCAACAGACTTATTTTAAGACCTGACTCTGTGAGATCTTAAGTAAAACACACTCTTTTCCCCATTCTCCTATTTTTTTTTATTTTATATTTGCAAGAAGGGCCTCTAATATTACATGGACAACCCCTATTTGATACTACATTATGTAGCTAAGTACTTCCGAAACAAATCCACAGGACTACAGCTCCAACAGCATTCTGCAGTTTTTTTGTTTGTTAAGTAAAACATTTCATTTTCCTCTGAGATAAAAAAAATAAATAACTTGACTACTGATTTATCACTAATACCTTACTAAAGTATCTGCAATAAGCATCATGAACACAGGGAGAAACTGAAGTAAAAAGGTTTTCTCTTTTAAATTCAAGAAATGTGAATGTTAGGAAAAAAATATCTTCCAGAACAGCTACAGAATATGAAGTCTGAGAGTCCTGAACACTGACTCCATTGCCAAACACTTAAAACTGAGATGAGTGATAGAAACAAAAAAGACATGTATTTCTATCTCCTCTCTGTCAAAAAGAGGGTTCAAAACATCCATTTGAAGTTTTGTGACTGCTGTATGGATTTTTCAGCAAATGATTTTGGCTGGGGCACTGCGCACTGTGTGTTAGTAGCAGAACAGTACAAATACCTCACAAAACAGCATCATGTTTGATTACGTTTTACTTTTGAAATTTATGTACTTAATATCCAACTTCACCATCTTTTTAAAACTCATATTTAAACAACTCACCACATTTCTATATAATCTCATTTTCTACCCACGTTACAAATTACTAAATATAATCAGACTACATACACATTTCAACTGATCAGCATAAATCAATGTCAATTACAAACTAGTGTTAGAGAGACAAAATGCGACGTTTCACACGTGAGGTTGTCAAAGCATCATATAAATATGCTCTAAGGACAATATATATTTTGGCTTAATTTCAGTTCCAGGCAGAACTTTGCCACAGCTGAGCATGTCTGTAAAAGTTTTCGACTTAGCGAAAAATCTCATCTTTTCCATTTTCAAAAGCATAAAATACATTTTTCTAGGATTTTTGTCAAAGTGAATCCACATTCTTTTTCTGTGCAAACTGTATTACCTGTCCTTCTGCAACTGTCTCTGTATCAATAATAGTGATGATGCCGGGCACCAGAGGACTTCGACGAATGTTGCTATGAGCTAAAATTTCTTCTTCGGTTGCTCCCGAAGGCAGCGTCCCTGTCAGCTGGGTAACTACCTTCCCAACCATTGTAAGTCCAGTCTTTATCGTCTATAAAGAGAAACAGAACCAATAAATAACGATTAAAGTTGTTTTGTGGATTTACTTCGATTTTTTTTTTTCAACACAATTAATATTATGACTAGATTGTACATACCAGAAGCACACAGGACATGTTTTTGTTAGTGATACCTTAACTGCAAGATGCTCTGCGTAACAGTAAACTCTTCAAACGGTCAGCATCCTACCAGTTTCATGTATCTACTCTTATTTCAGAAGTAAATGCTTCTAATACATTCTCAAAAACCAGAAACACTTTAGCAATGTCCAATTGTTAGATTTTCCTTTCTTTAACTTTGCTCCATCAGTTGATCATTCTTTGTACCTCATGGAATAACTAAAGAACAGTGTTACAGACAGAGGTGGTTTTAGCAAGTAATGGTTAATGCTGAAATTAACCTCAAGTGCAACAAAACGCAAGGAATTCAGCCTTCAATAGACATGACAGACACATTCGTTTCTCAGAAATTACGCCTCCTGCAGCTTTAAAACTGAACAGGGGACTCAAACCCAGCAAAATTAAGGACTCCAACCTCAAGGTGCTAGAAAGGTCACCTCCACAAAGTACACACATATCCCAAGTACAAATAATGCGACTTCCCACAGCCTGAATGTTTTCCAGACATGGGACTGAAAATGTATTCACTGCACTGGCTTTTATTATCTAAAGATGCTGAAGATTTTTTTTACGGGTTTGTTTTGTTTCATATTGGGAGGAAGAGGAATTCATTGGAGAAATGTGGAGAAATTCCCATACTATGTACAGGCATTAGGGAAAATACGGATTTTAAAAATACCCAAAACACGACTTTAGGGTTTTCTCCTTGAATCAAGGACTCTGCCTTGTTTGTTATAAAGAATTGTCCAGATCTCTTATGCAATATAGGTAAGAAATAAAAAAGAGATCAGGATGGAATGACACTATAACAAGCCAATTCTTAACTAAAAAGACAAGCTAAGTTGCCTGCTAAATTGAAAAGGGAAAAAAAACATACAGATCACAGGCTGAAACCAAGAAGCAGCCACAAATCAATTGCAACTGCTTTGTTTAGTGCTAAAATCTCAAACTGCAGTGATTAGAAAACACATTAGTGTTCATCAATTAGCAGCCAAACGTTTGTTTTAATAATTCATAGGAAATGACTTACACAAAGTCTGTTAGTGTGTTGTCAGGAAAACCTCTGAAGGGCCAACAGAATTAGGCGCCACACTGTATTGATGGCAATATCTAGCCAGGAAGCCTGATTAACCTCTGAGATGCCTCAGCTGATGTACTTACCCCATTAATGCTAATGGAGATACTACCACTTAAAATCGAGCCATGCCTTTATCATAGGAATGTCTTTGGGGTTTAAAGTCTTTAGTAATATCCTGCCATTTGTTTCTTACTAGTTCTTTTTATACTCAGATACAATAAATGACAATAAAACAAATTTTAACACTGGCAAATTTAGAAGACTGAAAAATGTAACAAGAAGTCGATAACGGTATCCGAGGAGCAGACCTAAAATGGACCCAACACCATCACAGGAATGCACTTCAACAGACATTTTCTTTACAAAAACTGACAAGGCAGTTTTCTGACCAAGAGTTAAAACCATATAAAATACACTGCTAGGTTAGAAGCACAAAATACCTAAGCAAGTCAGAAGACCAAAAAGTATAATCAACCGATTTTGAATACTATTTGTAATATTGTAATTAGGGAAACTGGATGACAATGTGCCTAGTAGACATTTTAAATCTCCCTAAGAAAAAAATTAACATGCTTATCTAGCAAAATGAATTACTGTTGCACATTTGAGCAGAGGGGGACTGCAGGGCTACTGAGAAGTAATAGCCCTGCAGTAGGTGTACAGAGATGCGGCTGAGGCCATTAGCTCAGAACTATCAGCGCAGAGCCATTACAGCACTTACTTCTCCGTGCTATGTGTATGTTTGCAAAAACTTCGCTGGTAATCTTTAACCTTTCCCATGCCATATCAGCTGTCCCCGCTATCCATTAGAGCTAATGACCTTGCTCTCACATAAGCTGTTAGGACTCATTAAGAAGTTATCAGGTAACAAGAGAAAACAGATGCAGCCTTTGCTAAATCACTTTACCGCTACAGGATTAAAAGATACGGAGAAAGAATCAACTAAAGAAGTTATTAGGTGAGAAGAACTTGGTTTATAATTTGATACCGGACATTCGACAGACTAAATACATTTTAAATGAAATCGGTTAAAATCTGCACTGCCCCAATTCCTTCGTCATCAAAGGGAACTATGCAAAGTTCATATGCAGTGAAATTTTCTTAGAAATAAAATGAAAATACTTGATCTGATTCCTTTAGTAAGCAGCGATGCACATTGTGCAAACACACAAATTCTCTGCATGCTCATGTGTACCCTAGCAACTCAAAGGAGCTGTTCACATTCATTCAAATATGTAGAAACACATATATTTAATTAAAATAAATGTATGCACACGTACCTCATTTAATTGAAAAGCAAGTACAACTTTAATTATTTGAAAAAATTAAAATGCATCATTCAGTGCCTGTTAGGCTGTTTTGTTTCAACGGTTGCACATCCTTTTAATGATAAAACAGTATTTTGTTCCTGTTTCTGATAACAAATAAGCCCTTTAAGATTTATTTATAAATGAAAAATCTATACAAGGCAGAAAGTTGTATCAAAAATATATGTCTTGGTAATCAACAGCAAAAAGCCTCATGTTTAGTTTGAACCAAATGAACATACTATCAATTATAGATTCAAATTCAAGCTAAGTGTTTGCTGAATGCCTGTGTTTCACAAAGATGTTTCCCTTTCCTGCTTTTGTCACATATTCTGAAAAGAGCTAGGAAAGGGAATAACACCTATTATTAAATTGATCTTAATTAGCACAGAAATTTTGACTGCTAGGAATACATTATTTTGGGAGCAGGTCTTGAACAGACAGCGAGCTGAAATATGACTCACCCAGGAACATGTCAAGACCAGACATCTCTTCAACAAAACATACAAAAAAAAATAAAAAAATTCAAAAAATTTAAAAAAGGATCACAAGCATGGAAACCTAAGGATGTCTTTTCCTGTGTCCCCTTCCTTGCTGTATCCAAAAATGGACAGGTAATGGATAATTAAAAGAAGCAATTTCTCATTTGGGTTCTTATCTACAACGAAGTACCTGGATGTTCTCCCATCACTAACACCATTAAGTAGCAATGGCCTTTATTCGGAAAGGCATTGTACATGCTGGTATTGTTATTTACATCACAAACTGCTATCATATTACAATACAGACTTTCTATATTACTTGAACCATATGCAGGAGGTTATCCGTATGTAATTGGGTCACTCATACCTACAGTAAGATCCCAAAAACTAGTGAAGAAAGCACTATATCAAGTATTATTCTGACATGTAAATGAAATTAAAACTTCCCCTTTGCATTCCAGTATCTGTCAGCTCAAAACTCATCCTCTACACTGTTAATAAGTAAGCAGCAAGCATTAAAGTTGTAGGTGTGCAATAACACACATACAATTTAGCAAAATGATTATCCCTTTTCCTAACTTTCCCTATTACTTTATCACTGTACAGAAGCTAAAAATTTTCTCTTACCTATGATTACAGACATATTTTATCTTCAGTATCTATTGACGTGATGCAACATCACTGCTTCAGGGTTTGCATACATTCAGATTAATGAGGGAATTTCTGGATTATGATCCTTAGCAAGTACTGGTCAGGAGGTAAGGTCATCATCTTAATGGGACTTAAAACCTAGTTATCTATGGTTTGGGGGCTAAAGGCTATAACAGATGTGCTTTTTTTCAGATTTTTAGCCTGTTGAAACAAATTAAACAGAATAGTACTTAGTCTTTAATGCCTGCTGGAATATTTTGACAATCATTTCATGGTTTAACAAAGCTTTGGAGTGTTCTCCAGTCATGACTAGGTTTGGCTTTGGCAGTACGCTGATCTGGTTTTAAGATTTTGCCACATCTGATCATAACCATGGCTGACCATGCTAAGCAAGTTGTTTTTTTTTTTCAAACTTACCTATGCTGTAAAAAAATGTGAATGATGTTGAGATTGAAGGAGTTATAGGAGATTTTCTCCCGTTTTTCTTTGCAGATGTTGAAATAACGCAAAGAGATGCAGCAAATTTCATACAGTACCTTCAGAAGAACAGTGATTCAAAAAAAAAAAACTGTGATTTTTCCTCCCACTCCAACCACAGCAAGATTGTGTCTAAAGCTATGCTGATGGAATATGTTCTTTTTTATGTTTTGTTTTCACATGAGATGGCATGACCTATGTCTCTCTTTGTGGGCTTTTATAACTGTTGTTTTCTTCAGTGACACTGAGCTTTCTGTTCTGTGCTGTCATTTAATTCCTATTATTAGATTTGTTTTGTTGTGTGTATCAGAAATGAAAAGGCTAGTGGTTACAATGAAAGCTTGTAATCAGCATGAAGTTTGCTAGACAATGCCAAAACTCACTCTGTGAGAGTGAGAGAGAGAGAGAGAGAGAGAGAGAAATTACTTGGCAAAATGTTGCAGGCAAGTCCTCAAGGAAAGGAGCGGGGTGGGATGGGGGAAATAGTAAAACAACAGTTCTGCATATTCTTTGGCTCATTTAAGATTTTTCCAAGCCATGGTCGTTTTCTGATACTATGAAAACGTAGCCATTTCTCTGAAAACAGAAGGATATTATAAAGTCATCAGAACTAAAAAAAAAAAAAAAATAGGCAATGGAACCTATATGTAAACAGCCATTAATAAACTCTAACCTTCAAAGAAAGCTACTAGGTAATTAATTAGCTCCATACTGTGTTGTCATCATTCAGAGAGATTAAAGCATGTAATGCTGGTGTGACTGAGTCCAAAAAGCACCAAGTACTTGTAATGTCAGTTTTCATGATGCTAAAAGACTAATAATTTACAGTGTTGATGTCCAATCATGTAAACTTGTCGTATTATGAATAGCTTTTATGCCAATCTATTTTACTATGATTTTCCTGTAAGAAGGATTACTGATATGCATTATTTTTTATTTCAAGCTGTTAATAATAAATAAAAGATCAGTTCTAAAGGACAGGATTACTTTGTCAAAAACAATGTCTACTCAGTAATTTTCAGGATCAGGTCCATACATGTGATGCTAATGTTAGCATGTTTCTTACCTTTCTTTTTCTATTTCTCTTTTGTGAATGAGAAGGGGAAAAAACAGTACAATTCAGCAGGGAAACCTAATAATTATCTTACACGATAACCTCTCCCAGCAGCAGATGATGTACTCACTTTGGCAGCACTAATGACTGTGGCAGTGTAAGACTGAATGTTGTCTCCACAGGCTCCACCACGGGATTGATGGCATCGGATCAGCTACAAGAAGAAAGACAGCAACCAAGTAACTACTATTAAACTACACAAACCCATAACCCATTACCATAGCTTTTGTTTATCGTGTACAGTGGTGTGTTTTTTCCCTACAAACAGCAAAAAGCCCTGCTGAGACACTTAACCCCTTTTTATAATCTTCTGGGTGCCACCCAGACTGTCGCGTACTCAACTCCAGTTTTCAATTACAAGATGAGTACTCACTAAAAATTCATAAACTTTGAAATGGTGGGATTTGGGGTCTGGCAGTAATACCACAAATATATTTAAATAAATATAATCAAAAGCTTTAGCCATGTATATGTAACTTTAAATATCAGACATTCTAAAAATTTGAATGTGGCTTTCCCCTCCTTTTTATGACAAGCAAGCAAAGCAACGACAAAGGAAGAGAGCAACTTTAAACTTTACATTTAATAGATTAGAGGAATGTACATGGGGTTTACTCTATATTGCTTTCCATCAAATTTAATAAATCAAAACAAGACTCTTCTACCTTCCATCAACCTACAAAAGCAGTTCTTGCCATTGAACTCCAACTAACAATAGAAGCTGTGCTTCTTATTAAATAAAATGGCAAAGAACTATGGATATTTGTTACTGGTACACAGAACATGTTTGCCCGTTTAACTGTTTTTGCTAAAAGAAACTAAAAAATCACTGTTAAGATATATTTGTTTCTAAAGGTATTACTTTTCTGCTTATATTTAAATATCTAAATAAAAATAATTAAACTAGGGAGAAAGGAGATGTCCACAGAGAATATACCTGGGAACACACAAGCTATTTAAATTTATTTTCTGATGTAATTCTTTTCGTTGATCAGTGGTTTATATTTTTGGCAGTAGCACTTTTTAAATCTCAAGTTGACTGGTTAAGTTTTATAAAACCCCGTAAGTGTGGCATTAAAGGAAAGGCAGGCCTGAATTTGCAGAGAAATCGGTTGTGCATGAAAGGGTATAATAAAGTTATAAAGTCTGTTTCTCTGGTAACTCCTGTTTCAGCCCAAGAAACAGCTATTCCAGGTGCAAGTGGAAGGGAGAAAAAACATCTGCTTCAAAATTAAAATAAGGAATTAGAAGCTGAAATTAAACTTTTCAAACACTTCAAGCTTTAATAAGAGTGATAATTGTTTTGCTTGGGATCTATTTTCTTCTTATATCTAGAAATAAGAAAAATTAACTTTTTTTTTTTTTCCCCTAGAGCTTATCAATTTCAGCAAGGATGTGAAAAAAACAGATTTCCTAATCTACAAAGTGTATTGCTGAGTTGTCAGACAAACCACAGGCTCTGTTCTGACTCGGTTTGCCCAAAGAGAATTTAAGAATCCTTCCTTGCCTTTCAGACGTGTTTTAGGATTTTCAAATGCAAAATGGATTGATTGAGTCTCTCACTGAGCATATATGTTGATAGCTTTCTTCTCTGCCCACACGACTTACGCATTTATCAAGTTCATGAACTTAAATCAAATGCACAGAGTAAAGATATGACACATGAATACCAAAGCGCAGCTAGTGTGGGTCAAAGATTAGATCTGTCATCGTTACGCAAGTCCTCTTACAGATCATCTTTTTTACACAGCTTGTTTCTGAGATTGTTTCTAGATTTCATTCTAGCTCTTGTTTATAGAGTACAAAGAAAAAAAAAAAAAGTATTTTTTGAAATCAAATCTTTCCTTACCTTATTTTCTGCATAAGCAAGCCAACGGCTTCCGAGCGCTATAGGATTCATGTTTGGCCCTGGACATGGATAGCAGCCTGAAAAGTTTTAAAAGGCAGCATTAAGAAATATCTTACTGACTTCTTGCAAGGAATTTTACTTATTGCCAAGAAAACAAAAAGTCTAAACAAAAACCTCTCAGTTGCTAATATCACTCAGTAAATGCTTAGATTTTTGTTCCTAAAGATAAGACTGTGGTTAGACGAGCTATTTTGAACAGTTAATTATGTGTAAATAATGGTTTCTCCTTATGTTTGCATTTCTTCATGTCATTTTGATACAGCAGGGTGAGGGAGATTTTAAAGGATTGACTCAATTGGTTCTGTATCTTCACGTTTTAATTAATTTTACTTTATTGACACGTTTCAATTGGTCAATGCTTCCACTTCCAAGCTCTTCCAGATTTTTGTGGTGTGAAAATGTGCATTGTGCTTTTGGTTTTGTTTTTAATTATTCTACATACAAGCCTTTAGTTTCTCAGAAGACTTTTGCATATACTTAACTTTACAGTGAATTTGTCATTCCTTTAAAATCAGTAGCAAAATTTCCATTGTTCATCTGCTTTTTATTACGTTATTAAAAATAGATAAATACACGTGTATAAGGTGAAAATAAAATGTGCAACAACTGAGAATATCACACATAACTACTAAAATTAAAAACAGAAAATTTAAAACTACTGAAATCAACTAGACAATGGTGAAACAAATTAAAAGCTTAAGTAATCTACAACTAAAAGTAGCAAGGTGACCCTCATCCTAATTGCTATTACCGTCCTATTTCCCTGTCTTGTTTCCCCTCCTTTGTTTTTTGTCATTTCAGATTAAGCCCCCTGGGGTGGACGGCTGCTCTTCCTACACCACCGTGTAGCTGTTGCCTGCATTTAGCACTCGAGTCCTACCAGCGTGTCTGAACTTTAACATGCTAGCCCTGACTCCGTGCACGCCTGCGCCGCGTGGTTCCAGCAGGCCGGTTTCAGTGGGATCCTTTGTCCAGGTAGGAGTCTGAAAGTTCAGATACCGAAGTCACACAGATGAAACCACAAAACTGTTTACTGATTAGGGCCCTGATAACAGGATTTGAGCTTGAGTGTTCAAACTTAAGCTAGTAAACAAAGGCCTTCAGCCACGTGCATAATGCCATTTACTAGACCTAAATCCTTTCTGGTACACAAAAGCCTATATAAATAAGAAATATCACAAAGCGGGGGGGGGGGGGGGGAAGGAGGGGACATCAAACAAACGGCCACTCTCTGTTTTCAGCAGTTCCTGCACTAATACAGACAGGTCAGTAATTCAGATTCTCTTTCACTGGTTGGACAAACCCCAAAACATTAAAAAACTTATAGACTCATCTCTCCTCTAAAGGAGCCCAGGTCAGTCGATCCCGTACCACAGGCAGAAGGAGCACGGTGATGCAGCAAGCGGCATTTTAGAAAAACACAGAAAAAGAACAACAAAAACGTATTGCGTAAGATCCCATTCTGAAAAGTAACGTATTAAAAAAACTTACAGATATCTCAGCTAGTATTCCACCAATGTCTCTTTTTGTCAGACTCTTGGATAGTGATCTGCTCATGACAGCGAGAAAAAGCAAATGTATTCACCTTCTTCATTTGACAAACATCGGGATCTTTTCTAACAGGTCCCCAAAACGTCCAGAATGTTTAGTGAGGACAACAGGCTTTAAGCTGAGCAGCATCATTTTCCAGGCTCGCAAAACAATGAGAAAGGTGTGGGGGGGATTAACTACAGTGTACAGACACAGTTTTACAAAGATTTGATGAAACTCAAAGACACGTTTGATGGCATTTGGTTGGCACGAGCACGAACAGCTGCTGTACCACTCCTGCTAGGCCAACAGCTCCAGCTCCGTTTTTAGACCGGAGCAGTGAGGGTATTGCAAAATTCGGAAGATCACAGCAAGCTATTTCAAAGGTCATAAAGCACTGGAAGGAGAAAAGCAGCAATTCATCGAATTAAATCCATCTCAGGCCAGGAAAGCAAAACCAAGCGAGTATTTTCTAAGGCCTTATCACTGCCTTCATCTCAGGAAGGAAAACGAATTCTGAAGAGATGATGCCACAATTGTTATTGCATTCCAGAAGTGCATAAAATGTGGGTAGCCAAAGACTCTTAAGGAACAAAGAAAGCAAGAAAAGGTTGTAAATACAACCCCAAGTAGTAAATACAACCGTGTTCTTCCGATGACATTATAGATCATGACCAGTAAGGTTTTAACGCTGACTTCTGCTTCGGCAATCCTCATCTGGGTCGGTAAGGACATTCAGGTCCACCAGATTTTATTTAGTTTTCTCCCCTTTTACGTACAAAATAAATCATTAAAAGCTGTCAGATGACAACCCTCATCACACAGATCTCCACAGTGACTTCAGAATCACTCACTCGCATTTCCTATATTCTGCAAGCACCTCGTAATATCCTCGCAGCAGAAAACAAAAGGAGTATCACTCAACAGATGCTCTGTAATGACAAAAGCAAGCATTTTAACAACTCGTGGCAAAAAAGAAATGTCTTTCTTGGAAACGGGCACTGTTTCAATTATTTCTGTGAACTGAAGTAACTGAAGAGCTACAAAAGAGCATTATTCTTCAAATCACAAATCAATCATACACAAAGAACAAAGTAAAGTTATCTTAAGAACAGAACTGTTTTCACCAAACCTATTGTAGGTAGTTTGAACTGGATCTGGTCAATTAGATACAGCTCCACACACACATCAGCCAGTTCTAATAATATCCTCCACCGAGGTCAACAATTCAGCTCAGTACTAAACTCCTCTCCGATACGAAAAACAGCATTAAAAAAAGAGCTATTTCCTCCCTTTCTTTTTCTTTGCAAGTCTATGCATTTTGGAAACTCGCTGCAGCACAAGGATAAACAAAGGGTTATACTTTATGGGAAGGAAAAGCAAATTGTTTTTCTGCTTTCCAAAAAAACAGCTGGAGTCAGCAGAACATCATCTACTGGGCAAATGGGACGACAGACACGGCGTGACCTACCAAGCTCCGCCGCCCCATCGCTACAAGCCCAGCTCTCTTAAAGATTAACTTCTATTTCTACCAAACTTCAAAACAACTGAGGAAAAATCCATTCTAAGCAACAACAGCAGCAATTTTAGCATGTTTACAATAAGGACGAACATGAGACTGCAGAACTAGCTGTCAAGAAGACCAAAGTTTCCAAGTTTTACTGACAGCATGGAGAGGTCATCCAAGAAAAGATCACGAAGGGGAAGTCCTTCCCAAAGTACAGCAAATCGAGCAAGTACTAAAAAACACGAGACCTTACAAATAAGCTTCACTAGCATTATCACCCACAAAGATATAGGCAAAAACCTATGGGAAGCTATTTAAAATGCTTTAAGCATACACTTTATCTCTCTGTGCTTTATGATGACACGCACAGGAAGTACACTACGTAGAGCTGTGAAAAGGCAAAATGAGAAAAACACAATTCTCAAAGTCTGAATGAATCCAAGCCCTTCTGCCACCTTACCGAGGCACGGTGCCGAAGTCCAAGCATCTGCAGCAGGGGCGGAGGGGAAGCGACCGGGGGCTGCCGCGGAGCGGGGCCTGGCTCCCAGCTGGGGACACCACGGGCAGCCCCCGCTGCCTCCTGCGCGGTGCCACGGTTTGGCCATTTCCAGGATCACAATGGTGCCATAGATGAATTAACACGGCCATTTTTCAGTTGCTTCCCATCTTTTCTATTTCTTTAAGTAAGTGACTTATAAAATTGTAATTCAAAAAATACGTACTATGCAATTATCTGGGTTCAAAGATAGCTCCGGCTTTCTCCTTGCTGTGCTGAATTTATATATTTGCTCTTACTGATTATAGAGGAATCCTGAAAGTTACTTAAAGTGCTCTATACAAACATTTGCTTGATGAGTGACCAAAGAGAAGGGATGTTTATTTTGCATTATTTTTCAATTACTTTCATGAAAATCTCTCCCACCCTTTGAAGATTCCTATCTTTACGCCCTTAACAAACACAATCGCCTCATCTCATTCTGAAAATTCACACAAATACCCACTCCTCTCCCTCTGCATCTTTCCACTGATCTATGCCCCTACAGAAAGTAAGACTCAACTCCTTTCCTTAAATTGTATGCAAAAAGCTGGTCCTCTAGCTTCTGTAATGGCAGTGTGAATATAGAGACATCAACCAGGAAGGGAAAGCAACACACCCCTCTGCCCCCAGCTTTTACACAAACGGCACATCAGGAAAACACCGTTAAGAGAAGCACAGGGCCATCATAAAGTCATGTCAGCTGTAACAGAGATTAAGCGAATAAATCACAAAACATGCCACTATTAAAACTCGAATCATTAGTATTGGGGCAGCTCTCTATTAAGCTGCACAGGTTTTTCATGGGGAAAAAAGCTTAAAAAAGGTAAGAGATAGCGATATAGATACACAACCTCAGCTCTAGATACACGACCCCAGTGTGAGGTGCAGAGCTGGGGACTGAACACTGCAAGGAATTCCGATATCCAGATCAACTTGGTGGTTCAATGCTTCACATCCAAGCACGCAATCTGTGGAATCCCAGAGGCAATTAAATGCCGACAGGCATCCACGCTCTCCCCAGCCCCCTTCCTCGGGGGCCGTGCCGCTGCTTCCCGTGACAGAGCCCCAGGCCCAGCAGCACCCGCAGCAGCGCCCTCCTCCTTCAGCAAGCAGGGATGCACGTGTCCTAAGGGACTCGGCACCTGTACCAAGCAGAAGGCACACCAACGGGACCTGGTGGGAAGAGATACGCTGTGCAGGTGGGAGGAGAGGGACTTTAGGAAGAGCTTTCCCCCAGAAGTGAGCGCTGCCATGGTTAAGGCCATAAGGCTGCCCTTCGGTCCCTGCTGGAAACATCCCACCCAGCCCCGACGGCTCCGTTAACCGAAGAGCTAAGTAAGCTCTTATCACTGCAAAGTATTCAGGTTTAAATATGCACTAGAAGACAATGTTTCTCTCCAGAAAAATCTGACGCTAACAGTCAGCGCTTGTCTGAACTAAGTCAGAATTTATTTTCCATTTACATGAACTGTGTGCTCACCGCTGAGCACGGCTCCTCACCCCGGGCTCTGCTGTCTCCTTCTCAGGCCGCACTAAAACCCACTGTAAAATGATGTGCTGTAAACTGCTGCAAATCAATGTGAAATTAATACAGCAAAGTAATGAAAAAGCCGAATCAGAAGCATCCAGAACAACGCAGCTTTTCTCCCAGCACACCCCTACACGCTTCTCTTAAGACACTACTGGTCGGGGCCTTCTTTCACTGCGCACTGTAACAACTCGTACTGCCCAAACCGACGTTATAGTCCTGGGGGAGAAAAACAACAGCAACAATCTGTTTATGATATTTTCCAGCCTTTCATCTCCTTTATCTTGACGTTTTGTTTTTTTAATGCAAACCATTTTAGTAAGTTGTCCTCTTGTGTCTTCTTGTGCATCTGTTTAATTGGAAAACTGCTCTTTTCTGCAATTTTCTCTGCCTCCTTTCCTCAGCTCTGAGTTCCTCTGTACTGAAACATACTCAACCTTTCTTGGGATCAGTTTTAAATATTATCCTCATAATTACTGTACCTGTTTTTAATGGATGTTCCACACCTCACGTCTGCACAACTGTTTAACCAACACGCAGGTGTGAGCAGCATTATTATCAAATCTTCTTAGGATTCAGTCTCTGATCCCAAACTATGAGAGAACTGGCATCTCTTTTGGGTATGATGGACATGCCATTGGGGTAGGATGCAGGGAGCAAACACAAGGTACCCTGGTCAAGTCAGAAGACCTCCAGGGCTAGCCTCCATCCTAAGGCAAATCTAAGTACGTGAAAGCTCGCTGAAAAAGCAGGCTGCCGGCTAAACAAGGTTTTCTCTTTCAGTATGTGGACAGGTTCATTAAAAATGACGTGTGCTGTCATAAGTGGATGATTTTTCTAAATGTATTTTTCTAAGCAAATTTCCAAGATGTGTGTCACTGTTCAAGCAAAATTATTTGCCTTTAATCATTTACGGTAAATGCCAGGTATCGCTTTAAAATCCATGAAGCAGTGTTATTGTGCATTTTTAAATAAACAGCTACAATAATCCACTACAGCTATGCTGATTTTCAGTTACTGGATGTAGCTTATAACCAATGAATAATTTTTTCTAGGTGTTATGAAATACACAACACTCGATAGCACTGAAATTGCAAAACTACTTCAAGTATTGCAATGCAAAGCAGCCAGAAAACAGATCCATGACAGAGAGCACGGAAAGGGTATTAAAAATAAATAATGGATGGAATGATCCCACTGCTGCAGAAGCATTGTTTATTCCAAGGAAAACAAATCATATAAGCTGTTTTATCTAATATTTCGTGTTTGTTTGGGCCTTTTTTTTTTTAAGCGTCACCAATCAAACCAAATTTGTTTGTTTATAAACTGTGTAAAGTAATATTGTTTATAAATTCCTTTGGGTTCTATCAAGATGAAAGGCCCTATGTAAATGTTAGTGCTCTCACACTGTCACATAGTTTCCAAAACTCCTCTATTGTTCTTGTACTTCCTTTTGTTTAAGTATCACCCATAAAAACTGAGCAAAAGAGCAAACCAGCAGGATGCACCCTACTGTGAAATCATACTTGCCATCCAGGGCGCTTTTCTTTTTGTTAATCATAATGACATTATCATTACTAAAACACTAAAAAATATACCCAGAAGTGAAGTGAAAAATGTTACATACTCATACATATCCGTGTTACGTTCACAGCAGCCTCGGTCCTGCAAAGAGCTGCATTCTGAGCAGTCCTGGACTGAAAGAACAGAATCCCCCCGCATAAGCTCAGGGAAGGACCACAGATCTTTATTTTTATCATTATTATTATTACAGGGACCTCCCTTTCCTGTCAAGTCTAACATGGAAGCTTTAAGTATTTTACTGTTATCCTATAGGTCTAAAACCAGTACCAGAGTTTTTACTAAATATATCTGTGGCCTTTAACGTTCATGAGGCTTGGCTGTTTAATTTAGAACAAATTTGACTGATTTGAGGACAAACTATCTTTTAATCTTAGGTTTATCTTAGGTTTATTTTCTTTCCTTTTTTTTTTGTTCAGAGAATTGGACAATGATAAATAATAACGTGACCATAGAGGTTAGTGTTCCTCTTGAGGAGGACAGTGTAAGATGGCCTTGTTTTGGCCTTTAATTAAGGATTTGGGTGATTTAGGCAAAAATAACCTATAAAGAAACAAACAGCACTTCCTGTTCTGCATATAATTTTTAAACCTGGATAAACCAGGAGATATGATGGATATACATCTTGGGTATCAAGGCCTTGTTTCTGTCCTTATGCTACTTTTCTGTTGTATGTACACCTACACACTTATATCCTGCAATATACCAAATATACCAGAACACCCTGCAAGTAACAAAGACATTTGTTCCATAAATCTACTACGTTGCCCTACAGACCTTTCAGAACGTATTTCAAAGTTATCCTCTAATAAACTGAATCCCAAATTCAGAAAAAAGAACTTTTATAAATGATGCTGTTAAAACATAAAGCAAGATTACATCGCCACTTCTCACGGAAGGCAGTTACAGACCACATGAAGAAGTGTACATAAGCTACATGTATGGGTATACATAAGTAAATATATACGTATGTATAAATTGCTAACATACAACTCACAGGAATGTTCTTGGCTTCTCTTCACTGATCAAAAAACCACTCTGAAACTGGAGCTTTCTTCCCACCTGCCTTAGGACTTTCAATTGGAGCTGAAGAATCTCCCTCCCCAGACACAGGAATCCTACCAATGATTATACCATGTGGGATGTCCAGGATAAATGCCACTTACTGATCACACTGGAGAGGGGAAATGTACATTCTTCAAGAAGTTCTGTTTGTAACTCCTCAGGCATTCAACCTTTCCACGAGACATCCAGTGTTTTTACTTCAAAGTAAAGTGAGCAAACTGCTCCCTGCGTGCCCATCAGGGAAAAGGAATTCTAACCGAGCTAACAAAAACGTACAAAAAAGCCTAGATGATTTCCAGATCAGACCTGCGACAAACTGAAACCAACGTATTATTCCTTGCATGTGAATGTCAGTGAAAATAGGAATACTACATTCAAGCTGCAGATTAGAGCATCAAACACTTTTTTCCTTATTTTCAGAGGTGCAGGTAGGGTGCATTTAATATATACTGAATAATTTTTGTCTTGTGGTTAGGCAAGTCTTTTGAGACTTTATATACAATAAAGTACTCTGACTAAAATCTGGAAAATTACCTCTTAAGGCTCTAGCTGTACAGCATCAATAGAAATGTGGTGCCAGCTAATGGCTGCAATAACTGTCTTCATCCCTAGAGAATAATGGATGGAGAATATATCAATAGGAGGAGTGGAAGGGCCAGAGAAACTGAGCAGGCACTAGTTATCAGACACAAAGATGATGCCACATGCATGATGTTATCTGTGATAATCTTTACTTAGGGCCCAGGGGTGGGAAGGATACTCTTTATAGAGAAGAAAGTATCCATCAGGCCATATTCATAATCATCAATGTTCCACTAAGTAAGCATTTTTGGAGGAGGGCTCTAGGAGCACTGATGTAATAGAAATCAATGAAATTCAGCTTTTCTGCATCTGTTCTTTAGAGCAAAGTAGGAAGAAAAGCCTGTGTATCACTTTCATTTCTCATTGCTCTATCACATATAGTACCCAGCAAAAGGCCCTGAAGGAAATGTTACATGAACCCTTAACTAGTTAAAAATCTCTTTAAAATCCACACCTTAACATTCCCAACCACCAGAAAGAAACACATTTTTATTATAGGCATCAAATGAATTTTTGAGGCTTGGTCATATGAGCACTTAAAACAGTGCAGGTTACCAAATCGCCCTTTGCCTTTATCTACCCCTTGATGCAAATCTTTTCTTAATGAAACTGAGCTGGCTCGGAGCGGAGGCACGAACGAGGAGGGAGTGCCATGCAACACTCACAGCCACGGGTTCTTTGCAGACTGAAGTTAGGGCTTTCCTTAGCTGACACGTGAAAATAAGACGACCTCACCGGGTAAATTAAAGGATATCCTGGCAATTTTTCTATGACTATGTACAGTGTATTTTCCACTCCAGTTTAAGCAACTATCTTAAATTCAAACGCCAAGACTGGAACACCTGTACGCTGACTTTTTCTTACGAGGCACCAATAAAATCTGCTGGCTGGCTGCCATTCAAGCAAATCAGCACATTTCCATCTAATCACATGCAAAAAAGATCAGAACTATGTCAGGTTTGCTCACTTAGCTCTAAAAAATGAGGAAATGCAGGAGTTAAACATTCCAACGGCAGCACGAACTTGACCATGTTCTACATCCTGAATATTTTATGGTATATTTATTACAACAATATATTAAGCTATACATTCAACCACAAAAACAAAAACAGAAAGACAAATACTACTCATGTGCAACACAGCTGCATTAGCATTGCTAAGGAACACCAAACTTCACAATTCCTGACACTGTTTTTAATTGTGCATTCTGCATTTAATTTCTATGTGTAAATAGTCAACAAAACGGGCAAGAGCTGCTTCTTAATTATGTTTACATCTTAGCTGTCTCAGTGCGGTTCTAGGGCCCCCATGCTACTCAGCTGATACGAATGAAGATGTGATTTCCACACCATCACCAAGGCCTTTCTTTAAAACATTTTCTTTTCCTACACAGTAGTTTACAGAGTAAAAGAAACATCTTCAAAGATCTAGTGATCCCCATTTAGTATTTTTGACCTTTTAAGCCATCACTTCTGACCAAAAGCAGTCAGATAACACAGCTGAGCATCTCCTCCATGAAGAACCAACTCCCCGGGCAGCGCTGACATCCTCACTGCTGCACTGCTTCTGGATGGCTCCAGACGGGACACGGGCTGACCACTCTGCAGAGCAGGGATGCTCCAGTGATGGAAACAAAACGACCTATAAGCCCTTTTGCCAAGCTTCCTTTTCAGGGATTTCTACTTTTCCAATTTAAACTGACACTGCCCTCTTCTAAATTAAAAAAAGAGAAGAGTTTAGCTGCTGGCCGGTTGGCTGACTGTCAGAACCGAAAGCAGCTAACTAGGTGGCTCAATTACATCAAATTTCAAACACATCAGAGTAACTTAAGCCTTTAAAGATGTACTTTTAGGTTGAGGAGATTTCAGCAGACAGAAAATCTGAAAGCTTAGACAAAAGCTGTACTGCAGCCTTCAGCATGCCAGAGCATAACACCCGCTTGACAGCATAAGCTATTAAGTGAAACAACTAAGCTTCAAAAGCCTCAGAACAACCAGGCCCTGGCCCAGGAAACCCCCCCATGGAGGGGAAGGGCACGCTTTTCGCCCAGTCACACCTCCTGGGCACGGGCAAGCAGGAGCGGTGATGGGGAGAGCCGCAGCAGCTGGAGCTGTGGCAGCGCTGTGAAACAGCAGCCACGAGGGGTGCCCAGCACCGAGGGCTGCACCCGGGGCGAGAAGAAGTCTGAGAACACCCCGAGTTTGTCACGCTACAAACCAGCACAGGGGGAGAAACACAGTGTGAGCTGTGACACTTCAGGAGTTTGGGCTTTCAAATCTTTTGGTGTATTTACAAAAGCTTTATTTTATCCTCTCTAAATTGCACTACCGCTTCACAAAAACGCACTGAAAACTGACAGTTAGGGTTAGGAGTAGGCTATCCCTGATCCTCAAATACAGTTCAGTGAATTCACTTTTAAAAACACGTCGCAGTGTCTTTTTTTTGCCTGTAACTGCAATTGGAAAAGCACAAGAATTGTAAAAATACGCATTTCATTTAGTGGTCTTTTGTTTTAACCTAGAATAAAGCAAGGCTTGTACCCTACTTCTCTTTGGTAGAATAAAAAGGAAGAGCGAGGAACAGGAGGACACAAACACGTCTCTTCCCACGTGGCTCTCTTTACCGAACCCTCGCAGATTCTTCTGCATCTTACATCCATGCATAGGAGGAAACTGACACCTATTGGCAACTTTAATATTACTGCATAATGGTGCTTCCAACTGTTACAAGAAATAGCTCCTTCTAACTAGGATTGTCTTTATACACACAGATAATACAGGAAGATAATTTAGAACTTTCTAATCGTGATCAAAAATACACCCAGAAGTTTCAGATTGCCTTTTTAAAGATAGAACTCCTGTCTTTCCAAACTATCATCATGATCTCTCAGTAATCTACACATTTTAAGAGGCTATTCTAATTGATAAGCACTAGAACTAAGCACTTGGAAAGATAAAATTTATTTTTTTCTGCTGTGAATGCTTCCTTGGTGTTTAGCACTGCAAAGGTGCATACAATCTTGCAGCAGGTAAATTACATCCTAATCCTACCTGCATCCTGTGACAGATCAGAGCAAAAGCCACCGGAAACATACCATCTTTCTGCACCATATATCAATTACTGGGTTACAGATGTTGGGGCAGCAAAGGGACACTTACAGTAGTGGAATAGCTTTGGGAGAGCATCTTATCTGTTAGAATCAATTGCCTGCTACAAGGCAAGTAATAAGCTACAGAGGGATAAAGGGAAGCCTGAAAAAACAGTTCCTTCGTGCTCAAGGTACATGAAAAAGTTCCTGCAGGCAAATACCCACCTGTAGTTATTCCACTAAAATACATTTCTGACCTGCTTGAGTTCTGGGGCCTACTAAAGTAAGGACAAATAAAAAGTAAACTTATCTGGCACTAAGGAACAACAGAAAATAAGTGTGCAAATTGCTGTCAATTTGTTTTTGAACTGCTGCTTTTACACGCAACCTGAAATGCAAAACCTCAAACTTCTGCACATACTTGTGCATAATGAACTGAAAAATACTTCAGCTACCTAGGGAAGTCAATGTAGGTGCTCTTCCCAACAGTGAGAAATTAGCTATAGTAATAAATGCAAAAAAAAAAAAAAAAAGCACAATGAGCCACAGCTTCACGGAGTAACACTTGGATTTTTTTTTTTTGCAGCAACAGATTTCCTGAAATTTCAACTGCAGTCATAGCAACCTGCAGATGCTTTCAGGATTTAAAAGCAGAAATTAAAAAAAAAACAACTGCTTTATCTCATGCCACCACTAGAGCAAGAAGACTGAAGCCAGTATTATACATACTTGTGACGAAGAATTTTTTGGTAAAAGTACAGCTGTCAAAGGCGGCGATTTTCTCTTGCAGGACTACAACAAGTATTCTGAAAACACAGAAATGGAACGTGTACTTTAAACATTAAATGCATTGGTTTAAAGATCCAATATCTAAATGTAATTATTTCAAAAGCATCAATATAAATTCTACAGTGATAAACTGCCAGGTTACCAATACATGGCAGTTATTGAGGATTCTCTCTCATCCCAACCACATAACCTTCATTTCAGGAAGTACACAGATCTGATACAGAACAACACAGCATATTTATGATATACCTCCTGCAGTAAAAGCTCCATTAAAAAGAAAGAATGGAATTGCAAGGATCCTGAATTACTTTCAATGACTCAAATAACAATCAAATCAACAATCAGTAGAACACGAGCTAAATTTGAAATAACCCCATTGCCCATCTCATTGCAAATTTATTAAACCATCAGGTTTTTATTTTCTAAAAGCCCAATTTTTTTTCATACCAAGACCATCAGCACACAAATCTGCAAGAAACAGGATTTGTGTTAACTAGCAAAATTACAGGTGCATGCTTATATATGCGCTTGTATATACACACATTGTTACTGTAAAATATCTGTTCATTACTTGAAATAAAGTAACACAAACCACCATAGCTATCGCTATGAAATACCATACTGTCTAAATGAATAGGGGCCAAAGATACAAATTTGGAAAGTGCAACACCTTGAAAGTCTTGTAACTAGGATACGAATTCTCCTTCATTAATGACTTTCCAAAAACAAATTTTTAAACTCTTGAAATAACAGCACCGCCTGGGGAGCTGACAAATAAACAAATCTATTGGCTATCTGGAACTTTTAGCAATATTACAAAATTAGTAAGAATCTGATTATTACTTCATCAGGAAGAACGAGGGATATTTGTAGCTATTTAGCTGAAAATATGGAGCATTATTAGATTTCTAATAGTTTTAATTGTAAAGATACGGTGTGGTAAAAAATAAATTGCATCTCTCAATGACTAAATAATGGTCCTCAAAAGAAACAGCAGTAACAAGATATTACAATACTAAATAGTGTTTAAAGAGATACTGAATCATATCAGTCTCAACACATGACCTTTGGTAAATGGTGATGCTAATCTCCCATCAGTGTGAAAACCAACTAATAACTCCTCACTCCCCCTTCTTCCCCGTTTTTAACTGTTTAGTTACAAGAATACCTCCTTTTCCCACGACAGCTCAGTACCTGCCAGTCCTTGCTGAAGAACTGACTCAAATCAAACATAAACCTTACCCACATGCTTGCTGATATTTTCACATATTCAAATTATACTTGTCATGATTTCCATTTACAAAAATGTATAAACATCCCTAAATAGGAGGATTTATTTTTGTGTCTGTCATTCAATTATGCTTTTTGCTGTTAAACTGGAGGCGCTCGACATATAGATTCAGTGCTTAGGGGCTTGGTCTAGTGGTAGACTTGGCAGTGCTAGGTTAGGTTAACAGTTGATGTTAAGAATCTTTTCCAACCTAAATGATTCCAGGACTCTACTAATTTTATCAACACGTTTTTCAAACAACTTGGATTGCATCTGTAGTTCCCCAGATGGCTCCTGAAGCCTTTCCAGTAGGCTGGTGTAACACTAGCCACTTCCATTTCTCTGGCACAGAAACTGATCCAAGCAATAAGCCTTGTTCTGCGTATTGAATTCCTTCAGAACTCCCAACATCTCATCCCGGAACTTTGCCACTGCTCTGTTCATCAGCGTGCCTCTATCCAGAAACAAGGAGACATACGAATTCTTGGAAGGAAGGCAGAAATGAAGGGTCACTTTCAGACAGAAGTCTTTCTATATTCGCAGGCCTGCAATGCCAGCATGGAAGCACGTGCACACCTTCACCGGGAGCAGCGTACTTGCCAAAAGGAGAGGGCAGAACAAGCAACTCAACGCGAGGGACTGAGATGTGTAGTCATAGAAGAAATTAACATAAGATTTCTTATTTGCTTGTAGCCCTTTTATTGTGGAAAAGATGCTCCTGCATAAATCTCAAATTTTAAATTTAGAAGTTAAAACTCTGCAATTTCTACAAATATTTGTTTCAAACAAAATAAGACTTTTAGTTAAAAGACATCTTCTAGTCACCTCAGATGAAGGAGAGAAAAACAAAAGAAACCTACAAACTCCAACTCCTTCCACAAGGCCTGTAAGAAAAACTTAGCCAATGAATAATGGAACGACTTTTACTGCATGTGCAAGTGTAAAGTATATATACACAACCTCTGTATATTTGATTGTAATATTTCCAGATCCTGTACATTTTTGTTTTCTGCTCCTCGAAGGTGTACTGTCTTTCTCTATAAATGAAACCTACCTGATGGATGATTCTAGAGTAGAAGTACATAAATAATAAACAGTTTTCCCTTCTTCTGCGACTCAAGTTTTATTTTAAATTCAAACTTTCGACTCCATTAGTCTATTGTATGGTTAACGCACCATTAGCGCTGCACTTGGCCGAATTTAATGCATTTTCAATCTGAAATAGTGAGCTTTCTGTGGATAACAACAGAATCTGATACGTTCCAGAAAAGCAGCTACCCTGGATACAGCCACACAGCTTTGAAGTAACTTTTCCATTTTTACCACTTAGGAAAAGAAACATTAGCACCTGGAAAGACTTTTTAGTTGGGAGAGACTTTGAATGATGATTTGCCTTTTGACTGTTTTTACAATTGAATTTTTCTTCTGCTAGGAGGCCAGGCTGGAAAGATTTACTATCATCACACTGTGCACTAGGGAACTTTAAATTTTTCAAGGGACAGTTGCACAGATAAGTATTGAACTCCTGACAGGCTTTTAAAGGAACAGGGACCTATTCATGGCACATAACTCTCTCCAACTCAACCACTTCAGTGAAACTATTTCTTGATATAATGATCCTACCCACATCCTACGATAAGCAGATTGACTGGGGATAAGAAGCACTACCATCCTTTACTTCTTTAAACATATTTACACCTTCAAAATCTCATTACATAATTAGTCGTGGTATTAAAGGTGTCTGGTCAGCAGTACTACTTTTCTTCTGTAACTTTTACTTGACCTAGTTTGGACATAAACGTGTAAGTTTTTAAGGCATTGGAGAAGCATACTGCCACACCCAAACCAAAATATGACTTGAGAAACAGAGAATAGAAGCTGTGTTTGCAGCAAAGTCAAAATAGTAAAATCAGGGAGTGCACATACCAGAATTTGTACTCACAATGGGAATTTTACATGTCCTAACACAGAAATAGTATACAGTAAACATCCTTACCTTTTATTGCAATGCAGATCATAAATAGGAGTTTTGAACTGTATGGACTTGACCATCTCTCCTGTCCGCAGAGAATAGAGATCCACACAGCAGTAAGGTGGGCTTGTGCTAAAATGAATACAGAAACACATGATTATAATGAAAACAAGGAATTTTTCTAAATTGATGTTCAAATTATTTCGACGGGACAATACAAGCATTCATAAATCTAGCATAATGCTGGAGAGAACATGAGTTTAATATAAGCTTTACATTTAGGAAAGGTATGATTACAAATCGAGTTATGATATCCACAATGGCCAAGAGAACTCGTGCTGTGCAACCAGTTAGCAAGCACTTAGTTTCCTCTGTCCCAGATTAAGAATTTGGAAGATCAGATCTGACCGCAAAATACAACTCATTTGACAGGCATGAAGGTTTAGGCTGCATTTTGGTCATCTAACAAATATTCTGCAGAGTAACACTTTCCTAAAGGGAGTACTTACTTCACTCCGTGCAACAGCTGAACCATATGACTATTTATTTGATAGAGACACGTTACACAGAACTTACATTACATCTCTGATGGACTTTTGTTTGAGCTATATAGATCTTTTCAACTGCTCTGTGTCACTTTTATCATTTAAATATAAATAAAACTCTAGGGCCATTCCTTAATAAAAAGGCTTGCTTTCTTTTGAGAGGGAGAAAGTGCTGAGTGTTCCGATGGGGCTAGGCAAGGTAGTGGTGGAAACCATTTTACAAGCTGAGAAGAGGCTTTGATGTGGCAGTTCTTTTCCATAACACCTTTTTTTCCCCTCCAAGAACACATTAAAATGTTGGCTACTTCTAGGTCAACGAATATGAAGCAGCACAAATTGCCAGCTGTACAAACATATACTAAGGATTGGTAAAGGAGGGTGTTTCCCCTTGCCCGTATCTGTTTTATTTTACAGAGTTTAACACAATTCCTGACACAACACTTGCTTGTCCTTTGGATCTGCTCAAGCTGCTCGAGAATTTTCTGGAGAAGAAGAGTACAAATACCAACTGCTTACTTCGAATGTCCCAGGATAACAAAACGCTGCATGTAATATGCACGCAGCAGAGACACAATATGCGATATATGCACAAAAAGACAACAGCCAAAGAAATAACAGAAAAAAAAGCAGTTTGACATTTTGCCTACAGAAATTCTTCCCAAAACATACATTTTTCTAGGCACATGCTCAGGCTAATAACTGGAGGGTGCTATTTATTACTTTTAAGCACTTCAAAGGCCCTTCAAAAATGCTTTTAAAACAGTACGGCTCAAGTCTAGTTACCTTCTATTAGAAGCTCACTGCTGCTAGAAAATGCAAAAAACCAAGGAGAAGTCTATGTACAAACTTTTTTATTTAAGTACATTTATTACTGAAAGGAAATTCTTCTTTTGATAGAAGGATACACAGATTGTTATTTCAAAACAGAAATTACGTACGTTTATATAGCCAAAATTATATTTGCATAACTGACAGCCATTACTATTTCCCTAAAAGCCCACGTTGAATGTAAGTGTGCCCTTCTGTTTGACTTGCCATTTGCGTAACTACCTGACTGCAACTCAAAAGCACGTACTATCTCACACACACTGCACCCACAAAATTACAGGAAACAATCTTGCACTCAAATGAGTAACTGTTATTACGCCACACCTTTCTTCTGGCTGATCAAGACAAGAATGCACTACCAAAGCTTTCTGTAAGCAACACTGCCCAAAACCCAGCGCTTTCTGGGCTCCCCTGCTGGTGATAAAGCTGTAGTGGGGACTAGGTCAAAGCTACTCTGAAATTCCAGCTAGCTCCAATTCAACTCTTTCCAGGTGTTACCTTTCTCTTTAGTCCCTGGTACACCACAATCCGTGACCAGAAAATGAGATGCAAGGTAGGGTTTTTTGTTGTTGTTTTCCTTTTTAGCATTATTATTTTCTGAAATATGTACAAAGTCAAGGTCAAACACATTTGAAAAAAATGCTGGGACCTAACAAACAGAAACAAATGGCAAGAGCCAAAAAAAATCGTCAGACCTGTATCCCTTTCTTGCCCCATAATGCTTCTGCTGCTGGCAGCACAGAGATTCGGCACTGCCACAAGCCCTCAGGCAGCTAAGGATGCACTTCTGGGGAAGAAACGGGAAAGGAACATTCCTTGGCTAAGAGCTATGTCCACACGGACTATGACACAAAAGGGTGGAAGCTCAAGCATCTGCTCTTTATTTGGCAATATTTTCATAGGTGGAAAGGTAAGAAAAGTTTCAAGTAGTAAAAAAAAAAAAAAAAAAAAAAAAGAGACTTCCCTCCACTTCTCTTCTTACCATTTCTTTCTGGTTATTAATCCCTCTCCCTGTCCCAAGCAATGGCAGTTATGAACCTCACTTGCTACTAAGCACTCTCAATTCATTAACCACGAACTAATTCAGTGAATGTTCCTAATTTCGATTTATAAATTCTACTCCAAAAGCTGTGTACCTGAACAAGGAGAGATACGATGGTGAAATCCACCATTTTCAGTCCTTTTTTGATCCAGACTCAGTAACAACTCAATGTTTTCAGCTTGTTGAAAAAAATCAAGAATTTTAATTTAATTGTTCAACAAATTGTATATAGAAAGGATTCTCCAATACTTCAAAATTTCATATAAAATATGAAATAATTAATAAAACATTATATGTTGGAAATGACACATCTGAGAAAGAAAAATAACAGTGCAATCAATAATCAATACGATTCTATTGAAATTTCAGGTACAAAACCAGACATATCCAAACTGTCACAGAAAAGCACCAAAACCACCATGAACTGCAAGACGGAGCCCAACAGACTTGCAAAAGCATCTCTTACCAACCGGAAGCTCTCGAAACCACAGAACTGTATGAAACCAGACTGATTGCATCTTGCCCTAGTTCAGAAACAAGCAATAAACACTAACGCTATCAGAGGATCACACAGCCACTGTGTAAATGTGCCCGAAATACACCAGCTGATGGCGTATCCTAGCCTACGACAACAAGCTGCCACCACCAGGGAGAAAACCAAGCAAGGCGACCTCTAGCTGAGCAACTTTTCCTCTGCCACCCTTAGGTACCAAAGGTTCATGCACGTATCGCTGGTGAGAAGGGCTCTGCTCCTATTTCTTTGTACCCGTGACGATTACGAAAGGGGAAAGATGAAGACAGAAGTGTGAAAACACTGGCTTTGGCAATCTGGTAACAACATTAAGTCTGTCACAAATACAAATTTTGCAAATTACTCCCACAGCTTATCAATAAATTCTTGTCCTGTGCCCTGACTGGTAACATAGCTGCTGAATGCAGGGATATCAACAAACTTTGAAGATAATGGGCACAAATTCACCAACTTCAGACTGTTGGCATTAATAAATACACAATTATACTCAGGCTTTTATATCTTCTATTTGATTGTTACAGCACAAGGATAGCAGAAAAGTAACAGATGCCTGGTACAGCTGGCACTTGAGTACATCTGTGCTTGTGCATCACAACAGAACGTCACCTCCTCCCGATTTGTTAGCAGGGAGTCACGCAGTCTGTAAACGCTCTGGATAAAATGTTTGCGTACAGACACAAATACACTGTACAAAACACACACTTTTTGCATGGAGTAAAGGAGAAAACTGATGGAACCAGCACGAGGCCATCATTTTTTGTGCCCAGAAACAGCATTGCGCTCGGCAAGACAACGGCATCGACTGCAGGATGGTCTCGTGAGCCCAGAAAGAAAACAACACTTGAGAGGAGTACCACTGAAATAAAGCTTTTGCAGTTAATTGTAGAATTTTAAAAAGTCACCAGAGGATGAAGGCTGTTTGGCTGGCATAGGCATCGCTATGGATTTTGTTCTCTCTTCACAAAAGATGGGGCTAGAATCTAGAAAATGAGATCAAGGGAGGCACCTCCACATACCTCCTTTTTTTGTTCTACACCTATACAACAATGCCGTTTGGAACAGTGACAGAAGCTACGACAGCACAACGAATTGCAGATGGCAATAAAATTGCTAAAATAATAAGAACAACCTTCTTAAGTATACAGTTGTACAAGACATGATAACAGTCAAAATCTTCCATCATCTCTAGTTCTTTATACGGGCTCTGCAAAATTCTTTTGGAAAAAAGACAATTTCATCACTTTCGGTAGCCTGTGTCTAAACATATTAAAATGACAAAACAAATGAGAAATTTAGGAAAATGTGTAATTAAAATAAATTATCAGCAGTGAGATCACATGAAGAGATCGCCTGCATTGATCTAACGAAGTATGAACTGTCACCTCTGAGGACCATGCTATTAGAAGGACGCTAAACAAAGTCTTATTAAACGTATGTTCCCAAGGCACATCACAAAACTCTGTTCTAAAGATCAGTTAAGCCAAGCAGTTGTTACTTCAGTTGTTGGTCCTTGATTTCCTTGACTAAAGGAAGATGCAGCTATCTGCACACAATCGCTACAGCGTTTTCCACCCAGAGTCTCTTTTTGGTGACTTGACTTCACACGATGGAATGAGGGGAAATAGCTTATTTCCAGATGCTACGTATAAATTGATCCTCGTCTGAGGTGCCACTCTGCAGCATGCTCCTTGTCCCTCTCGCCTGCTGGAACTGCATTACACCGCACTCTATCTTTCTCTAATTACCCAGAGAATTACATCTGCCTCATTCTGTCCTCTTACAAGGCAGTTTCTTACTGTATTTACTCAGGAAAAACATTACACGTTAGCAGCAGGTTTCCTACAGTAATAATCCCCTTTTCTTCTCTTTTATAGTTTCCACATTAAAAGAAAAATTTCTTCTTTTTCCGTCATGTACTGGCCTGCCGCATGTGCAGGCAACACGAAGAGTTTTGGTTTTGAGTTGTTGTTTTGTTTTGTTTTTTTTTGGGGGGGACAACAACGACTGATGGTCAAGAACTTCTACTCATTAGCATAATTGCCATCTAACATTTGGCAAAAAAAAGTCTAATCACTATTCCAGTTTTGATACTTTCAGGTTATTATCTGGCAAGTTATAAAAACAACATTCAACCAACGTGTATTTGAATTTGATGGGACTGAGCCATGAAACTGTACAAGTTACAAGTTAGATTATACTTAGCACAAGTTGTTTATTGTTCTAAGTAGAGTATAGATAGCAAAAATGATTCAGATCAGTACATTGAACAGCTCTCACAGAGCCACCTTCAGGCAGCAGGTCATACACTTCCAGTCTAAAGCAATTTGACTTCTGTCAGGCAGTCATACCGCAGTTACCACTGGTTTACATACAATTATTAATTAAAGCATAGGGCAATTATTCTGTCAAGATTTGTCTGTTATCTTTAAAGCTGTGTTTCACAATCAAAAAGCTCTTTTTTCATTGCAGTGTTTCAAAATCAGGCCAGGTGACTGGTTTTCTTGTTCTCTTCTGGCATACCATTTAATTTGCACCATCACTTTTTACTATTTCTAAGAACGTAACCGCAGGTGGACGTCTGCTGCGACGCTGTGTTCCCAGACGTGCTTCCCGTTCTGTGATGGCCAGTCAGCCGCTGGCCCAGCACTGTCTTCGTTATTCTGACACATTTGTCCTCTGATGGTTTATTTGTTCGCATGCGATTGGCAATCATTTTTTCAAGCCCAACAGACCCAACATAGAAAACAGCCTTAAATACTTGTGGTGCCTTTAAGAAAAGCGGTAAAAAATATTAAAAGTTAGCCTGAGGTCCTATTTTAAAACCTAGCAGTACAATGATCTCTAACTAGGCCCAGCTTTAACTATCTGTGGGATTTAACATTTACAGACACATTTAATCAATTCATTTACAATTACTGGCCTTAGGTGGAACTCACCTTCAAAACTTGCTTTACAAAAGACATCCCGTTTCGTTGTCAGGTCAGAGGAGACCATTACACCACCTATACTGTCTACTGCAGGCCACTAGGTTCCACCCGGGTGTCTTCTTACACCCACCCAGAATGTTTCAACCGCAATTCAGCCACGGGACCGAACAATTCACACGCAGAAAACAGAAGAGGGAAACGTGGCAGCAAGTCAAGGAGCTGCAGCAACCTCTGCTAGCTGTGGCCGGTCTCTGATGCTTCACAGAAGGGGAAGGAAAGCAAAACCAAACCTGAGTGCACAGCACAGAGTTAATTAATGGTGTATTGGAAAAATTCCTTCCTGAACCTTTACACTGCAAAGTTGAAGCACGAGATTAGATTATGATCTGTAGCAATATTATTGGCATGTTGAGACCACAAAGGCAATTCTGTTCTCCTCAAGGCTCCTGAAGAAGGTTTGCTCAGATTAACAGATTTCAATACTAAAGGATCATCTTCTCTTTCCAGGCCAAGCACAAAATGTCCCAGAAGCTTATAGAAATTATTTTTTACCATGCAACCTCATCTTGTCCTGAAAGACTTCAAGCAACAATGAGTCCTCTATCACTAAAGTTCTTCCAACATTTAGATCATATTATTTTTATGAAATTACGTATTTCAGGATAGAATTGTTTTGCTTTTAATAAATCCAAGGATTGTATTATTTATTCCACGCACCACCACTGCACAAGAAGGCTTCATTAAGACTTTCAGCATCTAGTCCCCTAAAATTCCCTGGCTTTCTGCATCACAACTTTCCACAATAAAAGCTTGAAAACTCAACTCTATAAGTAATTTTCTGACTTTCATTCATGGCACTTGAGATTCATTCAAAATCAGGAAAAGCGGAGTAGGATTTCTGAGAAAGTGACACTTCCCAAAAATGTGTGTGTAGCAGTGAAACACAAAGCAGCACAGACATTTTAAGTGTACCACAAATTGCAAAAAGCATGGAAGCATTTATTTTTAAATAAGAAAAACCTGTACCAATCCTAGACACATGTTACTAAATCTAATCCTTTAAATACAAGTGAGGAAATTATTTGATATGGCACTAAAATATTTGTGTTAAATACTGAAAGGTACAAACTTCTCTCTTGCATCTTCCTCAAATATTTTGATCAAATCCATCACTCTAGAAGTAAACTTTCACGCTCTTTGTAGTCTCACTGGCATATAACAAAGATATTTTCAGCAAGTGATCAACTGCAGAAAACATTTTGTTATAGGTAAACTACAAGCTCCACCCCAAGTAGCAAGAAAATGAGGGAACAAAAGAAATCTGTATTGTTTGCCTGTGCGTGGAAAGAAAAAAATGGGACTTATCTGGCTGTGCCAAAGCGACCACTAGACAAAATTTAGCACAGCCATCTGTCTGTGCAATATACAACTACTACTTGTTTGAACAAAGGAAATGGATAAAAGGTAAATCAACGTGCATCAGTTCCCGTGCAATGCTATTGGGCATAACGATGATACCAAGAACTGGGAAGAGGTAACGCTGCTTTCAAAGTGTCTTGCTCAAAATAAAAATAAATAAATAAATAAAGTCCGCTGGCCCTGCAGGTTGTGATCCGCTGCATGAATCCTATCGGTATCTTGTTCTTCTCTCTCTGCAATGGCCTAAATCCCTGTCCTCAGGTGCCAACAGCTTATTTTTACTGCAAGGTGTGGTGCTGTATAAACCTTTCCTGCTTACAGGCAAATTGGTACTACCAGAATTAGCTGCCCTGATGTAAGTTACAGGAGGCAAACACATTAAGCAAGCATGGTGTGTCGTATCCATTTAAATCGGGCACAAATTGGACAGATTGTTTAGATCCATAGTCTCCATATGGCTAATCAAGGTAATAAACTATCAATATTTGGGATTTGCTATTTTGAGAGGGGAAAAAGAAGTTTTTCTTCTACATATATTTCCGTCTGTTCTGTTATGGAAGATTAAAAGCCTCAGTTTCTTCCGTCAGATCCCTTTCTTTAAAAAAAAAAAGAAAAATAAGTATCCTATTTTCTGTTAGAAAAATCTCTTCCACGCTGGCTGCTTCCCCCGTTCTACCAACTACTCATCAGTTCCCCAGCTGGTACATGCTGTTGAGCGTGCCGGGTGTGCTGAGTCCCATGTAGCTGCTCGAATACCGCCCCGTGAATCTGTTGTCAAGTGTTGCTCCTGAGTGCCAGGCCGGCGCTCCCCTCCAGGAGATCAAGTGCCGCCACTTACCCTAACAGAGGAGCGCAGTGCACATGCTACACGCGTGCACCACAAATAGCATCATCACCGGGCCATGGACATACAAAACACTCCACAGAAACACACAGCAAGAAAAGCCCCTTTTTCAACAGGTTTATTATCTAAAGTCAGATGAAAAAAAGCACTGGAGGAAGAGCACAGGTGGAGGGGAAGCAAAGGAGACCGTGTGGCACTAGGAGCGCAGGGGGATGCTGGAGCGCGAACTGAAGTCCGACTGCATGAGGCAGGACATCCCGACTTCAGCCGGCAATGCAGGACCCTCACACCTGGGAAAAGGAGCTGCCATCCTGCTTTGAAAGGTCCCATCTGAGAACTGCAGATCTCTCTCAAAAGCCCCAAGCACAGTATGACCGGCCAAATTTTCAGTTACTTTTAACTGTGTACTTCCAGATGTTGCTATTTCTTTTTAAAAGGTGTCAAAAGCAGCCCTTAGTTATAAGCAATATATACAAACTTCTCCCTTAGATATATTTAAGAATATTCCATCTTGTTGCTAAGTACAAAATGATCACATATGAGAAATTAAAGTTGAATCAGGAAATATCTTTTATCACCAAATGCATATTGAAATTAACATAGCATACTATGCTATGCTAAAAAGCATACTACTCTTCTACTAGCGTAATGCACTCTATTTAAAGAGAATATATGAAAATTATTATCAAAGAAATACGCTTCTAAAATAAAAAGCACATATCAGATTTTGAACTGCTCTCGTTTTAATCTGAAAGTGAAATACAGCTATAGTAGATTTTCATTCGTTCCCTTCAAAAACTGCCCGTGACCGAATAACTAGCCCTGCTTTGTTACTTTTGAACTACACACTGAGGCTACCAAGAGATAAATGAGGGAAAAGAGTGGGATAACAAAAAAGCTTCCACATAAAACAAATATCAACATAAAAGCTACTTATGCATTTTTCAAACAAATGAAGAAAATGAAGTTAAAAACAGACTGATGGCTGTAGGCAGATCTACCACTCTATAAATATGCTTTGCATGTTCATTAAAAAAAACAACAAACTAATATAAAGATTAATTAATTGTTCCTAACATTTTATTTAATACTGAAAGATCAAAACAAGTATAATTATGTTTAAGAGATGTTTCTGTGGACAAAGAGCAGCATTTATCTCAACAGAAAATTGAAGAAAATACATCAAGTGTTTACCAGTGATGCAATACAGCTACCTGAATCGAGTACCTATTACTCTGAACTTCACGTGCAAGCATTTTTAGGGTATCTATTCGTATATTATGTTTTTCTCATACAATGAACAACAACGCAGGTACTTGGATACCTGCCATCCCTTTCCTATATGGACTCATACTTAACCATGAGTGAAGGCAAGCTCTTCGCACTGCACAGTCCGTGCTGGGACACACGCTGAACTGGCGATCAGCTGGACACCGACAGAAAGACTCCCCTGCTGCAGCCCCCACAGCAGTTCTCCTAGTCCCTGAATTCACCATAGCTCTGTTAGCAACAAAGATGCAGCTAAATGCTTCTAATGCAGGATTTCGGAAAAGATTCAGCTATTCAGAGTGCTGTACAACTTTGTATTAGGTAAGAAAGAACAAAATGTTAATTTTAATGCAGTAAAAAGCAAAGCTACTGAAAGGCAATGTAGGAAGACATTTCCTCACCGGTTGTGCACACTGCTGATATAGCGAGGTTACTCCTAACATATAATCATATACCATAGTTCATAAGACAAGCAAAACCCATGACCAAATACAGAATGAAAAGTTTTTTCCACTTTTGGGGTGGTTTGGGGGAAGAATCTGCAAATACAAATTTCCTTGACCATCATGGAACAGATGTTTGAACTGATGGAGGTCACGGATTTCTGCAGTTCTGCTTTGACAACCATCACGTCCACTTTTGTTCAACCAAACCAGCAGCCCAGTCTTTGCTTCCTATCTGTATTCCAGGTATCAGAAAAATCGTGTATCAACAAGAAGAGGAAAATTTAAGACTTGGTTTTATCAGCATGTTGGTCGTCGTAACATACTGTAACAGATACTACAAGAGCAGTAACGCTAGTTCAAGGAGAAAAACGAAAGGTAAGTGGAATCCTTCAAAATAGCAAAAATTCTGGCAACCTCTATATTATTCTACAGTTTTGGCAGCAGATGGCTCTTTTCACATTCTGCTTTACCAACAGTACACAACATGCTACTACTATTAAATTTTCTGCCCATAACAACATTTCTCATTCTTGTCCGTTCATTACCTTCCACATTTTTTTTCCTCTATTTCAGAACGCATGAAGCTGCATAAAGCCGAACAACAGCCTACAAGCTACCTCCACGTACCGCAGCACGCTGCATACGCTGCTCCATTCCACGGCATGTGGCATGCCTGTCACTGGAGTGTAAAATACAGCACAAGCTGGCTTCTCAGCTGTGGCACGCTTTCGCAGAGAGACTGGAATATGACACACTTTCCGCTTCACTGACACATACCACATCACAAACTATAGCTGTCCCATCGCATTTTCAGTGAGTTAATACAGGAAGATAAGCAGCATCTCAAGAGATTTGTTTATCTACAAGGCTTACTGGACTATAGCTATCTCTGAGGAAAAGTACATCTGGAGCTCCATTTTTCAGAGCAAAATCAATTTTTCTGGTATATTCTGGACCACATTTTGTTCTGCTGTGTAACCAGTCAGACCTTTTACGTGAAATGATGGACCTGCACTGGCTATCCTTGATCATCCTATGAGCATATGCTTAACTACAAAAATTTCTGTAAATCTTGGAGAACACGAGCAAAGATTAACCGCTGTGTAGCACACAACTGCATTTCTGTCATACCTCTATCAAAGATTAACATCTGGCCCCGGCCCAGGCTGCCTGGAGGAGCTGTGGGTGCCCCATCCCCGGCTCCAGGACGGGGCCTTGGGCAGCCTGGGCTGCTGGGAGGTGTCGTGCCCGTGGCAGGGGGTGGGATGAGATGATCTGTAAGGTCCCTTCCAACCCAACCCATGCTCTGGCTCCAGGAGTGGTGTCACTAAAACCACAAGCTGAAGGTATTGGGGTTGTGCAACTATTAAGGGGCCTCTCTGCCTCACACTGCACGACTAATTCAACACTTCCCAGATGCTTGAGTCTACTACCTTAATTGTTTATATGAGAGTCTACGGCTCAAATCATAGTTTCTAAGAAGCTTCAACATTTCCAAGAAAGAATTAGAGGGGTTTTGGAGTGCAGGTGATTGAAGTTGAGCGGAGATTAGCTTAGATCTTACAATTGAGGTAACTGAAAAGAGCCGTGAACCACAAAGCTTCTATGAGGTTCTGCTCACACCGGGTACGCCAAGGTTTTCACAAGTGTCCATTAAGTACATGGTCCTAGGGCTTATTTGATTTATGACTTAACAGAGCAGACCATGGTCTTCAGATGCACAGAACTCACCAAAAGCTCATCTGAACATATGAAGCAGTATTTGAGAGGAATTATTGTGAACAAGGAGCTCCATGAACAGCAAAGCCAATAAAATCTGAGTTTCTGTAAACTGCCCTTAAGGTTGAGATCCTAAGTGAATAGTTTAAAACATAAGACAAAAATAAAAATAAAAAAATTGAAAAAGCATTAGCTTATGTTATAGCCTTTCCCTCAGTGAAGCCACCAATATAACCACCTCCTTTGCTGGACCACTTTTCATAAAATTGGGAGGAAATGTCATAGTTAAATTTAGTTATTTATTAATTATGTTACAGTCACTAAGCAGGGGGCACAGAAATACTGCTTTCTCACCACAGAGACAGCACCCAGTACAGCAGAGGCTGCAACGGAGACAAGGCCCATCAGGTTGTGCAGGTAAAATTGATTAAAACTTTTAGTGTTACTTTCTTAAAGCTTCATCTATAAAATGATAATTATTCATTACATAATTACAGGTAACTATACTATAGAAATATTCTATTAGTAATTTTACTCACAATTAAGTTTTTAAAAGTTTGTGAGCAAACATTCAAAACCTATGTTACAGCTTCTCCTCCAGGTGATACTGTGAATATATTAACATAGTCAGAATTTACAGAAAAAAAGAATTAAGGCAAATCTTTTTCTGAGAACACCTCTATTGCTTTTTCACAAAGGAGTCTTTTAAATCTTTGAGAAAAAATGCTGTGCCTTGCTTTATAAATCATTTGTAAATTTAACATTGTAAAGTTAGAAAAATATATTAATTCTGCTGAATGAATTACTGATGTTGCATTTCATAAACAAGATCAGAACTTGAAAAACAGTATTTCTACCAGATAGTGTTTTTTAGCAAATTCCAGTCATTGTGTTTTAACGGCCTTTTTCCTCACATCAGAGATTTAAAAGAACCTAACCTGCACACGAACGTTTGAGCTCAAACGCCTTTGACTTTTCTCTGTACACTAAATATTATTGAAGGAAAGAGCAAAAAGAAAGAAACCGAGGGCTCCAGAGAGAGACTGCTGTAAGAGAGAAAATGACATTTAGTCACGGATGCAAAGTTCAACTACTGTCAAGTTGTAGTGAATTACTCAAGTGGCAGCAATTGGGTAACAATACCGATACAATGGCTGCGATGCAGTTTGTAATTAGCTGGTCAAGCTACAAGCATGAAGTGAAAGCCATCATTTAGGAAAAAACATTTTAACTAGCATCTTTGAATTGATTTCAGAACTTGGTATGCGATAGTGTGCTCAAAAAAAGACACAAACCATCCTGAAATTTCTAACTATTTTGCAATGCGCTTTAAATCCTTCTTGCAGTATATAACAAATAATTCCAAAACATATAAGAAAAGAAAATACAATCCTGAACTGTTCTCTGGGTCTATGTCACATTGATTTATAACAGTTATTTCTAAGACAGACAAAAACACACAGATGCAAACAATTACTCTATTTTTGTAGGCAACAAGTGAGGTGGGTGGTAACTGAGAAATTTTGAAAAATCCTGTCACAATATTCCATTTTTTCTTAAGTAACCCTCATCACACAACAAACGCTCGCCACATCAGAGACTTTCCAGGGCCTGAAGGGCCGCTTTGATTCCAGACCGCTGCAGGCATTAGCGGGGACGTAATTAGGGTAAAAAGTTCAACCACAGTTCCATGTCTAGAGTGCTGCCAGAAATAAATTTCCTCTCATTCACTGGTTTCTACTGTACCCTCCCTGAGAAACATATTGAAAACACATTTATCTTTGTAGAGTTTGTTCCTCTTCTAATTAACTTTATAGCGTTTACAGTATTTAATAATTTAAAGTGGAATTTAAAGTGGCCCTGGAACCAGCAGCTTTGCCTGTAATGGCGCTGTGCATTATCTTTTCCCTGTAGTGCTTCTTTTGACAAGTTACTCAGGGAAGGTATGTGCTCCAGCTGGTTTTATCTGGCTGTGCATTTAGCAAAAGGCTACTTCCTTCCCTCCATCTCCTCCCTGTATCATTACATGCACGGGGGGTTGGAACAGCCGTAAAATGAAACTATGCCTCAGCTCGGAAATCTGTTCTCCCAAACCTCCGTGCTATCCCGGAGATCACTTAGAAAAGGTTTATCTTTTTACAGCTTAATAAATCAAAGCTTTAGAAGGTCAAAACTACCCCTAGTTCTCACCAACTGGTCAAAGTTTGACCCCCAAATACTCGTTTTCTTCCTTCCAGTTTTGATCCAAGATTAACAGTTTATTATAGTTCAAAGGTTATTTCTTCCTATAGTTCACCCAGACAAACATTTGGTCTATCAGAAGAACACCAGATCTTCCTGACCCTCAGGACTCACAAACAGCAACGTTACCGTATGCTGCTAAAGCTGCATCCCCGAGCTTCTCAGTTTGTGAGAAAACTTGCACAATTACCGGTAAACACTACTTAAACATTACAAAAATAGTTGAAGTACGCTAACGTAATTATAGAAACAAGTTACAAGAAAAAATTCTGGGATCCAAAGAGCTCTTTTTAAAGTAAAGCACGCTGCTATCTTTATCACGTAACACAGCAAGCAAATCCAACGCCAGAAGAGGGAAGAGCTTGCATCTCTCAGGATCTTAAAAGCTACCACACAACGTGTTACGACTAAACTCACTTTTTCCTTCAATAAACAGAGATTACAGTGTTTTCCATGTTAAAATGGAAGGACATTTTTGCAAGACAGTTGACAGGGCAGCACATTTTGCAGTTAACGATGCTTACAGTTTCTCATCGGTACGAGAGCCTTTGGGACTCGCTCCTTCAAAGAGATAACAAAAACGAGAGGGCTTTACCCAACTTAAAAGGTTTTGCTATTCTTTTTAGAACAAAATCCCTACAATCCCTATCATCTTTTTATCGCCAGGAAAAACAAATGCAAGTTTTTTTGGAGTAAGCTTAAGACGTGCTGGTTGGTTGAGCTGTTACTGTACTTGCCAAGCTACAGCATTTGCATTTCTGTTCAATAAAAAGGGAAACAACGCTGAAAAATTAGGAAGTTGTCACAAAACAAAATCCATGTTGTCTAGGCTGTTCGAACCAAGCTGAGACTTTATGAAGCAATGAAAACGTCTATTTTCTAGTATTTTTGCTTTACTTTGAAGGGAGATAATATTACAAGGCACCATAAGAGCCAAATATTCCTCTGAACCCTGAAAATAAAAGTAAATATATTTTATTCTCTAGAAATTTAAACCTATACACCCTCGACAGTGTTAAAAAAAAAGAATGGATTTTGCAAAGTCTTCAATAAAAGACCAAAAATTTTTAAGAAACTTCATGAATCTATCTCATGGTGTCCAATACAACAACTGACAGTCATAAACCATCTGTACAGTCCAACGGCTGGCAATTTGGGAAAAACGTGCTGTATTTTATCCTCTTGATTATGAGCGGATACACCCGTCACACATTCAATCGCATGATTCGGTCTCTGGCATAAGCTGGAAAGCCTAGAGCATACCCACTGCATTTGCAATGGCCTTCCAGTAGAAATATTCCAGGGAGAGTTACTCCAAGGAGTGTGAGAACTGGGACCACGAATTTCATTTACTATAGCTTATTTTTTTTTTTTTAACCCTCCCCGAGAAAGCTTCGCTCTTTGTCCCTGACAAATTATTTCACAGCCAGCTAATTTTAAACATTAAAAGGCACGGACACTTAGAATTAGACACCGGATTTCAGCATTAGCTAGTCAGTGTGCCAGGCAAGGAACAGGGTCTTGATTTTACAATATTATTATGAGAAAACATTAACGCTTTACTTGCATCGTTTCTCACCTTATTTGTGTAAAGTTGCTTTCTACCTAAATCTTAACACTCCTATAGAAAGGTTCCTGAGTTAATTTTGTGTTAAGGTTAGGAGGTTTTAATCTACAGTAGCCAGGTTAATAAAGCGTGCTTCCTGAAAATCTGCTGTCAATTGATTTGCCTTGTAAACTGATCAGCAGGGGAAAAAAGTTGGACATTTTGTTTGCTCAAACCTACTCCTCCTTCTTTAACTTGCCCTTATTTCCTTCCTCCTCCCATGATTAAATGAAGACTACCTCTTACTTCTCCTGCCCTTAAATGACCTCCATCCAATTCTTAACGTCGTTCAAAACCTTCTATCACTTGAAGTCATTCAATTAATATGTCTTTCTAAAAATGTATGCTAAGAACCTAACACATGTTATGGGCTGGCAGCATAGGCCACTGGTTGAGATTTTGGCACAAATTCTTCATCTTTTATGCATCTACCTTTGGCTGTTTGGACAAAGAACAAGTGCACCAAACTATCAAGTATTTTGATGAAGTATTTTGCAGACTGTGTTCATCCCCACCTTCACGCTGCAAGTGACTATATTCTCAGTCGCACCTTGCAATTTTGCACACAATCATTTGCAAAGTAGGTGACCGAAATAATCCATATTAAAGAAAAACAAAGTAAAATCAGAGCATTAATTTAAACTAGGATTGCTTCCGTCATCTCCTTACTGCCGGGTTCTACAAGCAGCTGAAGTGACACAGCCCAGGGCTGCAGAAAGCAGCAGCACAGAAGCAGCAGTACAAGTGGACAAGATGAGCAGGAATTTTGTCTTTGCTGAATCACAGAAATGTAGTCTAAAGCCTACGTTGCTGTAAGCCCATAGCTGCACTGACACATTCCTTTAGCTATACTGGTTTGCATTTTATTACAAGAATTTTGTCCCCTATGCGTTAAAAATGACTTAGCTAATAGAGAAATCAAAAAGAAAAACAACAGAAAAAATAGAGTAGAAACAAGATTTGGTAGCTCACAATTAAGCAGGATGGGGGCAAACATGAGTCATCAGAATACTTTGTGTCAGAGGAAAAGTACTTTGAAATACTTTAAATTCTTGTATCTATTTACAATACTGTATATTCTGGAGAGGTGGTTTCACATGTAAGAGACTGCAACTTCTCACCCCTGTCCTCTGCCCTCTGTCCCCTTCTCCCTTTCGGCACCTCCACACACATTTTTATCCTCCTGACATGGCCATCTCTGCTTTGTTAGCTTTCTTGTTACTTACAGAGCCTACTCAAGGGCAGATTTGCATTACTGATTCTGAATCCCTCAAAACTGTGATGTTTTTCTTAATAATCTAAACTAAAACAAAATTACACTGTTCAATTTCCTCTTAAACATCTACATTAGCCACATTTGAAGCATTAACTTTAATATAAAATATCTGCACACTTACATCTGAGGGGAGAAAAAAGCACATATTTTGGACCCGTCTGGTATATCCAGAGGTGTTCTACAGATCCAGTATGCTCCAAACCACAGTGTCAACAACCCACACCAAGCAAGCAGGAATATATTTCTATTTAACACAGTTGGTTTTAACTAGTTGTCTTTAAAATGATAGCTCCCAACAACTTACACTGACTGGTTCTGCATTGCAGTTCTGTGGCCACCATTAGAACTTAGCTCTTTTTTCTTTTCTTTTTTTATTTTTTTTGGGGGGGATATCTGTTTAGAGATTATTCACTGATGTTTTACTACCTACAGAATTCATTAATATGAACCAAAAGCCATTAGTGTGTGTGTGCACGCATGTGTGTGAAGATTTGTTTATCCTATCAGCCAGAACAAAATAAGCATGCCTGGACAGAATTCCACAAAGACAAAATTTATGCAGATGTTCTTTCCTTTTTGGTTTTCCTTTAATTTGCAAATCTTGTAATCTAAGACCAAAGTTGACTGAACCAACATCTAAACCAGCATATAGCATCAGCCAAAAAACACAATCTGTTTCCCATTTATGTGTCAAGACTGCATCCTTTTTGGGGGTTGAGAAAACTGTTATTCTGAAAAGATTATATAGCGAAACCATGCTAGATGTTTCAGTCGTTTTACTAGATGGAAAATTTGACTTTTAAAATACAAAAAATGTATATATTGAAAGTTAGTCAGAAGCTCAGATACAAGGCCAAAGTTTAGAAAACACCAAATTCCTCTCCCCTGGTAAAATACTTGTTGTGGGAAATACAAAGAGCGAGATTAGTGGCACATCTACAGAACTTTTACAAAAAGCAGGTGCCAGAAATTAATTTCACAGTAGCAGTTATTCTTCACTGCATACATCATCACAATATAGCTTTACCACTTCATTTCAAAGAAATTTATTATAGAAAAGATGCATTTTGTCTACGGGGCACGAGACTTTCTTATTTGACATCCTTCTATGTTCACAGCTCTCAGGTTAGCTGAATAGAGCCTAAACCTTGATCCTTGTAGTTAAAGGTCATTTTTTCATTTTTGATTACTTTAGAGGGAACTCAAACTTATTGTTTCCTATTTGCCAAATACTGTAAGTTTGGTATTTTTGGCAATCTTAAATTTACCTTATTCTCTACATGCTGGAATTACACTGAGATTTTTCATCTTAGAGGCTTCTTAGAGTAATCAAATTTAAAGAATATACGAGCTTTGGTTGGCCACCAGATTATTTCTTACTGCTTTTTTAATGAATCTCATTTTTCTCTATGCCTGTTACACAAAGTTCTGTGATACAGTAAGACACTTCCACACCAGCATAAAGTCAAGCAAGGAACTAGAACAGAATGCAGAGAATTCACACTGCATACCCATCACTTCAAAGAAGCATCACTATCAGATCCTGAAAGCATGAATATTTCTTTCTAAAGCCCTGGCATAAGACTAGGAAGTTCAGATTTACACTGAATTAAGCAACTGTTTAAATCGTTTGAAATAAACAAAAAATACATTGTGAATTCTCCAAATGGCAAGTCTTGGTGATTTTAGTTTAGTGGAAAGGTTTAATAAACAGAATAAAAATGTTAATGCAGGTTCCCAACCATGACAATCACAAAGAAATTAAGATACAAAATTAAAAAATATTAAACTGAAGGTTAAGACCGGATTTTCAAAAGAATGTCAAGTTTTATCAGCAGAGATCATATCAATGACTACTACATTAGGTCACATTACAGAAGAGATGCAATCCACATGTGAAGTTATCCAGAAGCTTATTTTTAAGTTAATATATTGTTAAATATTTGGGAGATATACTAAAATTTTTAAAAGTTTTTATTTTTTTTTACAGTAGTCAAAAGTCTGTAATTCATGAACATATGAGAGGATCTCGGGGGAACACTAGTTTATTTCTAAGTTACCAAAGAAATCTTTCACTCTGTAAATGACACTGAAAAAATGTCAAGACTGACAAGTTCAAACGCTGATTTTAGACAAACATTGTGTTGTATAATATTCTTATACTCGTCTCTATTTCATAATGAGGGAAAGAAGCCCTAGTATTGTATCACAGATAAAACTATTCGTTAAGTTTCCTTCCATTAAAGTACAGTGTACATCAGAGAAAGTACCGAAGTTATTTAACATTGGTGATGTTTTTTGAAGCTATTAATTCCTTACAACTTGAAAACTCTTGGTATTTCAGATTGATGAGCGTTCTACATTAAAAAAATATTTTTTTATCGTGTTTTCCTCATTGTAGCGTATCTGCTTTACAGCTAAAGGAAAAGAGAAGAATTTCCTGACAGTGACCACTAATGCAGACTAGTGGTCAGAACCAGGAAATCCCAGCTCCTAACTTGAAGGTGTCAGTATCTCATTGATATAGTCCTAAAAGATAAAATACTATTAAAAACCATTATGAAAAGATAGTGCAGTAGATCTAGATATAAACTGTATTCTATTAGATTTATAGTACTTTAATGGTTTGGTATCTTTAACACTTAGAACTCCCACACATTAATAGATACTGAATTTAAGTTTCTCGAAAGATTTTTATGCATTTGAATATATGTACATGATTCCCTAAAATCACAAAAGATATCAATACATTTAAGAAACAATCACTCCTCTAACATGCAGGACTGTGTACATAAAATATAAATAGTTCTTTAAAACATGTTTTTTTCAGGTCAAGGACAGCATGTGACAATTCACAGCAATTCCTAAACTGTACTGAATAGCTAATAACAGTTGTTTTTTTAATCAAAAATTGGGTGTATAATGCACTTATTCTTCACGTTCCATCCAAAAAATTTAACAATTTCAAAGACCTTTTTAGAAGAGCTACAGAAAATGGATTTTGTGTAAATGACTGACACAGAAAAGAATTTAGATACAGCAGGGTCCAAAAACATCCTTCAAAACTAAGTCATGGTGCCAGTCACCAACTTTTCCAAAATGTTAACCATATTAGCCGTATTTACTGATAACAGAGAAGCACAATAAAATTCTTTGGCAATGTCAAAATTGTCAGGATGTTCTGAGAAAAGAGTAACAACAGCAGCAAGTTTTGAACAGAGCATCCTGAAAAGATGTCAGAAATTTTGAAGAACTGTAAATGAAAGCCCAAATTATGATGATCAAGGCTGAAATCACAACCCCTTTTTTCCCAGAATCATTCCCCTTGAGTAATGACAGGATCCCACATAAAATCCAAATGGAAGAAGGCCAGAGGACTGTTGAAAGTCCACAGAGAAGCACAGACTTCCAATGCAGAAGCGTTCCCGAATGGCATGACACATCAGCATTAGGGACTGTGCTGACTGAATTGTTTTCCTTTTCAGACTACATCTTGCAAAGATAGGGACGTTGACCCATTGTCATAACCACGTCCAATCTCATTCAGTTTATATTAAAGACAACGTGGTTTAATGTATCAGCATAACAGATGGAGTGCTGGAAGACCTGGATTTCACTTCTGGATCTGCTTTGGACTAGATGCCTTTGAGAAAATCATTCAGTCTTCTAGACACTCAGTTTACCTTTCTGTTAAATGAGAAATATTTTACTATCAGTGCTACATCATTTTACTGATTATTTTACCACTGCCATTTCAGTAGACAGAGCGGGCCTCCTATTCCCTATACTTCACAGTTTCATTAGTGTGCTGACAGCTGCTGTATTTCATGCCATAGCCAGCATAATCGCCAAAGCAGGAGAAGAGATGACTGTAGTGAAAATATCAAGTGCTTTGGAATAAATGCTCTAGAATAAATGTAGTACTTTCTTCAGATATATGATTAAACAAGGAGTTTTATATCTGTCCACAACCAGTAAGCTATACAGGGCATGTTCAGAACAAAACTTCAAGTTAAAAAAAGAACTAAAACTGCGACTCAGATTCAGACGCTGCTCATGACGCAGCTGTTTTAATGTCCTATGCAAACTCTTCTGTATGCATAATAATCATTAAGAAATGTAATCACATGAGCTATGAATTTAACAGAATAAAGCGACATTTGAGCAAATTTAAAAGAAATAATATATATTCCAAAACCACGGTCCTTAAGCCAGGGTTTTACTCCAGTTGAGGACAAACTATCAACGAGTTCTTAACCTGAAAGGTACTGACAAAACAGGTCATTTGCAACGACTCTTTCAAAAATAACTTGCCATGATCAGTAAACGTTGAGAAGTGTTTCAGAATTTTCTAAAGATTTATCACCATGAACAAATTACCATTAACTGGGTAAAGGTGAGCCTGTAGCACAGTCTTTTTTTAATAGCATTCTAGTCTTCTGGTCAGAGCTGAAAGACTGATTTAAAATTCTTCCTTCAATTTGCAGATATTTAACTACTGATAAATATTAACACAAGCTTATCCATTCATTTTGGAAACATAAGCTTTTTTTTTTTTTGGTAAAAAAGCAGAAACTACCAACCATCTTTGAAGTATTTCCCATTAACTAAGGAACACAATAACACAGTGAAAATAATGTACCTTACAGCCTGTTCATTTCTCAGCTATCTCACTTCTAAAACAAGGGTATGAAGGATTTTTTTTCCATCCAACATACCCCTTACATATATAAATTCACTGTTTGGATTAAGACAGAAAATCCTCCAAGAGCAATATTTGCATCAGTGGTAACAAGCATTCCTATTTAGAAAAAGTTATTCACAAGATTACAAACCCTTAAGGGGGATAAAAAAAAAAAAAAAGAAAAAAAAAAGAAGAAGAAATGGCACTTTGAGCAGTATTACAAGTTGTAAACACATCAACTAAAGGAAATTTCAGCTCTCTACCCCACACAGTTTTTGTTTAAAACATTTAAGAGCAGTAACATTAACGGTGATAATACACAGACAGAAATGTCCTTAGGAAATTTACAGAGGATTGGTTGTCTTCCTTCATATCCAGAGCGATTAAATTCTTAACCAAAAAAGGTGTGGCACATAATTAGTCTTACTACTGTAAGAAGATTTACTTTAACTGTTTAGCCTTTAAATGTGTGTAGAGGATTAGCCTTGAAAAGCAAGCATTCTCCACAAGGTATAGGTATAAATTCTTAGCTCTGTCAGAATAAATGTATCTAACACAGTCATAAAAAGTTTTAAGACCTTCTTTTATAAGAGGAGTGATACAATACTATCCAGAGAGCATGAAACAAGACGACTAAAATAACTTCATAACTGAAAGAAGTAGATTTAAAATGTATTTTGGTAATAAACAGTGAGTGACTGTAACAATGAGCTTGCTTGGTACTTGGAATTCATTTGGAATATGACTGCTGCTTGAAAGCATCTTTTAATTACTTTTCAAGACAGAGGTTGCTTCAGACACTTCTGAGCAGTAATTCTTCAGGATTAATATCAGAAAAGGCTAATCACAAAATTGTGACTACACTGAGAACGAAATAAAATAGCTCATCATCTATTTTGTAGCAATGATCTTCACTTTTTACTCTTCGCATAAAGCTGAAGTTATGTCAATGTGTGCTGACATTAAAAAAAAGGTTTAAAAGCACCTCATGGTGTTATCCCATGAGCAAAACCAGGACAGAGTTTAAAGTAATTTTCTACGGTTACACTTTTAGATGACATTACAATCTATATAGACAATTTTATTAATGAAAAATATTCATACCCTGAAGATCCGATGCTTTTGCACACACCAAGAAGAGGCCTCTTCTCAGAGAAATTATCACATTTCTGAGTACCTAATAAGAGATAAAGCAAAAAAAAGAAGAAAAAGCAAATCACTATATACCGTTTGCATTACCTTTCAAAGTGCTCACACACTGGAGGGGCAATATACTGGAAGAACATTTAATATATAATGCAAAACTCAACAGCCTGTGCAAGATTAGTGATAGAAATACCAACAACAGGCAGTCATGAACAGTGGAACAACTGCTCTTGAAGAAGACAGCAATGAGTAACAAAACAAGTAGCAAAATCTGGCTGGGATTTTGAGTTCTTTTCTATTCATTTCAGCTGGGGTTAAGAATTCTGCAGCTGTAAGAAATGACAAGTAGCACTTGCTAACTTTCCATTGTTTTACCCAAGTTGTCTGAAATAAGGCTGTCACCAACTCTGCGTGGGTTTCACACATTGGTTTCCAATTTACTCTGCTGAGGTGTAAGCGGAGTCTAAGAGCGTTAACCAAAAGAGTGCAGCGTAACAGCAGCCACCCTCTTCAGCATGCGACAAGCTGGGCTCCAAGTGCTTGCCCAAAGCAGGACCAAGCGTTACCCCCACGCTACGTGCCCAAGAAAACACAGGATTAAATTCAAAACAGCCTTCCTAAACTCTGTCACCAGCTTCCAGCGAGACTCCGGCTGTGCCCGCTGCTCACTGCAGACAGAGCAGGTCTCTTACAACATTCCCGACATACTTGTTAGATCCCCTTCGCTGGGTACCAAGAGCACAGCGCCCGGCACACGCCCAGACACCTCTGCCTGCCCTGGATGCAGAGGTGCTGCCCAGCTGGCAGCAGAGGCAGGCAGTTGCCACCGTGTTCATCGTCCTACGCTGCCCTTACACCCGGGCTCCAGAGCCACCGAGCTGTTCGATCCACCACGCTGCTTAAAAGGGGGTTTTAAAAGTTTTGAGAACTTTGCCTTACTGCTATGTGAACAGAAATAAAAATAGAATTGAATCAACACTATCTTTGTTTTTGAACAATGTTTTAGTAAATTTCAGGGTACATTTCTACCCAACCCAAAGAACACAAAAACCACCACCACCACTGCTGAACTTCCTCCAATTTCTTTCAACCTTTGCCTTTTACATTATCTATCTATATCTATGCCTGTGGTGAAAAATGAACCGTTTTTGTCTCCATTATACATCAAAACTTTTGATCTATGAAGAATATTAGTGATATACTCTGTTCATAATTAATTCCCAAACACTGGCGTAGTTGCACTAAATCAATTATCCAGAAAGGCACAACAATTAACAATATACATTTTCACGTAACAGTCTCTGTTAATTATTAATAACCCAGGTACATGCAATTAATTTGTAACAAAATCTGTACAGTACTCTCATCTACACAAGGATAATTCTTCCCTCCTCCACATTTGGGTATTTGTGAAGTTAAATGGGTCCCGTCAATAATTTCCCCATCAACAATAGTTTTACAAGTAACCTAGAAGAGCCAAATGTATTTTCCTTTTATTCCTATTATTTCAAGGTCTTTTATGAGTCATACCTGTACTGTATGTACTGACCTGTAAATTGATAAATGAAACATACGCTCTTCTTAAGGGTCTGGCAACCCATTTGTTTGCTTCAGTACAAGTAACAGAGGAACTCCATTTGTTTGTGTTCACTTAGCCAGCCTCTCGGCACTACGGGGAAATGCTGACTACCAGGGCTTGGACACTGATTTAAGTGGAGCCAGGATTTACCTGAAGTATTTAACTATACCTTTTTTTGTTTTTAAATCAGGATGTATTAGACACATAAATTCAAATGTTTATTTGTTAAGGTTAACAAGGAAGAGGGATTGAGGAGAAGAAAAGTTGGTGGAGAGTAGAGGAAAACGACAGCACAGAAATAGGAACAGTAGTTTTTAATACCTACAATACAGATTTGCAAAATTTGTACACCAGGTGCTTAAGTGCTGATTTCAGTCTGTCATGATTGAAGGTCTCCTTTGTCAAAAAACTCATCTCATTCTTCAAATCTATACTTTCAGAATGTAAATATTAATACTCTAGAAATGGATCATTATTTTGAGGACTCTGCGGGGCATTAAATCAGGTTAATAGCAGGCCTGTTCGTGAGATTGCAAAAAGCGACGTGTGCTGTTCTCTGCAGTGCTTAATGGAGTCAGCAAACCCTGCCTAGTTCCGGGGTGGAATTTAATCTTCCAAGTTATGGTGGATTAATTTTTATTTGTAAAATTGTGTTTATTTGCATGTGCGATATACTGACGTGGCACACACCTGCTCCACACAGTGTTTAACCAAATGCAGCAGGATGATTGAAATGAAAAACAGCTAGCTAAATCCCTCAAATACAAAAAGTATTGAAATCCTGTTGCGAAGTCTTTTTCTTAAACTCCTTTTATTCTAAATCCTTTTAATTCTGTCATATAACACTACAGCATTTACAAAAAGCTGGAAATCCTGACAAATCACACAATTAAAGTAATGAAAACTGTGCTTCCTGCCAAATAAGCCCCGCCGCATCTACAGCTCCATTTAGCTAAATCACATATATGTGCCTTTTTATTAAATCCAACTTGTTAGTATATTTAAAACTATAAAAAAAAATGGCTAAATGAAATTCCATAAAAATCAACATTTACAACTTTACGAAGTCAAAAGTTTATCCACACAAGCTCGGAGCAGCTTATGTGCTGTACTCCTGATGAGACTGTGAACAGACAGCCCTCGGACCTCCTAAGGCCTCTCGGCAATGCCAGTAACAAAAACAGTAACAACAGAACACCTGGGGGGAAAAAAAGAAACCCCCTTGATTTTCACACGAACTCAAAAGCTATGCAAAGTACCCTTGTTTCCCTTGAGCAAGAAATTCACTATCTAAGTATCAAACTGTGACCTATTTAGCAGCAGCATCCATGCATGCAGAGCATATTTCTGGTATGTGATTCCAGAGATCCCGTCAATTCAATAATGCAGTGCATCTCCTGCTCGACTTAACCCTTTTATTTCTGTTACTTGAAAATTGTGTTGCGTTCACAGTCCTGCCACGTCAGAGCAGGAGACAACCAGGATCTGGAAGTGCCCTGAGCCACGTGGCTGGCACTGCTTACATAAGGTTTTCACTCCCTGTTTGCTTCTTCCATTCATGGGAAAAAAAGGGAAAAAACTTTAACATTTCTTAATCTCTACCACCATTTTGTGACTGCTTTGTTGTGCATTTGTTATTGAAAGCAAAAAAAAAACATACGTGCTACTTGAAACTGAAGTGAAGAGGTTTGAGCGAGTCCTAAAAATGGCGTGTGTATTCTTTCCTCGGCTTCAGGGTAGCATCTATAAATGCTCTATCTCCTGCACAGATAAGCACTAATTCCAGTACTCAGTATCATGCCTGATCAATGGGGCTGTGACTCCTGTTCTTCATGCAGACCTTCCTCTGCTCCTTTAGGATTCCTGGTCCAGACCACAGCTTTTCGTCACTGTATCTCCCTCTACTTCCAGCACCCCCAGACACGTTACCTATCAAAGTCCCTCTCCAACACCTGCAGCACCATACCTGTTTCCTGCATCCCCCAGAAATTAGCACCCCCACCAACTCCAGCTGAATTTTGGTATCTACTGCCTCCTCAGCCCATTCCACCACCCCCTTTTCAGAGCTAACCAGATAGCAGAGTTGCTAGAAGCAACTGCAACAAGCAGAGCAGCTGCTTGGAGAACATTATCTTGGCACATCTTGGCTGCATGCAATGAGCACAGTATTTAGAGCCATTAGAATCGATGTGCAAACGATGTCTGTCTGAAAGGGCAGTCAAGCCCTAAGACGACTGCCGAGAACATGCAAGTTGCCTAAAAAGAAGCTCGGGAAAACAAGAACAAGCCCTAGGCAGAGACAGCAGCGACATGGAGTGGCACTTGCTGGAGGAAGTGTCTGTGCATTTGTTTCTGGCTTTGACTTTAACGGACAGTTCTGGAGAACTGGACCAAACTGCTGCCAGCACACCCACAGGGAAACTCTGAACGATGGCTCCAAATTCAGTGCAAACATTAAAAAATTTCTGGTGAAAGAGGCAGAGCTATACGCATTTACAGAAATTTGCTTTGTCTTCTGCAAAACACCATAGTTTTATCCTTGGACAACTAAATAAAGAAAAAGATGACCTCGAAACATTTGCTAGAGATCAATGTTTCTAGAGCCACACATTAACTGAAGACAGATGGAAGTATTTTATTTTGATCGACTCTTGTTTGAAAAAATTAAAAGACACAGCAGTCTAACATGGTGAAAGGTGAAGGTCTTCTGGTCTAGAACATTGATGTGATGTGGCCAGAGCTGAAATGGGAGCATGCAGGTCAGTCCACAGAGCTTCAAATAAATTAGTATTTTAACATGTCATGTTCCAAAATTCTTCCCAATGATATCTATAAAAAGGGTTACTTCCTGCGCTTCAGAATTCTGCTCTGTAATTTCTATAATCCACCAAGATTAGCTCATTACACCGGAACAACGCACCTAGCAGTTAAAAACAGCCAAATGTGAACGCACACCTGCATGACCAACTTACACCAACCCAAATCTACCTCCAAACTGCTACTGCTTGTTCAACTCGTAGGGCTACCTCCTCTGCTGTACGTACCGTGCAATTATCTTGGCCTTCTGGGACTTAAAACCACTAAGCCACCCAAGTGGTTGAATATATACAAAACTCACATCTGCCTTCCCTTAGAAAGCAACCTAAATATTATAGCTCTTTTAAGTATACCTGCCTGTAAAGTTGAGTCAGCTTTTGAGGTTCAAATTTTATTTTACCAAAATCAAAGATGTGAGCAGGAGAGCACAGAGATAAATCTTCTGTAGAACTTTTTTTTTTTTAACCTTAGACTTTGAAATGCAAAACTAGTCTGTCCCCCAATAAATTTTAGCTTTTCAAGTTAATTCTAGTCTTCAACCCTTTGTCCATAAGCTTCCTGTGGTTCACAGTTGTTTCAAATAATTTAATACCTCTGATTTCTTTTTTCTTTCCTTTCTTAGTTGCATTTGTTTTCCTTATCAGTCAATGTGACTAAACAGTCAAATTCATTGCAAGATGTACGACTATTATATCATCTTTTCTGCAAGTGGTATAATCTAGAAAATGGCAATAAATTAATTCAGTTCACTGGAGAAATTTATTTTCATAATGCTGAGCTATGGAAATAGGTTTTTACAGACAATGACTGATCTGAACTTCAACACACCAACCTGTCATCATGTACCCTTGAACCATGAATTACCACACATAATGCTATTCCAGAATTAGGCTTTGGACTTCCCTCAGTAGAAAGCACTAGTTTCTTGATTGACTTTTAAGCTATAAAAGCCTACCTTAATAAATGAAATAGCACAAGGCAGAAAGCAGGTATTTGGCCAGGATTTTTTTAAGTGACCTGGGATAAATAATGAAAAATGGGAGACCGCAGCACTAACTCATTTCAGAAAGCAGTAATATTCTGATTTTGTAGGGGAAAAAAAGAAAGGTAAACCTATCTGAAGTATATTTATTATTTCCTTAGCAGTGATTTCAGAAGCGTACACACAATGGATCTCAAAGAGAAAACAGCATTTTAAAAAAACTACTAAACAGGCTCTGAATCTGTTTTGTAGTGACTTCATAGGTCAAACAACATACAACTACTACAGAAAACCAAAATAGGTAATATTCCTATAAATATCACAGAAGTGCAAATGAAAAGACAAACCTAGGGATATGCAAGTCAGAATACTTAGTAATATGCAAACACTTCAATTGTACGAATACTATCCATGTAATCAGTTACCCCAGAAAAACGAGTAAGCCATTATCTAGAGGAAGTGAAAAAATCTGAAAACCTGCTGAACAAAGAATATGAATACCCAGCTTAGCATGGCTAAATACAGCTGTTACGTGTTGGGTGAGAGGAAGCCCAATACAAAGAAACTTGAGCAGGACTGAGGACATTACTAATTTGAACCATGTAAAATGGAGTAGTAGGGAGTTAAAACAGCCTGATTATTGCCTCTCCCCCCTTCCACTCTCATTAACTACATTGATGTTACCAACTGTAGTCTCCTCTTCACAGAGCACGGTAGCTAAATTTAACTGGCAGAGTTCCAGCTCTGTTTTGTTTTATATCTAACAATATTTTCTCCCTTCTAATAATCACGAAGTCCCATCAATTTCTCTTCAAACATTTATTTTTTCTTTTGTATGCCTGATGCATCTAAACAGACAGAAATTTGGAGACCAGCAAACGAGGCACCTGTGCACACATAAGTATTAAATTAATCACAGCATACAGATTTTAAAGGGAAGAGCTAGGCAAGTTAAAGAGCCCTGCCAACCAGATGGCTCAGCTGATAATGCAGTTTGTGGCATGCAAGGTGCCAGGGTCTAGTCTTTTTAAGACTGACAGCATCCAGAGCGAGATGTTCCCATATTCTGAATATTAGCTAGGCAACTTCATCTCCTCTCTTAAGCTGGGAATTTGGTTACCCTGTAAAACTTGAACCATTTATATTTCAAGCTGTAGAGAATAATCAAAGCCATACCTACTGCTGAAGCCAGCGAAGTTTTAATTGGGATACAAAGACATGAGCTTGTTTCCTACTTATTTCAGGAATCATTTAAAGAAAAAAATATCTGATTTTTGAAGATGACGATGGGATGGTTACCTTTCACTTAGAAGTCTGTTTCTTCAGACCGGGGAAACGAGGGTTGTGTTACCACCTGCTATGCATTCTGGCTTATTGGCTGAAATGGGAAAGGCATTCCAGGCTACGTACAAACATAAAGCCAAATGCATCCTATTTGTACACATGCACACACGTACAGATATTGTTTTGATGACACAAGATCACATTACAATTCCAGTCCTACTAAGAACATACAGCTGAGGAAAAGTGATGCTGCAATCTTGCAGATCAGCCATTTCTAAATTTCACTGGCCCACTGGCAATGGCCAGAAATGATGTTCTGACAGCAAGACAACATTCTGCAATCCACACTGACTCTCTCCCAAGTTTTTGTTTTGTTTTGTTTTGTTTTCTGCAACTGCCAACAGCACTCAGAGGGTCTTGGGAGCAAAGGGTTGACCAGCAGTCTTGGCTTGAAAACCACCTCTATCTGAATTAGGACCTTTCTTCCCTTCTTTAGTTACCAAAAAGAAAAGCAAAGTTCTCCCAGGCAAAGGAGTTTCTGCAACTCCTTTAACCAAGGAAAAAGGTACCCTGGATACACTTGATCTCCTTGGGTTCTATTGAACTAATCATTTTTTCCCCCAAGTTTAACAGTCAAATTCGCTCAGTACTGTCATTTCTCTTATTAATAATGGCCACCCTCTGACCCTCACTGTTGACAGCAACAGACAGCTAATTCTGGAAAATTCTACCTCTAGCAACTACCTTCATCTCACTGTTGTGGCTGTTGCCAACAGCATGCTCCCTGAAGACTGCCTGCATGCTGGTCTCTCTTTTCTACAGTAATGCAAGCATCTCGTTCACAGTAAAAACAGAGTTCACAACTATCAAATACAGAATTATAAAATATTTAACAGCTCTTACCTATCTCTAACAAGAGATTCACGGTCTTTCCAAACTCAGAGGTATTCTTGTATACCCTGAATCAGTGATCAAAAATGTTTCTCAACAAGTGACAAAAGCCCTTTTCTTTCTCCCCACTTGTTTGTGCCCGCTGCCTCAAGACAAGGCAATGCATGCCAAATGTGCTAGAGGTCCCCAATGCTCACCTGGAGCACAGCACTACTGTGTAACGGTGGGAAAGGCTGAGCATAGCAAGGGCTGTCTACAATTACTCATGTTTTAGCCACCTCAAGTTTTAACCTCAGGGGAATCAGAAACAGTAATTTTCTCACTATTTCTGACCCTAAATTTTGTGGGTGATTTAAAGCGGGTCCGCAAAGAAGAATAAGTGCCTACATTTTTTAGTGTTATTTACAGCAATCTCTCAGTTCTTTACGGACATCTTACCCCGGCTGAAGATCCACCAGTGCTGCGATTCTGGGCCAGGTCAGGCCTTGCCTGGTTTGGTAGCTGAGACAAAACGCTGCTGTGCGAACGCTGCAGCACGGCTGCCAGGCCAGAGCAGTTACAGGAGCCATTTCACTGCCCCAGCATGGCACAGAGCCTGAACTAATAAACTTTGCCGGATCTGAGCTGGCAGTGTGCATGGCCAACTCCAGATACTGCCCCACGTTCCTGCTACTAGAACACTTATAACCTGTTAAATCAGATTTGAGGTCTCCTTTGCAGTAAGCCTGCATGAAACAAGCCTGCATGAAATAACTTTTGACACAATGCTGTATTATGCTATGAAGCACATGATGCCGCAGAGAATCTAGCATCAAAGGACTACAGTATTTTAACGAAATAGTTGACAAACTATTAAGTTCTGCTACCGTAAAGTCACCACGTTAAAACCATAAGCTTTCCTTTCACACCTGGGAATGAGCTTCTTATCACCAACTAAGTTCAGTTTCTAGGAATGTGCCAAATCCATCCATGCAAGAGTCCCAGTTTCAATAATTCCTTTTTTCCAGCTTTACAGTAAAATAGCGCTTCAGCCTACTGATGGTAATCAGCTTCTCCTTTACAAATTCCTTTTATTTTGAATCATTAAAGCTCATGTGTTAGTTATCTAAGGCCTCTTATTACAGCTTTACTTTTATCTGATTCCAAATACTGGTCAATGATACATTCATGTACTTTTAATCAAAGATGTATTTAAACCAAGCCATGTAAAAAGAGACCAAAACATGTTTTTAAAAGTTTTAACTTAATTTAATATGAGCTAATTTGAATAGTTTTCTAATGTAACAACTATCATTGTCAAATGCTAAATATATGCAATTTTGAGAGAGAAAAAGAGTAAGCAGTGTAACTTACTAGATGCAAAATCAAAAAGTAATTTACAGCCATCAGATCTGGGGCTGTATTTTTGAGTTCACTATTATGAAGAGGTATTTAGTCAAGGTGACACAGTTTATAATTACACATCAGGTTCTAACAATGATTTGGTCAAAGATCTGTAAAAAGAAGTTATGCTTAATTATAAACCATATATATATATACACTTACTGATTTGTGGAGCTGGTAAGATTCGTGCAGCTCGAACCGGACCATGGCGAACAGAGAAGAGTTCCTGAGCTTCACCACTGATCTGCAATACATACAGATCATGAACGTACAATGTAAAAATATACATATATGAAAGCACACATGCACACACACAAACGTGTACATATAAAATACATCCCCCAAAATTGGTCCGTTCCACAGTCAGCTCATTTAAAATCAAATTCCCGTACAGACATCTTCTCCAGAAATCTCCAAAAGCACTCAAATGCTCAACACTCAAACACTGAGAAAAGAACTGCTGGTTAGGAGGCTCCAATTGCATAGAAAAATAAACTGGTTCCCCACTGAGCTACTGAGTGCTGAAATATGCAGCTTAATTACGGTGGTAGCAGCAGGTGAGACTCTTTACGGCATAAGCACTGAATGTAATGGAGGTACACTGACAGCAAACACGATTCTCAAGGAAATAAACAACCACGACACACATTTAGGCAAAAGTTTAGTTCAGAAATACTCTGCAATTCCTTTTCTCTGCCCAACAAGTGATACCTCATAAGGGCAGGGTATGCTAAGGCTGACAAGCTTTATTATATGCAATTGTCCTTGAAAACATGACAAATCCAGTTTTGTGATTTCTTTATTAACTCAGTAATTGCAATGCGTTAACAAGATATAATACATACAAAGAGCTCCAGAGTAAGTACCTCCAGTCTAGCCAAACAGAATCCATACTAACATGTTGCACTTACTTAACTTTCTTAGCCTACTTTTGATATAAAAATCTTATTTGTTGAACTTGCTTTAGATGAACAGTGACTTTGGTGGCAGGGGAAGACTCAGATCAGAGGCAACACGGAGTGTGGCAGAGATGGTGGCAAGTTGGTATTCCCTCTCCTCCCCTTTACAGATAGAAGAGACACTGCCCTTCTAACCAACCATTTGCAATTTGTCTAAATGTGGATGTATCTTAGTCTTGAATAACACAAATTACAGGAACAAAGATGGCCTGCCTCTAGAAACGTGTCTTAGGCATGAATGAGGTCCCAGCACTACGTACCATTAACGACCACACGTTTTAGAAGAAAACGCTTGAAGTTGACTGCTGACTAAAATAACAGAAGTTCAAGGAATACAGACCACGAACATTTATTCTATACAGCTTGTTTCTAAGAAAGAGTGGCAAACGCTGGCAGTAAACGATCAGACAACTTGATGTTTAAGTACATCCCGTATTCTCCAGGTGTGAAAATTATGTTTCAAAATGGGGGGTCAAAACTAATTAAGCTTGTCTCTAATGGCAATCTTGAAAAGATTAAATCAGAAATAGTTAAGAAGAATTTCCAGACTTCCTGTAAATGGTCAGTCAGAATGCATTTTCATAACTGCCTGGTAATGGATCCAATACGGAATGTCAAACTTGAAGAAAAAGGCCAATGCTATGAAGCTCATTTCCAAATAACCAACAACTTCAACCAGACGTAAGGAGGCTGGGAAAGCAGTGAACACATTGGCATGAAGTTTTTCCAAGTAAGTAGCTTACAGTATCAGAAATAGACACAATTTGAAACAAGGTTCTTATGAATTACTGAACTATAAATCCAAGTTAACTTTTTGAAATGTCATTTCGTATTTGTTCCCATTTCTTTCCGCACTTCAGCTTACATGCTCAGAAAATTAAAATACTGCTACTGTTTGACCAACAAATCAGAAGTATAGTACTTCACACCCTTAGCTTACCACCAGTCTGAACTCCAAGCCTTGTTATTTATTATCACAATGGGGCAGAATGAAACTTACCCCACAGAAGCACAAGTCTTCCAGAAGAGTATTCTGAGTATATTCTGAGTGTATACCTTACCGACTACAGAGATGTTGACCATTCCATAAAGACTGAGCTTGCATTTATTGCTTCAACAGAACGCACTGAACTACTGCTTTGCTGTAGTAAGCCTGTAACAACATGCGAGCTACACCAACTTGGGGAAATACCAGTCCTTGCCACTTTAGGTTTGCATACAGTTAGCAGTTCCACACTGGTATGAGTTAACATCAATGATGTTAACTGATGGACACAACAGTTTAAAAACTGTAATCAATATGAGAACTAATCCCTTCATCTACTCTGCTCTTATTTTATTAGGCAGATGTTCCTATCATTATGGATTCTCCTCGTCCAGCTAGCAGCAGCATCTGAACAACACAAAACCCTGCAGTACTCCAGCTTTTGCAAAAACAAGTTGGAATTCTCCCTTTGGGACAGCTAAAGGCCCCTGCTCTGACAAACTTATTGACCAGATTCTATACCAGACGTAAAAAATGATGATCAGAAATCAACTCAGTAAAGGTTTGTTGTTTTTTTTTTTAACAGATCCTGAGTTTAGAGCAGGGGGTGGCAGGGAAGCACACAGGTAAAAAACCTCCAGAAAGAATACACCAGAAAAGACAGCTTGGAAAAAAGCAGAGCACAGTGAAGGAGAAAAGGTGGAGGGGAGATGGGGAGACAGGACAGGACGGGACACGAGAGAGAGAGCTGAAAACAGCAGGCTTTCTATCCATCAGAACACAGCAGCACTATGGAAGAGTAAAGGAGGAAGTGGAGAAGAAGAAAAATAAAAAGCTTTGGAACTATTATTATTGGCAATTAAAGTTTTTTTCCCCAAAATCATGAAAATGCTGTTTCACATGTGTACGCACATCAATGGCTATGAATGAAAACAAGAGGGAAAAGAACTAGCATAACAAAAGTACGGAAGAAGTGATTCACATAAAATCATCCAACCCAATTCAGTCACCTCCTTCTACTCTAAGTATGCCAGCACATCAGCTCTAGCTCCAATCTACTTCAAATAAAAGTTACAGTCCCAAAAGTAAGATATACTAAGAAGGCCAAACCTGCGTAACTGAGTTTCTGCTCTTAAATACACTGAACTCCAGAAAGCATGTTTATTTAGCCTGCGATGCCAAGATCTGGTAGAGCTTAAAGCCGAGATTTTCAAATAATGGCCTAAAAACGTACAAATACAAACGAAGTTTATTTGTACCTTAGCACCTACCGTGAAAACCTGAGCCAGCTCTTCTCATGGATATATTTTTACTTTTTAGTAACTAATATTCATTACTTGAAAGATAACTATTTCACTTTATGCTGGGGGGAACAGCAGAAAGATAAACAGACTAACCACAGCCACAGAATCAGATGGTTACAAAGACGAGATTGGAAGCACTCAGCTCCTAACTCTGGTTTGAGACCTCTGTACTATGTAGTGCTGCAACGTAACGTGTCCTTTCCTCTCAGTTTGCGCAGGATTTTTTCCAAGGATACTGTGCACAACTAAGAAAAAAAAGCAATTAATTGTTCAGATAAATTCAGCCATCGGTACAGTTCACGTACTCAGCAGGTTCTACGCTGCTGTCTACTGGGAGCCAAAAATGAGCAAATGTTAAGACAGGGCCCCCACCGTCGATTTAGTAATGAAAATACAAGATGCCACCCAACAACTGACAACTCCTTTGTAAAGAAACTCCCTAAAAAGCACAAAAAAAATTACAAAAAATCTGCACGTAACCCAACATAGAGCAGATTACAACACCAATACTTAGGAACCTATTGTAGCTTAAGTTTTTGTTATGGATTGTTTTTTTAAGCTGCATGATCTTAACTGTTCTACAGAAAACACAAAATCATACAAGGCATTGCACTTTGTTGCATGCCTTGAACTAAGAACAACCAAGCTGCTGGTTTGCTGGGCACTGAAAAATACATTAGGGTTTCAAAGTTCAAGATTTTATTTGACTTAAATTATTTCTTTCAAACACTATCACCAGCAAAAGCTTCTGCTATTTGCAATCTTATAAAATTCCGAATTAACTGCGGCTAATGCTAACACCTTTCATTTACCCATATAAAACTTAAAACTTTATTACCATTGCTGAGGCCACGCGTATCGATTTTGACTGAAAGCAGCATCTTCAGGACAGAGAGATTATATTGCCTCATCTTCCTGCCAATTCAGGCCTTATCTCTTTCCCAAGACAGCCAACAAAGACAGCCAAACTTTGCTGTGAACAGGACACTTATTCCACTAGGAACCAAAGTGCGACAAATAACCACATTTAACATAAGCCCAACCCCACCAGTAAATGGCTGACGGCTTTGTCACTGCCAATTTGGGCAAGATGCGGGCTGGCAAGTCTATGGTAAAAGGCTCCACATCCCATTACCAGTCCCTTGAGCTATACAGTCTCATAGCATAGACAAAATATAAATAGACTTCATGAACTGAAAACAGAGCTTTAAATTCTTCAAAAAGCACCTGTGAAGAAAGGAGGCTGTGGCTGCCATTTTGGATTTGATCCAGCTAAGTAGCGAGTCCCTGTGGCAGCTTTCAAAGCTCTTAAAAGTTTTTCTTTCCCATTCCAAAAGCCAAGAATATTTCCAAACAGGTTTCAAGAATTGAATATTATACTATAAAAGCAGCATCAGGTACTCGTTCTATGAGAGAGCAGATCCAAAACGAGAGCTCCAAGCTGGTGTGATAGCGCGTTTCAGTTTCCTCCGTGGCCGCTATCAAACCCCAGACCTACAGGGAAGGCTGCAAGCAAAGAAGAGCCTGATTCAAACCCGGGCCCCCAGTGAAGGCTTCACCTCTCTCCTCCAGGAAGGACAAACAGAAAGAGGAACAACTTCCCCCACTCAGGTATTTTCAACTACTGCTTAAAATACTACAGACCAGAAAGCTGGCGCACTGTTTTTGATGACAGAGCTTTGTTGTTTGGAGCATACCAGTTTGCACCCATTCTGTAAAAAAAAAAAAAAAAGAACAAAGAAAGTGTTGTTCACACTAAGGATAAGTAATAGTTTCCAACCATAGAAAATGGCTTTCACATGGTGAAAAAAGTCAAATGCACACCAAACTGAAACGAAGTTGGAAATTCAATGCTTAAACTACTGTGCAACAGTGGAAAAGTAAACTGCTTATATATTAAAAACTGTCGCAAAGCACAGGGATCAGTTTGTTATTCGTTTTTTTTTTGTTTTGTTTTTTAAATATTCTGAGTACATACTTTTAATAGAGCAATATAACGAGACAATCAGCAATTGGCAGATACCACCACAAAATACTGTTTGACATAATCCTGCCAGGATAACAACTACTACCAGCCATCTTAGGAACTCAAGCAGTCATCCTTTTCATTCAAAACATCTCTCTGATTATCTAGAGATTACGAGAATTTAGATGCTCCGTGTTACAGAAGCCTACTCAAGTGACTGAATTAAGTATGAAAATTGCATCTATCATTTAAAATTATGGCAACACAAATTGAGTTTAAAAAACAATGAGAAGTTTGAAATGGCTTTGGTTACAATGTCCTCAACATTCGCATTTTGTCATATATTTTGAGGAGTTTTAGCATGATCAGGCTGCAGGCTCACTGTAAAATTCTCATCTGGGAGTCAGTTCTGCTCCCTTTTTCATCACTTCATTTTGCACACGGACAAGAACACCACACACAGTACTGGACACAGGCAGCATATGGGTACAAACAGCCTTCAGGAGCCTTCATTTCAGCTTTGACTCCATGCAAAGAGAGCTGCATGAAACTGTTTGGACTCCTCTGCTACCTTTCACTATAGCCCTCCCTAGTTCTTTGCATGTCGGTCGTTCGCCCCCCAACACACACCAGCGCATGCTATGATGTAAATGAAAAATCTTCCACCAGATTTGCAATCACTTAATGAGTGTAAAAACAGAACATTTCTTGCATGCCGCTGGCAGCAGCAGTACAAAAAAACCAAAGCCTTAAAATGATTTGCATGGATGTTTTGTAAAGTCCTTAAACATTTTTCAGGGTTTCTAGGTCAGGTCATCATCAGATATTTCCAAGTGGCTGAGACAAGCCTGAACAGCCGTATCCTGTATCGGGAAGAGGTCTGGAAAGAGCAAGGCCCGGAGCTTACGATGTGGTAAGTGACTAATCCTTTTCCCAGCTCTGGAAGGGGAAGAATTGCAATGGGACTAGGACAACCTCATTGAAACCCCATCAGACCAAACTTCTCATGAACGGTAGAGAAGACAAAATGGAACTGACACATCCTCATTTACCATATCCATCCCTCTAGACATCCACATAGACACACCATCTGCTGTACACCTGCAGGTCTAAAAATGAAGAAACGGAGTATTATTGACACCAGTATTTAAAGAAATTTCAGTTCTGGCAGTGGAGAATGGCAGTGCGTGATGCCATCCTTGCCCAACGAGTCCTCTGCGTTCTGGAGTCTCCAGATGGAAGTCACCTACCATATGGGCTGACGCACCCCGTTAGTTTGTGGCAACATCATTATACCACAGCCTTTAAGTATTTTTTGCTAAATATACAGCTGCCCTTGTTATTAGTAAGTTCCCTTTGGTAGTTTCTACTCTATTCAACTCAAGCTTGATAGTTGGGTCTTTGGGTTTTGGTGTGTTTTTGTGTGTTTGTGTGTGTTTTGTTTTGTTTTGTTTTTTAATTGTAATATGAACCATTAAATTAAGATTATTTTCTACTTCTGATGCTTCCTGCATACAATGAAAAAAAAATTATCTGCCACAAAACCAGCCAACATGCATTTCTCTGAACAGGAACATCTAGAACAGATACTTGGAAACCACATTAGGCAGAAACCAGTTCCAACTGTATCTGAAACATGAAACTGGGAGCAAGGGAGAAACAAAGTCCAAATGAAACAAAAAAGTACGCAGCACAATTATCAAATAGGAGCTTTAGGAACTTCTAGTCATACTTTTGTATATTCCCAGATTTCTCCCCACTTAGTGAGGCATATTTTAAGAACACTTTTAACCTTCCCACCCCTATTTCAAAACAAAGATCAAAGCGAAGTCGTTTGGATGGACACCTTCCGCTTCTTATGCAATACAGATTTAGACGCTGCACTTCAAAACCCCAGCCGTTACTTCAGCACCCAGCAGTCCAAACATTATTTCAGCCCTTTGAAGCAGCCCTAATGGTATCTTCCATTTGCAAGTAACACTTCTGTAGTCAAAGATCTTACTCCAAGGAGATGTTAATGTGAAACCACTCAGACTGCAAAGAGACACACACTCCTGGAGGCAGACTGCAAAGGTGTTTAGAAGTCAATGTAACACCATTACGGCGAGTGTCAGCTTAGAAGCTGTCATAAACACTTCATAATCACTCAGACACAAACTGGACTGCCTGCAACACATTATTTTATTAAGTGCTGAATAGAGGTTCAATTGTATGAATAAATAGCACAATGCTAGAGATAACAGCCTTACTGAGTAGATTTTCACATAAATGTCAAATTGTTGCTTTTTCAGATTGAAAGGTTTTTAAACTAGAGAGATCTTTTTTTCTTAATAACTGGAATAATGTTACTTAATCACAAGCTAAATACTGAGCAAAATCAAGAAGAAAGGATATGTTTGTATAATATCAGAGGACAAAAAACTGTTGTCCGCCAGATTTTCTTTTACTCAGGTTAAGTAAGCAAAAAAAAAATCAGATGGAGAAACACAAATGTGTAAAAATACAGGTCATGTTACCTCCAGGCACATGGTATATAGGCTCTGAAAAGATATTTAAAAATTGATATTAAGATGTTCTCTATTAATCTGAGAAGCTATCCAAGACCATGTTACTAACAACAGAACCATTCGGACACTGAAATTATACTAAGACATACAAATTGCAGTATTGCACAGGATGAAGCTGTGCCTCTTTGGATGTGGTCTCATCACAATTTCACAGGTTACACAAATAAGGACTGGCAATGTGATGTGCTATCTCTACAGCTGACATGCTTAGGATGGAAGGTACAACATTTCCACAGTTGGCATTTTCTTCCACTGCACTGGAATTTCACCCCCCATTAAAAATACCTCCTCAAGAAAATGAACAATAAGAGAAACTTTCTTGCAATTTCATTCTGCTTATTTTTCCTAAGATATTAGGAAAAGATATTAAATACTATCAAAAGATATTAAATACTATCAAAATCGAAGGATTATGAGCAAGTGAAATACACTGGGGAAATACAACCTGACTGCACTGTCCTGCTGAAAAAGGAGGTAATAGCAGGCATTCCATGGCCTAACCCGTGTCTAATCCAGACACAAGAAGAAAACAAACAAAACAACAACAACAACAAAAAACAACCCTTTCCCACTGGGAAACATGGATAAGTTACCTCGTACTACCTACCTGAAAGTACCAGTGACCACACTTACTCCACATAAGCCAGGATAAGCGTGAAGTAGTTTAACTCCTCGTTTGTTAGTAAGATCCACCAAATTATTTCATGCTTACTGGAGTGAACCATGGGTTAAGAGTTTAAACGCGGACAGCTAATGCAGAACAGGTTACACTGAGGTAATCAGTTCGTGTATCAAAGAAATGAGACGCACTACTCCTTTCATTCTTGCTTTCCTTATACATGTAGGATCCCATCTCGCAATGAATTTCTCAAGAGCATTGATACAGATAGCTCTTACAAAGACGCTCTTTCATTCAGACACAGAAAGTCACTTCAGAGGGATGCACAGAACTCTCACCTATCCACAAAGCAAGGGCACGTTACACACGTGTGCACACACATAACCACAAAGCAAAACAAAAAACTGTCTGCCAGACACAAAGCTCTTCTTATTATATGTACAGTGGCCAGGACAAGTTCGATGTCAACACAATGTACTGCCGTACATTTTTCAGAAAATGCACACTCATTTGGACAAGAATATTTCAGCAGGATAAACTGAGCTGTTTTATGAGAATTCTTTAGCTGAAATCCAACTGACTACTCACAGTCTCTTAACTAACTGATAACCTTGCAGTATAAAACTGCAGTAATAGCAGGAGATATTTCCTCTTTAGCTCGGTATCTTAGTGACACCTAATGTCCGTTTTCTGTAATACACTTCAAAGAACAAAGCATTTCTGAACCATTTTAATAATCTGTTTTGTATAGTAATATAGAATTGGTCTGTGTTCAAAATGTTGTACAAAACTTTAAACAATTAAACAATTTTTAGTGTTCAAATTCTTTCCAGTGTTAGATTTTTTTTAAAAAGTGAACAAGCAACAAGCTAGCTTTGCTACTTCACACGCTTTTCTGCTCTAGAAAGGTAAAATAGGAAAACAATCCAAAGATATGTTTTGCTCCATTTAGGACAAAGCCAATAAAGTTAGAATTAGCCACGGTTTCTCAGGACATACTAGCAGATAGAAATTCCAATATTATACTGAAATTTAGTAAAGTATACCAGGTCTTTGTTTCCATTAAACCCTCCTTCAAATGCCAAAGCTCAGCAGTTTTTCTTCCCTAGCTCCAGCTAACAATATGCAATTAAGAGGGGAAAAAGCCAGCCCTCCCACACCCCAGTGAACTCTATTAGACAGCGCTTATCTTTTGGTGTACAAAATAAAGAGTATTTTCTATTACAGCACCTACGCAACTGGTATATAAACTTGTCCTACACAGCTAACCCCAAAGTAATACAAAAAGATACATATTTCAAAAAGGCCATGCATTTTATTAAGAGAAAGAACTCCATCCTCACTACATTATTTTGAAGAACAAGGTGTTACGAGCAATACTTTTTTTGAGTTAAGAATTTTATGACCTACTGTATTAAACTTTATTCTATAGTTCAAGAAATTTGGGGAAAACTCCCCAAATTAAGACCATGTGCTCATAAACCATTCTGAAGCACAAACTGCAGGGTGTGTATGACAGCATAAAATCAAACCCATATGCACGTAGAGACTTTAATAAAATTAAAATTGCAAATCATGTACATGACAAACACCGTGATTGTAAAATACTATTAATACTGTCACGCTTGCATTCCTAGGACAAACAAATTCTTTTCATATTTTTCCACCCTCTTTCCCTTCTGTGGGTTAAAAAGATTTGTCCTTTCTGGAATATAAACTATTCTACAATGTCAAATGCTGCTCCCAATTAGACTCCGAAAATTTACCTAAAACAAATCATTTGTAATAACCCCTCAAATCTGAAGGTACATGAATTCAAGTGTTTGATCTATGCTCAGTACTAATCTTAAGATAAGCATATTACATGCACAGCATATGACAGTGATGGTAAATATTGGCTCTAACCACTTTAATAGGAAAAATTTAAAGTACTAGCACACCATTACAAACAAAAACACCTCTGTCATAGAAGAGAAGGTAACTGGCACTTACAGGTATGCTCCAGATTTGCATTCCATCACTGTAGCCAATCATCAGCAGTAATGGTGGTTCATTCCCAGTGCTATGTATTTCATGAAACTCCATATTCCTTGACGTATCTAAATTGGGTTTAAATATTAAAGACAGTGGTTAACAGGTTATGATCAGCTATGGTTAGCATCAGCTACACTGGAGGTGTTTTCTCACTAGGCATTTTCTCAATGCTCGTTCCCATTCTTGTAATTAAAGGTAAAGAGATGCGTCTTAATTTCTTACACTGAAACAACACTAAAATATATTTTTAGGCAAACAAGAGATTCATTAAAGCGGAGAAAAGTATTCTTTATCAGTTATCACATATACCTCCAAAACTTCTATAACTCTTTCTCCAGTCATTAATAAAACATGGCCAACTTTTCAAATAGAGAAAAGACCAATAAAACAAACATTAACAAATACTGCAAGTACAAATGCACAGACTGATCAAAGCCCTTCCTAAATACTGTATTAATAATCTTTACATCAACTTTTATGAAAAAGAAAGAAATCCCCAGGGTGCTACAGAATATAGTAAGCAAAAAAATAAGCTTTTCTCAAATAACGCCCTTTAAAACTACATTTTCAAGACTGAACAAAAGCTCACTGCAAGCATGTGAGCATCAAAGAAAGAGAGGAAATATTCAGGATGGTAAATGAGCGTGTACTCAGGCCAAATCAGATTAGGCTGTATAAAAGTCAATTTAGACAGAATATGACGGATTCTGAAGAATATTCTAAAGCATTTTTGTTATGCCGTAGAAAAGATCCTGAAGAGAGAATGACCAGAATTTTTGAAAATAAACAAAAGAGGAAAAGAAACCCTCAAGGAAAAACTTCAACTAGCTGGACATAAGGCCATGTACCAGTTGATTGGTGTTTTCTAGTTCTAACAATCATGAATTTATGAACTGACACGCTCTGTGCCATTTCAACAGCTGGAAAACATATAATCTTCCCTATTAACCTATTGGAAAAACTGAAAATTCCCCATCACAGCTCTGGCTACGGTTTCTATTACTTCATATGAGACCAGAATGAGCCTTTATCCTAGAGCTCTAGGCAGGAAAGAAAGACAGTAGACAAGAAACAGCACAAGCAACTGCAAAATGTTTGATTAATAAAAGTAGTTGCTTGACAGTAGCATTCAACCTTTCCCCTTCAGTCCCTAACCTTCGTTTCTTCAAAAAAAAAAGCAGCTGGGACAGACAGAAGTAAGACACCTCTTTTCTTATCTGGAGATGTACTTGATTTGATACAGTTAGCAAAAGCCTATGACCATTTCCTCTTCATGTCTTGATGCTGAACACCAGCTGCCAGGCAGTAGTCTTTGCTGATGACTAAGATACACTGGAAGTGGTAAGTTAACATTTTAAGAATGTTTTGTGGCTACGCCTTTTTATTTTCCTGAAAGACATGGTAGAACTGTCTGATCACTCTGCCTACTAGCTCCTCCTTTCTAGGTTATTATGAATTCTATCACATCGCTGAAAATATATCCAGGATTTGGACTGGATTCACAGGTAAGATAATCTGGCTTTGAAACCAAACAGTGGATAAAATGAATTCAGTTCTATGCTTTGTCTTCAACTACCTTAAGGAAAAAAAAAGGACTTTTTCATTTGGTTTGCTCCTCTTCCTATGCAAGTGCTAGTTTGCCTTCAGATGAACTGGCAAGGCCGATTTGTTTTATTTACTAGGTACTGAATAAAAATACAGTTATTCACTGATAGAAAAATGAAACCATACCATTTAGATCTGCATTTTCAAATCTGACCCAAATGATCTTCTCCTTTTCTTCTGCTGGTGGGGTACCACTGTAGGCCTGGATGAAAAGCAAAAGGGTTGAAATAAAGTTTAGCACCTATTTTTTCTCCCTTTATAGAGCAAAGGAGGGAATGTAAACTAAAAAATAAAAAATAAAACCAGTAACACTGAGATACCTGTCACCAGTACTATTGTCACCAGTATTACCGTGAGGTTTTGTTTCAAAAATTAATAGATTTGTGATCAACATAATCCATACTAAATTCTAACTAACTCAAAAATTCTAACATCGCTTACTGAAGTAGAAGTGACAAGCTATATATAACAGAAAGCTTTCTGGAGCAGGTTAGAAACACCACATGACCTACAGCAATGTAGTCAAGCTAAAATACAGCGATTTCTACAACCTTTAACTTTTTGTTCTTAGAGGTAGTATACAACAGCTATGCTAGAGGTTCTCATGTGAGACATTTTTACTTCTAAAGTTCTTTTTTTATTCACTTAAAGGCTTTGTAAGCAAGACTGAGGAAAGAAAGAGACCTCTACTACAGTTTATTTTACTGGCATGTTCTAGTTCCATTTGTGACATCTTTAATATAGCCATTTAAAAGAGAATAAACTGTAATTCCAGAAGAACAGCCCCATGTTTCAGTTCTGTGTTCCACAGATTCCCATAAGAAGATGAGATACAAAAAGAAACTGTGAAGGAGATCTGTAGTGTTTCCAAGCTGCGTGTTTTACAGTTCTCAGGAGAAACTGCGGTAGTAAGAACGTGAGCTACAGTAGAAATACCATCACTTCCAAATGAATTATGGCAAAATACTGTGCAGTACATTGGAATAAATATGAAACGAGTTCATATAATCACTTTATACATGCCAGAAAAGCAATAACATGAGCTAAAAATACAAATTTAAAAAATAAGTGTGGGTATTGCTTTCCAAAACAAATCACATTCCATGCTTCCAAGGCAAACTGATTTGTAAAATAAAACACAGACTGTATCCTTTAACTACAGAGGAAAAGAAGGTGGGGGAAGGATGCAGCAATCTTTTAAATTGACAGTTTGACTAATTTAATTTTGACCATGATTCCAAAAATGCATTTAACAGAGGATTTTTTTTAAATATCATTAAAGAAATTCATGACTTCAGTTGTTCAAGATAGTCATTCAAATAAGAACCAAGATAGTTTCCTGAGGCTACTGGCAACTAGCTGCAACACTTCTCCACTAGTGACTACAGCTTTCCAAAGAGCAGCAAAACAAAATTAGCTTCCCTTTGGTACTGACAGGCCCATGAGCAATACAGAAGTGACCATTCCAGTTTCATGATGCTGTATTTCATATTACCTGTGAAAACTATGATCAACAGCAGACAGAAGCACTGTAGTTGTTGGTTTTTTTTGTTTGGTTTTTTGTTTTGTTTTTTATTTTGGTGGGGTTTTTTGTTTGTTTGTTTTGTTTCGGAGGAAAAAAACAGAAATGAAAAGAAGGAAGAATGCCCCAGCAGCCAGGACACTCCCAAGGCAAGTTAAGGAAACAAGATTTTCAAAAAAGGAGCAAAGGAGGCAAAAGAAACTTTCTCCTTTTCAGTCAAAGATAAAGGCTGACAAAGAGTGACTATCAATTTGTCCCAACACCAATCCTGCCAGCAGAGCTCATACACAGGTTTCCAACTACAACCCAGAAAAAACACATTTGTAAGAGGCAGAGCAATTATTACGCCCACTCTCTTTTCTCCACAACTATCCTGTTGCCAAAATTATCGCAGGAAAAGGCAGCAACCTTCTTCCTGCTATTTATATGGTAGCTCTTCAACTTCTGGGCATCTAAGACTTTCATTTAAATTATGACCTATCAGAGGAAGTCTCTAGGCCCAGCTTTCAGATAGTATGCAGCTTATGCTTTCAAAAGCCTGGTCTCAAAATTTATAGTAACGTAAATAAATATGTAAGTAATATAAATAAATAAAAAAATCGCTTGTGTTTTTAATATTTTGGTCCACCTGGCAGAGACTTCAACTGCTCGGTATACTTTGCATACTGAAGAGTTTTGAAGATGTACACGTACCTGTGGCACAACATCTTGAAGAAATGTAACAACGCTTTCCATGTACGACTGTTCCCTTGAAAATAGAAGGAGAACGTTTCACTACTGGAGTTCAGAATGGTTGTGAATACACTAAATAAGACATATCACCAGAAAAGACATGTATTATGTTTAACACAAAGAAAAATACTAAGTATTCAATGCAGTTACTTAACATACTGTCAAACACTGATAATGTATGCAGTGGCCAAGAAGTATGTGAAAAGTCAAATATTTCATTATTTCATAATGAAATAACTGCTCTGGAAAAAGCGTAAAATGTAAGTCAAGAAAGAAACCACGTTCTCCACCTCAGACTGACTGATGAAAGCAAAACAGGAAATTATTTCTCAGTATTTTTCTATTTGATTTGGACATTATACCATGAATAAGAGGACTTAAGCTAATGGTCGGAGGTGCCCTTGCAGGGCAAGAAAACTTTCTGACCTCACATGCGCTACGTACAATGATGAAGTAAGTGGAAGTGGCAAAGGATGGAACGAAACCCTAACCAAGAAGTGTAAACAGATATTTTAGGTTACAATTTTATGGCTTGGGAAGCTTATTCCTTCTTGGAATTTCATTAGCAGCAATGATTTAGAATAGTATATAGCGTAAGTATAGTGAAATAGTATATAGTGTATACATTTCTTCTGGTAGATTTAAACTGATGTTTTTATTAGCTTAGTCTTGCATGAGCAATGAGGCTCTTGTGTAACTGCTGAGCAACGTACAACATCGGCTGATTGTATTAGATGGTGTTGAAACTACACAAGAAGTTTGTGCTTTCTGAAATGGCTAATACTGAAATATGCTGGCAACAACCTCTATGCTCATGAAGTCTCAAAAAAAATAAAATCTTTAGTTAACAACTTCGGCAGCTCCAAAATTTATTTGTATTTTGGCAGGCAATTAGTGTTTTTTCTTGTGCTAATGCAAGACTTCTAACAGCAGCAAGGAAAAACTGAAGGTAGGGAAACCTAGGTTCTTGATAGCCAAAGGTACACGTGTTTTCTTTCTGCTTTCGGGAACTGTGTTGCATATGATTCTTTTAAGAGAAATTGGAGTGTTTAGTAGTTAAGAATGAAGTACCCTCCCCTACATACAGCAATACCAAAGATACTTTAAGTCAGATGCTGCAACACCTGGATCAATTTAACTAGTTGACTCCTCTCTGCGAACAAAAATGAATCAAACCCATGAAATTTTAAAGTTCAAAAAGCTTATTTCAACCACTGACTAAACTAGATTTCGTTCAGCAATCCAAGGATTAGCAAATCAAATGATTTTTGTTTTTACTGCTTTAAGCAGAGGCCTTACAAATAAGCTGTGGTTTCTGGTGCTGATTCTTCTTTGATTTATGTAGGTCACCAAAACTGTCTTTGAGCCCTTCAGAGCCCTTTATTACCTACTAACAATAATTGTCTATCTTACGGGTATAGTATTAAGTAGCATTTGAAGTTCCCACGTGGATGCCTACCAGCAAGTGTCATAGTGTCCTCGTTTTTCAGTTCATGAAATGAGTACTGGTTTGTTGTTTGTTTTCCCCCTCCCCCCAAACTACACCCTGAAACAAAGCTGACGTTTGGAAGATGTTTTATTCACTGTATGTACTCTAAATCTCTCCTAAAGTTGGAAAAACTTCCACTGAGACTTCTTTTTTGTGGTTTGAAAAAAAGAACAAAAATTTGAAAGAAAAAAAAAACACACAGAACACTTAGCATTAGAAGTCTTAAAATCCATAGCAGAATCAGGTTCAAAAAGTTTATTATTTATACATTTTTCTTTTTTGTAAGTTGACTACCATTTTCTGTTTATAACAATTTAGGAGTTTAACATAAGCAGCAGAACTCTGCAGGGTGCTGCACGTTGCTCAGCATATATAAATTCTCATATAAAACACTTTAAAGCTTTGAAATAAAAAGATACAGCTCATGAACAAGCTGCTATATTTAACCAAAAAAAAAAAAAGTATGGTAATCCTATTATTACAGTGTTTTTATTATTTTTCTAGTGAGCAAGCTTACTGAGAAGAAAAAGGTCACTGCAAACAAATGAATTTGTTGAGAGATTCCACAATACAACAAATTCTTCTTTCACATGGCTGCAAGACAAGCCTCTAACACAATTTATTGTGTTACAGTGGTAGGTTATATGTTTTAATACATCCATCCCTGTTACAAGGTATTATTACAAGAACAGCAAGAAAGGAACTTGGTACACGTGTTCCCTCTAGCCTAAGGAAGAGGTTTGCAGTCATTAATCTATGGCCAGTGTGGTGTTTGTTCAACAAAACTGTGTAAGTAAACAACAAGACATTTTAAGATAAAGTATTTGTCTTTAAACTGTACAACTCTGAAGGCTGACGGAAGGTTTTGGTGTATTACATAAAAAGCAGCCCATTGAGGGAGACAGCTTGATCTGCATAGGCCCAGGAGACAGGAAAGCAACAACTGCTGACTTTCATTTATTAGAAAATACTCAATGCAACAAAACTGTATTGTCAGCAGAAGCTCTCAGAGCTGGCTTTGCCAGAGAGTTTGGGCTGGGTTCTTCACATACGAGACATAAAAAGTATTTCAAATATGGGCTTTTCTTCCAGAAGGTGCTTACGTGACAGCTTGTGGACGAACCACTGCTCCTCCAGTACATCGACTAGGGCGGCGTGGAGATTCTGTCGCCATTGTTCCTTTGCAGATACCTGTAAGAAACGCATTTCTTTTTAATAATAATCCTTTGTATAACAATTGATTACTATACTAATTCTTGCCACATTTTTCAGAATGATGAAAAACTCCTGAAGAAGGAAATGGCTTACACAACCCTGTATGATAACACCCCTTTACAGCACTCTAAAAAATTATTTTTTCAGTACTTCAAACAACACGCCTCCTGTCATGTGTGTGAGCAAAAAAAAGGCAAAAAAATCAACACAAAGCAGCATAATAAAATAGAAAGTTTTCTTTGGACTGTACATTAAAGATAATGGTACAGAAATACAGGTGTTATCAGCATTATGTAAGACCGCAATTTAATAAGGCATGATCTCAGAAAATCATGTGTATAAACACATACAGTCATAACTGCTGTGTAATGTGCTTATAAGATCTGTAGTGGGTTACAGTGCAGGTAACATAAAAAGTGTGATGAAACACATTTTACTTTCTTATGTCAGTTTTTCGTACCCCCTCAAGTTTGCCTCCACACTTGTAGTGCTTCGCATGTGAATTCGCAACACCTTCGCTGCAGACAAGGAGACACCTGAGAGGCACCAGAGGTGCCAAGAACCCGCCCAGCCGCCGTGCCCCCCTCACCCCCACCCCAAACCAAGGACTGAAGGGACGCCAAAGGCCAAACCCCCACACGGCACCGGCTGTCAGCAGGGCTCCATCCCTGCGGTCTTAGCCCCTGGAAGTTGGGGCGTTCCGCAGCCTGAGCGCAGCGCGACGCCCGTCCCCCCCTGACAGGAACACCGGGCCGGGACGCGCCGAGCCCCCCTCAGACCCCGCCTGCTCGCGGCGCCGGCCCCGCACCGAGCGGCCGAGGCGGGGTCGCCCCGCAGAAACCCTCCCGCGGGCCCCGGAGCCGCGAGCAGCAACTCCTAGGCAAAAAAATAAATGAAAACGTAAAAATAAAACAGGACAGACCGCCCGGAGCCCGGCGGCGGCCCCCGCGCTGCCGCCCGGCCGCGCTGTCCGTCAGGCCGCGGCCGGCCGGGGAGCGCCGGGACCCCGCCGGGCGCCCCCCGCGGCCTCCCCACAGACGCTCCCCGGGGCCCCGGCCGCCGCCCGCCCGGCCCCGGCCGCCGCCCCTCGGCTGCCACCCGCCCCCTCAGAGCGGCCCCGTCCCGCCCGGCCCCGCGCCCCTCACCTGCCGCCGCCTCACTGACACTATTTGGGACCCCCACGGGGAATGACACCCAGCGCACCTCAGGCGCCCAGCCAATCACGCGCCGCCGAGGGCGGGCCGCTCCCTGCCGCCATCCAATCCCCGCCTCGGTTTCCAGAACGGGGCGGGGCGCGGAGAGAGCTGGAGAGCGGCTGCGCCCTGCCCCGCCCCGGCCCGCCCCCAAGCTTGGTTGAGGCAGCAAAACACGGCCCGCGCTGCCCCCTCCGCCCCCCCCCCGCAGCTTTGTTTACATCGAGATCTCGCGAGAGCCGCCGCGCCAGTCCCGCGCACGTGGGCGGGGGCGGGGCCGGCGGGAATGGGCGGGAAGGCGGCGGCCGCGGGGGGGCTGCGGGCGGTGCTGAGGGGGCGCGTGGTGGAGGGCGCCATTTTGAGGCGCCATGTCTGCCCCTGAGGCGCAATGATCGCCTAATAAATTGTTTGTTTCCCGATAATTTACGTGTAACCTGCCGTGTTTCTGTGCGAAATAGCTAATGTCAGGGCACTGGAGCAGGCTCCCCAGGGAAGGGGGCACAGCTCCGAGCGTGACAGAGCCCAAAAAGTGTTTGGACAATGCTCAGACACCCCGTCTGAGTATTTGGGAGGTGCTGTGCACGGCCAGCAGTCGGACTCTGTGCTCCCCCAGGGCCTATTCTAGGATTCCTTCCCTGCTCCTCTCAGCATGAGGGAAGTTTTAAATTGTGGCTTCTCATCTCAGCAAGTTAGTATCATCAAATCATTAAGGTTGGAAAATACTTAAAAGGTACCTGGTCCAACCATCACCCGACCACCAATGTCATCCACTAAACCATGTCCCTAAGCGCCACATCCAGCCTTTAAACAAGTTGTCCCATCATAGGGTGAAAAAGTGTCAGGCTTTTCTTGAACCACCACAGGCGCTCAGCTGTTTTTTGATGACGGGGAACTGTTTCCTTGCACATGCTGGAGCTCTGTTTCACAAACAGCTTGTGTGACTCAGACCTGATTTATGGAACAGGGACTGTGTTAACACCTCAGCTACACATTGCCACACCGCCCGTCTCAGCTCCGCTAATTAATTTCAGGGCAGTCAAATGATAGCATAGGTGGGGAAAATAAACTGCAGCCAATCCACATCAGCAAGGGAGTTTCTCTACTGCTGAGGAGCTTTGTGTGTTTAACCCTTACTATCACTCAACGGCTCTCCCAGGAAGAAAAAATAAAAAGGAAAAGAGAAGCCTGTTTTTTGTCTAGTTTGTTAAAAGTGAAAAAAAAAGCAGGTGTCTGTCTCTCCAGCTGGAGAAGCCCAAGACCAGAACTGTCAAGAGTAAACAGAAGGAGGCACCACAGTTGAATGCAACCAAGTTTAATGAAAAAATAAATTTTGCATCTATGTAATCAGTCTTTTCTCTTTTTTTTTTTTTTTTTTTTACATCATAAGCAGCAGCATTAGTCAAGCACTGGAACAGGCTCCCCAGGGAAGCAGTCACAGCCCTGAGCCTGCCAGAGTTCAAGAAGCATTTGGACAACACACTCAGACTCAGGTCTGAGGTTTTGGGTGGTCCTTTGGGGACTCAGGAGTTGGATGTGATGATCCTTGTGGGTCCCCTTCCTCCCCTTCCAACTCGGATATTCTAATTCTATAATACAGATATGGAACTGTTACACTTGCATTTTTTGTGACTTTTTTTTAGTTGAATGTCACAAGGTAAAATTGAAAATAGACAATTACCATCATAGTTTGTTGCAAGGAGTGTTGCTAGTTGCTAGATAAGTGTGTATATAGCTACAGCTAGCTTTTATGTTCTCCCCCCTCCCCCCTCCCATGTAGCATACAATTTTCAACACTGGTTATAATAAAACTTTGTTAACCATAGGTTACAACCATATACACAAATAAATTCTTGAATCCAATTTGGACAGAGCTCATTACTTTCATCTTGTAAGATTGGGCTGCATTCACTGGCTGGATGAAAGAGAATTATACATTTTCAGAAAGTGTGCAATTCCTCTAGGATTTCTGTAACCATGGTAACATATATAGATAGCAGGCCTAATTCCAGCCCATGTTTTATTGTGCCAGCAGTAAAGAATTAGATTCTAAAAATACCACCCTAGCCCTTGGAATGAAGTATTGGCATTTTACTTCCCCATTAAAAAAAAAAATGCAGGTTATATATTGCTACACTTTAACAAACACATTAAGTATAAAATGCCAAGAATTGTTCCCTAGTACAGCTATGCAGGATGTCCCGTTTCATTAAACAGCCACAGTGAAGGTGAAGGAGAGAGTATTAGACTTTAATAAATACAAAATGAGTGTACTTAAGCTTGAAATTATAAAAAAGAAAAAGGCACCCCATCAAATTTCCACGTTTTATTTAAGTGAACATACACATGGATCCACGTACTCAATGAAATTGTCATAAAATAACTTAAGAACTTCTGTTGAAAGATATTAGCAGCACCATCAGTATTGGAATAGCAGAAAATTCGTGCTTCCGTAGGACATACATTTATGCCTGGATAGAAATGCCACCGTTTGTAACAGGGATGGGGAATGGCTTTATAGGATGCTTTTGGGAGTTGGAATTTTTAAAACACAGGTTGTTTTTTTTGCTAAATACTTTGCCTATTAATGTTACAAAAATGCAACTAGATAAGATACTGCATAGTATTTTAATTAACAAAGATGTTGACATTGAGCCCCGTAAAGCAAGACTCAACATCTCTGCTTCCACATACATTTCTGAGTAGAGAAATCTAAAATTTAAAAACAAAATATAGACCTAGTGTATTCTCTAAAAGACATACTTTAGGTGGAACATATAGTACTACGAAAATACATATCTTCCATTCTGTTTAATAATTTACTTTAGTGAAAAAGTTGTGAAATTCTCATCACAAGAAGCGTATACAAATTCAAGACCTTAGTAAATTAACAAAAAAGACTTTCTTTTAAACAAGGTTTAGCCCCGCTGTAACAATTATACAAGGAAGAAAAGAGACTACATTTATATGAAGGGAAAACAAATTTACACACATTTTACAGTGACTTATACCCTACACATCTACAAAATTCACAGTTATAATACAAGCAAGTACAAGGCTGGGATAAAGCTGTTCGATACCAAAAAAAGTTTCTACTTTAAAAAAGGATAAACGGGAAGAGTTTCAAACTTCTGCACCAACTTTAAAATTCTAATCAGGACAAAATACACTTCCTTACACAAATGCCCTTCAGCAAACACAGGCTGCTTTCCTGGGTGGATGGAAGAGTGAATTGCCGAGCTTCTTCTGGCCCCGCAGGCTGCGCCGCATGGTCAGCTTGTTTGAGTTTTTGCGCTGTGGCGTTGTGGACATGCCTTCTGGTTGGACAGTAATGTTTCTACTCAGGCCACGTCTCGGCTTCTTCATAGCTGGGCCAGAGTTGGATTCTTCTAATGTCCTTTTAAAGTTTGCTGTGGGTGTCCTCTCTGCATCTTGGGCTTTTGTTTGGCCACTAGGAGACACCTTGAAGCCTTTTTGGTCCGTGCCTGAATTTGTGGAGTTGGAAGGGGAGAGACCTACTGACAAGCCATTACTATAGGATTCATGTATCCTCAAAGCCAATGCTTTGCCGCATTTCTCTTCCTGCGGGCCTGAATCTTTCAGGGTTGCTCCTGATGAAGGTGAATTGCTTTTGGCAATCTCATTTGGCAGCTCTACGTACTTCTCTGAGATCATGTTGCTATGCACAAGGGAAGGAACAGGCTCAGAAGCATTCAGTCGTGGCCACGGATCATCTTCTAAAAGCTGAAAGGAAAGAAAAAAATACTTAGGCATAAATAAAATCACTTTACTCCTATTATCCTTTGAGGGCGGAGACTGCATGACAAAACATTTCTAAATCTTATCAGAGACAGAAAAAACTCCACTCTAGAACAGGATCATTTCCCCCCCACGTTGAGAGGCAGGGATGGAGAGGCAGAAACAGATGCATACTGTGGATCTGAGCTTGGTACTTTGTGCGCACCAACTTTCTAAATGCTTTTATTTCCATCATTCAATTCACAAGCATCTCATAATGGCAGACAATCTTTTAATTCAGAGGGCTGTTCAGACACCTCCATCCCGTGCATCTTCCTTTTTGCTGCTATAAAGCAACTTATGTAAGGAATAAACATATATCTGTTAATTTAGGAAGCCATGTAGAACGCAGTGCCTGCAGTCTGTCCTGGGATTTTCATCAGTAGCATGTCCCAAAATGCAGACACGAGTTCCCTCATTCTGTGATGTGTGCACCCATACTGCCTCTGAAGATTTTATACCTCAGATGGCCAAGCACTATTAAGGCAAACAGCAGAACTCTGACCTGCCACATTTAGAACTCTCAGTTAGGGAACAACTAGATTATCAGCGAGAAGGGCACACTCTTCATACCCTAGGTGTCCTGATCATATACAGAAGGTGGAGCAAAAGTTAATTGGACAAACATTCTAAAAATAGAATTGCTATTTGCTGTTTCCAATTCCTCACAGCTAAGTAACGCGTTTTATTGCCTAGCTGTACGCTCTACAACTTGGAAAGGAACTAATTCCATTCACCACACTACACCCAGCCACTCTGTATGAAGCACAGTTATTGGGTACTCTGAAGAGAGGCTGCTTAGTGTGATGTCCTGAGAACCAGGGACTTGCTAATCCTACCTTCAGCTATTCATCCCTTCTGCAGCCTTCGATAAGTGCTTTTGCCTCAATCTCAGTTTTACCAACAGGAAAACGGGGACAATACTTACTTTCCCTATCCACAGGGGGATTATGAAAATTAGTATTTATGCAGTGCCCTGAAGATATGAATTATAACCTTATTAAAGATTTAATTGTGGAGAAATCCCTAGCTACTCAGCAAGTCCTTCAGAAGTAAATTTCAAGGCCACATTACATACCATAAACGTAAGGCAAATGGCAATGACAGTCTTAAGAAATTAGTGCGCTGAAAACTCAAAAGTGCACACAAATTAGACCAAGTAAATACACCATCTGAGCAAGATCTAAATGCTTTAAGCTACAGAGTAACTTCAGTTCACCTTCAAAAAGAAATCCATGACTGCTCAGCACTTTTGAAAAATATAATAGTAAGGTTTGATAAAATACACTCCAAAAGAAAAGATTATCAGAATTGTTTCTAGCATCTAGATTTCATTTTCCACTTCCTCTAACTCCTCTGTTGTTCCACATGTGTAGATTAATAAAGCCATTTAGGTTTTTTTTTTTCTTCCTTCTCCATTTAGCAACACAAGAGAGAAGACCTTTACGGATGGTTATTCAACTCATTTCATAAGAAAGCTAAGATGACGCATTCAGAACAGCCCTGGCAACATTATTTAATCTGCTCAATTTCATTTCTGACATTGTGTCTCTAGCCAATACTTAGGTTTTATGTTTCATATTGTGCAAGGCACTTAACACTGTGGCTCTTATTGCCAAGATCTTTTGCTTAAGATGAATAGCTAAGATCGGGTAAGGCTTTGGGAAGCCAAATGAAGTCAGAGGATGGACTGCAGGAAGTCTGCTGAAGACTGATGTAACAAAACGAGAAATAAAACATGAATCACCAACTTAATTTCTCAATCTAGTCAATCAAATTCTGTCACTGGCCTCAGGAACAATAGAATTAATTTGGTATTAGTAATTGATGCCAGAAGGATATGTAATTAAGAAATACATCTATTTAATTGAGAAACTTTGATTTACTCTATCTCCAAAAATTAATTGTTTTTGGAAGGTAGCAGTTGTTACGAATCAAGGATATCCAATGCTTTTTTCCCCCCCATTCTCTGACAAAAGATACAACTTCATTTCATTGCTACCTCTTGTTTTTCCTGACCTATCCACTCTTGCCCATAATCATGCCACAATGACTTCTAGGAGTTCAGACTGATCTGACAAATCACCTCTCATTTCTTTGCAGCGATTTTGGAAAATTTCAGTAGGATTTTTTTTAATTACTTATCTAATTTAGATCAGCTATTTACCTGCGGTTTTATGTATCAATGTATTTAAATACTATTTTGCTAATGGATATTCTCATCAATTCTTCTAATTTATTTTCTGCAATCAATAACAGGATTGATTGCACAAAAAGAAGAGCTTTTCCCTCCTATGAGGTTGACAGTCCAGCCATTACAGAAACCAGAGTTTTTGAAAATACATCTTTCCTTCCATTGTGGTTTCTTATCTAACTGGTAAGGTTCTTCATACTACAAAAAACCTGATATTACTCAGTGATATACTTAACTGAATATACTTACAGATAACTGCACAAGGCTCTTTTTTTTTTTGCACAAAAGCATACATGGGGACACCACTGCCCAGACATTTTACTTATTCTGATCTTCCTGGAGGCATTTGTCCCCCAGCCCCCCAAAACGTTTCATTATTCAGACAGTACAGGGGCCTTTTTCTGTCTTTTTTCTCCTCAACTTCCTCCTTATATTTTTCCTCCCATACTTACAGGTACTCTGAGAGGACAGTTGTATATTGCCTTTCAAGCAGAAACTCATATTACATTAATACTTTTAATAAAAATATAGGGAGAAAATAGGATTCTTTGTTTTTTAATTGGCAACACCATACAAAGGCCAAGAGGAGAAAAACAAAGAACGAATTTATACATGATACCAACGCATACCTGTAGCCAAAGTTTTCTTTTGGGTTTTGTACATTAAGTAAAAAAAAGTAAACTAAAGCCTTGTCTACAAGGAAAACACCAAAAATATTAGTTGTCTAGAGTTTTAATCTCTCCACTACTTATGACCACCTGCTGCAATTCAAATAGGTGCACACATCACAGCTCCCTGAATTTACTTATACAGGGAGGGGGAATCTTCAGAAGGTATCTTCACTACGTCTTTATTAAGAAATGCTACTTCCTGGTTATTTTGCAATCAACATAGCTCAAGGCTTACTCAATAAGTACTGATAATAGCTAGAGCACAAAACAAGTACTACAACTTGGAAGTTCAGGAGTATTTACAATTCAAAAAAATTTTCACACAATTTTGAGCTCTTGCTACACTGGATGGAACAGAAGGAGAGAGAAAGGTTGAGCCTGCCATTTTACTAGCAGCTTGTCTCTGCAAAGGGAACTTCGCAGTTAAGGACGGCCCTTCTTATTTTTGCCCTCCCCCCCCCCCCCCCCCCTTTTTTTTTTTTTTTACTTTGCCTGAAGGACAGTTATCCAAAGATGCTTCAAAACATCAAAGGACAGTTACTTAAATCAGGAGCAGCTGGTAATTACTGAAGCAAATATCCACTCATAACTCCACTCTAGTTTTTAGAGGGGAAAAAAAAAGCTTCCAAACAGCTCTGCTTTATATTAATGGGTAAAGCTTCTAATCCCAATAAAGATCTTGTATTACATCTTTTCCTCTAACAAAGAACGTTAAACCAACTAGATGACCATAGTACAATCTCCCAATCCGAGCAGAAATCATTCTCTACTATGTGTATCTGAATCTGTTAATCCATCTTTACCTTAGAAAACAATCTACATAGTTATGAACACCTCCAGAGGCAGTCTGCAATTTACCAGCTGTCGAGGTTGGTTGAGGATTTTGAACCTCTGACCCCTTTTTCAATAGTCTACTTCCGATTTTGTAGAAGAACTCAGATTTTTACGAAATACTGTATTTAAAATTGTGTGAATTACATGCATAAATTATTTATGTTGAAGAGGACATACAAATCAAGAACTACTACTAAGTTATTAGGATTTTAAGAATTACAAAAACACTGTATCCTGAAATTCAGCAATTCTGAGACACTCCTACTTTAATACTCTCTTTGGCGCTCCAAAATCTTTTAAGAAATGTTATTAAAAGTTTTTTCTCTAAAGCATTGCACGCTGACTTACAAGAAGTACCGAGGATATGGCCAGGTAATTGTTGTCAAGTTACTGTCCTACAACTGAAATATTTTATTTAGCCATACACACAGCCTAGTCCACTGAAGTTAAAAAAAAAAACACTAAATGGTGGTTTAAGTTGAGAGGCCAGTAAGTTCAATGTGGAACATATAAAACACTGAAAAAAAAGCGTTACCTTGACAGGTGGGGTACAGCAGCGGGAGGGTGTCATGACATTCATATCAGGGCTGCTATAGCAGGGACTCTCTGCCAAGTTGAGATACAATTCTTCGTTTTCCAAGTTGCTTTTGCTATCCTGCAATGGTGAGATGCAGATTACGATGGCACTGGTGTTATCTGCACGAAGCATGCGCTGCCTCCACCGGCCCAGGGCTCTGTTCACCAGCATTTTGGCACAAGACTGTCGGTGCTCTCCCTTTATGTTAGAAGAAAGACAGAGAAAGCGATTAAGTCCACTTTACTTTATAAATTGAAGACAGTTTATGTGGCAGAAGCTGAGATAATCTACTCTTATGTCATGTGCTAAAGTAGCTCGATCCAGAAACATGAGGAAATACTAATTGAAGCTTTAAAGTCAGTTTATGGTAGAATCCATATACACACACTAAGTGCTTTAAACTTTACAACCGATGCAAATGAATTCTATAAATAGGCTGGCCATAACACATCCTGCAATCTTTCCAGAACTCTTTCAAGGGGCTTACAGACTATTTACTAACCGATGCTTAGATGCTCCGCTGATTAAATTGTCTCAACTGTTTTGTATAATAAACCCGGTAAGAATGTAATTCAGACTTTTTTCCAAAAAAATCACAAAAAACAATTGACAATTGTCTGCATTGTAACATGCGTTTTAATATGAAATAAATTTTGGTTTCAGACAATATTTTGTATAACTTCCTTACAGGAAGGATTTTCTATCTTCTTAATCACAGACCCCTTCCTGGTAGTCAAATTTCCCCAAAATGGCAATTAAAGAACATTATTAACATGAATTGTATTTGACAGTACATGCAAGCACAATATCAGCTGCGCTGTAACAACCCCTACATTATGGCAAAGCTATTGAATATGCCTGAACAACAATGCTGTTCGGTACATTACACACATACCAGACTCAGCAATTTTTAAGAGGAAAGCAGCGTTAAATTTCCCCAATGACTGATACCAACTGTGCTCACCATGAAGTATTTTTTCTCTTCATGATCCTGGCACATGGAGATAGCATCTTGAGGCGGGATCATGTTCCACAATCCATCACTGCCAAGGATAATGTATTTGTGCTTCTGGGGGTCAATTGTGTGCACACTAGTGTCAGGTTCAGGCGACACAACGAATTCACCACTGTAGAAGTCGTAGCTCCACAGATCACCTAGCAAAGGAGGAAATGTTTCAGAATTGTTATATTACAAGCGATATTATTCTTGGAAACTACTGAAAATGGTTCCCATGAAAACAATTACCACCAGTCTCAAGTCACCGACAGTAATGCAATGTAATTACAAAGCGATTACTGTTCTGCTGCTGTCACTTTCTGATCACATTTATTAATATGTAGCTATTTAAGTAAAAATGCATTCAAACCAACCTATATATACAAGAGGCCTTTATTTACAAGAGGCCTTTACTTTCAAAAACTAAGATTTTCAGAAAAAGAAGGAAATAACAGATTAATACCTAAAAATCAGTGGAACCTCAATATCCAAACTAAAACTTATTTGAACAACTAGAACTATCCTGAAACAGAAGCAAAGCCTTATTTTAAGGCTTTGTCGAACCCAAACCAAGCTTGCAAAAGTCAGCCTTTCCAGTTATGGGCACTGTTTAAAGCTTTACAGCTGGACAAACTCTTCACTGCTTGTATAGAGAATCACAATACAGTTTGTAAAATTAGGCTGGGAGATCATGCAGCATGAGACTTTAGCCTGAATGACAATGATGTGCTGCTCCGCACACCCTAGAAAGAAATGCTCGGAGAAAGAAAAAAACAACTAGAAAACTTGCTCTTTTTATTCCCTCAACCTGAAATTCTCCACAGCCATCCAACCAATACAGAAGCACACGTCTTGCTGTACGTGTATTTGTCCATGCGGGTGCCATGAAGAAGGAACAAAGACAGCAAAGGAGGAGATTGAAACCTTTCCCTTATTAACTTTTTTCCTCTCATTTCTCCTCCTTCCATAGCATTATCATCACTCTCAAAGCCATGCAGCGCTCAGAGTGCCTTTCCAGCTGAACACCATGTGCCAAATCGTGGACTTGGAAAGAAGCCACAGGAGCACAAGTAGCACCTGGGTTCCAGCAGGAAAGCAGAAAATGAGAGCTAAAGCCTCTCCCCTGGAAGGCCTCATGCAGTGAACCTTTCTATTTTTAAATCTTCCTTGCTGTGTGAATGAGTTTGGGGTCACCTCACCAGTGAAGATGACCTGAACTGAATGTAAAACTTAAGTCACATTTCAATCAAAACATCAGCTGGTTCAAGTGCTTCCTCCAAGCCATCCTCAAGGAAAAACCACTCCAGCAGAAAAAATTTATTTTCCATATTAACTTATTTCAATCTTATTTATCAGATACACACAAAAAATACGTCTTTCTAATGTTGGACTTCTAAATCAAGAATGGTATTCTGTTGCACTAACACTTTGTCTTCCTTTTTACACAATTAATGCTGCAATGGGGGTTTTTCTATGTTTTCTGGTTTTGGTAACATACTATATAGTACTAAAATTTCCACTAAATAGTTCATAAATAGCTTCCTGTAATGATAAGCAACAAGAAATGACATTATTTGCAAGCACTGGCTATATTTTTCTGTACAGAACACACGGCTTTAGAAGTAGAAATTAATAAAAATGTCAAAGAACTCCAATTTAAAAAGTAAGGCTCAGGTTTTTTTCCTTTGCTTTTCGCTTGCTTCAGATAACATGTTCATAGCTGCCTTCTACATCCTTCACCACCCTTTTAAAGATAATACATAAGCTTTTTGTCTTCCTATTTCTTTCCATTAGCTTTGCCTTAAGCTATCAACCAGCTGAAAAGACTTCTCCAGAATCAGGAATACTTCAACTCAATTATGCCACTTCACGGCAGCAAGCACGGATGGTCCATCCTCATTAAAGTGCCAATTCACCTCCATTGCATCAGCCGTAGACAAACACATGCTTCTAATAAATACTAATTAAAAGCTGAGCCTACTCGTATAGAGGTACATTCTCCCTCCACAGACTTGCAACAAAGCCAGCCAGCTGGCAACAAGATCAAAATAAATACTGTAACAGAAAAGCTGAGCTCCAGTGCAGCAATTATTGTATATTAATTGCCAAAAAAGTCTTCATACACAGAGTTCTTCACATTGTGCCTGTCACTGACACAACAGGTAAAACAAACAAGAGCCTTGGAATCTTACGACAACCAGATCTCAGAATCAGTTCCCAACATGGGAATTTGCTTTTGCTTTTATTTGCTAGTATGCCCATTTATGAAAACTCAATGTTTTCAGCTGAATCATTTTTTGATTAAAAATACTTTGCTGTAATACAAAAATAATCTGATGCTATTTAGTTTTGGTTCATCCACATACATGTCATCATAACCATCTGCTGCTCTCCCTGAGAAACAGCCAAGTTAAAGTCACAGTGATTTCAGAGAGCCTTCCTCCAAGAGGCAGAAGGCTCCTCACAGTGATAACCCAGAATATCACACTGGTTATAACGGACTCCACCAACAAGAAACTTGCTGAAGGGCATAGTTTTTAGGAAGACAAAAGGAACCCGCACCTCACAAATCAAAGGCCAAACTCCTAACCAGGGGCTCAACCTTCCTAGATGCCTCTGAAAGCCTTCCAACCTCAACAGCATCTCTCCTCTGCGAAGAGCTGCCCCTTTGAAGGTCACGGTGTAACTACAAACAGGGGTGGAGGCCTGACACAGGAACCAATAGCTAGCATGTCGTCAATGCATTAGAGCAGCTGCCACACTACCTGGTTATACAGTAGTAACCATCCTTGGCCAAATCCACATGCGAATCTGTAACTATGCCAGGTATCTGCAGTGCTGTCATTGCTCGCAAATGGAGACGGGTGTGGGGGGAACAGAGAGAAAAATGGGTCTAGCAGATACCACAGGAGGAAAGAAATTTTTCATGAAAGGAAAGAGATTAGGAGCTAGACTAGTTCAAGCTTCTAAATGTATTAAACATGCATTTTTGAAAAAAACATGATATGCATTCTTTCAAACAATTTCCTGTGGCATCACCTCTGTTGAAGTGGCTTTCTATGTTTGCTGTACACATGCAGTGAGAACTACATCTCGGTGAGTTTTAAATTCAGCTGTACTCATCACTTACCGAGGTCCAAAACCATCTAGGAAATAACACAATAACTGATGTATACAAGCTGCACGATTACAAACTAATCAGGCAGGCAAATGATCCTAGGTAGAAGAGTGCTGCATAAAGAGTACTTCACACGAAGGGTTTGTAAGAATTACCCTCTAACTCCAAGCTAGCAAAGGCCAAGCCATGTTACTAGGGCAAGGCACTTTTTTCCTCTTCTTTCTTTTTCATAAATAAAGGGCAGAGCACCACATACTAAGTAAATGCTTTTTAGAGCTGCTGTATAGATGGAATACTAAATGTCAGCTGTGTCTCTTCCTCCGGCCAGCTGGGGAACACAGCATCCACAGTGGCTGAGAGGTATGTGGCAAACCTAGAATGAAGTCACTTTACATGGGACCCTCTCTTTTACAATTCTGGGAGGAAATGAGGGAGAAGAAGGTAAACCACAAGGCAGAATGTATTTTTCACTAGACATTTCAAAACACTAAAATCTTTAATTCTGTCCCAAAGCAAGCAGACAGACAAGTGACTCTACCAGACTGGAAAGCCGAGATAGCAAGATGATGTGACATGCCAAAGGCTAGTATTACAGAACTGGAATTCCAGGTTCTCAGACTTCACTTTGAGCTACGCTATTTTTGTTCTTAACTGAAGCCCACACATTTACAAAACTTAACAGCCTTTTTATCTAAAAAACTTATAGCCAGGAATATTTCTTTTGCTGGAAAGTTTGCATGTTCCTTTTCCAAACAAAAAAAAAGGGGGGGGATTAAAATAGTTCCTTCTAATCTTCCAGAAAAATCACACCTGTTTCTTGGTCATGACTAGAACCAGATTAATACATGAAGATCTACACAAAAATTGCATTGCATCTTGCAAACGAAAAATAGATACTTGAAGTCGTATGATAAAGGAGCAGAAAACTAATACAGCTATCTATAAAAATATGAAAATATGTAGTCTACCTTATCTGCTTACTATTACCTTTTGAAATACAGTGAAAAAACACTTGCAACTCAGCTGATGCCAGGAAAGTAACTGGTTATAAACAAAACAACCCATCATATAAGTAGACTGAATTGGATTAAGTCCAAAGCCTTCTCATAGCAAAAATATGTCCTAAAGTCATAAATCCAATTGTTCATTTATGTTTCAGGAGAATGCTGTTTTGAATACAAATATATCTTTTAATTTTAATAGGGGAAATAAAAGTTTACTTTAAGTCACAGTCAAAAAGTGACTAATTTGATTAATTCCAAATCTTTTAAAATCGAAATGTGTCTAAAAGGTCTTAGTACAAAGCAAAGACTTACAGAACTTTTTTCCACTCCTGATGAGGCAATACTGCTAGGAAGCTAGGCAAGTCTCAACATGAATACAGACAGTAACCACTTAGGGCCATTCAGGCTGAGTTGGGGAGGGGAACATTTTCACCAAAACATGACAACCTGATCCTATAGCCACAAGAGGGCATCTTCACAGCAGTGTAATGACAAATGCAATATAACATCCCTGTCACAGAACCTAACAATGATTAAAAAGTTCAGTCTGAGGAACAGGGACAAAATTGAAGGTAGAAGCAAGCAGAAAAGCTACCCAGAAGTATTCAGGGCTTTAAAATCTTCACCCTTCCTTTAGGAGCTTCATTTACATATTCTTTAAGTCAAACCTGCTGCAAGAATTCTACCCGCAACACTATGTCAAAAATGAAAGCACAGACGAGAGGCCCATATTTCAAATGCAATTCTTTCAATTGCTGTTAAAACAAATGGTGATTTAAAAATTGCCCATAAGACAGTCTCACCAAGACTACTCATCCCTGCGTGCATGTTAGCAAAACAAGCAAGAGTAGAAAGGAGTTTGAGTCCAGGGCTGTGCCAGAGCATACTGATTAAGTAAGCGCAAGAGAAAAGGCTGAGAACTAGGATGCAAAAGCAAAGATGAGAAACTAAAATGACATGCAGAAAGCTACTCATGACTTCTGGCATTCAATTAAATCCTTCAACACTAAGGTGGCGTTGCAAGCTCTAAAAGACACCCAATCGTATACAGCATTTGTTAGCTAAAGACAAAGGATAAAACCTAAGAACACTTTGGTGACCAAACCTGGATGAAGTACCACCTTCAGGACAAACATTCGTTACTGCTTTTCTACTGTAAAAGAAAAAAGAGCTAAAGAGGCAAACAGAGCTACAACCAGCCAAAAGCAGGAAAAAAGCCCCAAACTTTCTCTTTTGAGCTAAACAGATCCACGTGTGCCTTCACGTGATCTGTATAGCTAACAGAGATCTGCACAGTTAAGTACACACTCTGCATTTTGTACAGGCATACATATATATCTTGTCTTGGGGGTGGAGAAAACTGTAGAAGCTGCAGTAAGACATATCCAGATCAAGTCTAGAAACCCAAATACACTGCATACATATATACAAAGCAGTATCAGTAAAGTCTGTAAAATGCCGTGCAGTGTTTAAATATAACTTACTGGCTTACATAATCCATTACAATTAATCTTCATGGTGTGGCCTACACACAAGCAGGAAAGACAACCCAAGAAGCACATACTGTCTAGCAACTCTGCCCATTCAGATTTAAAATGCGTGCGCTTGTGTACACACACACACCAAAAATTAAACCCTTATACAACAATCTACTTAGATCGTTTGAGGTCAACCACTCCCTCCTCCCTAGGGTTTCATGGTATGCATGCTCAGAGAGCTTTACAAAACAATTCTGGCATCCAGTAGGGTGCTCTGGAAGACAGCTTCCATATCACTGTCAGAGCTAACATTCCTATAGCAACTATACATTCAGAGTTCACTGTTCTGGTAAATAGCTGCTTTTAGGGGTCAGCAGGAAATTGATTTTTTTTCATACAAACACTAATCCTGTATTGTGGAAGCCACTCCACCAAAAATATGGGAATGGGCCTGTTAGATATCTACATAAGAACCTGGGAAAAGACATTTCATGTGGCCATGTGAATGCATGGTTCAGCTATCAGGTTCTTGACTCTGGTTTCATCACTCAAAGGAAAAAAAGATTACACAACAGCTACAATGCCATTCTACTTTTGTATACTTGCTCTACTGCCATATACTTCTGTATACCCTCTTTGAAAGTATTACTGATGCTAGGCCAGACTTCACTTCAAAACTGGTTTCCAAAGATCAAAATTCTTCATTTCATTTTTCCACAAAGGGTTCTGTAGATGGGAACATACGACATATCGTCTCGTACAGTCACAGCCTTGTATTTATCATCCTGCATTTTGTCCCAGAAACCAAAGGTCTACATTAATATATTTAGACAGCCAGCATGTGCTAAAAATGTAACCTTTCTGCTAGCACGAATCTGGCTACTATGCTACACATTCAGAGTTATTTCCTCTCTCAGTTCTTTCCCTACCAGATGCACCTGTAAGCACGCTCACTGGAGTCCATCCACAATGCCTTCCTGGGTGCCACATGGAAAAATCCAACTTGTAAATCTACGGCAGAGAGACAGTAACTAATGCACGATGCAAGGCACACGCTGTTCAAATCACACAAGCAAGTTACATGTAAGCTTGCTGCCCCTGAGCATTCAGGCTGTATGGTATCCAGCCACTTGCACTCATATCCTTGCCTTACACAAGGGTATTCAAGTATTTTGAGTTGCCTCACACCTGTTATAGGGACAGGCAAATAAAATGGTCAGTTACCATGGAACTCTGGATGCCAGAAAACTTACACAAAGAATTGCACTCGAAGGAAACAAAACACTCTTCTGCTCAGAATGGGTAGCAACTCCAGAGGTGAACAATTCTCGGAGACTGTGAGGGATTAAGTATCTATTACAAGGGAAACTGCTATAAATACATTTTTATTTCACAGAAAAGGTTAGCAGAAATAGCTGTGCTCGGAATGCAGAACACTGTGCTACAATTTAAGATATTTCATTAGAAGACACAAGACTTGTATACAGTAAAAGCAGCATACAGGTACTTTACAAAGACAGTACAAAACCTAAACACTTCTGATTTGTTATGGGACTATAAATAAATAAAACATCACTTAATCGCAGTTACTGGTGCCACGAGAAGCAGCAGCAGTAAGAAGTACATACCACAAATGCTTATTTTAGGGCAGAAAGACACTAAACAAATCAAAATAGTAAAGGGAATGTCAACAGAATTAAGCTGGCTAAAAAGACTTCTAACATGCCAGTGTCCTTTCGGCTGTCCAAATACTTGACCAACTTGTTTTTCCCCAGTGTTTTATTCCTGCTATTCCTAAAACTTCTGCTGTATTCCTGACAATGAGCACTAAACTTAACAACTGGAGGGATGAGACTACATCAACGTACTGTAAAGTATTCTACGAGAAAAGAAAACAGAACATAGATGTTTAATCAGATACCTGCCCGCTTTAAAGACAGTAAATTCACAAGTATCCATTTGTCTCAGAAGTGTGGGGCAGTGTCAAGAGACTCCTGCTGTCCTACTAAAAATTCTCGCCCAAATAGTAAGTGGGGGGCCTGTATTTTGCAGTATGGGATTTCTATCGAGAACAGCCACCAAATTTGGACTTAGCAAAACAGAATCACTGTGCAAGATCTTAGCGGGCTTGACTAGAGTACTGGTAACCACTGTATGCCAGCACTGATGGTTACTGCTCCGCTTGGAGAGGCTCCAGAGTAGCAGTGCTGTGCCAAGCAGGGTAGCAATCTGGGAGCCAGCCAAGAGGTCGAGCAGGCTTCCATAGCTTGAATGCAAATGGTTTTAGTTGTGGTAGGTCTTTTGTAAGCAGTGGAAGGGGCATGCTGGCCTCAGAAAGAAGTTAAATCCTGTTTCCAAACTGTGAGCGTCTGTGCACCATCTGGGTCCCACAGAGCAAAGCAGCTGCGTTCTTTTTTGCAGGAGGTTTGTCATACCTCCTCAGAAGGGGACGTGAAAAGGCTTACAGAGACTCCTTGAGCAGGCAAACACCAAAACACCGCCACATTGTAAACCCCTTTCTCCTACACAATTGCAAGTTGCCAATGCCCCCTTTTAAGCGTTCAAATTTAACTACTGACACCAAGAATTGTGAAGAAGTGTTCCCATTTCTTGGGCCTAAAACTCCACAGTAATCCTCTTCATCCACATAACTGGAAAGAATGCAAAAGGGGGCTAACAGATGCATCATTCCTTGAATTCCCATCTGCACACAGAACCCAGCCAAATCCTTTTGTTCAACTTGCTGCAAGCAATCAGATCAAAAGTCATGGAGCTATTTAGACAAAAAAAATCAAAATTGTAGGAATGAAAGACTTATCAAAACGTAACCTATGACGAACACAGATACTTTGCAGAAAAGGGGAAAAGAAGGATATGTTGCTTGGTGATGACAATCTTTGCTAGTCATCTGTTAACTCCAACGAACTTACTCAAACTCTCAAGTCAGTTTTACTAACCATAAAATAAGCAGCTAAATATGACACACAATGAGATTTTTAAGATATGCAGAAAAAAGTCACTAAACTTAAATTTTTAATTTTATGGAAAGATAACTTCAGCCACCTGTGGCCTCCTCCTTGACACATAGCTATCTTTTACAATGTTAATTATTGCTGCAAAATGCTTGACGCTAGACAAATCCATGCAAAACTTGTATCACTGCCTCTGAAATAAGATGCAGTAATGTTATGCACTTATCGCAAGAAGACAGTCCCAGGAACAGACTGTCCCCGTGACACACTGCCAACTGATCTAGGAACACTGACAACACTATCACATAACTGCCGTGCTTGCCAAGAAGAAATTAAGTCACAGGACGGTTTTCACAGGTAAAAACGTGGTACATTTCCACAAAACCTAACCTATACTGGGTGTATCTGGATAGAGAACTCCTCACTGGGGCAGAGGGAAGTTGGAAGGAAAGAAAATGAACAGAAGATTGGAATTCTGCAGTGAAACTTAAGGAAAACAACTGACTAGAAAACACTAACACATATGGGCAAGAGGGGACAAACTTCAAGTTATGAAGTACTTCCCAAAAAAGCATTCATAACAAGTTTGCTCGGTATTGTAATATGCCTTTCTGTCCTCTGAATAAAGTGTTCCTCAAAAAAAAAGTTTCCCATTACCACTACTTTTGCAAAGGCAAATTACAGATAACACAGACAAAGGCTGACTTCTATCCTTTTGTTAATTCTACATTGTCTTGAAAGAAAACAGATTCACCGTGAAAATGAAGACCAAAGTGATACATATCCTATGCAGCAAAACTTAATCTTACCACCACTTAGTCAAGAACGACTGTCCTCCCATTTCAGCAACACAGCGTGCTCTACATCTCGGAGGCACAAACTGCTTTGTACGTTTCCATGTGCAACAGAAAGTATCATCCTTGTAAGAGTGACACTGAAAATCCTGCATGTTGTACAACTAGGTCTTTATTCACCAGTGACACCTTCTACAGCTCTATTTGAAAAATGAAATCCACAATATATTTAAAAGCTTTTATAAGGCCTTTACTTTCAGAAGGCCTTATAAACCAGGCAAGCAACTGAATTCCTTTTAACCAAGTGTTTTGGCAAAACAGGGCGTCATTCAGTTCTGGTGGCCTGCGTGTAGTGGTGTCTCACTTCCCAAACAAAGGCATCACTTACCAAGCGCTCTGGCAACTGCTAGGAACGGAATCTGGTCAATGACAGTGCTGCGGCGCACGGGGCCATTGTGAGTCAGCCGAGGCCTCTTCCAAACGACGCGATTCACGCCAGACTTGTTGATCACACTAAAAGCATCAGAAAGCGGCAGGGGTTATAAAAAGGAATGGAAACGAAAGCATGAAAAATAGTTTCAATGACATTAGAACAGTTAAGTCTGTAAATGTGGAGTCAATAATGACGGCACCCTCAGTGAGGTCTGCCACACAATTAAGTATTTCAAAACACCTGGTATCACTTGTACAATCTCATTCCATATTAAGCCAAAGGGAAAAGTGAGAGATGAAGGGAGAGGAAAAGAAAAAAGAGGAATGAAGACTTGAAGAAATTCTGGCTAGTTGCAACAACCAGATGTAAAAATATCTTTTTAATCTGTCAGCAAAAAAGCAAAACACAATTTGCTTTTCTCAGATGAAGACCATCAACATCAACTCACTTGGGTGGAAATATCATGTAGTTCTTCCCTCAGTGTTCACCATCTGCCCAAGTTTGGCAGTAAAGTACAGCACAGTACAGTTGGGAAAAAAGAAATGAGCAGCCTTCTGTAGGAATTTCCTTACTGGTGCACCAACATGAGGGAGAAATAAACAAGGGATTGTTCATAGTTATCTGCCGAAAACGACACAGGAAGAAACAGCTCTGCCTTTAAATGGTAACACCTGCTCTAAGGCACCGAGCACAATGGTTTTAGTTCTCACAGATGGCTTTAGAAGGGTCAAAAGAGAAGCTACTGTGCAAGTGAACCAACTATTACGGGGCAGAAAGAAAGAAGGAGGGAGAGCACGAGGTACCAAGAAAGAAGAGATAACGGAGCAAGGAACTAGCAAAGCTTGGGCCCAATCAAGTCAAGAACTAGACACTTAAAAGCTAGCTTTTATCCAAGGAACAGCCAATGGTAATTAGAAGCTGAGGCGCTCTGGAACAGCCTCAAGATTCCTCATACTGAAGCTATTCAAGATGCACTTCCTGAGACTTCAAAGGCCTTAACAACAAGGGCATGTTTAGCTCCATCCTTTCGCATGCACAGTGCAGCAAACACCACATCCTAAAATCTATCTCATCCATTTGTACCGCTAATGACCACACAAAGCTAAGTCTTTATCTAAAAGACTTCATTCCATACTCAGAGACTGTTACTGGGAATATACTACTTTCAATGAACAGTCCAATCATGCTCTCACGTTAACTTTTCCCAATTCACTCTCTTAACAGAGAGGACGTTAATAAGCGTAACTGAAGTTTCACCTCACTCCTACCGTTTGCCTCACAACAGCCTGTACAGCTTTATCACCCACCCTGGAAAACACAGAAGGAGCATTTGTAGAGAGTAATTTTAAAATATATATACTTTTTTTTTTTAAACCATTTCCACTGATACAAAGTTCTAGGGAATGTTTCTTCAAAGCTTTGGAGACTTTCAATCACTGAGATACACGATTTGGAAACCCATACATTAACAAATTTAGGCTAATTCAGTGTAGCTTGCAGTTTTGCTTTCTGAAAAGCTACCATCCCAAACACTGCTAACTGACCAGCTTCCACCTGCTAGAAATACAAATATCTGGAAGTTAATGAGCTGACAGGGTTCTCGTATGAATGATGTCAACAGGAAAACCTTCAGTGATCTCTGCCTCTGAACTGCTAAGAGAAGGAAACTGTGCCCATCCATCTGGTGCAGTACTGTAGAACGAAAGAACAGAGAGCTCCTGTGAAGCTATGCCAAATCCGAGCCCTGAGGTTTGTCTCAAAACATTAGTGCCATCTGACGAGGCTGCCTGCTTTCACCCCAGTCACAGGGAACATGCATCAACCACAACTTGGAGATGTTCTAACAAACATCTGCCAGCTCCTGACAGTGAAAGAAGTACTAACATTAAGATATATGTTAAAACGTCACATTTTAAGCATATATTTAAACACAGCAAACTCAGTATCTTGTTGCAAATTAGTATCTTTCATGTTCCTTAAACAGAAGCTTTGAAGAGCCTACTGAACAGTTGTCTGTCTGTATCACCTCAGGAACAATGAAGATTTTTTTTTTCCCCCAAAAAAATTCCATAGAATTTAATGAAAATAGATCAAACCTCAGCTTTCAAAGTTTTCAATGAACACTTAGAACTGTAACCATCTCAGCCACAGCGGAATCCACCAGGAAATTTAGCAAAAAGCACAACAGTGTAACACCGGAACACCAAGTTACTCCCTAACAAGCTAGGAATAAAAAAAAAAAACAACAATAAAAACAAAGCATAGAGAGTGAAGGAATATAAACAGGCTGTGAGACTAACCAACTTGCTCGCCACCCCTTAAAACAAGCAAGCTTAAGCCCAGTTGAGAGAGAAAGACGTGGATAGCGCTCAGATCAAACCTGAAGTGAAAAGCACAGACAGTTACCTGCCCCCAAGGCCTTCAATTCTCTCCCTTTCTTTGGGAAGTTCAGGCTTGTGGTCCTGTGTCACCTCCACAGCTCTCACAAAGTCATCTTTGGGGTCATCCTGGACTCCCAGCACCACTCCTGAATCACCAACATGCGCAACGTACATCTTCGACCCACGGATAATTACCACGCTGGCAGTAGTTCCTGATGTGCTTGGGAGACCTGTCATGGTCTTCGGCCACTCTGCTGCAGTGAGAAAAAAAAAAACAAAAATACCTTTGTTTTCAATTCTGCAGAACCAGTAACATTTTGAAGATCAAGGCTGCGTCACAGAGGTTTGCATAATGTTACAACAGGGTGTGCACACAACTACGGCACGGCCAGGCAAACCGGTGCCCGGAGGTCCCCCCCTACTTTCACAACATCACTCCCCCAGCTACAGCTTAAATTGAAACAAAGCCAATATGAAAGCACAGAGATCGGATTCCAAAAACTGTCTCCTCAGGTTTAATTTTTCCAAGCATTGCTATAAGAATAAGAGTATGTGGGAAGTGTTACTTGAGTGCTGACCAGATCAATTGAGCTTTTTGTTAGGATCTACTGTTCATTTCCCTGCCTGAAGAGGTAGGGACATAAATCAGGTCATTTTGCCTGGACATCAAGGTGTCTGGACACTCCTGATTCTCTCGAAAGGAAAGAAAAATGTTATTTTATATTTTAAGTTGAACCTCAACTGTTTTATTCGTGTTTCCTTTTAAAAGACTGAATAATGAAGATTACTTCAGTATGCTATCCAACATCAAAGCTTTCACAGAGAAGATACTCCTTGAATTCAGAACAATAAAATACCTTTATTAGTATGAGCTGTGTATGGTTAGGTTAAACTCCTCCTTTCTCAAATCGTTTGCCCTTAAAACTAATTTCTTATTACACTACTTTCACAATTTACCTACAATCAAAATTTCTCTTTCATGCCTTTTCTTGTCTATTTCCGTGTCTACATGCACCAGTTGTTCTTCCAAAACGCCACTAAATGACTGGGACAACATCCTAATTAAGAGAGATTAGGCATACCAGTCCTCCTCCCTACTTCAGTACCCTCAGATAGCAGACTTCAAGTTCTCAGTTATCAGTTGACTTCAACTGTCAACAGCAACCTCATGTTTCTTCTTCACTGCACCCACTCATGTCTTCAGACAAACTAAGAAGGGGAACTCTTCTCCTTGTCACATTTTATCTTCTGTGCTTTGCAATCCGTGCTTACACAGTACAATACAAGAATTCCACTGTGATGCATTCTGTTTGCAGGAAATACTCAGGCCAGATAGCCAAAGCACTGTTTTGGTTTTTTCCCTACAGCATAACAACACACAAAAAAAGAAAATCAATTAGGCCTTCCTCCCTGTGAAAATATTTTAAGCTGCAGACATGTAAAACAGAAGCAAAAGATTAGAAACTTATTACATTCCAGTGCCACTGAACAATGTTCAGATGCCCAGGGCAAGAAAGAGAAAACAGGGATGATGTGCTGAAGGGGACGGACGTGTATAATATAGACGGCCTGCTGATAAAAGCTGCCTTTCCTCATTGTTAGCTACCAAGATATCCAGCATCATTTAAACATTTAAGTCCTGACAGAAGCTTCTAGCTATGTGTTCTAAATACTAAAATACACTTTCTCCCTAAGAGTAGCATTATTTCAAGAGCACAAACATTCAATCAGCTTATTGGAAGTACTTTGTCTGGCAATTTTAACTGTGGATATTAAATTTAACACATTCCAAATGGAAAGCAAACAAGGGAGGAAGCCAAGTGGTAATGACGACTTCAACCATGCACTTAACAGAAAACAAGCTGCAACTAATGAGTTTCTGTCAGTGTAACAACCCCTCAATAGCAATAAAATATATTAGAGAGTCAAATCAGTCTTTATGGGTAATGAAGAGCACAAAGTGAAATCGCCCACTTATGAGAAAAAGAATGGTAGAGCAGCCTCAGTTTTTAGGCTCCGATAGAACTAGAAATTACATCTGCCCATCATCAAGGCATTTCAGTTTATGTCTTGCTCTTGGTTAGAAATGAGTATTACACATAGCACAGCACACTTCTTTCTTTAGAGATTGTCTCATCATAAATGAACAGAAGCGTCAAAACTCCTGAGTTCTTTTCCGAGCTCAAGTACTACAATCAAAGTCACTTACTCAACTCCTCCACACATCAGGACTACGTTTTTAATCGATCTTATAAATTAAGCAATAGGACATCTTTCTGCAACAATTTTCCCTCACTTGAAAAACACCACCCTTCACCCAGTTAATTCCAACTGGTGTTATAGCTGGCACGTCAGCCAGCGAATTGAAATCGTCACCTGCTACCTAGGGCAGTAAGTATAAATCGTTTTGCCTTAGGAAATTTGACTTGGTTACATCCTTTCCTTCAATTTAATAATTTGTCAAAAAAAACTTTAGTGCAAACTATATAAAAGCCCTTAAAAAAAAAAAGCAGGTTGCTATCAAGAAAGTTTCTTCCTTGCTAAATTTTTCCTGCCTACTACCACGACCCAGCAAAATTCAAATGCTATTTTCAATGCCTATTCTTGTTACTTTGTTCTTTTTTTCTAGTATTTAGATGCAAGACAAAATAGTTTTAACTTCAACAAGCAAACAGAAAGCCCTACATTTCTTTTGTGAGATACCCCAGTAGTCCAAGTGATCCACTTACGATCAAAAGGCATCTTCTCCTCTAAATAATTAACAGAATATACAGTAATGCACTGTTATGAGCATTAAACTCCTCCAGTGGTAGAAGCTTCAGCTTCAGTTGCCTTTTTATTCAAATATACACACACCACTTATTTTTCCCTACCTGGCCACACCAGCCCTAACAAAAACACAGATTTTCTTAGCACACACCCCTTCAAAGCAACCAGATGAAAAGCCATCCACTTTCGAGTTTAGAACTTTACTTTGGTAAGTTCAGAGCAGACTGTTACCAACTTTTAATGCCACACCAAGTTAACAAATTAAAAGAAATCCTGACACTACAAAGCTCTCAAAACAAAATTCACACTTCAATATTATACCTGAAATGTCCATGAATTTCATACCACTTCCACACCTTTAGGAAGGGACAAATGTATCTAGCTAGCATGCTGGGATTTCTAAGTTAGGAAAAGTTTCTTTGTGGGGCCCACATCCCCAGTTCTGTATTTAATGTCATGTAATTATTAACCTACATACTAGAAACATGACTGCATCCCAGAATGGACACAACTCCTCTACAGCCAGGGGGGTTTAGAACTGAAAAACACTTTGCTTATGAAACAGTGCGGTGCACAAAGCGAACCAGCTGATGCTAATGGCAAGTAGGAGGTAAACCCACATCTGCGTCTAGCAGGGCACTAACAACATCGCCCGACTGTTACAGACTCACAATACATGCCCACAAAATATCACATTTTCCAGTTTAACAGATGCACCTCCCACTCTTCCAAGAAAAAATAGAAAAAAAAGAAAAGAATGCATGTTAAGTGCTTAAGCTATATGAAGCTATCAAATTTATAGTCTAGTTTGTTCCTTACAACATTAGATGGTTTCAAGAGACAAATCCATGCAGCGTTTTAAAACACTTCAAACCACAATACCTCATTTCAATTTGGTTTGATTCTAAAAATCTTGATAACTTTCAAAAAGTAAATGCTATATGAACTTTTAATGCAGCTGTAGACTAAAAAAAATGTACATTATCCTGAAAATCTGCATTGCCTCAAGTAGTCTAGCTCCTTTTCAGATAAGGACACATCCATAAACTCAAACATTGCTAAGAATAACACTGACATTATGACTTCATATGGAAAATTACAAAAATTCTATTCGTTACAGAAGAAATGAAAATATTCTTCAAATTAAATTTAATGGAAGAATTATAAGCAATGCAGGAGCATATAACTTCCTAAGTTTTAACTAGTAGTACTAGTAACTTGTATTTTTTTTAACTAAAAAATTGCTTAAATAGTATCAAGATAAATTTAACACTTACAAACAAGCTTTTGACTAGGCAAATGATGAGTTACAAAAGGAACAACACAATGCAATCCCCAACAAAGTCCTATCAAAATCTAGGACCTGCAGAGCCTGCTTCTTGCAGAAACCTTTCCCACCACTGCCAGTTGTAGATACAGGCTTCAAATACAATTTTTACTTTGGGAGTTCTAACACACAGAGAATTGTGAATTTTATTAACATAATTAACCTCACAAATCACCAGCAATGACAAAAGGGTGTTTTTCTGTTTCATTTTTTCTGCTGTACTCATCACCAATACATTTCATGTTAATCACAGGAGATGGCTGCTGGGGTGACCCACTGCTTCCAAGAGCAGCTGAGTACAAGCTTCCCTTCCAATGCCACCAACTGAGAGCAATGAAGACTCCCCATGTTTCACACCAAAAATCCAAACCAGCCTCCTGCTCCCATTTCATGATGCTAAAATACCCAGTCTCGCCAATACAGAGTTAAAGATCCAGTCTGCATAAGGTGATGTGGAAAAATTATTACAAGCAAAATTTGCACTGGGATTTCGTAACACAGCATGAGAAGTTATAAACCAGATTAGTAATTGTTTTATCCCATTACACTCTAGCTATTAGACACACGCAGAAGAAATCAGCAAGACCAAACATGTTACACAGAAGAAAAGTTTCCCATATACCCTACCTAGAACTGCCACCAAATACAGCCAGAGCTACGCCGTTTTTAACAACAGCTTAAATTAGTTCCACAACCAAAGTATTACTTACTAAACACATTGTATTAAAGTAGTATTTCCTGCATTCTGTCACTTCACCTCTCTCCATTTTGTAGCTGCACATAGTTACAGTGACAAAGAACAGATGAAGGATACTACAACCAGACAACTGAACTCCTTCCTTATCTTTCTCCCCACACCACCTCTCCCTGTGTTCACACATCCTTCTCCTTATCGTGCAAGTCTGCAGCCCAGGAGGCCGTGTGCCCATTCACCACTCGTTCCTCAGCATCAAGGTTATGGTCAAGTTCTGGCGCTTCTAAAATTCACACCCTTTCCTTTCTGCCCAATATCAGCGTGCCCTGACCTTGCCATTCCTCCTCTCACATCTTGTCAAGCATCTGACACTTGCGCAACTTCTCTATTTCGATATTCAAGGAAAAAAAAACGAAACCGTTTTGACAATATAATACTCTCGCACCTCCCTCCTCCCCAGCCCCAAACCACTCCACCGAAACCCCGCTGTGCTGTAAATGCAATTCTTGCTTTTTATGTTTGCCTCCCAGGCCCAACTGTCAGTATTCTTTGTCTACGTTTTTGATCCGATTTTACTGCACTCCCCTCCTGCCTGCCTGTTTTTATATGCTTGCTATTTATATATTTTCTCTTTCTAGTGCTTTCACATGCTTGAAAGAATACATATTACACCACACACACATATATCTACTTACGTTGTACATTAACACACACATAAAAACGACCAGACCCTAAACCATAACCTTTACCCTTTCAGGAAACTCGATTCTGCAGTATCACCAGATCTCAGGGAGAAGGAAGAGGACAAGAATGATTACTGACACCCGTCTTGGCACTCTCCTTCGCCTTACCTGTTTAGGACCCCAACTGTCGTGCTGCACTTAAGTAACTGAAACTACGTATAACCTTCGGGATACTGAGTGTGTTTTCTGTTTTGGCAGGTACCCTGCATATTCCCTGATGCTCAAACAGTAAAGCGAGCAAACTATAGCCCTGTATGAACCAGCCACATTTCTCATCGTTCCATCAGAACTCAACAGAAACAGTTGGGATCAAGAGACAGGGAATCAAACATTTTTGGCTACTAAAGTAACTTCTCATGATACTCTGGTCGAGGGAAACTTAAGGGGGGGGTTTCCCTAACAATTCCCCAAGACAACGATACAGAACCTCCTCCGATAAAGGTACCAGGGACATCCAACTTGCAATACCTTCAGAACAAACTACAGCTCTACAATCTTTAGCTACACGGCACAACTGCCCTGCAGTTTATCCTCAGCCCCCGATTCTCTCTCTTCCTCTCCCTCTGCTCTCCAGTTTCCCTCGGTTTTCCAAACCGCTCGCTTCACCGCCGCGGGTCCCAGCCCGCTTGGTGCCCAGCGCCCCGCGGGGCTGGAGGGGGCTCGGGGCGGGCCGTCCCACGCCCGGGAGAAGAAAGAACCCGGGGAAAGGCAGCGGCGGCGCCTGCTGGAAGGGAAGGGGACGGAGGGAGGGGGGTCCCCGGCCCCTCCGCTCTAGCCGCTGGGCCCCGCGGAGGGGTTGCGGGGGGGGGGGGGGGCGGCGGGCCGGGACCGCCGCCTGCGGGAGGGGACGGGGCACGGCGGCGGCTGGAGGGCGCCTGGAACTTACGCAGCTTTTTCCACATGGCCCGGTGGCAGGCGATGAAACCCTTGCGCAGGGCGGCGCACACGGCGGCCGGCTCGGCGGAGCCGAAGCCCTTCTGCTTCTTGATGAAGCCCCAGAGGTTCTCCCAGGCGAACTGGGCCGCCTCCCGGCCGCCGTGCCCGTCGCACACGGCGAAGAAGGCCACGGAGCGGCTCGGGGGCCGGCCGGGGGGCAGCGTCCCCTCCTCGGTCGCCCGCGGGCCGGCCCCGCTCCGCCGCCCGCTCTCGCCGGGGGGGCCCCCGGCCGCCGCCGCTCCTTTGTGCGGGGGGCCCCGGCGCGCCTCGGCCAGCGGCTCGGGCTCCACCACGATCTGGGTCACGTCCTCCATGTATTTCCTGCCGCCCTGGTCGGAGAACACGCTCACCCCCAGCGAGTACGGCCCCTCCATGGGGCGGAGAGGTGCGGGGAAGGGGGGGGAAGGAAGGCTCGGCCCGGCGCCGCCCGCCCGCAGCCCGCTGCCCTCCGCGCTACTGCTGGGGGCGGCGGCGCCGCTGCTCGGCCATGGCCGCGGCCCCGCTCCGCGCCTCCGCCGCTCCCCGATCCCCGGCGGGGCCGCGGGCGCGCCCCGCTCCGCCCCGCGCTCGCCCGGAGCCCGCCGCAGCGCCCCCGCCTGGCCCGGCCCCGCCGCGGCGGAAGGGGCGGCCGGGAGCGGAGCCGCCCGCACCGCGCCCCCTGCTGCCCGCCGGGGAGCCCGGACCCCCCCCAAGGTGCTCGGGGGGCGCCTTCAGCTCGGGGCCGTGCAACTCGAAGCAGGGCGCCCGCAGCCCTGCGCGCTTCCAGCGGCGTTCCCAACGCCGTTGTCAAGGCCGCCTTCAGCTCCTGGAGACGCTTCTAAGGCGGCTGAACGCAACGCTGGGCCTCGCAAGAACCTCTGCGGTCACTAAAACGGAGACGACTGCTCGGCTCAAGCGCTGCAAGTACTTTTTTGGCCCAAGCACTTTGGATCTCCTTCCATTAACCACATCGGAGTCAAGAGGATTTAAAAATAGGAGACGTGTCGGCAAAGCTTTGCATTTCTAGAGCGCCTAGGGATTTGAAAACCTGTTACAAACATTAATGAATTAATCCGTGCTAATCCAGGGAGATAACTATCCCTCCCCTATTTTACAGGTCTTTATGCCATCAGATCAATCGTCAGATCAACAGCCAAATATAGAACCGAGAAATCCTGCTTTAAAAAAAGTCTGCCCATTACGTTTCAGAACAGAGTATTTTATAGAGGCACGCTTGCGATGAAATCTATGTTAAAGATGAGTAAAGTAGTTAAAGACTAATTTGAGCTTGATGCAATCCAAAACACTGCAACATAGCCTTATTTCCTTTCTAATTAACAGACAAAGCATGGTACATTGATTGCCAGGCCTGAAGCAGATCCTCTGCCACCCACAGCACAGCACACATACAGGGGTGAATAGATTTTTTTTTCCTACTCTGAAACAGACAGAGAACGAGGAAACTGACTCGAAACTATTGACAAGAAACTAACAGAATAACATCGTCCGATCTATTTCATCACAGGGACAACTAGAGTCTCACCATTGCTCCTGAAAAAATACAATATTTCTATTTCATAATTGAATAAATGTAGCCACTCTAAGGATTACAATGTAACATAGGAAATAATTTCCTACCCAATTTAGAGAGGAAAATCATAGGCTACTCCGACAGCAGAACCAAACAGACTGACTCCTACCCCATGCCCTATGTGGATATATGTATATATATCCTAGATAGTCTGATATTTGTGAAGTTAAGGGAAAAAAAGTAGTTCTGACAGAGGACTCTCCTATTCAAACTCCCAGGTATTTCTCTCTCCTATGTCCCGTGATGGGTTTGCATTTTCAGGTGGACTAAAACACCTAATTTCCACTGATACTAACTTTTACAATCAAGACAATTAACACCACATAAATAATACCTACCTTCATAGATTTTAATCAAATTACAATACGATTTTTTTTTTGCGTGTAACAACTACATTCCCAAGGCTGCCATTGGAAAACAACAGAACCACCATTTACAGGGCACACAACCAGCTGATTCTCTAGCCACAAAAACCTTTTTTTCTCCCTTATTTCCTCTTGAAGTTCTTTAGCTCACAAGAAGGATACAACTAAACCAGATACGGGTAGAAATAGGAACATGCATACAAAAGTTGAAGTTTCAGGGAGAAAAACATTTAATAAACACAAAGTTTGATGACACGTACCGCTGCAGTTTCCCTACTCCAAAACCCAAGTAACAAGAAATAATTGAAGGGCAAAATTTTTTCATGCATATCTCGCTCAGACGCAAATATTGGGAATGCTTTTTTATGGTTATTACTTTAATACTTAAAGGAACCAAATGGTAAGCAGAAATCACCCCAGTCCGAGAGCTATTTCAAACACAGAATATTCTAAAGTGAGGTTAAGTGGCTTGTCAATAATAAAAACTCATACATAAAGAATTGCAATTGTTTAACGGAAAATGGTTCTAAAATCAGATACTTGACCTTGACAATGGCTTATTCTCATTTTGGCTAACAAAAAATGAAATAAATTTATTTCAGAGTGGCTGTACAAGCAATTATTATTGCTTGGTCTGGCCCAACTAATTTAAGTCACTTCTCAAAATCAAACAGCCACAATTTCTTTTGTGGATCCAAAGTTGTTAGCTTATTTTTCTTTTATAAAAAACTGTAGTTTAAAAGAAAATCTCAGACAGGCTTCAATTAAATTAGTTGCATTCTGAAAAAAGAATGACACCATCTTTAGCCAAAAGCTGTTAAAATAGTAAAACAGATAAGCACCTGTAGTTTTAACCCAACAAGTCTGTCAGGTTAGCTGACATCAGAAGAAGATGGTCATAACTTCCATTAATTACTTTCTGATGTTCACTAATGCATTGTGTAGTTCTCTAGACAAAACATCACTGATCTCACTAGGGTATCCATTGAGGATTACCTATTAACAGGCTCAAAGCCTGCAAAAACAAAAAGGAAATAAAGACGCAAAGGAGAAAAAAGACGCACGAGCTCATGTGCCTGGAGTTCAAATACCAGAGAAAAGAGAGGCACGCTGAGACAGAAAATCCTAGAGAGAGCACTGTGCGCCAAAACACTGTATTACTCCTCACATGACACTTCCCGTGCAATTAAACGTTTTATAGTTCTACACTCAACCAAGAGAATAAATGAGTTTACCTTCTCTGTAGGAGGAGCAGGGAAGAAAGTTCACACAGGTACTAACATTTTTCACAGCAGTATGCCTTTCCCTCAGCTGAATCAGACAATAAAAAGAATTCACAAAGCTACGTTTAAATTCATCGTAACTACACATAACAAGACAGCGCTGGGTGGCCAGCATCCTGCCTTTTCTTCTAGTAGCATGCTTTAGAGTTGCATAACGTACTTTGTAAAAGCCATGACTAATTTTGTCTGACGTGAAAAATACAGAAGTATAATAGATCAGATGCTTAAAAACTCAGAACCGGAGCACAAGCTTAATAATCACAAGACACCAGAAATCAGCACTGCCCATCTGACTTCAGCAAACGCAAGTTCTTGAAGTCTCTTAATTTGTAAAGCACCTCAGTTAACTTTGGTGACTAACCTTCAAGTCTTTGTGCTCATAGACACACAATAACCTCTCCTTCCTCCTGCTCCTAAGCAAACTTTGACAACCTTTGGTTGCTATCAGCTTGGTTTCTCTTCTCTTGCAGCTCTTCCATAGTCTATACGGAATGTGTTTGACCAGAAAAGCAAAAGAAAAAGATCAAACCAAACAGTATCCACATTCTTAAAGCTTTTCCCTAGCCAATGAAGGAGTGCGGGACCTGACCATGCAAGGAGTTAACCTCTGAAGCTGATGGAGCACAATCTCAGTTTCTTCACATTCACTATGCCATAATGGCATTGCTTTAACATTTCTTCTGAAATGTGACTACTGAACTGATTATAGATAAAGAATGCAAAAACAAAAAAGTATTTATCTGGGTTGCAGTAAACATGAAAGCAAAAAAAATGCCAGCATTAAAAAAGATCTGACAAGTTCACGTGCATGCTCTGCATTTAGCTCTTGTTTTAGAGCAACAGTCTGTTATGCTGGCTCCTCTACAGTTTAATGATTTCCTGTTAGGAATTTAAAATTAGAAGCCTCCAACAACTTCCCCATAAACTATTTTCAAGGTTCCTTTAATATCCACATCAAGGAGATATAGAAGGTTCATATGTTATCCATGTCAGCTCACTTCCTTCCCACTTCAAAATAAGCACATTGCAAGAAAATCCAGCAGGTTTTTGTATTGTTTTCCTAGAACTTTTTCCCCTAATAAGTCCAGCCATAGTAATTAAAAAAAATAAAGGCTGTTCATTTACACAACCTCGCATTTAAACTGAGACAAAATGAGGACCACCAACCAATTCTGAAAATCCTAGTCTGTGATAGGTGATTGCTTAAGCCTTGTAAGAATCTAAGTTCTCCATCAATGAGCTGGCTTCAATCTTCAGCTACACCCATACTGAACTTCATCTATGTGAACACGGCAATTTCACAAACTGATTTTTGCGCTTTGACAAGTACCTTACCTTTAATGAAAACATGCAAACGCTCTTGCAGTGGCAGCACGTGAAACAGATTGGATCTTTTTCATCCATGCTTTCTAGAAATATATTCCTGCAAAACAGACATGGTATTTATTTAGTACTTCTCACCTATAGATCACAAACCATACATCACCGTTTATTCTTTTGACTCTGAAATGATATACTATAACTACTGCAATTACTATTACACCCCACTCACAAAACCATTTGAGCATCTGCAGGCAGACATCCCACCTCAGTTCCTCACTGGGTTGATGAAAGGACTCTCAAACTCTAATCACCACCTTTCCAACAAAAATCAGCATCTATACCTAACCAGCAAAAACACTTGTTATATGAATGCTTTCTAACTAATTTCAGATCAAAGCAAGTCAGGTGAACCTACAGTTGACTTAATCTGACTTCAGAACACTTGTGAAAAAAGCAGTAGCAAAAGAAGCAATCCTGCTGCTTCTCACCTAAGCTCTAACAAACATAAAGGTCCTACTTTGGCTGAAATAAAAATCTGCATACACAACTGAAGTAAAATATACCACCACTTTCCAATTTCCAACTCAGCCACAGAGTCAGAGAGAGAAAGAATACTTCTACTTCTTGTAGTGGTTTGCAGATTGAATGACTTGTTAGTCGTGAAAGCATGGTTTCAGACACCAATTTGGAAATGTTCACGTGAACAACCACCTCTGGCAAGGCAAACTTCAGCAACTCACCATTGTACCGAGATGGTAACTCTGGTAGCTCTGTACCTATAACTTGTTAGGATTTTTTTTTTAAGGTTCTGAGGACTGTTTTTGTAACATGGCGTAGCACAACACCAAGCTCCAACCACAATCTATCAAAATTATACAACCATCTTTCTCCGCAGATGTAAAATCTCTTTTGCATGAACTTCTACAGACAGAATTTTGATAACCAAGGGGTTGTTTGATCTCCAGGGACAGCTTTTATAATAGCAGACTATGATTAGATTTTCTTTATACGTTTACCCATTACATAGGCTCGTCTGTACCCCTATTCACTGCAATGATACACAGATGTACAGAGCCATTGCTCTCCATACGCGTTACATGTGAGTTGTTCAGATACCCAGATGCATCTTCAAAAGCTGAGATTACAGAAGACAGACTGACTGAATGCTTTTGCCTAAGCAACGTACATTACCATTTTGCTTTCAGACACAGACAGCATTTGTAAGCGTCCTTTAAATGTTTCCCTACATAAAAAAGACAGAAGAATAGAGAAAGATACCAACAAAGATAAGAATATCCATCAGAACCTTTGCCAGCAAGTACTGAAGTCAGAAAGATTTTCTAACATCTGCAACTACTAATAAGCAATCACATTAAAATAATTTACATATGTGAAGAGCACATCACTGAATGAAGCCAGTTTGCTAATAGGCTCACAGTACAGTTTAAGCAAATAAATCCATACAATGAACAAGATACCTCATAAGTTTAAAGGTGTCTGGAGAACTAAATAATGATTTAAGAAAACAGATTTTTTTAAGTAGCATGCTACTGTATGTTACTCAGAATGGTTATCTACTATCTCAACATTAAACACGCACTGAATTGACAGCTCCACCAATGCTCTATCCATGCTTTTAAGACTCAAATATGTATCTACAATAGAAGATTACCAAGTTGCTCACTAGATAAATATACTAAAACAGACAGTACTAATAAATCACAAGAGCTACCACATCCAAGTTGTATTCCTACCTAAAGATTAAAATACTTCAGCCATAAAGATTAATCCTCAGCCTCTATCAAAGTTAATTACAGACCAAATATATAACAATACACTCCAGAGAAAGTCTCTACCACATCTTTTCACAAAGATGTTTACTTCTTCCCCTTGAATAGCACGTAACACACCTACCTACATAAAATTACACAATAACAGGTGTATCCTGGCTAGTTATTTTTTAAGGCATAGTTACTTAAAAAGATAAAGCCTGTTGCTACAATGCTCTCTTGGAAATTATATTTACTTTAAATACAGATGTTACTTATTATCAGATTTTTTTACTCTATTTTAAAGCACAATAAAGAGCATTATAACTTCAAAAATTACCCTTTTCTAAGCACAATCAATACTTTTCTTTCAGAAAGCTGCCTTATCTACACCCTCCCAATACGCCTCCAGCTCCACCTTCTCTGAACTAGCTCTCTAGAAAGTAACTGAGGTAAATAGCCTCTGCCTCTTGGGGGACTAATTGCCAATAGAAACCATCTGTCTTTCTTCAATTGAAATAAAAACCACATGATCTCAGAAAATAATTAAAAAACACCTGAAAACACCAACAGGCAAAGGAGGATAAAGCAATCTTCTGTGGTCTGCTCGTACCATGCTCTTTTTACCCCATAACACTTCTTTCTGTAAGTAAGTGACTTACTTACATGAAGAATAATGCTCTCATAAAACTGGGAGGTGAGAGAGAGGGCAGCACTAGCACCACCTCTAGGATTATTAGAAACAGTCCCCAAAGTGAAGTGGTAGATGCTCCACAACCAATAACTTTTAAAATAAAAAAAGAATAAGCAGTAAGTCACAGTAGCCACCCTATGTTAGCTAGGCAAACCAAAATAAAAGTTCATAGGAAGAGAAATATTTCCCAGTCTAGTTAGTGTGTCTGGGATTTGGGAATTTTCTGACCACGGTTGTGATTAATTTTAAAAGTTTTAAAACTGCAGAATATTAACTGTGAGTAGATGGGACCACTGTGGTTTAGGACCACATTACAGCAGTCAAATCTGAGCATTAACTTAAGAGTGATATCAAAATCTACACCAAGTAGTAATCTCTTAGGTCTTGCCTGTATTTCACAGCGGTGGCTACATCACTGGCTACACACAGTGCAAGGCTGTTTTAGACCCAGTAATCTTAATTGCCTGTCCTGAAAATAGAGCATCTGTGGCCAAGAACTATCCAATATGTTCCTAGTGGCGTGTGCAAGCCCCACATGGAAAGCAAATTAAGAAGAAAAATATGCTTCAAACAGCATGATAAAGATAAGGAGATATTGACAAACTATAGTGGGGCCATGGGGTTCATTTAAACAGGGAAAAGGGTGTTTTTACCACATGGTAGCCCACAAGGAACACCGGGCAAGCAGGTGCACTTGGGGTATATTAAAAAACCCATGGCTTCCAAATAATGCTCACCTTGAGCTGCCCACACACCTGAAAGCCCCAGAAGGCCCAGCACCAGCAGCACATCACCGCGGGTTAAGCTGTAAATACAAATACGGGTCCCTTCCAACTCGGAATAATCTGTGATTCCATGAAATACCTCCGCTCACGGGAGGGCAGGCCGCGGAGCTCGGAGCGTGAGGGGGGCGCCCGGGGCCTCCCCTGAGGCCAGGTACGGGGGGTGCCGGGCCCGCTGCCCCCTCACGAGTAACTCTCCCTCACGAATAACTTCCTCACATAAATAACCCTCCCTCACAAATAACGCCCCTGCACCAATAACGCTCCCAGACCCCGAGGCCAGGGACCCCGAGCATTCCCCGGCAGCCGGGCCGCGGGTCATGGCGCTGCCCCCTCACCTCACGCTCCCCCCAGCGCCTCACCCCCGCCATAAACCCCGTAACCCTTCAGCCCTTAACTTCCCCTGGGCTTTTTCTTCTTCTTCTTCTTTTTTTTTTTCCAATCCTCCTCCACTCTCCGCCCCACATTCGTTCCCTCGCGCCTCCCCAGCGCAGGCGGATCAACCCCTCTCTCCTCAACCCCCCCCCACCCCACCCTTCCCTCTCCCCCCTCCGCCATCCCTTTCGCCCTGCGCACCCCAGCAGCGTCCGTCCTCCCCTTCCCTCCCTCTTTCCCTCCTTCCTTCCTCCTTTCCCTCCCTCCCGGGGCCGGGCGGCCGCGCAGGGCTGCGGGAGCGGCGGGGCGTGAGGCGGAGCGGGGCCGGGCTGGGCTGGGGGGAAGGCGGCTCCGCACACGCAAGATGGCGGCGGTGGAGCTGGAGTGGGTGCCCGAGACGCTGTACAACACGGCCATCTCGGCCGTGGTGGACAGCTACGGGCGGGCCCGGCGCCGGGACATCCGCTCGCTGCCCGAGAACATCCAGTTCGACGTGTACTACAAGGTGCGGGGGGGGGGGAGCGCCGGGAGAGGTCTGGGCCCGGCTGGGCCTGGGGGGAGATGAAGGAGGTGGAAGGAGAAGCGGCCTCCGGGGGGGGGGGGGCCGGGGGGAGGAGGAAGGGGACGGGGGAGCCGCAGCCGGCCTGCCCCACGCAGGGCGGCTCTGAGGGGAAGGGGCGCGGGGCCTCGCCCCCGCGGTGCTGCTCGGCCGCCGGGCAGGGCCCGAAGGACGTGGGGGGGGGGACGGAGTTGAGGGCCTGTGAGGGGGGGAGGCTCCGGGGGGAGGCTCCGGGGGAGGCTCGGGCAGGGCCGGGCCTGTGGAGGTCGCGGGGGCTCCTGTGGAGGGCTCGGGAAGGGCCCGGCCCGGCCCTGCCCTGCCCTGGGGGGCTGCGGGGTGAGGCCCCCGGGGTGGGGGACGTGGAGAAGGGGTAGGGGCAGGTTGGGACCGAGCGGTTTGGGTTGGGGGGTGTTTTCGGTCCACTTTCGCCCCCCCTCTCCCTTTATTTTTCCTCTCTTGGAGAAGGTGATATCTGGTAGAAGGCGCTGAGTTTGCCATGCTCTCGTACCTTTAATGATCTGGTGGGAACCAGAACTGAGACTCTTTAAATGGTAGAGCTTGTTAGCTTCAAACCTTTCTTTCACGCGGTGGCTATTTCTCATTCAGCTGCCTCCTCTAAAATATCCAGAGTTAGAGGAAAAGGTGTGCTAAGATGGTCCATTAATTTCTATTGTCCACTAAATAGGTGCTTCATCCATCTACAGGAGCTGCTGGAAAAGAGCATTTGTCAGGAGAGAAACAGTGTGTAAGAGCTATGGAGGCGGATAACCTTTCTTTCCTCTGCCAGTAAATTTCTAAAAACCTAGGATGTGCTAAATGAAGTAGTTTTTCAGATGAGTCCTTATGAACCAGGAGTAGTGGCCCATCCCATACGTATGGAGTAACGGTATTTAGAAAGATGTCTAAACTTCACTAGACAGAGAAACTGTTTCTATGGAGTTGAAATACACGTTTTCTGTATGTTAGGCATTACTTGCCTTCTATAGGTGTTGAGAAGCATGGGAAATCTTCATATGAACATGCTCACAGAAGATGATGATGGGGTTGAGATACACCAAGTATTAGATAAACACTAAAAGTACGGAACTAATAATGTGGAAAAACATTTTGAGGTTTATTTTTAGCTGTTCATAGGTATGGCCATTGACAAGTAAGCTTCCTTGACACTGTCTTGACATTCATACAGAAAAAGGGATGGTTCTCTAGGGCTTTAAAAGCACAGAAAAAGAACTCCTTCAAATGATGGAAATGTCTAAGTATATGTTATTCCCAGATTGTTTAAAAACTCATTCACAGGTGAGCTAAATAGATCAGCGACTTCCTGTACTTTTATTAGCACTCTTCAGTGGTTGCATCAGTTCATATTCATTTGAAGTTATTTCATAATGAAAAATAAACCAGCACTACATTTGACTTCTAAAGAGACTTTAATCTGTTCTGATCATATACCAGTGGTACATCATCTTGTTCAGGAGATGGTAACAAACATGCGAAGTACCTGTCCTCAAAAATACTGGTTCTGTTGTACTAACCACACATTCATATGACTTTGGCGGTAATTTGCTTTTCTTTTTTTCCTTTTATTTATGAGTTTTACAACAGTTTGATCTGAATTGTATAAGGTGCACCTCTATTTCTCATAAAAGTATGTATCTATGAGATGTCCAAATACAGAATAACTGAAAGCAGGTTACACAGTGTAGCGAGTATCTTGCCAGTGCTGCCAATGGCAAGGTGGTCTTCCATGTCTTCACTTCTTGTATTTTGTACCTTTTCTATGTTGGATAATCTATCCTCTTTAATAGTCGCATTTAAATTAGCTTATGCATAAATGTGACTAAATCTTGGCTGGGATGCTGAAAGCAAGTCTGCAGCCCTGACTAAATGGTGCTCCATGTGCAGAGATGTCTGCCTTCAGTGAGCATCTCAAAGCACAGCCCAGATAAATCTTTTGAAACAGTGCTTGCATTTTTCTATGCACCTATGCAACACTGAGTACTGGTTCTTGATGGCTGCAGCAATACAAAGGACATCAGTGAACCAGGTTGGAATGAGCACTCCCATCCCACCTTTGAACAATCCCCTTCCCTGTTTCGAATGGTGCTTGTTTTGCTTTTTTGTTTCAGAGCATCATTACCAGGCTTTCCAAGTTGATATTGATATTAAACACCATTATAGGTGGGGGAGGTATGCTCAGTGCATCCTGACAATGAGTTCTTTAAAGCAGAATTTCCAAAATCACTAGTAGTCTTTAAAAGAAGACAAACTAGAAGCCTTCTCAGTCTTTGTTCTGACTACGTGTTGGTGGCTGCCCTGTTGAAAGGGCGTCAATTTGTTAGTATAGTACAGAATTGTATTTTTTTTAAATACAGCTGAGGAAAATTGGTGGGTAATGTAGAACTTGTGAAAATAGCTGCATTCAGACCGTGAAAAAGAAGGAGAATTTTTCTGTGGTTATTGATAGGAAGTTTTTTTCAGTCTCACATCTAACTTGCAAAAAATGCTTTGTTATCTAGGTGTTATTTGCAACTTGTGATATCGGAGAAACTGCCACCCGCTTTGTAAAGCGAAAAGGTAGCAGCACCAGTCAGACTTTATTTTGATACGCACTGTAGATGTTAATTGGCTGTGGCCATATAGAACTATTTTTAACATGTTCATCAGTATGGACACTTGAAATTAGCATTTGCCAGTCTTGATTGCACAGTTTGCTAGCTTGCTTACATTGGTTACAGGATATCCTGGAAATTTTCAAGTCTGCGTTTGTGCTAAGAAAAATATAAATGTCTTATCGCATCTGTATTTTGAAGAGTTTAATAACCAGTATTGTCACAAGTAACACCTGCATCTGGAAAAAAATGTGCAAACATAGAGTATTTTGTTTCCTTAGGATCTTTGCCAGGCTTATGTATATCCTGGTGGTGTTGTTTCCTAGTAAAAGTAGTTCGTTCTTTTTTTTTTTTTAAACTGGAGGGGAGGTCCAACTTTCAGAAACCAAAGGAAGAAATATGCTGAATCTCAGTTAAAATGTGAGAATCATGCCTGGCAGCTGGGCAGCATTTGTAAATGTCAAACTTTTTAATAAAAAGTGACAACTGGAATAAACAGAAAGTCCTCAAAAAAAAAAAAGATTTTCTTTTGTGGCTTGTCAGGGAAAGGATGGTCTTTTGAGGGAGCGAGTTCTTCCAAATAACCGAGTTTTTGACAGAAATAAGACATTGAACTATGTAGTCCAAAGACTGTTCACTTACTGTCGTATGCAGAAGTTAGTTTTTTTCCGCCATGCCTCAGCTTTATATTCTGTTACGTGTAATTATCTTTTATTTTGTTGATTCTCCTGGTATATTTGAAGGCATACTGCCTCACTAGTCTTAGCGTTCTCTTTCGTAGGTACTTGTTGCAGTTACATGCTAGCAAGCTAATCTTGGATTTACACAGGATAACAGGAGTTTCATCCAGCATCTAATTTCCTTTTGAAATGTCTGTTCCGGATTGTGCTGTTATTTTTTTTTCCACATTGATTTTTCTTGAAAATCATTTGGGTCCAATGTTCTTTGGATGTTTTCTGATGATATCATTAACCACAGGAACAATTGGAGATGACAAATTGTCTCAGTCAGTGCGGACCCGTAACCTTTAGAAATTGCACTGTGCTAAGTTGTTTTGTATTAAAATTTTTAGGCAAAATCCAGAAGGCTATAATCATGCTTTTTCTGTATTTTCAGTGGTCAATAAAACTTCCGGAGTGCTCCCACCTTGATGTGGGTCAAAATACCGATTTTGAATTTACATCCCGATAGCTCCAACTTCTGGATAATGTGTAGCCAGAGCATTGTCTCTTCCCTGTATTCCGGTAATCCGAACAAGAGCAAGTACGGCTAATAAAAGCTCTTGCATCGCATCTAGTTATTCTTTGAATGAAACAAAATGAATAAACAGGAATTTGCTGACACTTTGCAACACACAATAGAGCGTCCGTTCTCTGCATTGCAGTAGAGACTGCTTTTACTGATGAAGAGTGATTATAAGCATCTTTTCCATAAGGTCAGAGTAAATCTGGTTTGTCCCTCATATTCCTGGGTATGTGATGAGGGAGGAAAGGACAAGCTACCAATGAAATGAAGTGTAGCTGTACTTCTTTAGTTTGAACATCTTTGTGACCAGAGGAGTACAAACAAGGTCATAAGCAAGCAATGTATCTTACGAGGCAGGCCAGAAATCCAGAGCAAGTGGGTCATATTTTGTAGGGCTCCTGGCTGTGACTGACCAGTGTGACTTCACCAGGCTTAATTAAATTAATGCTGCTGTGCTTCTAGGGGTCAGAAATAAATATGTATGTGGGAACCAAACGTGGTTTCCATATGTGTGCATGCATACAGGCGTTCTGATCACCTGCTTAGACTTCCAGGCTGGTGCATGCAATAGGACTTCCCTGAATACTGTTTGGATTAAATCATGTTTATCACCCTCTCTTTAAATTAAGACCTCCCACTGAAGGAGAAGCACCATGTCATGAGCTTTTTTTCCAATGATTATTGCTCTTTTATTTAATATGTCCCTTGTCTGTAGTCTAAATTTGACTTGAACTGAACCATCCTACCTTACGTCGTTGTTGGTTTGAAACTCCTTGCCTTTGCTTACCCTTTTTCTAATTCTTATTATTTAGTTTGCTCTTTATTTTTTTTCTTTTTGAACCTCCGTGTGGCATGTTTTCTGATCCTAATGTGGATTCTGGCTTCCGTGTTTTTTTTCAGTATCCTTGTTAAATGTTGTACACTAGAACTCAGCATAATTCTGGTAATGAGGTCACATGAACAAAGGTGTTCAGCTGCTGCTGAAGCAATAATTGCTGTTTCTACTTCGTTTCATTCGTACTGATTTAACTTTAAATCAAAGCAAACTGGATAGAAAAAATAGGGTTTCCCTGCTGTGGAGGAGAGTCACATGAATGTGTGACTCTAAGGTTTGTACTTTACACAAAGTGTATGAGTTCTGTGTAGATGTGAAATAAAAAAAAAATTGCTGATGTGATACAGGAAGAAGAGTGAGTTGGAAGAAGTGAAGTGCGCTCTGTGTGTAAGGCTATAAGCTCAAAAATTATCTGTTAATTTAGGCTTATTCAGTAATGGTCTTTTGTTAGTTGTTTATTTTGCTTGAGGTTCATAAAGATCAGATTCTAATTAGAAATATGTTTTCAAATACATGAAGTTTGCCTTTTTATGCCCTGAACAATATCACATTGAACTAGACTTGTCCAGATGCTTTGAAGAAGGTTTTGAAAATGATTTAAGAGTCCATGTACCTACATTTCTAACTGATTATTTTCTAAGCCTGTCTGCCACCTGTCCCCTTGGCCTTTGAGTCATTTGTCAACAGATTGATTCAGTGCACTAATGATTCCTAAAAATCTTTCTTCCTTCTGTGTTAAGTAGGGGAGAAAGAGAGAGAGGGGGATTACAGCCAAACTTGTTTCCTAAATACTGATTTTGTTGTTTAGGTATGCAATCCTTCCTACATTTAGCATGGTATTCTACAGTACGTTATTGAACATTGCTAAACTTGCTGGGGAGCTCCTTGCAATTCTTTGCATCTTTAATTCTTACCAAAATGTCCGTATTTATTTTTCAGACCTCTTCCAAACTGGAGCAATAGGAGCATATTTTTCAAATTGCATGCACTACAGTCCTTCTGGAGGGTCCTTTTACAACTGGTTAGAATTAATCTCCATCTGCTATTAAAATGTGGTTAATTTTAAAAAGTTAATTGTGTTTTTAGGTTTAGATCAATTGTTTTCTCTTGTACCCAGTGAAACAGCCAAGAATGCTGGTGATACTAATATTGTATCACTTTCTCTGTTATGTTATGGCTTTGCTTTTACTGGTGGTGTAACATCTTTGTCTTTATTTTTAGGGGTTTGCTAGGAAGCAGTTAGAGCTCAGCTTAATCTATTGAGAGAGCACTCTGACAAGAACTTTAACAGAATTATATGGGCACCATGGTGTGATAACAGATAAGTTACAAGTTAATGTTACCAATATGTTTAGTTGGGGACGCTGCTGTATGTAGCTTTTGAATGCTTTGGAGAATGTGCTATGGGTTAAATGTAAGCCTTAGCTCCTGAAGGAAGATCATGGTGGTTTTCTCATAGCTGTGCAGAAGAGTTTGACTCTGCACATCTGTAATAACAAGGCAACACATTAAACTTAGACTTCGGTTCATGTCTTCAGTGCCAGAATTGACGTGTCACTTTGAGCTGTTCAAGTTGGAAGTCATACTGTAGGCTCTTACTCAATTTTCTGTAGGTTTAAAAAAAAAAGAAATCTCTGTTAAGCTCCAAATAGGTTAAGTTTGTGTCTAAAAAAAATGTCTTCCTTCTTAAGAAATGAATAGTTTTTCTGAAGTCCAAACCTCTGCCGTTCTTGTCAGGGCATGTTTTTCTTGAATCACTATTTTGTTTTGTTTTTTCATGTTATGTAGCAAGGCTTGTGGTCAGGAATTCTGTCTCTCTGGAGCTTTAACAAGAGAATCATTTCTTCAGTACTTGCAACTGCTTCTCAATGAGCAAACGAGTGTTACTGAATCTACTGGAATTGCTTCACAATTTCACAGTTTGCTGTATACTCACTATTTCCATGTCAAATTTTGTTTGAAAATATTGCTTTAACAGCTATAACAGTTTAAAGAGACTTCAAGCTGAGTTGGTTCCTCAAATGCTTGCCAACGTGTTGAGGCAAGGGGTGAATAGTGTGGTAAATATTCCAAGGATACTGTATTTCTGGTTATACCAGGAAAAAATGTTGGTTGTTTTTCAGATCCTAGAATGGTGCCTTGAGCACTCAGTGCTCATCTCAGAGTTGGGAATAGCAACGTGCAGATCACAGGCTTGGACCTTTGGGCCTGAAATAATAGATGTATCAAAAATGAGGATGTGGTTCGGGGCTCCCCCCACAACCAGGGCCTTTTTTCTTTGGGAATTTAAGAATCCCATGTAACAGTGGGCACATTACGACAAATGTTTATAGAACTTCATAAATATATTAATTTTAAAAGGTCATATTGGAGTTAACATTTGGTAAAGCAGTGTCAGAGTAATCACTGGGATTTTTAGTTAGCACTGCAAAGTGATAAGGGGAAATGACGATGTACTTGGTTGAAAACCTAAATATTGAACATACGCTAGTCCTTCTGACCGAGTCTTGGTAAAATAACTTGGTGTTAAGTCTTAGTTTCTTCTACAAATGATCTCATTAATTGTTGATAAGATGTCTACCTTCAGTACTGGAACACTAGACAAGATACAATCTGTTTCGATAGTGAAAAATGTTTTAGGTATTATGTATAATAGTTACCTTTAGAGGGTTGTGTGGAGAAAATGAGACTGCTTACCATAACAGTAGTTTTCTAATACACAGGTCTGGATGGTCTTTTGCTACCAGAGAGAATATAGCTTCAGAAGAAACTGATTTGTTTGAAGTACAGGGACATGGCACTGTTTTATCTGAGGAGTAGCTTTGCACGCAGACTTGTTCTGTTTTTTAAAGGACTTCCTTTTTTTCCAGTGAAATGGATGACTAAAAGGAAAACATTCATTTCTGGCAATTGACATTATTAGGTCAAAGTATTTTTGAAGGTTTTTTTGTAGGTTCTGTTGGTAAAATAACAAACTTACTGTGCTGTAAAATCAATGTCATGTGCTTTTATAAGGACAGTTAACTAAAACTAAGTTTCTGGCTGGGGGAGATGTTCTCGCATGCTTTGTTTGAACACGAATTCATCTGCTTCCTGTCTTTGTGGTTAAAAAGGCAAGCAGATATAAGACGCTTATAAAGGTTTTTTAAGAAATTATTAAAACTCAAAGGGGAATGTTAAAGTTTTCATTAAATTTGTGCTTGTACTTGAACATCTCTAGCATGTTCCCTCAGCTTTTGCGTACAGAGTGAGGGTGCTGCTCACTCACACGGCACACGGAGTCTTGCTGCCGACACGCGTGTCTCAGCCTTGGGCAGTGTGTGTTCGAATGCCTTCGTGTGTAGATTGAAAAGTGGGGTTTGCTGAGTAACTGTTAAGAGTGCAACGTAGCAGTGCTTTACCTGCATGCTCCTGATGGCGTGAAACGTTACTGTATAATCTGTTTGGTGTCAGATCGTAAACTGTAGTGTCCTGGTCCTGCCTCCCGTAGTGCACACACGGAACAGGACAGAAATGGACCTCAAATGGCCTCTGTTGAAAGATGCAGCATCTAGAGAGGAGTACTTGTGAGGCATGAGATGCTGGTTTCTCCTTTTCCCCATGGAGCTACTGCCTTGCAAAAAAAATAATTAATATTAAGGACTGGGGCATGTCCTAGAACACCTAAAACAAATAACAAATGGTTGTACTGGAGCAGTCCTGTGTAATCCGGTGCTGTGCTTCTGACAGGAGCAGGGGATGGGTATATGAGTATGGCAAGTCTATAGTAGTGCTTTCTTTGATTATGTACCCAGCTTTCAGTCATTTGTGGTTCAGGGTCTTTGATATCAGGATTTAATAGCCTGCGATGGATTTTTCTGCTGTATATTTGTACAGACACTTTCATACCTACGTAAATTCTTAGTATTTACAGCATAATGTGGCAGAAAGTTCTGCAGCTTAACTATGCGTTGCATAAAGAACTGTCTCCATGGCTTGTTTTTTTGTGAGCAAGCCAACTGATATATTTGCTTATCTGCAGGTGAAAATCAGTCTGTAAATAAAATTAGCCGTTGCTTTTAATAAATTCACAAACAGATTCGCATGAATATTCCCATTTACTCAAAGATGAATTACTCGTGTAAGCTCAGGTATTAATGGGGTCAGGGCTCATGCCTGTGTTTTGCTCTGGGTATTGGTGAGTCATCCGTTGCAGAACTTGTGTTTTTGTTGTTGTTGTTATTGTTTCTATATATAATTTTATTTCTGTATCCTCTGTTCTAGGGGCCTGCTCAAGTTTTCTAGGATCACAATAGATTATTTGAATATATGCTTTATGCTTTGGCTTTGGATTTCCACTTACAAATATTCTAAAATAATGCTGGTTGCTAGATTCTGTGTAATTTTTAAAATGTTTTCAAAGCATCTGGTATCAAAGAAGCTATTCGTTGTAATTCTTGATAACGTGGGGAGTTTTTTGGCTTTGTTTTCCAGCTGAGGTGTTGCGGTGTTTTGATGATGCAAGTGAATATAGTGGACGTTTGGAGAAAGGAAGAAAAAAGTGGACAAAACCAACTTGAAACCACATACAGAGCTCTCATAGCTTGTGTTTGTTCAGCTTTTAACGCTAAAGTTGTGCTCCTGTGTGGAGATCGTGGAACTGTTACTTTTTAATATTTACTCTGCTCTGTTTCAATACTTTGAAGTCTAGGTTTCATCATAAGTCATCCTTGTGTTAAATTTCCCAGGAGAGTGCACGGTCTTAAATTTTTAAATATATTTGTGTCTTTCTTTCAGCTTTACCAACAGGGCCGATTATGCCAGCTGGGTAGTGAATTTTGTGAACTAGAAGTTTTTGCGAAGGTGCTACGAGCTTTAGATAAAAGGTAAGTATCTTAATATTTTGTTAGTTCTCATTTCAGCTCTTAGCCCTTGATTTGGGTTTTAAATCTGGAAAAGGTCTCTAATTTTCTTGGGTTTAATAGCCCATGTGATAACCATAGGAATACCCCTTCAGATTTGCAGAAGGGCTTCTAAGGTACAGTGTCTCTTTCTCTGTCATAAAATAAAACAGTTGTAACTTCCATGCAAATACACCGAGTCGTCTGTGGTGCTTGGTACTCAGATTGCTTTCTTTTTCTACTGTGCAGTTTGTGCTAGCCGTAAGTCTTGTGATTGGTTTCACTACTCACCAATACCATGCCCTAAAAGTTTTTAGACCTGCGGGTGTTCACTTCTATTACCACATGCAGTGTATGCTATGTGTGTAAATTATACGTGTGTTTATCTCCGTTGTTGTGACTGTTCTTAATCAGATGAGCGAGATGTACAGGCCAGTCAAAATATCTGTTTCTTTAGGTTGCAGTTAATCCTAGGGGAAGGGCTATCAAACTGATAGGATCGCCCCAGTTTACAGAGTTTTCCTGTCTTTAAATATTACCACTCTGTATTATTACGATCAGAACTTGACTTTTTTAGATCAAATTATTTGTAACCAAAATAAGCTTTGTGTCTTCAGACATATCTCCCTTGCCTTGTTGCGTGTGTGATGTTAATGGGTTCGTCACTGCTCATTTATCTGCAATTTCTGTGGGAGATGTGGGGCAAGGGCGGACTTTGAGGCTTCCCCCCCTCTGAGATTTAGCTGAAAATGTTTTCCAGTTCTAACAATGTGTGGATAGTCTGTATATCGCTTACACTGGAGGGTGTCCTTGTAAAGAACTTTGTGTACACTCGTTCTATTTGTTGGCTAATCCAACAACTGTAACCCATTAGCCTTGAGATTGACAATTATTCTGTATTCATCTGGTTTTGGTTTGAGAGAAGATCGGAGTTATTTCTTTGAATCACTACTCATTTGAATTCATGGCACTCAAGAGACAACTGACTGCAGTGTTTTAAAAACTTTATGTATAACTAAATTATGTTTTCTTTTGTTTCAGACATCTGCTTCATCACTGTTTTCAGGCTTTGATGGACCACGGAGTAAAAGTTGCTTCTGTACTGGCCTATTCTTTCAGTAGACGGTGCTCCTACATAGCAGAATCGGATTCTGCTGTAAAAGAAAAAGCAATCCAGATTGGTTTTGTTTTAGGTAACTGATGATAGGCTGTTAAGTATGATACTCTTTTCATTCAAGCTTCAGTTAAGCTAATGCTATTTTTTTCTTTTTAGTATCTGTAACTTTTTAAAATAATGCGTATATGTTTGGAATATAAGTTTTAGAAAGCTACTTGGTGTCTTAAATATATTGGACTTAAATGTCTGAGAATTTCAGGCTGCTCTCTGCTTTTTGAATGTTTGAGATTTAAAATTTGCAGGCATGATGCTTAATACTAAGATTTTTTTTTTCTCCAGGGGGATTCCTATCAGATGCAGGCTGGTATAGTGATGCTGAGAAGGTATTTCTTTCCTGCCTTCAGCTGTGCACCCTTCATGATGAAATACTTCATTGGTTTCGTGCAGTAGAATGCTGTGTAAGGTGAGCTCACCTTTTTTGCCTGAGAAGGAGTTTTGCATTGGTGTTTGCTGAAATTACATTTAGTACAAGAATAATTCACCAAATATGAATGATAAAAATACAGTTGAGCAGAAATAAAAAGAAAACATACCTTTCCTGATAATAGATTCAATGTGTTCGTGAGCTATTTAATTATGTAGTTAGGTAAATTCAGGTGTCTAGTTCTTGTAGATGCCTTCAGCCACAACTTAAGCATTTGGAAAATAATTTGTTTTTAGGAGGCATTTAGTTTTTGCACCTGGCTGGTTTCACAAGACCTGTAGTGGGGTCTGTTCAGTTAAGATCCCCTGCTCTTACATTCACGTACCTAGATGTGTGATGCTGATACAATCTGCAGCAAGTAGCCAGGTTGTTTTCATTGGTGATGCTGTGACTGACCTCTTCTGTGTGTTACAGCTATGGGCTTGAATACCGATGTGCTAGTAAGCATAGTTAAATTTGAGATTTATATTTTTTTTAGCTGCTGTAATGAACAACAAGGTATCCTGTTTATCTGAATGTAGACAAAAATATCATTTTGGAAAACTGCTCCAACACAAAACTGCACCTCGTTTGTAGTTGGGTAAATGAGAAGTAAATAGGTTTGCCAGTAGCTGCTTATTTTATTTTTTTTTTTTCGGTGTTGGAGAACAATATACAGCCCACACAGTTGTGGATAAAATATTTTCATTTTGTGCTAGAAAAAACATCCATCATTAGAACGATTTCTTCTGAACTGGAGCTGTTAATTCTGTTTGGGCAGAGACAGCCATTGTTCTTGTAATGGAAGCTGATGGCCTGCATGTAACATTAAGTCACTCTGGGCAACAGTGTGAATGGAGAGATACTGCTGTATGTGCTGGCATCTCCCGAAGAATTAAATGACAGCACAGTTAAGTTGGAAATGTATCAAATAGAAAGAATTTGAAACAATTTCAGAAGTGCTAAGTACATAAATGCTAAAAACCCTTTTGTGGGAGAGACCAGTAATTGTACTCAGCTTCAAAGTCACGAGGTAGTAAGATAAACTTTTTGTTGTTACCATCTAATCCCTAATGTAGAATAACTTGTTTGAACCACTTGAATAACTTGTTTAAGTCCAGCACTTGAAAATACAATGCTCTAAGAAGTGGCTTTTTTTATTCTGGAACCTAAGAAGTCCAGTCTCCAGGGGTTTAATTAATGCACTGTATTATTAATAGAATGCAATTTAAAAATGTAAGCCTTTGTTATCTAGACATGATTTGGTGTTTCTTTGCTGTACTAGCACTAGTAAATTATATGAGAAAACTCAAGAATGTGATTTGGGATCTCTTATACAAACTTTTATACTACTTCCTTGCAGGTGTAGTGCTCCTATTGGCTTGATTTCTTTCATTTTTTTATCATAATAAGGCACAAATATGTAATACAAATATATGGTTCTCCCACATCATTGTTTCACATTTTGCTAATTCTTTTTTGGTGTTTTTAGCCTTACCAATGTGTTGTGTAACCCTGTGGTTGCTGTTTATTATGCTATTAGAGAATGATTTTACTCTAAAGGCCAGCATTGCAGACATTAAAGAAGATTTGAAATTTTTAGCTTAAAGGTTATAAAGCGTTTATGTCTTGTCTTTATCTTCTAAAATTCCTTTGGATTAATAATGGAATTTTTGTTACTCAAAACTAGATCATATTTAAAAAAACAGAAAAGCAAAAACCCCCACAACCCTTTCAGTTTATCTGAGGGATTGGGTTAGGATTAGCTTGGTTTCTGGTTGGTTGTTTTTAGACGCTGCCGCTGAAGCACCAAGGTACTGGATATTGTCTTTCCCATGTGCATATGTAAACTGCAGTACTATCGCCACTCACATACGTCATTACATGAGATGTGGGCTTCGTGTTTTTGATGTTAGATGGCAGCTCCTGAGCAGCTCAGTAGTTGGAATAGTTTCCTCTCTTTCTGAAAACTACAATTGCTTTGGTTTTTCTCTCCAGTTTATTTAAAATTCCTGCCTTTATTGCGTCTAGATAGTTTTCTGCTGCCTGTGACCAAGAACACAATGCATTTCTGCATCATGTTTAGTTCTTAGAACTTATTTAAGGAAAAATAATTGTCTTTTTTTTTTCTCTGGGTTTTTGTCACAGTGTTTCTCCTTGGAAAGCTGATGTTTGTTTACTTAGCATGTTTCAGGGGGTTTCTGAAGGTCTTTTCCTTTGATCATCTCTCTGCATGGCTAATATACATCTGCTCTGTGCTTGCCTGCCAGTCCCTGCTTGTGAAAATGTCAGCTTTATTTCTTTTCTTGTTGATGTTTGATTGCATGATACATTTCAATCAGAAAGTATTATGGGTAGGCTGAATTTATAGGGCAAATTTAAATGTATTACCTTGCTGTTGCAGGAGGCATAGCTACAGTAACTTAGAAATTTCTACTTAGAGTAAATGCTTACAGGAAACAAGTTTAAAGGAGAGAAACATTTGGTCTAAAACATAATTGATCTTGCCTTCCTCTGTAACAGTTTATTGGAAGATCTAGCTTAATGTATCATAAAAGGTATAAAATATTGCACAATGCATTAGCTCGTGTTTCCTGAATTTAGCCCCTCTTTGCAGTACAGAATGAATTTTACAAAAAATAAAATATAAAGCCACAACCAAAGTGGTTTGAGCACTGGATATACGATGATTCATCAACGTGGAAAAAATCATTTGACGTTTCCAACGGTAAAAATTCTTGCTGTGCAAGATGCAAAGCATGGAGTACTGAAGCAATATTCTGTAAACAGTTCTTTTGTATTACTGAATTCAAACAGTGATAGCCCAGTTGTATTGTAAGTATAATGCCAAATTATAGATCAGTGATACTGCTGTATAATGAAATGGTTTATTCAGACAGTGTTTAGATGATCTCTCTACATCTTCCTAAGGTTGCTGCACGTTCGAAATGGTAACTGTAAATATCACTTGGGAGAAGAAACGTTCAAACTAGCTCAGTCTTACATGGACAAGCTTGCAAAACACGGTCAGCAAGCAAACAAAGCAGCACTCTATGGGGAGCTGTGTGCACTGCTTTTTGCCAAGAGCCACTATGATGAGGTGAGTGGGATTAGTTTGTTTTTGTTTTACTTCAGGAAACTGATTATGAAATCTGCTAGGACTTCCCATGACTGGCTCGCTATTCCTATTGTATTTCTCCTGATCGTTTTTGGTTCTTGTGTGGCAGTGCCAGAGGAATACTTCATTTACCAGCTGATTTCTGTGTGTTCTTATTTAGTCTACAAGCTCTTCATTGTACTTTAACCAACGTTAATAATCTATCACATGTAATTTCTGAGTATATTTTGGTTACCAGGAAATGACATTACAAAAAGCTTATTTTAATAGGTAAAAATGAATCGGAAAGCACAGATAGCACTTCTTTGCAGCTAGTTTAGAAAAACTGCAACTTCAGTGTAACTGCTGCATAAGCTGCAATTTTCTTTTAGCTTCTAAATACACTGACTAGGAAGCTGTTGTTTACAATAGGAATTGTAAGGATTACTTAAAGGCTATTGAATACTTTTTTCTCTCTAGAATACATTGCATTCATTGTAATTATACAGAACTTAGACTAGTGTAAAATACTTACAAGTTCAATTACTAAGCTTAAGAGGAATCTTTAAGTTGGCCTTCTCAGATTTAGCTGAAAAAGCTTTATCAAACATAAGCAACTAAAGAGCATTTTTTAAATTTTGTAATGTAAATGATCAGTGTATTTTTTTAGAGCCAAGTAATGAAATTCCAGATTAAATATGTTGGTAACTTTGTTCAACAGGCTTATAAATGGTGTATAGAAGCTATGAAGGAGATCACAGTTGGCCTGCCTGTAAAAGTAGTAGTGGATGTTTTGCGACAAGCTTCAAAGGTGAATTCAAAATCTTCTACATTCCTTTTGTGAGTTACTACCGAGAATGGGTGAGGATGGGTAGTACCTCCAGAATACTCAGGTAACCTGGTCTGTATCGTGAGCATTATGGTTTGTTATTTGTCTAATTGGTCTATCTCAGTCTCAGCCCTGTGGATTTTTTTTCCTTCTCCCTGAAACTGACTTACAGCTGTTCAAAGGAACCTCATGACAGAGTTAACCTGAGAGCATTCCGTGCAAAGGTGGTCTGTTTCCATCTTAGTAGACTAGGTGCAGTACTAGCACTCTATTTAGTCATTTATGCCAGAATAAAATGTTTATTAATGTTATCTGTAAATTTTTCTTAAATAAGTTGAAAGTTACTTTAGTAACAATGACAATCTTTTGAAATTAGAAGTAATAGTGAGCGATTAGGCCAATATCTGGAGGAGATGGATTCTGAGGGTACACCTCTTCATGTGCTTCATTTCTGTGTGTTTAGGCTTGTGTTGTAAAACGTGAATTTAAGAAGGCTGAACAGCTGATAAAACATGCAGTATACCTTGCTCGGTGAGTAGCATTTGGAAAAATACTTTTTAAAATTGATGCTTAACTTGCCTCAGTTTGTAAAATAAGTGTGTTTCTACAGGGAGCATTTTGGAGCCAAGCACCCCAAATATTCTGATACGCTACTAGACTATGGATTTTATTTGCTCAACGTAGATAATATATGCCAATCTGTTGCGATCTATCAGGTATGTAGCAAAGTATTAGTGAAAAGCTCTCAAAGTTTTTTTACTGAAACTCATGTGCAATTAATTCAGGGAAAGAGACAAAAGTTGATTTAATTACTGGCAAACTTTTTCAAAAAACAGTGAAAACAACCATCAGTTTTTGCTTTTGCTTTGCCCTGAATCCTGAATGGATTTTATATATTTACTGCATCAAGTGTGTACGTATAGGCCTATAGAATTTCAGAACCATCCAACATTTTTTTCCTTTTTTTACAGTGACATAAATTCATAAGTAGTTGAAGTAGTTGTTCTTTTGTGTTTTTTTTTTCTCTCCTGTATTGACTGATGAAATGGTGTTCTTCTAACTCTTTCAGACAGCTCTTGATATTCGGCAGTCAGTATTTGGAGGTAAAAACATACATGTAGCTACAGCTCATGAAGACTTGGCTTACTCTTCTTATGTTCACCAGTACAGCTCTGGAAAATTTGACAATGCACTGTGAGTACATAGATTTGAGGTAATGGCAGTAAATCTAGCACTGTAAGTGGGGGAAAAATGTTTTTAAATGATATGGATTTTCTGATCAGAACTTAAATGTATCTGTTCATTTTATTAATGTTTCTGATACTTTACCAGTTAGCTGCTACTTTAAATAAAAATCTGGCTGCCTCTATTTAAACTTTTTCAGATTCCATGCTGAACGTGCTATTGGCATTATAACTCACATTCTCCCAGAAGACCATCTTCTCTTGGCATCTTCAAAGAGAGTTAAAGGTAGCACACTTAATTGCGTTACTTGGAACAGTTTAATACTATGTCAGTGGAGATCAGTCATTCAGATATGTTTATCCTGTTCCCCAACAGAGGCATTGTAACTTGAGCTTTTTCCCAAATGGAGGTCACTCTAGAAGACTCTCAGCAGTCCTCGGTGCTCTTTGTCAACATGCTTGTAAAATACAAATAACTTCTTTAAAACTTAGTGGAAGACTCATTGAATAAAAATAGTAAAAGTATAGATTATTTAAAAAAACAGGTTGGTAACTCTGGTCATACCATTTGAAAGAAGTTTGTAAACTTCTTAAAAGCCTGATTTAGATGTCTCCCGAGGTCTCTTGGGTAGATGAATTTCTGTTACCTACAGTTAGCATATATGTGTTCAGAACACAGTAACTTTGCTTGTTTTCTTTTTCCCCCTGCTATACTCAGCACTTATCCTGGAGGAGATTGCAATAGACTGTCATAACAAGGAAACTGAGCAGAGGTTACTTCAAGAAGCTCATGACTTACATCTGTCCTCGCTTCAGTTAGCTAAAAAAGCTTTTGGGGAGTTTAATGTACAGACAGCAAAACACTATGGCAACCTTGGAAGACTGTATCAGTCCATGAGAAAGTTTAAGGTAAGATTATACTAATGTAAATGTCTTAAGATCTACAAGACCCCTATAACTCTGTCACTGTAAATAATTTTATTCTATATCCATAATTCATAACCTCAGTTGATATTTTTATGGCTGGAGAACTTGCACTTTAATATCTCACTTTGTTTTGTGCAACAATAATTTAGATGTCTTCAGAGACAGCGTGATGTCAATTTTGAAGACAGAAGTGATACTATTCGATCATCTAAAACAGTATTTTGGTTTACCTAGTTCTTTTATGCCTTTTATGAAATAGTGCCGTCTATTTAGCCACTAAATAGTTATGTTTCTTTGTCTCCCCTTTTTATTTTTATTTATTTATTTATTACAGTATGGTGAGTAGTCTGACCTATATGAATTTGTTCCTCACAGGAAGCAGAGGAAATGCACATCAAGGCAATTCAGATTAAGGAGCAGCTTCTGGGTCAAGAAGATTATGAAGTTGCCCTGTCAGTAGGACATCTAGCTTCTCTCTATAACTATGATATGAATCAATATGAAAATGCTGAAAAGCTTTATTTGAGATCCATAGCAATTGGTAGGTGATTCTTACAATGTTTGTCTACATAGCACTTTTAATACCACAGAAAAGCTTATTACTAAAACCTTTAAAACACAAAGTCTAGTACTTCTTCTTAAATGTTCTGCTGGGGACTGAATTCCAGAATTTTATCACTCCCAGGTTTGCATCAGAACTCACTCTTGAAAACATCTAGAAACATGACTAATTACAAGCTTTGGTGTCAGTCTTCAGACTACATTTTGGAGTTGTAGCTACAACTTAAATGTAGAATGTGGTTAAATTCTGGAAGAAATGGAAAGCTGTTGTGCCTGTCAGCCTTCCTTGTATATTCATTAATTTTTTTCCCCGTTATCACTTGCTATGAACTTACAAATAAGTGTATCTTTGGGCCTTGCTCTAGCTCAATTTTGAAAAAGGCAATCTTATTTCATGTTGTTAACATGTAGAGTAGGTTACCAAAAAAAAAAAAAAAGATTTTAAGGTAAAAGACTGAAAAACATTTTTTTAAATTGAATTTGGACTGAAATTGTGACACAACATGATTGCCTTCTGTATGAGGCTGCTGGATTCTATGCATGTAAAGCTATGACTTGATTAATGATGTGGTGGTAGAGTCCTTGAGGACAAGTTACAGTTCTGTTTAAAGGAAAAGTTTGATGTCAGTGTCAAGCATTATCCAGGAAGCTTGCATGTTGTAACAAAAAGGTTCATGTTGCTGGTAAAAATGACATGAGAAGTAAGGTGCAATGTATGGGTGGATTACCTTTTAATTTTGTTATCTTCTGGGTTTCTTCAGGAAAGAAGCTTTTTGGTGAAGGATACAGTGGACTTGAATACGATTACAGAGGTCTCATTAAACTGTACAATTCCATTGGCAATTATGAGAAAGTTTTTGAGTACCACAATATTTTGGCCAATTGGAACCGGTTGCGAGATCGGCAGTTCTCTGTTACAGATGCTCTGGAGGACGTAAGCACCAGCCCTCAATCCACTGAAGAAGTGGTCCAGTCTTTTCTGATGTCTCAGAACATTGATGGACAGAGTAGCTAAGAACTTGGTCAATTAACCAGTTAAGGTTTTTTCCCCAGATTACAGGGGAAAAGTCATACTGTGAAATCTAAACCATGTAGTTCTCTGGGGGCTGGAATTTGCATTGAAACACTGGTCCAGTCTACTGAAGAGTGCCCATACGGATGAATGTGTGTTAAATTCTTATCAGCATGTGTATGGCATGTTTAGTTCGGCTCACATTTTTAACTGGGTATTCCAGAAAACCCCTACTTTCTCTCTTCTTTCGAAAGAACCTACTTTACAGAAAGTCTGCAAGAGAACATTAAATAAAACTGTTTGAGTTCAAAAGAGTTGCATTCTTGTTATGAATGGAAGGTTTCATCAAGAGCTTTCTTCTGATATACAGAAAGAATAAATGCTATGCTATAAGAAATTATCCAAGAGAGGTCTTTCTACTGTATGCATTGTAGCAAAGTTAATCGCAAACGTTAAGAAAAGGGAGAATGCCTTGGCTGCCACCTTATGAAGAGAAGTGGCAAAGAACCACTTGGGAGAGAGCAACGTACTCTTTGTGAACCACGATAAGTTGATGAGCAAATAACCGCCGTATGTTTTTAATATCCTGAACTGGACCAGTGTTCATCTGTAAGTGATAGAAGATCCAGTAGACCAGCAATCTTAGTTTTCTTTGGTACCAACCAAGAGTGCTAACTTTCATAACAGGACCAGGAAAATCAGAAGTGGACCAGCCTGCTAGAAACAGTTTTTGGACCAGTGGCTTTAATTTAATATTTCTGCCCCTGCATTCACTTTTACAGTAGAATTATTTCATTTAGATGTATGATCAGTGCAAAATTATATTCATGTAATAGATACAAAACTAGGAAGTGAACGTTCTTTAGCAGTTGCGATGGCATGTCTTTACTTAGTAAGCGTATACAGATATTAATGTCAATGCCACACACAAAAACTAGAAATGCTTAACTATTTGCTGCAGCCATTTTTTATTTTTATTTTTGAATGGGCTTACTCTAATAATTGAGGCAGTAACTTGTTTATACCAGTTAATAGTTTTGTATTACAATCCAGTTCAATTTTATGTTTCTGGAGAACACAGCTTATTGTACAGTTTGCAGGGGTCAGTGGAAAATGCCAAAAAGCACAACAGGTCTTTTTTGTGATGCTTCATTTCTACATTAAATGATAGTACAACCAGAAACTGATTCCTTTACGTTAATTTAAAAAGCAGAAGTCAGCTGTAAAGATCCTTTAATAATGCCTATCTCACTAGCCTGTCTTAATTTTTCTTCTGTTGGGGCAGGGGGGCTGCTTTGCTGTGTTTTTTGTTTTTCTTTGAGTGTGTGGGTTTTGTTTTGTTTTGTTTTTTTTAATTGTTGAGGTAATACTCATTTGAAAGTCTGTGTAACATAGCAAACTAGAAACAACTCACTGCTGTTACCTCAGTTCTTATTATAGTGGCACAAACAGTGCTCCTATAGTTAGGATTCTGTCAGTTTGGGTTCCCTTCCCCCCCTATTTTCAGGGGTTTGTAACTTGGCCATGAAAGTTCAGTCCAAGCTGAGGCTCTGCAAGCAACGTTCCTACAGGACTTGGACTGGATGTTTTGTTTGGGGTTTGTTTTTTAATTTGTTTATAAAGCTTGGGACAGGGAAAGCTGCTTGATGGTCTTCAAAAAAAGAGTGCAGAGAAGAAACAAATGTCAGACACTACTTTGAGCTCAACGGCTCTTCTAAGAACTGAAATTGTACAGGCCAATAGTTCATATACTGGTGCCTTCGAGTATAATTTTGGGGGAAAGGCTGAATAACACCAACTTGAAAATGCAGTTATATAATTAGTGCAGCTTTAATGATTGCACACTTGGAATACTTTTACTGACGTAACAAGTAGTATTTGCATTTTTAAAAAAAAGCTGGTATTAAGACTTACATTGCAGTGTATCCTCAAAGGCTGTTCAATGAAAAGCCAACTTAAAATTATGCATGGATTTTAAATCTAATTTCTTCATAGTAATTTTTCTTGTTTACGAGTGCTTTAGGTACTACAAGCAAATTTGGCTGTCTACCAGGCAAAATATTTTCATCCCCGAATGTTCATACGTTAGGGCACTGGTGAATTAGTTGTTACGAATTCTTTTCCTTAATCCTGTTAAAACTACTTAAATGAAACTTGTAATACTAGTATCAGAACTTGGGCAGGGGAGGCGTGCTTAAAATTGTCCTAAACAAGCTGTGTAGCTTCTGTACAGCAGAAAGGTTTAACGGCCTCAAACCAGGTACGTGGATTTACATTTACAGCGCCTGGAGCCCCTTGCCTGGGGTTCCCAGTCAGGTCTCCGCTTCCAGCTTTTGACTGGCAAAACTCAAAGGTCTCAAGGTTTTGTGTTTGGGGTGGGGGGTATTGTTTGACTGATCCCAGTGCAAGTAGTCTCCGTGAACCATTGCTGTTATTTCAGCTCTCGGATTTGTGTGTTAGTTTCGTGGGTTGCCTTCAAGTTGTGGCAAACAGGAGGGCTCCCGGCATGGGACGTTACGCAGGCGTTACGCTGCTGTCTGAGAACCAAATGTTTGTTTGTTTTGGTTTGAACCAAATTGTGTTTGTTCAATTCCTTCAGTGAGTAGCTTTATTCTGTTTTCTCAGACCTTCTGAGTGGATGTACATTTCTCTTTCCTCAAGCTACTTCACCAGCATGCGGTATACCTCGGTGCATTGGCTTGTCTGGAAGGAATTGATGTCCTATAAATCACCCAGGGTTCTCTTTGATGGTGGACTTTGGCCAAGAAACATGACTTGGAGAAGAGCACTTGCAGTGATCCTTGTAGGACTACTAGCGTGCTTTTCATGTGATTAAATTAAATCCTGACTTGACTGTTGGGTTGAACTTCTCATGGTAGCACTTCAGCAACTCCAGTTGTGCCAAGGCACGTACATTTTGGAGAAAGGTAGCTGGGGCTGATTACTGAAGTTGTCAAAGCGCTGGAGCTTTGCACAACAACTTTGCAGCTGCCTACAAAACGCTTTGTCGCCTGCTCTGCATGCCATAGCTTGGAGCCTTCACCTAATGCTGTCCTTGCTGCAGATGCACTCTCCATGCAATAACCAAACTGACCTTTCTAGTTTTGGGTTCTGTAACTCTGGTGTTGTTCTCAGAAGAACTTAGCTGTCTGTACTGGCATGTGGAGACGACATTTAAAACGTGCTGTTCGTTGTCACTCTGTCACTGTCTCTGCTGTTACAGCTTGCTGTTTGATATCCCTGAGAAAATAGGAGTAAATTGGGTGACTTCAGAGGAAGGTAAATGACATCCTTCCATCAGGGCGAGGGCAGCTCCGGTGTGATTGGAGTGGGTTTCTTGGTATTGCTTCACCATTATGTCACGACTTCTTCTGTGCTAGGTAGAGCTAAAGGAGCAGAGCATTATCCACTGTGTTCTCCGTACCGTGCGGCTTGTTAGTACAGAACTTGCCAACACAGACCCTGCACCTCCCTCCCATTAGAGGTAGAAATAAGGAATTCCTGTCCTATGTTTAGCCCTAACACAAGTTTTCAATACACATCTGATTGTAAGTATTGGAGAAGGGGGCTACGTGGTTAGCCTTGCATGGTGGGAGATCTTGTGCCTGCTGAGGTTCAGTTAGCCAGCCATGAAACAATAGGTGGTTGATTAATCATTGGCATTTTATATGTGTACAATGCACGTACCCCTAGCTGAGAGTGCGCTATTTGGTGCTGGTGCTAAGGGGGAGAAGCAGGTCTTGCACCTCCAATGAACTGCATCTTCAGAATTGTCTTGATGGTAAGTAATTGAATCACTTGAGTAACTGGAAACAAGTGGTGAGGACAGGTGTCACCTTACGGAAAATTAACTATTGTTTAAGTCCTTCATTTATTTTCAGTATAAAGCTTTTGAATCAGTTATTTGTATGTCTTGTTTGAACCAAACACTGCAATTTGTAGAGGGAAGAATGAGATGTTAGGATTCCCGCGCTGGGACTTGGGCTATTCTGGGTGACTTCTCTGTGGAAAGGGAAAAGCGTGCAAAGACTTAAAGAACTGACAAAAGGGGAAGGGGAAATTTGCAGAAAGATGTTTGAAAATAAGCATATCCCTCAGTTACTTGAAGTACAACACCTAGCAACTATTTGGCCCCAAACGGTTGTTTGGTCACTTCTGTAGCACGATATTAACTCTGACCAGCCAGTGTCTGCCTCTGCATCCTAGTCTTCATGTGCACACTTTACTTGTATACCTGTTGTTTAATTTTTTTTTTTTTCACACAGGGTTTTTGTTAAAGAATTTTGAAGGTCTTTTTGTTGTTGAAATCTAACTTATTAGGACAACAGTGTTCTTTTCTTTTTTTACCTTTAAAAATGAAGTTTTTCTCTAAATGTGCTGCAGTCTGAAACTTGCTAAAGGTGCCGTTGCGCTGCTTCTCATGGTACAGAAAATGCACATTTAACTCGATTTCCTTTTTAGAGTCGGATGTATTGGTAGAGTACAAGAAGGAAAATGCATCGTGCCTAAAACATGATTGAAGCTATTGACAAAAACTTTACTTAATTTACATGGATCAGATGCAACTTCGCAGGCTAGCAGCAAGTAGTGTGGGAGAGGCGTTGCTGTTGGCAGTCTCTAAACAAAACTCCTTCCCTCTGCTGCCTGTGCAGAGACTTTATTTTATCTGAAGCTCGTTGTATTCCCTTTTTTCCTTATGGTTTCTATAATAAGAAGATTACTGGCCGAATGTTAATTGCAAATCTGACTGTTGTGGGTGTTTTCATGTTTGACACGTACGGCCTGTTGCACGTTTCGTTTCTTGGCCTTTTGAGGATTTCTGTGAGAAGCAGGGAAGAAATTTCCTTTACCTAGAGATAAACTAAACTGCGTACAGAAAATTGACAGCACTGGTAATGCTTTTGTCCCTAAATCTCAGGAATGTTTTAGGCAGTGAAACAGGTTTCCCTTTGGTGATATAAAGGTGCGTGCTCTAGGGTCTTGTTTAACAATATTTCATTGCAATCCTAGGTATCTATAGCATGAGTGGCCTTAGTGAGTTTGTTGAAGTGCACATTTTTTTTTTCAAAAGTAAATTTTAAGATGAAAAAGATATATACTATATAAATATATAGAGATATTTAGAAACTTGGTTTGTGGTGCACAAGTTCAGTGTTGGATCACTAAATAATTGTTGCAGGTACCATATGTGTAACTTTTTTCTTTTATGTATATTCCTTTATGGGAAGCAATGTTGCCATGGTAACTAGAACTTTACAATTTCTTTACTACTTAATGATGTGAATGAACTCTACATTTTATTGAATATTACCAGGTTCAGTACTATTTTTATACTTTATTGAACTACAGGGGATTTTAATTTAATAGCATTCTAAAAAAGATGTTGCTTGAACTGTATAACTGTATAAATCGAACTACTTATACAAAAACACCTCTAAACCAGAATCTTTACCTGTAGTGCCACAGTTGTTTATATGAAAATACCTTGATCATTACTAGATTTGGAAGACCACCCTACTTGTGTCAAGACTAACGTTTCGTATCCTACTTCTCACAGACTGCAGTGCCCGACATTATTTGTAACCATCAAACCATACTATGTTTGTAACCAGCATTGTGATATTCTGTAATTGTATTGCTGAAATGAAATATTGACCCAATAAATATAGTGTTCCTGCATTTTGAAGTATCTGAATTGAATTTGGTTCAGACTTTGCTTTTGATAAATACCTGCCCTTTTCTTTATCACAACCCGTGTAAAAGTGGGTATCGAGCTATTGCTGTACGTGTCTTTGAACAAGGGAGCACAGGGTTAGGAGGTGACTTGGTCTGAGTGCAGCTTTTTGGGGATGCTGTGGCTGGCTTGCAGAGGGCTCAGCCAGCAGCGGGTCTGAGCTTTCTGTTTCCTTTGAGCTGTTTTGCCACTGGCACCTTTATTCTGGTGCTTCAGCCCCAGCGTGCAGCTGAGCCGGCTGCTTTGGGATAGGAGGAAACCACGGACCTTGCTGGGGTCAGGTCCTCTCGCTGTCACCTTGCACTTCTCCTCTCCCTGTTGTGTGTGGGATGCGAGTTGGTTGCAGTCCAGTAACGGCAGGGAGAGCAGGTCACTGACTGGGCAATTCTGTTCTACTCTGTTAGAAAAACAGTCTAACCATTGCTTGGGTAACTTCTGATACCATCACTGCCTTTATTACTAGAAGGTGCCGTAGAAGGTTGATTTAATTTGCCTGGAGCAAGATGATAGATAATTGGTATTTTATGGAAAATTTAACTTGGGGTGCTTTCATCATAGCTGGCCCATTTGACTTTGTGTTTTGATATTCTTTACTGCATATTCAGTTGTAAGCGTGGTTGCCTTTGCACCCTGGATCTTCAAATACAATAGCAGTTCTATTAGAAAAGAGAAGCACTGAATGAAACTATTTATATGGGCTGTAAGTTTTGGTAGCTTTAGCTTTTCTATTGTTTTTTAACGGAAATCTTCAGACAGTACACTCCCCAAATAGATTAAAAAGCTGCATTTATAGTTGAGTAATTCACGCTGTGTCAGCATGGTAATAGCGGTGTGTGACAGCACCTTCAGCTCTTGGTAGAAACAAGAGGGAGAAAGGTCTCCCCTTTCCATCAGAGGGGAGGTTGTGCTCAGCTGTGTTGTGAGCCTGCCACCAGCTTTAATCTGAAATGTCTTCAGACACAGGGAAAAGGCAGCCCTGGCTGCTTCCCTGGGCTGCTTCCAGGCCTGTGCTCACAGACAAGAGTGTTTGCACATGGGGAGGTGCTGCTGTTCATTCTGGTTTGGTTTTTTCCCCTCTCGCCTTGTCTCGTTGATGACTCAGTTGACCATTTATGCAGACTTACCTGCAAAATCCCCTAAAAGCTTGTTGCTGATGAACCGCTGTGCAACTCCTTGTGCTCTCTGGCTACATAAAGGCTCCTGGACAGTGGCTGTGGCCTGGCGAGGCCTCCTGAGGAGGCGCAGGCCCATGGCCCTGCTCTGTGCCCATGTCTCTGGCGCTTGGGAGTACCCTGCAGGCCCGGCCTCATCCCTCATGCTCTGAGGGCCTGTGCAGCACGTCCGTGACGAGCATTCAGGCGGGGGCCTTGTTCCTGCTCCTCACAGGGGTGTCTGTGTCCCTGTTGTGCTGGAATGAGGCCCTCTGGGAGCCTTTTCCAAGGGACGGCAAGTGGCACTACGGAGCTGTTTCTGGTCCTTGTTCGTGCTTCTGGAAGTTTTTACCCTGGATTTGCTACGTGTGCCAGCCGCTTTGTGTTCATTCGGCAACTCGCCCGTAACACTCAGACCTTGGCACAGGTATGAAGGATTTGTGGGTGGGGAGGGTGGTGCCGCGGGTGTCACCGTGAGCTGTGGCGGTGGCTGTGCCCGTGGGGCACCTCTGAAGCAGGAGCCCCCGGCAGCTGTCGGGAATGGGGCCTGCAGGCTGGTTTCTTCCCCCCTTAAGGCTCACCTCATCCTAAATGAGGATGACTCCTGAGGCTGAGGCTGAAGTCAGGGCTGTGGCCCTGCCCTTTGTGGTTGTACAGCCCGGTATGTGCTATTTGTGCCAATTAAATGGGTGAAAGATGCAAGCCACCGGGCACCCACACAACTTCCTCAATTCTTTCCCTTTTCCTCAGGGAAACGTTGATATTTTGGGGGTGTCGAAGCCAAGCTACCAAGCACAAACCAACAACTGGAGGCTTGGTAAGAAGTCTAAAAGCTCAAGGTGGTGTGAAGGAAGGACCACCACCTGCAAAATAAAACTGTTCCTAGCAAGGTAAGGGTACGGTGCTGTTGGAAGCTGAGGTATGAGGCCATCCTGCTGATTTTTGGGGAGCTAATGAGTCAAACTGGACAAAAGCTGCTGTCCAGTGATGACTTTCTTCCCTGGTTAGTCTGAGCAAGGCCCTGACAACTGACATCAGCAAGTTAGTGCTGTGACAGCGAGTAGAGCGCAGCTTCTCAGGCTGATGAAATTTAACCACAGTTCCCCTAAACATGGCTTGAGGTGAGCTGCTGGGGGGGAGGTGGTGGTGTTTTGTTGTGGTGGTGGTGGGTTGTTGTTGTTGTTAAGTATTAAAAGAAACGTTGCCTTGGGCTGTTTGAGGTGCTGGGTGTTCTTCCTGGCTGGCTGCAGGTCTGGAGCATCGGGGTCGGGGATGTCACCTGCTGCGGCAGCACCAGTTCTGCTTATTCCTTACAAAAGTTAAATTTTTAAATTGGTTGCTGCTTTCTGTGGCACAAAGTATGAGCTTTACTGCCCTGAGCTTAGCTGTCAATGTGGGGCCTCTGCATCTCTTCAGGTTTATGGTTTTAGTGGGGGGGATTTTTTTTGTCTTGTTATTTTCTTTGCTGGTTCTGTGTCACACATTGACACTTCACAAAATGCATGAAAATCTTGCTTTTCTTAAGAGCCAAACCCAAGGTTGTGCAAGACTTCCATGAATTCCCGGATGCTGCATTTAAACGGAAAAGAGCAACCGGCCCGAGTTAGGACGGGCGCGTGGAGCGCTGCGAGTCTTGCAGTTGTGCAAGATGGCTTTGGTAGCACTGCTGCGGGCCAGCCTTCAGCATTGCACAGCTGGAGAAAGCAATCCCAGCGACACTGTATTAGAGGCACTGATGTGCTCTGTAGTTTGTGCCAAAGGTTTTCACGTAATACATTCAGTGCAGAAACGCTGCTTCTTGCCTTCCTTTCTTTGCCCATGTCATCTGGCAGGGGACTCAGATTGCTGGCACAGCTCAGTTTTTCTTGAGAGCTCTCCTGTCACTTCTAGGTTCCCTCAAGTCCTACTGGAAAAATTGTGGAATAATCCAGACTTGAGCAGGCTTTAATCTTGCTCAGCTTTGTCTTAAGCAAGGGTGACATTTTGAGGGCATACAGTGTTTTTCTGATGCAGCCACATGTGTTATTGGCTTATGCAGTGTGTGCTAGGGGGGAAGCTTATAACCTTTAGCTGAAAGAAATATTGAAAATCAAGCCTAGTGAATCCTAAGACGCAAGCCAGCCAGGTTTGTTACTGTTTTCTCTTCTAATTATTCCTGTCCTGAAATGTTAGCTCCCTAATGAGTCTCTTCCTGCAGCAGCAGTCCAACAGGGCCACAGCCACCTCGGGCTGGATCAGTGGATAGCTGCTGCAGCGTCTGCCAGGCCCGCCGATGTTTGTGCTGGCTCCTGGCCTTTATGTGCCTGGGGTAGTTCGAAATAGCACGTGCGTGTGTGTGGAAGTTAGGAAACTTCTTTTTTTTTTTTTTTTTTTTGTACCAGAGTATGTTCCATACACCAGACTCTTCCTCTTTCGGTCTCTCCTCCCAGGTCACTGTGGCTGCTGGCCACGTGGAGGGTTTGTGTGTGTGTTTGCATGGGAACTAACGGGGAACAGATTCTGCCTTTGTCAGATGAGGTTTTCTTCCATAGCAAGGAAAGGTGGAGCTCTCTGCCTCTTCACACAAGCTGCTCTTCCATTCTTAGGTTTTGTACGAAAGAAAAGATGTATTAAAGGCAGGTCTGTTACTTACACATCCCTAATGGAGCCCTAATGCTGCTGCACAGCTGCTAGGAAACTCCAGCATAAGCATGAATAAGATCACATGATTTTTAAATAGCATCATTTTCATTTTGCTTGGGTCGAAGCTTGTTGCTATGACGCTGCAAGTAATACAGCATTGTCCAGTTTCAGGAAACCATGAGAACTTTTTATTGCATACTCTCTACCCAGGGTGCTGGGTGATGATCCCAGATTAATTCCTTTCTGTTGGTCTCTGAGCTGTCCGTGAGAACCTTAAAAGCAAAGAACACGAAGTGAGTGGGAGGGCTGAGTCCCCTGAGGAGCCGCTGCCCCTCTGCATCCCCGCCAGGCAGATGGGAGCACCGGGCTGCTCCGGACAGATCCTCACCCAGGCTCTCTCTCAACCAGCAACCCCAAAACCTTGACACCTTCCTAACATTTCAGTTGCAGTAACTCCCAGTATTGCATGTGCTTTGTGATTCTGGTGTGATCCTCGCTGTAGGAACTGGGCAGGAGCTGTTTGCTCCATTTCTGCAGTGGTGCAGACAGGGGGAGGAGGATTGCCTGGAGCTGCGGTGCCGTGGGTTAGCGTGGGACTCCTGCTCGCCTCCCAGACTGTGCTGTCTAGCTAGTTCTTGGCTTTTGACTTTCAATTTTACCAGTTTGGATTTTTACTTGGTAAAATTTAGCTGTTACATATGTACTAGCTATGATATGTAACAATCTGATAGCAGGTTGGACTCTTTTAGAGGTAAATAGAGAGTCTTGGGAGAAAGGAAGTGAAAAGCAAGATGGTTTGTGAGCAGGAGCACTCCCATGGGACACGTGGCTGCATTTTAGCAGCTTGAAAACTGGCGTGTGTGGGACAAATCCTTCTGCAGGCAGACTGTGGCACCTGCCTGTGGCAGAGCCGATCTCACTGACAATTGCCCCAATGTCCCTTTTTCCTTCCTTCTCCAAGGTTTGCGTGTGCCAGGGTCTGGGCTGCAGCAACCAGGCTGCCAGGAGCTCTGGTTAGCAAGCGCACCTGTGACAGGTTGGTCGGCGTTTCTGCTCCACGCCGCGAGCGCGCGTGGCTTTGTGGGGATGGGCCCAAAGGCAAACCACAAGCATGCTCTGAGCATCCCGACTGCTATGCAAAAACATGCTAATGAACCTCTGCTGATGTGGGCCACCAAAGGGATGTCTTCTGCTGCCTCCCTGCCTTATGCTGGAGCAGCTTCTCCTGCTGCTGTTTTTCCTATTTGCATGTCTCCTCTGAGACAGCAGTTCAACCTGCCCGACTTCTCCGGCCCCACCGCTGCTTGCATCTTCACCTGCTGATTGTTTTTGTGAAAACGCCAGGTGTGGGTGGCTCTGCCTGAACAGGGCGATGCTGTCCCTGGCTGTGCCCGTGGGCCCCGAGCTCCCAGCAGCAATACCTCAGCCGTCGTTCTCGCCGCTGGGCTGTGCCCTGGTGGGTGCGTTCGTGGTGACGGCCTCTGCGCCCTGGTTTGCGCCCTGGTTGTTCCTGGACGTCTCTGGTACCTCCGCCAAGGTCCCAGCTGTTGTAGGGCCGCTCCTGCTTGTTTCCCTCGAGTTTCTTCCTGGAACTGAATCTGCGCTTTCTGAATGACAGCATAACAGCTTAAAAAGAACAAAAAACGCTTTTAAGGATATTTACATGACCAGACACCGCACACTGACTCATGCTTGGGCAACAACTCTTGCTTCACCGCGGCCCTGTGGGGCGGCAGTGGGTGAGAAATGCCCGTGCCGCCCCACAAACCATCGCCCCGTGGTTGCGCCATGAGCTCTGCTGGACGGGGGATCCCCGCTGACCTCCACAGAGCCACGTGGGCTGGGAACCTCAGCATCTGGGCACCCAAGCCCTGTGTTTTAAAGCAAGAAATCCCTCTTGGCGTGCTGTCCAGAGGACCGGCTTTTCCCAGGCCCTTTGGGAGGCGGTGGGCGGCTGGCGGTGCCGTTTGGTGGCCGCGTTTCGGACCAAGGCCCAGGTGTGTGGTGGGATGTGGGTGCTGAGCCCTGGTGCTGCGGGAGGTGCCTGTGTGGGGATGGGTGTGCGCTGCCACTGGATGTCACTGTCGCCTTGTGGTGCTTGGAGCACTGGGATGTCTGGGGGCAGCGGTCCCTGCAACAGCATGGCACTGCGGTGGGAGAGTGACAGCATCTCCATCCTCCTGGCTGGGAGATGCCAGGGGAAAAAGGTTGGGTTTGTGTTGCTAGGGTCATGCTGATCACCTTTTTTTTTTTTTTTTCCTGGTCTTCTAGGGCTTCAGATAGTCTGTGGGAGTGAAGAAATAAGTTGGACTGAGGCATGGGGCTAATTCCTACAGTGAAAGAGCTTTTAGCAGCGTACGGGAGCCAGTGGATCACTCAGGGACGCGTGGCTCTGTTCTGCTCTGTGCCAAGAAGTGGGACTGGTCTGATGCTTTCAGTAAGTCTATAAACTGAGTTGGGACCGGTGTTCAAATTCAAATGTTGTGGCTCTTAAGTTTTTTTTTGTTTGTTTTCTTAAAAAAAAGTCCTAAAAGCTCTCATGTGAGGAAAGGGGATATAGATCTCCACCTTTAAGAACACTGGTGAGTAAGCCTAATGGATGGCTGCTCTGCCAGCCTCTCTCTAATAACTCTCAAAATTATCAAATTACCACACTGCCAACCTCAATCACTTACTAATTGCATATTGATTCTGTATTTTTATGCCCACTCATCTAAACAACGAGGCGTTTCCAAACGGTCTATTTCTGTCCCCCCCCCGGACCCACAGCCTGCTGTTTGTGCTGGAGCAGGGAGCCGCTGCTGTTCCCTCCCCACGAAGGGCAGAGATGTTGCTTTTCTCCCACTCGTCTTGCACAACAAAAGGCGTTTGTCAGCCGTTACATAACGGCCGGGTCTGTTGCTGCTTTTTGGAGGAGGCCTCATCCGGAGCAGTCGCGTCAGGGCCTGGGGTGCTCGCGCCCTGCTCCTGCGCAGCTAACGCTTGGCACCGCCACTTGATTTTCTCCTCTCCAAGGAGATGCTGGTGTCCGTTTTTAATTTTTTTTTTAACAAAGCAATGGGATGGGAAGGGGTTTCGGTTGGTTGGTTTTTGGGGTGCTTGCTGTTTGCTGCCTCCTGCTCGGGGCGGCTGCGTAGGCCGAGGCCAGGCCCTTTCGGCAGCACGGCTGCTGCTGAGCAGAGGCCGTGTCCTGGGCCCGGCCGAGCCTCCGAGGGGCTGGGAGCCGGGCTCGGGTTGTTCTCCGAGGCTGTGCTGAGCTGAAGGCAGCACCAACACCCATCGCCACCCGCCTGCCCTCATTTGCACTCGCTTTTTTCATATCCCAGTTAATCTCGGGTGTCTCCCGCTAGCAATGTGATGTTTTCTTTTTCCTTTACGTTAATTTCCTCATTGTTGGAGTGCCTTTTTGGAGCCCTAAAAACAAGTAGATGGTTTTATTTTGCCATAAACTAGAAGAAAAAGCTGCACGGCTGGTTGCCCCTTTGCGAAGGGAAAGGAGGCAGCTGCTCACCTGCAGCCGCCGCTTATTTACAGCCGCGACACTGCCAGCGGCCAGGTGACTGCAGCACTTCTTGACATGGAGCAGTGCCTGATACCTACACAGGATTGTGCCTTTTTGAACTTACTCAAAACATTTTCCCAGTTAACTCTTTTTTTAAACTGTGAGTCTGTTTTTCTTATTTTTTTTAAATAAACTTCTTTAAGTGTTTCTTCTGGACCTTTGAACTTCCTGGTGCGCTCAGCCTTTGCTCAGGAGATGTTTATGGGTGGCTGTGAGTGTGCTTATGTGGCTTAACCCCTCAGGGCTGGGGTTCTCTGGAAACCCTTGGTTGCAGCTTCCTTGGGCAAGGAGCTGATGCTCAGGCACAGGAATAAGCCTTAGCAAACACCGGCTTCACCTGAATGAGTTGCTTGTTTCAAAGTTTAACTCCTGTGTCACCAGATAAAACCAGGGATCAGACTTGGTCTGTAAACGTGGCTGGGAACATGGGATCAGTGAACAGCCCCCAAAATCATAAGCCGTGGTGCTGGGGCCATGAGCTCAGCTTCTCATTGCTGGCACCGGCCACTGCGACAGCTCAGTGCCCACTTCGTGGGGGGAACTGGCAATGCCCGCAGGATTTGTGCCCTTCTGGCAAGCAACTACTTGCACAGTGCAGGTTTCCCCTCTGGCATGGATCAAGCTCTTGCATGCTGCGGTCATCCCTTCAAGTGAGTGCAGCAGGGACACCTTGCAAGGCATTGTCTATCCTACTGGCTTACCTTAAACTTGTCCATTCTGTTGCTCTTGATGTACTTATACAGCTTCTGCAGCTGCCTTTCGTCCTTCTCTGAGAAGAGGGAGACAAACCTCCACATCACCCTGGGGAAAAGACACATGGATGGTGCACACGAGCATGGACTTCAGCCCTTCCTAGTGCTGGTTCTGTCTTGTGGAGGGGGATCACTGCTGTACCTTTGCATGACATTTTTTTTTTTCTGAGGCTTATAAGCTCCTGAAGAACAGCCCTTCCCTAAGCGTGGGAAGCACCAGTCTCCAGCAGACACCCAACCTGCCCGGTGCCTGGAAATGCAGGGCCAAATTGCATCTGAATTCCCCATGGGAGCCCATCTAGCCAGGAGCATCGCCAGTGCAGGACCACCAGGCCAGTTAGAGGACAAAATCTTACGTCTTCCAGTGCTTGACCTCCGAAGCTTTGCAGTGCTGCTGAAGAAACATGTTGATGCGGTCCCCGATTATGGTCAGGCTTTCCTTTGTGTACTTCACTTTTTTCTTCTTGGGGAGGTGCTGGGGCAAATGCAGCTTCCTGAGGGACTTCTTAAAGGGTCTCAGGAACTCCTTGCACTGTAAGGGAAGTGTTGGAATAGGCACTTAGCACTCAGTCGGGGGCTCGGGCACTGCTTTTTGTTAATGAGCTGATTAAATAGCTGGCTGGGATCATCAGGGGAGCGTTGTCTGAGCGCATTGTGTGGGGATGGGGGAGATGGGGTGCACCCCAGCAGGTCCCTTGCCAGAGGTTCCCATCGCCCCGCAGGAGCCCGTCCTGCACCGGGTTCACCACGCCCTGGGCACAGCCTGCGGAAGGGAATTGAGGGATTTCCACCTCTGGGAATTCCCTTCTGACATCACAGGGTGAAACATTAACTTCAGGCTACAAAACAACTGTTCTGCAGGGAGGGGAAAGGGAACTGCTGCTCACACGCCGCTGCTTCCTGTGGCCGTGCCTGGGATGGTGCAAACATCAGCTCGCGATGCAAGAACCGATGCTGCGTCTGCGCGCCCTCCCTTTTGCCCATCCTCGTAGTTTTTTGTCTTTTTTTTTTTTTTTGACACTTCTGAGCTGTGACCAGGCCGTGTGTGGGTATGCCTCTGTGCACCGGGAATGCAGGATGTGGGAGCGGGTGGGCAGGATGCGTCCCCGTGCAGGGTAGAGGTGTGAGACAGAGCTTTGGGGCCGTGCTGCCGGTAATATGGCTGAGCCACGCCACCGAAGCGTCATGTGAAATGATAAAGCAGCAGTACGTGTTTCCAAAAACTGAGTGGTGTATGTGAAGTGTGATTTTTGGTGGGGGCGGCTGTTTAACTCAGTGGGATGTCCAGCTGACTGGAAAACAACGATGAGGTTAACATGCAGGCGTGGAGGAAAGCTGCAATGAGATGATTTATCCTGCTTTTTGCTCTCTCTCAGCAACCTGAGTTACCACTGTTTTTTTTTTCTCTACCACTAAAGTCTATTTAGCATCTCACAATTTTGAAGGTGTCCTGATCGAGGCCGGCCACGTAGCTGACGAGCGGGGTCCTGCATTGCGCAGTGTGCGAGCTGCCCGTCCCGGGGGCTGCCTCGCCCCTGGTGCCAGCCGCATCTCCCTCGGCGGTCTGTGAATTGCCAAAGCTGCAGGTTAGTCGCCCGTTGGTGCCAATCCTGCATCCTCTCCTAAAAACATTGCTGAGGGCAAACCCTATCCTAAGGCTCAGAAGCATTTCTCTTCCTGACAAAACCATTTCAGATTGAGTTTTCAGAGGTGCTTAATGAAGCTAGGTACTCAATTATAATTAGCAGTCCATAAGAATTGGCCACCTACTCTAAGTCCCTTTTGGAAACCCTACCTCTAATAAATTACAAGGTAAACAATGGTCACTCGTTCCTAATAGCATCTGTCAAACAAGGGCTGGCACCCGCTTGTTAAGTGGAAATCACAGCTACAATGGGCTCAGTGTAACGCGGCGCTGCTCCACGCACAGCTTTTATGGATAGCAAAGGCACCCGGGTGGCTGCTGCGCAGGTGCCTGGAAAGCAAAGCAAAATCCTCAGCCACTGGGCTTGCATGTCCCTGATCCAGGGGGAATTATCTCTCGCATAGGGCGCAGGTTTTCCCTGCATCAATGTTTGTGTAGCTAACTCCTCCACTTGTTTTTTTGGAAAGCAATGATTATACGACCGATTTAAACACAAGCTTATGGTGCCTCTTAAAGCATGTAGGGAGAGCAGTCCTTCCATCTCGGGCACTCTCTGCTCCCTGGGAAGGTCCCTTCTGGTTTAGGATTGGATTTACGAAGAGGTTTTGGAGGTGATGCTGAGGCCGGGCTCTGCTCTCACTGTGCCCCTGCCCCTGCTCACCTTGGCCTGCCCGGCTGGGTTGTCCCCGGCCGCCCCCGCTCCGCTGCCCATCTCCGCCATGGGACACAGCCCCCTCGCCTCCTGCTCGTGCCAGGTGGGAAGGGGAAGTTGCCACGGAGCCGTGTTTGAACCAAAGTGCGCTGGGGTAACCGGGGGCCTGGATACCGGTTCCGAGTTCCACCAGCCATGGGAACAGCTGGGGCGCTGCCCGGGACGGCGCTGTCACAACGGGACAGTCCTGCAGGGCACAGTCAGCTCTCCTGATCAGCTTTGCCATTGAATTGTGGTTTTAAGAAAATGGGCTGAAACCCCTGGGTTTTCCCCCAGGTGCTGTGCATGGAGCTTCTTAGAGCAGAGACCACAACTCCCACTGCAGTGTAATGGAAATCTGGGGGCATCTCCTTCACAGGTGGTGGTGGAAGCCACCCACAGCGAGATGCAGCTCTCCCGGGTAGCAGCTCTTAAAGCTCTCTGTTTTAAAACAAGAACAAATTGCTCTTGCCAGGAAGAAGACTGGAAAGGCTTGGAGTTGAGGGGAATTTGTTTTGGAAACTTACTTCAAGGCAAAATGCTTTCACAAATAAGAATGTGTCAGGCTGCCGTCATGCCCTGACCAGTCGGACAAGTGCAATTGTTTTGTCCCTTGGACAATTAGTGTAATTGCTGCAGCTGTGATTCAGCTGGGCTCCTGTGCCAGGTTGCTTCTGGCACCGGGAGCCATCCCGAGGGCCGTACAAGGGTCCCTCTGCTCGGGGCAGCAGGATGGGCGCTTCTGGGGGAGCACCCACCGCGTCCCGCTGCATGACGGCACCGACTGGGGGGTCTTGGAGAGGGGATGGGTCCTTATTTTCAGTCCTTTACCTGTGATTGAATTCAGTAATGACAAAAATCCACTAAGACAAGCCCCGTAAGATGTTGGTGGAGTTTCTCCCTCCGTTTGCTTTCCACCACCCCCACATCTGAAGTTTCGCTGTCAGCTCGCTGACGTGGGAGCCTCGCGCGGGCTGGTGCCGAGCAGGCCAAGGACAATCACCTCCTAGCGCTCTGCAGCTAGGTTTGCTTTGACCCTCTGAGGTATGTTATGACTTGTTTAATCTATACTAAGATTTTAAGGTATGTTGTGTGTTACTTAACACGAGGCAAGGTCACTGCATAGCAGAGCGGAGGAGTCACGATAGCGTGGATAAGCGTTACCTATGTGAGCTTCAGGGTTTTGCAAGGACTGCATTGGAGGTGGTTTTGTCGGAGGGGGTGTTGAAAGTGCACTTGTCTTCTCAACGCCTGTTGCCAGTGCTTCTCGTTTGCCTGCAATCACGACACCAGTCCCCAGTGTGGCAGGCAGCTCCTCTCCTTTTCACCTCCAGAGGTTTACACCAGGAAGCTGACAGCCTATGTCCTCAGCTCTCAAGTCAGGGTGCTGAAGGGCAGCATGGTCACAGCAAACAGGAGCACCAAGAGCAGTAAAGCTGCATCAGCGCAGGCTTTAACACGTGATAGCAGCTAGATTAAAGGCCATTCAGGAGCCCCAGGGACATACACCGGTTGTTAGCATAGGCATAACCCATATTTGCGCGCCCGTATCTGTGTACTTGGGAGATTACAGCCTCCACAGGCATGTGACAGGAGAGGCTCTCCTGATTTATCATGAGAACACTTCACGTTTCAGAGGACGGAGAAGGCCTTCGGTTCCCCCTGTAAATCCCAGTCTTTGTTCCACCTTTCGGCATGCACCGCACTCGGAGCGTAGCCAAAGCCATAAATCCACCAGCAGGAGGTTCAGGTGGACTTCCCTGGAAAGCCTTCATCTGAGGATCTCGCTGTATTTAGGTGTTGTCCATTAACCAGGCTCGCAGCAGAGCAGTGATCTTAGCAGCCTTCTCCAGCATTACTTGGTACAGTAGCAGAGCAAGGAACTAAAAAGCTGAGTCTGCAAAATGCCCCTTTCCACTGTTGAACTGTATAATAACGCTCAAACTGTACTCTAACCTCTGAACCTATAAACCTTCCCTGCCTCTTGAATTTCTTTGGTAGCACCGAGTCAGCCTTCAGTTCATTTTGTCCACCGTGTAAGGCCTGGTGGATGAGTCCGCTCCAGCGAGGTCAGGCACGAGGGATGCCTCTGAGCCTTCACCAGTCTGTGGTTGTCTCCTTTCCCCTGCCACATTGCAAGACAACATTAATTTCTACTTTGAGGCCTATCGTGCTGAAGATAGCATAACCCAGACCACATCTATGTAAATCTACCGGATTATATTGCCTGCTTGAGGTCAGGAATCCTCTGAAACAATGTTCCAGTTGGATGGGTAAAAGTCAGGAGTACAAATAGATTATGCATCTCATGTTCCCTCTAGTGAAGGGAAGGGAGCCCAAGTGCCAGTCAAACACGCTACTGCAACAGTACACCTCGGGGAAAACTGCTCCTCTTCCCCTGACAGCTCTTCTGTGAAGAGCAATTTCTGCAATTTATTGAGTGCCTGGGTCTTCCAGGAGCTGTGCGAGCGCAAACAGTAAGCAACCTTTCTTGCGAAGCAGCTCTTCCAGTGCAAGATCGGGCACGTAGCCAAAAAGGAAACATTTGTGAAGATACCCTGCTCATGCTGCTATTTGCTGTTTTATGCAGATTTGGCATGAAAACAACATGTGATTTGATGAGTCAGGTTGCATACAATATATGCAGGTATCTGATGCAATATTTATTTAGTGGTAGGTCACAGGGAAGGAGAGTTGATAACTGCAGATAATATACAGGGACTTTACATTATGCTTAGACCAACTGCGTGGTTTAATTTAATATAAAACCCAAGCAGCATTGCCGGACCTATTGCAATGTGATACTAAAAAGAAGTTGTAATGAGGACTGCTTTCAGTAACCTGTTTCTACCAAGTGGATGGTGAACGCCTCGTTTGATAGAGTGATTAATGATACTCAGCGCGACTGCTCAGCCGGCAGGGGCGGAGGCTTTGCTAATTGGATCTGGAAATTCCTTTCCTCATGCTTAAGGATGATGCAAACTTTCACAGCCAACTGGAGACCTGTCCTCCCTGCAGCTGGATGCCAATAAACACAGCTCAAGTTAATAACCCTTGTGTCAGGGGAAGAGATCCAAAAGAGAATCTGGGCCTCGTTATTGTTCGTATGTGGCATTATTAGAGGCATCGTAATATGCCATAGGAGTCCCTTTTTGTTAAGGGGTGGGAGTTGTTAGTTTAATCACTTGTCTGAGTAAATGTGTTAAAGACCCCAAGTGCTATTTGTGACCAGTGGCATGCTGAACATGAAGCTGTGGTTGTTGAACACGAAGCCACAACCACGTCTGCATCCCTTTCGCCTTCTGTCTCTTCTTGCAAAATCTGACCAGATGCGTTCAAAGTATTTGCATTCTGGAAGGCACAGCTGAACCTTCCTCAGCGCCCGAAGCTACTGGTGACCAACCTCGTGTGCTGGGTTCTTCGCTGTCAGTAGACGCATCTTTGTGTGTTCCTACCTTATTTTATGCTTCAGCAGGTTTCTGGCTCAGTTTCTGGCTCAGTTTCTGGCTTCAGGTTTCCAGTCCGATGTTAGGACACTTATTGGTGTTTGCTGATGTCATATAACTCTTTTTTTAAGCTGCTTGAAGTCCTCAGGAACTGAAAGAGCATTATCAGCTTCCTTCACACTGACAAACGGGACAGTTGCAGGCCTTCCTTCTTACTGCGCTTCAGAAGTGTTTGTTTTGTTTATGCAAATTGAAGTATGCATAGCTAATAGCACGTTAATAAACCTTTCCCTTTGCCGCTGCTTCTAAAATCAAATCTGGACCAAGGTGGGTGGCTTCATACCGAAACTCATCTAACTTCCTCTGTTAATCTGTTGGCTGATGCAGTGCGGCTTGTCCTAGCTGCTAGCTCCTTGCCCACTTTCCCCTCCTTAAGAACTTTGCCCACTCTCTTAGCAACAGAGGAGCTGGAAAATGATGAGGCGGGCACGGCTGTGCCCAAAGGTCAGCTCTGCCCAGGAATGTGGCACGAGATTAGCAAGATGTGCAGAGAGGCATTGAAAATACGAGCCTTAAAGGTGCTCACAGCGTAGAGGCAGGGTGCAAAAAGGACTGAGGGAGAGGTGGGAGATGTAAGCGTTGCATGGGGAAGGAGAGGGTTGAAAGGCGAAAGGCAGGCACAGCTGGGTGGGAAACCCAGGAGCTCTCAAGTTTGATATGAGAGGAAAAAAAGCTTGAAGCAGAGACAAACAGCCTGGTATGGAAATGCCCATCCAAGCAAGGTTGTCTTTGGGTTGGCGATGCTTTTTTTTTCAGTCTGTTATAATGAAAATAATCTTCTGGGAAAAACCCCGTGGGTTCAGAGCTCACAGCCCCGAGCTGGGTGAGGAGCAGCATGTCTCCACGGAGTGCCCTGGTGCTGCCAGCCCTCCTTGGCACGGCGCTGGTCCCCTGCCAGATTGGCCTCTTTGCAATGCTGAGGAATAAAATAATAACTCATGAAGTAAAAATAATACAAGATACAGAACAATAAAAAGGGATTTTCCTCTCTCTGCAATAGAGAAATAAATGGCTGACCACCAGAAGGGGTTCCTCTCTCCTGTTTTCAGTCTTGAGGCTTTTCTCTGAACGACCCAGTGGGTAAAAAAAAATTGCCATGTTGTATCTGCCCATACAAAGAGGATGGAAAACAACAACTGGTCGGAGCAACTGGGGCTTGGAGCCAGGATCCTGCATCAGGTCTGTCCCCTCTCCAAGCCGTGGCACCTTCGGTTTCAATGCCTCTAATTATGGCGGAGGATCCCAAATCTGCGTTTTCTTTCCACCTCCTCCTCGCTCCTTTAGAAGATGTTGGTACCTGGCTCTTGCGATCTCGCTGTTTGCACAGGAGCACTGCACTGGGCGCATTTCCAGTGCAACCCGTGCCACCGGGCTGGCTGCCTGCTGGCATGCGGTGTCACGGGGCTCCTGGGCATGCAACGTGAGCCGGGGTAGCGGGGTTCAGTCTGCTGGCAGCATCCGTGTCCCATCCCTCTGCTCCAACCCGACCGATGCCCTTTCCTCGCTCGTCCCGCCTGGCGCCTCCTCTCCTGGCCCCGTACCCGCACCTCGCTGCCCCGTCCCGACCCCGGGTGCGAGGTGGGCGGCTGCTGCTTGGGGGATTTTTACAATTCCACTCAGCACTTACCTCAGCTCATGGATTTTCCAGAGGAAGTCAGGTTTGGGTTTGAGGGTGTTTTTTTTTTTAAATTATTTTTGGTTTTGTTTTGAAAAGAAAAGAAAGGAAATTCCCCTCCAGCCTACAGAATGTAGCTTTCAAAAGAAGTGGCTTATTTTTTCTTAAAACATTGAGCACCCTGTTATGCTTAAAATAATAGAGAAATAAAGGCCAGCCCTGTTGTGTGATGGGTTTCAGTCTCTTGTATTGATGCTGCAGTGGGGTAGCTGTAGTGAAATGTAGGCTCTGCTGAGATAGGCAGAGGGAAAAAAGCAGTGTGTGCCATTTAATTTCTGCAATGTTCTGATTCCCTCCTACCAGCCTGAAAATACTAAACACGATCCTTTGTCTGGCATATGGGGATTTGGAGAATGGTTGCTAATTACTGCAGTTGTGCTATCTAGCTTAACTGGCTTAAATAATATATTAAGTGCTTTTATGTTCTTCCACAACGTGCTGGAATGCAAAGAGGTGCATTTTATGCCGTTTATGGCAGGCATGAGATATAACACTGATCTGCAGAGAAACTTGGGTTTGATGACTTATTGCTTGTATCACTGACAGCCAGGGCTGCAGTCGATCAGAGCCTGTTGTGCCAGGTGCTGTGCAGATACGGGCCGAGCATCTCTGTCTTTGGGGGCCCGAGTCTGCCTGCAGGGAAAGAGGCAACGGAGCGCTGCAGGAACGGTGGGGCCAGACCGCTGGGGAGGCCAGGCGAGGACCTGGGGACGTGGCTGGTGGAAATGCTGTGGGGTTTTGGGAGATCTGATGGCAAGGGCAAAAAGCCTGGGATCTGGAAGAGCATCACGGGAAGTTGTGATCTAACTTATTTAGGGAGCATTCCTATTATTTTAATTACAATTTAATATAAAATTAGGAACACGTTGCTAAGCATTATATTTAGAAACAGGAGCACTTCAGGATCTAGAAATGCTTATCCAGAAAAAGAAGGCAGACATTACAGCCTGCTCAAGAATCCTTTTTTCACACACACACACTTTTTTTTTTTGGGTGGTGGTGAGGGGAACAGTAATTCTTAGTCAACTGATTCCACCCAAATTCCAGTGTCTCCTGCTTCAAAATCTGTTTTTTTTCTCTATCTGCTATTTTATCTAGTGCTTAAACAAAATGTGAGAAGAGCATGCTGTGAACGTCTTGTTGCTGGACCTAGTGTGATGAATAATTATGGAGCAGCTGAGCAGTGCCAGCCAGAGGCTCAAAGAGTCTGGTAAGACACGTGGTTCATTTTTATTTTATTTTGCGGTGGGGTGGAGGGTGAGGGGATAAGCAACGACTGACACTTCAGGATGTTATAAACCACGAAGGGAATTAGTGATAATGATAAAAAGACTTGCACGTTCTGACCCATAATTTGGTTTAGTTTGAGTAGCTCCCTGTAAAATCACAGGACTGTTAGAATGTGCTAGTAATTAGCAGTATTTTATCCATTTGAAATTAAGCATTGTGCATGCTCTGCAGATTAATGAAAATTACTTTTTTTTTGTGTGTGTCTGGTTTTTCTTGCTAATAGCCTGAAAATAGGGAGGTGAAAGACTTGTGTCAAATCTTCAAGAATAATTTTGCAATTAAAAGGCTGGGGAGAAAGTGTGATCTGAAGACCTTCAGTTTCCCAGCTGTGACATAAAATTTACAGCTACCTTCATTCTGATTCTGTTTTAATATTCCTGCAGAGGAGCAAGAAAAAGAACTCCCCAGGCTGGCTTCAGAGAAATGGAGGAGCTGATAGACAATAACAGGGTACGGGCTGGCTGAGGAGTGATTTTTGTTGGTGCTAGCAGGCTCGTGTTCGCACAACGCTTTGGATGCTATAAAGTGATATATGTCTAATGCTAAAAATTGAGAGATGCTCTCTGGGAGATAGGAAACACTGTGCAAAGGCAGTTTCTGATTGGCTACATGGAAAAATTCAAGGTCATATATGCGCCAGCTTGCAGGGTTGCACAGCTGGTACCTCGGCACTAAAAACAGCAGAATCAACTAGAAAGCTGTTAGTGAGCTATGCGGGTAAAAATGGAAGGATACGCTGAAACTACCTAAAAGTGGAAGAAACAGCTGGGAAGTGATAAGAGAAACGAGAGGTAAAACTCTTGCCCATCGGTGGTGTCCAAGCGCTCTGTAACAACTTCAAATTGCTCCCTTCCTTGAATGCATCAATTTTCTTTTTCAAGCTGAAACAATTTGGCAACCTCCAGCTCCTCTGAGCTGGTCGTGCATTGCTGAGAGCTGCTCAAGAATCTGCTCCATGGTCCTGGCCTAATGTTTGCTCTGGTAGTTGAAAGGAGCTGCTAGGCCAAATGTGCTTATGCGAGTAGCTGGGCTTCTAACCAAAGGGAGAGCGAGTGCCAAAGGCTTTTACGGATCATTAAACAATATGTTTTATATAATAAAACCACGTATAAATGCTTAACATAGCAGGCAAAACATTTGATTAGTCCCTAGTGCTTTACCTTGCCTCGTGGGTGCAACCAGCCCCCAAAAGCGGCGAAGCGTAACGCCGCGGGAGCTGCTTGTCCAGCGGCCCTGTGCCGTGCCTTGTTTTTGAGAGTCCACTCTTAGCACGTCAACAGCCGCCGGGTGCTCGGCTGAAATGGCAGCTAAACAATCTGGTCATCTGCATCCTGTTGTGGGTTACTGCTGCATCGAGGAGAAAGAGGTGTGATGTAGTGGTTTGAGCAGATGGCAAGCCCTGGGACCTTTTTTTGTTGTGCTGTTGGCTCGATCAGGAGCTCGTTGTTGACTCTGGGCGGATGACACTAGCTTGGATAATGCCACTTTGTAAAGAAATGTAAAAGCCTTAATCACTATCATTAGCCATTTGACACCATAAAATAGAGGTCTGTTATTTTAATGTCTTTCTTATCTCTGTCTGCAGCGTCCTTAGCTCAGGCGGGGAGGTGTCACTTTTGGATCGCCATCCGTGGCAGCGTGCACGCCAGCAGGACGTGTGCGCGTACGGATTTTTGTATGCAGACGTCCAGAGTTATTCTGCTGTCTGTGTTGTGAAAGCGCTGAACTGAGACATCAGTCTGCTGGCGCGGCGGGGAAGGCTGACAGGTTTCTCTGCGTGGGGATCTCCTTTGCCTGTTCAGTGCTTGAATTATGTGAAACCTTAATTAGCAAATAAGATGCTTTGGCCTTCCCTGCCGACACCTGAAATGGCATTAAGGGAGGTGCAAGGAGGTGCCAGATGACATGGCAGTCCCAGCTCCGTGGTTTTTGTTCTGCTCTGCTGTCCTGCTGTTTTGAGATGCGCTTTCCATTGTGTCAGCTGCTGGCAAAATGTTCCTAAAGTTGTTACACGTTTTACGTTTTGGTATTGCTTTTTCTGTATGCAACAGTCAAGCTGCTAAGATGATGTTGGAGACCCCGTGTGCAGCAGCTGTTGAGCTGAGAAGAAAGAAGCTCGCTCTTTGAAAAGGAAAGCTGCCCTGGTGGGCCGCAGTGGTAAGCCACCGCCTGCTGCGCTCCGCCGGTGCTGTCACTCTCTGGGGGCAAAGCAAGCATCCTCTTCCTATAATGCTCCTTGGACTTTTCTGAAATGGGGTAAACATTCCTCGCTCCTTGCAAAGCCACTCCTCTGATTTGCTCTTCTGTTATTAATTACGTGTGCTTCCTTTTGTCACACCACTTTTTTTTTTCTTTGCTGCTGAAGATGGGGCTGTAGAGAAATCCGTTACCTCCAGTTCAATGGCAGACGGGTTATCTGTCTACAAGAGAGTACAGAATTGCTTTTATCAAACATATTTCTTTTCCCATTGTTTCTTGATGACAGATACTACTCTTAATCTACACAGCGACAACACTTTGAGATGGGAGATCTGTGTTGCCATCCATTTTTGTTACGGTGATAAATCACAGCATATCTCACTTTCTGAATGACATGCTTCTGGATTTAGGTCTGCATTTTTTTTTTCTTTGTCACAGTTTTTCTTTTTCAATGCCAGCAACAGCCTTGCCAAAGCTCATCTGTTCTTTTAGCATTCACTCCAGCAGGCTGATTAATTCTACCACACGTCTCCCCATACACAGCATAATCAAACAGGTTGATGGAAAATCAGGAAGGATGTGATATTTACAAAATTTCCTAATGCATCATGCTTATCTTCGACTTTTGTTAGCTGCGGTACCTTGTTTCCTCTGGGTTGGAGGGATGTCAGCAGAGTCTGACAGGAAAAAGAATTTTTTCCCCCTGTTTGTGGGCCTCAAGTGTGATGGTGTCACCCTGCCACACACGGGGAAGTTTGCTTACGAGAGCTTTGAGTGGAGGGTGCCTTATGTTTTCTTCTGTGCCTCAAGGGCAGCTTCAGTAAAAAAAAAAAAAAAGGGGGGGGGGATCTCTCACCCACAAATCTTAAAATAGTAAAAGTGCAGGTCAGGTGCTTCATTTCTTTGGCTATGTAGATAGCGCTGTTAATAGCACGAGTCAAAAATATATATCAATAGGAATACAAGCAGCAATTTCAAGTGGCTTTAAGCCTGTTCTGAGCTCCCTAAACAAAAGCATCCGGGGGGAAGTGGCTGAGCAAAAATATTAACTAATCCTCCTCTTAAGAGGTGGCAAAATTAAGCAGAGGCAGTCCACAGCCCAGATAAGGCTCCTGCCTCACTTGTCTTTGCCTGGCGAGGATGGGGAACTGCTGCCCACACTGCTATCTCCTGCCTCCCCACCGTGTTTATATGGTAATCTATATGGTTTATGTGGTACTGACTCAGCCAGAAAGAAGGTACTGGGTGTCAGGGTGAGCCTCAGCCAAGCTGCGAGGGCACTGGGGAGTGGGGAGCTATAGGGCAGGAGTGAAAAGGGAAGGGCCCGCGTACCGAAAATAAAGGGGAATAATCCAAATCATCTCACTCTGAGAGACCCCAGGCAATGCCACACTGCGAGCCCAGTGAGCGCTGCATTCATTAGCAGCTCCCGTCAGGAAGGGGGGGGATTACTGGGTTTGCAGAAATCCCATTTGAGAATTTGCGGTTAAAATATAAATGCAAAATTTATTAAAAACATGGTGGGGCTTCCTGAGAAAGAAGATAATGTTAAGACCTCATTTTCCTATCTGTTGCTGCTAGTTACAGTGATGTTATTAAAACTGAATTCTATAGGTATTAAATCTATTTTCTGTGTGTGTGTGCTTTTTGTTTTATTCAGCTTTGGCCATAAAAGCCATGGCACTGTTCTGCTACAAAATTCATGCTGGCTGTGGTGCTGGTGTGCTGCCTTGTATGGTAAGTGTGACATAGGAGGGCCCTGGTAGGAATCTGTTCCTTTTTATTTCTGTTTCTAGTTCATACGAATCTGTAGTGAATGTCACCCTCTGACTACTATTCAAAACCACTTCCAGAAAAATGTGGGATGTGACAAAAGTAGTAGTTTGCATGTAGAGTTCTGCTCTTCTTTGAGGAAGCCTCTTGTCTTTTCCCCTCTCCCCCTGATGACATCAGAATTAGATTGGCAGAGATGATTTGAGGTATTTCTGTCACTCATCAGTAAATTATAATTAAAAAGATACGAAACTGTTCAGCTATCAACACCGCAGGCCTATGGTAAATGAATACTCTCGTTGCACCTTGATATCTCTCCCACCTTCTGCTCTTTCCAAATATTTGAGATGTGCTCTGCTGCACTGCGTTCTGGCTGTCTGTGAAGCACAAGGGGCAGAAGCTGTCTCATGTTTGTACAGTGCCTAGTACAGTGTCTCAAACCTTCACTCGTGGCAATAAATGCAAATTACAGATGAAAATCTGGCCGAGCAGTTCTTTACCAAGTTGCCTTCTGACTGAGGGGTGAAGATAGTTGCTAGCTGTGTCTGTGTTGGAGATCTGGGATCTCCGTTTCAAAAGCACATAAATGTCTGGAAAGAATAAAGCTGTTTGATCTAGACCTTTGACATGAGTTTTCCTCTCATTCCGTCAATTCCTCATCCCCTCATGCTATTTAGTACTTTTTGTCTGCTGGGCCATCAGTTTCTATACAACATTTCTGGCAGTTTTAGCTTTAATTTTAGCTCTGCCTTTTTTTTTTCCCATTTCTGTGCTGAAAATTCCTGCTTCCTTCTATCTGGTATTAAGTACAAATACTGAAGAATAGTGTAATTTTTTAAAATATTTTTATTTTTAAGAGCATCCTCAACATAAAAATTGCAATTATCCTGGAGAGTGAAGGATTTCCATAGAAGAGGATGATACCTATTTTGAGGTAGTTTACAAAGATCAAAACATATATGATATCCCTGGAGAGAGACAGATGCTGGGGAAAGAGGCAGAGATTTGGAGGCGAGTAATACAGCAGGGCCCAGAAGCTGCATTTTTGGTTCCTTTTTTTTTTTTTTTTTTTTTTTTCAGTGAACTTTAAATCCGGAAATCCTAGGGACTACACCACTCTTCTCAGAATTGTTTTTGATTCACCGCAGCAGTTCCACAATTACTTGGCTCGTCTCTTTTGAGTTCAGGTCTTATGAATGCAACTCGAAACACCTCTTTAGCAGATGCCCGCTTCAGCCTTAGCGTGCAGCTCAAGTCCGTGACTGCTTTTCCCTTCCTGGTAGCCTCGGGGACTGCCAGCCACCCTCCCGGGGACTGCCAGCTGCTCTGCCAGGAAGGCAGTGGTGCTGTGCACCTCCTGCAGCCTCTGCGCAGCAGCAAATGTCTGTTTTTCCACAGATACTTGATGATGATGCAAAGACACTTAAAGATATTTGCTAAACACTTATGAATCTATTTGTGATTAGCGAATAATTAAATAAATCACAGCAATCATAAAGACACATGGCCAGTTAGTTAGATTTGCATATATAGCACTTTTCAAACAGAGCAGAGGAGCTCAATTCATCTAATAGAAGTCTAAATTCACTGTATCTTAATTTGATTTACCTTTGACATAACATTTAAATAGTAGCAACATCTATAATCTTGTGCTCCTCAATAAGGCTTCATTAAAAACTCACTGCCAGATCTAATCCACGGTTAGCATACAAAGTCTTATCTCTAGGTTCCTGCTTCAATGCCTTTGAGAACATGCTTAATTTAATCTGAACAAAGACACTGCCATCATAAGCTTCCAGTCTGATTTTCCAATCTAGAATATCTTTGTTATTAAATTTGGTGCAAGCCATGGTGCATACAACGGATACAGCAAATTATTTTAAAGCACTCTTCAAGGAAAATTCTACTGCTTGTTAGACATCTTTTATATCTGTGGGACCTAAGAGATGTCACTTTTTTTTCGTGTCATACAAAAATGCAGTATGAGTCTTAACAACTTAACTACCGCTTAGAAGTGGCAAGTTTTAATGTAATGTATATTTTTTAACCATTTGAGAAAGAACGTTGTTTTTAAATGTATTAACCATCATCATTAACTGTTTTTTCAATCCTTTTTCATTCCTCTAGAGGAAGGACCATCTCACTGCATGTTTCTGCTTCCTCATTTGCATCAAATACTAAGTCAGCTGTTTGTGACTATACCTTAAGCTGGGATGGTGGCAGGGTCTGATTTGCAATTATCATTTCAGACGTTCATCTTTTCATGATATAGCAAGCGAACTAATTGTCATTAAAAGCCCTGCAACTGCCTAATAATCTCTGCTGCCTGAGAACAGGGTTTGTGTATGCTACAATTAGAGGTTTTGTCAAGACATAGATAAAAGCTGAATAATTTTGTAAAGTACTGGTTAGGCCTCCGCTGAAAATTGAATAAAGCTCTGGTCATCCATACTTGTAAACGTGAGCTGAAACTGGCACAGAGCCAGTCTGCTAAGATGCGGTGGAACTTTATTAGAGAGGCAACTAGTAGAGCTTAACCTTGTCCAGTTTTTGAAAACGAAAGCTGAAAAGAGACAGACTGGTGTCTGTAAATATACAGAAAGGGCTGGTGGTAATTCATTCAGGTCCCAACATGGAATTTGGTAAGTGCAGGAATGTGTTTATCAACGGTGGGGGTTGCACTAGCATCAGAGGGAGATCGTTGCCCTGGTGGGTCCCTTCGCTCCTACGTGCCTGGATGAAACGGGCCTGAGTGTTATGTCAGTTCTGCCGTGTGCCTGGCTACTTTTGTTGTTGCTGTTTAATAACAAACTCACTGAAAGTAAGAGACTTACAGGAGGTTAATAGTCATGGAAAAATCGGTGTGAAGACAAGAAGAATTTGGTGTGAAAACCAGACAGCTGCCTTACGACACCATTGTAGTGGCTTCCTGCTCTAATTGCTTTCGGTAGCTGCTCTGCCAGTTTGGGTCTGGCTGTATCCCAGTGCAGCTTTTTGCTCCAAGCAAAACAGGGACTCTCAATGTATCATTATCTCTGTAACTCAGAGGAGCAACCAAAACATAAAAAGATTATTACTAGGCATAAGATCACACAGGAATAGTATAGCGAAGTTAGGAATTAAACTATGTCTCCTCAGCTGTGAGTTTAAAAAGTGATCCGTCACAAATGGAGCATGGCAGAATGAATGTCATTGTTAGAGGCCGGAATGGTTTATTTAATCACAAGATAAAGCAAATACTTCTCCAGCTGTTTTGAGCATTGCCAACTTTGCTTTTGATTGACATGTTGCCATGTTTGTTGTATTCATTCTGCAAAATATTTGAGTTTATATTGTATCTAACTAGAAGCCTGCTCGAGTGAGGGACTACAAGGTGCACTGAGAAGAGAGATGTAAGGGCAGAATAAGAATATATGAGGGCACTGAAGACTCAGGCTTAAAAGATAAGTGTGTAACAAGTGGCTGGTGTGTTAAGTATGTTCCCAGGAATTTCACTTGTGTTTTTAAACTTAAACTTCCTCCTTCTCCCCATATTCTATGTTCCAGGGAGGCAAAAGGTCCATCATGGCAGATGTTGTTATGCTTGAGTGTAATAATTATATTCTTGGTCATGACTGTAAGATACTACACAATTCTGATGATGGCAGAAAAGGAGGATTTACAAAGTTTAATACATTTGCAGTAACTCTGCAGTTTAGTAGTGTTACATGGAGAGAGATTTGGCCTTCAACCTAGCTTCTCTGTGAGCTGCATTCCTGGCTTTGCGTATCAGAAATGAAATTTGTTTGGAATGTTTGCTATAAAAATACCTACGCGTGAACTTACATCAGCGAGAAAATAACTTTGGCTTGACCTTTCGTTAGCTCTGATGTGGTAAGATCATTCAGCAAGGAAACCGTAAGTTAAGGAATGACTTGCAACTGGTGTTTTCACAGGCTTGGTTTCCGCACAGGAACAATCCTTGGAACGAACTGCCCCTAGTAATCAATGTTTTCTTTCACTCTCCTTATTTTCTGCTGGAGAGCGACCCACGGCACGCCACCTCACTTAATGCTGTAACACAGCCATGGGGGAAACCCTCCCATTCTGGGCAAGCGTTGGACTGAATCCTAAAACCGAACACCCTGAAGAGCAGGGAAGGAGGGGGGGGCAGTTTCTGATCCTTTCACGGTTCGTTCTGTGTGTGTTTTAGGCACTGAACGCCCCTTTCCAGGGGGACGGTGGCTCCCCACAGCCCGGTGCCGACACGCTGCCCCCCTCAGAGCCACCCCTCAGCCACCACGCCACCCCCTCAGCGGCGGGCTGCGCGCGCCACAGCCGTTGGCGGGCGGCTCCGCGTCACGTGACCCCCCCAACCAGCTCCGGCGCGCGACGCCCGTTAGGGGGAGGGCCGCGCCGGTACCCTCCCCAATCCTCCCCCGTCACGTGACGCGGCGGAGGGCCGGGCGCCCCCCTGCACGTGACCCGCCATGGAGGCGGTGGCGGGGAGGGCGCGAGGCCGCCTCCTCCCCCCGGGCCCGCCCCCGCCCCCGCCCCCCCCCCCCCCGCCCGCTCCCTGCGCTCCGGAGGCGGCGGCGGCGCAGCCCGGGCTCCGCGGCGCCCAGCCGGCCGGCGGGGGGGGGCCATGGACTGAGCGGCACCATGGGCGCCAAGGAGTCCCGCATCGGCTTCCTCAGCTACGACGAGGCCTTGCGGAGGGGTGAGGGCGGACGGCAACCGGAGGGGTGTGGGGGGGGGGGGGGGGGTGCGGCGGGCCGGGGCCTGCGGCTGAGGGGACCGGGGGGGGGGTGGGGGCCGGGCCCGGGGCTGTCAGCGGCGCCGTGACAGAGCCGCGGGAGCCGGCGCTGCGCCTCGCGCTCCTTCCGCGCCCCTTTATTTATGTACCGGGGACCCCCCCCACACACCCGGTAACGGAGCAGCCGCCACCGGGAGGACGCCCCCCCCCGGGGCCCCCCGCAGCCGGGCGGGGGCTCCGCTGGCACCGGCCGGGCCCCGCGGCCTCGCCTCCGCCTGTCACCCGCCGGCTGCTCCGGGGGCCGGGCCGTACCGGGCTGTACCGGGCCGTACCGGGCTCCCGCCGCCCCCCGGCCGGCTCCTTGCGTTTGGCCGCGGCGGGGAGCGCGCCCCTGCGGCCGCCGGCTGGGAGGGAGCCGCGGTTCCCGTGTGCGCTGCCGCCGGAGCCGCGCTTGCGGAGCCCTCCCGGGGCTCGCCGGGAGGAACCGGGGGGGGGGGGGGGGGGGGGGGCGCGTAAACAAGCGCGGTGCTGAGCCCCGCGGCGAGCTGCGCCCGGTGCTGGTACCCAAGGACAAAGAGGGCCGGGGATCTTCGCGGCCACGGGTTTGCGAGGAGGATGGGTTTTTTTTTCTCATCGTCGCTGGCCCGTGGTGCGCTCAGGCAGCTCACCTGTTTGGTGGGGGTGACATTCCTGAGCTGCCCTTTGGGGTTCTGCAGGCACCTAAGAAGCGGGTGAGGGCTGCTGAGGGAAAGGTGGGAGGAAACACCCGGCATTAACTGGAAGAGAAACAAAGTGATGTGACATGGGATGTTTATCTGTTTGGTTTTTTTTGATATTTTTTCAAATGGTGGAGCCATTGAGGGATGCCATGTCAAGTAGGAAATGGAGCAACGTGTTCTAAACGCTGTCAAGCAGAGGAAACAAATGTGATTCAAACTCCTTTTCGTTACAGGTTTCAGCCATAACAGCCCCGAAGAATTTCGCTTCTAGTGAAAGCACGTGAAGTTTTAAAAAACGTAGATGTGCGTGTTTTTAGAGGAGCTGGAGTCATAAACGTAGTTTGGTAGAGAGGTGAAATTGAATGCATTCATTCAGTCAAGTTGTATATTCCAAAATTCATAAATAAGAAAAACTAAATGCCTGGAATTTAAAGTTAGATTTAAACTTGTATTCTGCCTCAAAATCTAGGAAGTTAATCTAGAAGCTTTCATAGGGAAAACTTTACTTGACATCAAACTAAGACTGATTTTGAAGTTATTTATAATTTCCTTGCCCAGTAAACGTAATATTTCTCTTTAGTGTTCTTCTATCTCTACGAAGCTTTTAATACTGTTTTTCTGCAGGAGAGCAGAAAGGTTGGTTTAGGCCCTGGTATAAATTGATGTTTTGCTAAATAACTGTTGTTTACTTAACCAGTGAATCGTTGTACGTATAAAACAGGCTGGTTATCAAAGCGTTATTTGTTGGGGCCATCCTTGCTCGCACAGAACTGTGCTGGTGCTTGTGGTATTTCTGTGGACACAAGCAGCAAACAATGATAATAGATAAACATACACATTATTAAAACAAAAGCAAGGCTCTGTATATTTACATCCAATTAGGTAGATGGAGCTTTTCTAACACTGTGTCCTGGTTATTAAATGCTGAGAAGTTTTCTATTAGGTGATAAACAAATTCTCCTTACGGAATGAGTGGTGGTTACCTGTGTTTGTAGAAGCAGCGTTCGTTCAGGATGCTGTGGTCCTCTTTTGAGACGCTTTCAGTTGTTCAGAATATCTGGAAAAATGCAAGGCGTGCTGCTGGTTCTGTAAGCTTCAGGAATTAAGGCTGACTCTTTAAGTTATGAATGGAAGCAATTTTACTGTAATTTTGAGAATAACCCAAGGGAGTGAAGGTGAGGAGGGTTTTTGTGGTTAAACACTCACAATATAAATAACTAGCTAAAATATAACTTCTGTTCAAAGAGATGAAAACGTGAGTGCAGCCCGGTGTTATTGGCCATGGAGCATGAGATAGTGCTGTGATTTTTTTCATTATTGTTATTATTTTTTGCTCATCAACACAGACAGCTGACTGCAGTGTGCATGATGCGGCCGTGTGGATGCGCCTGATGAAGTTGTCTTGTGTCCCCCCAGGGCAGCTCCCGCTGCTGGTCTCCTTTTTCTCTCCTGCCCTGTAAAATCTTTGTCTGGTTGTGTAGCTTGGGAGTGAAACGTAAGGGCTGCTATTTTGGACATCTCTTGTTACGAATATTGCTGAGTTATCGTCATCTTATTTACAGTTGCCGGGGGCATAGCTTTGCCTGTTGTTGTGGGAAAGGTGGAGGTTTTGAGCTTGTTCTGATCCCTGTGCGGAGCTCTTCCTGGCCCTCAGACCTCCGGCTGAGGTTGACTTCTTTGTAAGGAGATGAAATTCACGGACAGGTCGTTAGAGGTGAAGTAAGTGCTTTGTTCCAAGTCATGCATAAGGTAATCGGTTATTTCATCAAACTAAGTTTGTAATGGCATAAACTGTCAACGTGGCTCATGGGTTTGTTGCTTTTTTCTTAGCCCGGGGTCCAAGAGCATCTTTTTTTCCTAGGGCAGTGCTCACGTCAGCTCGGTCAGTATCCCTTTTGGTTCGGTGCCTTCTCCAGCACATGCCTCTCGTTTCTGCCTCCGCTCTGTTCACCAGGCCGTCTGGCTGCTCGCTCCTCCCGAGATTGCCCAGCGCGAGGCCTTATCTCACACCGAGGAGGTAGCTCTCTGAAGCCTGCCTTATCTTCCGCTTGTTCTGCTGGCAGCCTTAAAGGGCTGTGTTTGGGAAATGCGACTTTATAAAGGAACTTTATTACTGTAGCTGCAGTGCAGCATGTCTGCTATGTTGTATATACAATATTTTAATAAGGATTCCTCAGGAAAGAGATGGGTACGTGGTACTAACTGAAGGCCGGTTTGTGCTGGATCCCTAAGGACTGCATTCTCCAGTGACTGTTAACGCATCTTGCTTAGGTAACTTTTAAAATATAATCACAGACTCGGACCATACATTTATAAAGGTATTTTAAAATTATGAGATGATAGAAATCAAAGTTTCTGTGAATGCTGCTTCAAGAAAGCAGGTCATGCGAACTCAGGCTATTTTCAGCTTACGTATGCTAAATAGTCAGTCAGGTAACCACTTAAACAAAAGAAGTGTCAATGAATAGTCATGGATCTGTAAGATTTGTGCTGGGGAGGAGGGCTGGGTTTTCCTGCTGCTCAAAGCAAGGTAAAACTGCTGTCGTGTGTGTGCTGGGATGGAGGGAGGGGGAACTGCAACGACAGCAGCGTGGCCAATGAGTGTAGCACTCGGAGAAACGGACGGCTGCGGATCGGTCTGTTCCATTGTGCCTGGAGTTCTGTGCACTGTGATCTCTGGAGAAGAAGAAAACGATCAGCGTCACATTTCAGAAATGTGCGTGCACTTCGTGTGCCCGTTCAGACTGAGGCAGGACTGCCAGGTGTGTCAGGTTCATGGGATTTGCCTCTGGTCATGAAATAGGGGTTTCAGAAACAGTTTTCTCTCCAGCATCTCGAAGATGCCACCGATTTGAGAAGAGCAGCGAGCCCTTCAAAGCGATGAAACGGGAGGTGTCCCGGCCCATGGCAGGGGGTGGAACCGGCTGGGCTTTGAAGTCCCTCCCAGCCCAAACCGTTCTGTGATCTGGTGGCTGCTCATTGATGTCCTCGAGCTCATGGCTGTCATAAGTCTGACAAGAGGATGATGGAAAACTTACTTGAATGTACGATCGTCTATTTGAGGTTATCTTGATCTCGCCCTGGTGACAAAGTCCACAGACTCAGCCCTAGAGCCTCTGGAAGATGACTTGTTTATTACTCCTGACTTTGAAATGATCTTTTTAAATCCCAGATGCATTTTTAGGAAAAATGAACAGAGAACTGCTTTTGTGGTTTATTCTCTTCTTTTTTGTATTCCATGACGACGGTTGTTGTTCGTCCTTTTCTCCCATATCTGAAAAATAGTGCTTGAGCAGCACAGGTAGGCAGGCATTCTGCTGTTTTCCAGGACACACCATGTTCGGGGGGTATAAACCTGTGTCCCTCTGTATAAGGAGCTTTCAGTTTTCAGGTACTCGTGATGAAGATGCCTCGATCCCTTTCAGCTTCCTTTCTTTCCTCCTTTTAGCTATCAGAATTAATAGGATCCACTATTGAGCCTGCCTAGATTCAGGGCGAGTTGTGTCAGCCGGTATCTGCTGGCTTTAGGGCTCTGCCAGGTGATTAAGGCAGGTATGAACGCACAGCTTCACGCTTCCTGTTTATACATCTGCGAGCTGCAAGGAGCTGCTCCATCCCCAGAGCAGTAATTATTTCACAGCTTTGGCATTCAGCTCTGATGCTTCTTTTGGGAGGGTACCTCACTAGTCTTAACCGAACATATAATGCGATGCAGAAGTGACTTGGGGAATTCTACTTAAACTTCCACAAATTGTTACCAGAAGTGAGTTTTTTTACCTGTAAATCTTCAGCTAAGTTGCGGTGACCTCTTTACTTTCTCCCTTACTTCAGGTTCCAAGTCAGGAGTGGTTTTCAGCCTCTTACGTGTGCCCAGGTTACATACTGTGGGACATGAGGAACGTTTGTGCAGTGAACTTCAGGCAACTAACAGCAATGCCTTTTGTGGTCTTTAGGAGAATTTATGAGATATCAGAATTTAATTCATTGGAGTGAACGCTGTGGTCCTGAAGGAGCTGACGTGTGTACCTTCTCAGTAGGACTTCAGTTATTCTCTGATGGTTCCCAAGCACAGCGGCAGTAACCTGGGGAGTAAACGCTCAGGGGCTGGGCGTGCACGCAGCAATGAAGTCTGATAAAATAGGATTTAAGAGTGCAGGCATTTCCTAGAGAAGAAATGGTTGAACATTTTAAAGCAAAAAGGCCTCAAAACCTTTGATTTTGATTCAGTAAGTGTTGGGAGTTCTCTAGTTTCTCACTTTAAAGGATGAAATGTGTCTCTAAATAATAGCAGTCTCATAATATCAGCTGCATTGCATAGATCCTGTCAGCGTGTTACTAGAGACTCAAATCAAAGCGGTCAGGAAGGCTGCCAAATGAACGTAAATAGACAATATCATTTCAGCCATGGTGGTTGGGAGCTCAGGGATAAGCTGGACAAATCCTCGTTCTGAGTGTTGAACAACTTGATACAAGCTAAAAGTTTGCTAACAGAAAATTATACCCATAATGTAGTTTCTTACATTGACATTGTCGATTAAAATGGAGTGCTGGAAACATTTTTGTTCTATTTTATAGAATACATGCCTATATCTCATCATTCATACAGCTCCGGGTTGTTCTGCTTTGTCTTACATTTTGATCAATGAAATCAGGTTATTCACGGTCAGCTCTTCCTTGTCAGTTTCTAGTTGTAACTATCTTGAGTAACAGCAGAGGTTTGTGTTTTTTTTTTTTAAGGCAAGCCCAGAGAGACTGTTGAACTTTCATCCTCTCAGGTTTTCAAGACCTGCGTGGACAAAGCCTTCTGCAGCCTGCGCTGTGTTGAGTGTTGGCTTGGCTTTAAGCACCAGGTGACCTTCCGAGATGCTTCCCAACCTGGTAGATTCAGTGAAATATTTCTGTTCATTCTGAGCTTTCTAAAGCCTTGTTTTCATGCAGTATAACTTCAGGGTCCTGAATCTACCTGACAGTGTCCTAGAGAGATGATAAAATAAGACAAAAATAGAAACTAAGAAGCTTTTCAAAATGACACGAAGCATTTCTAATGAAATGTGAAAGACCAGAAGAAAAGTGGGGGGGGACACTACTTGAGTCCTGCTGTACTTGACCTGTACCAGTGTCAGGCTCCCTGGCTGCTGGCACTCTGCAAGAAATCAGTAAAACAACCCGCATTCCCTTTCTTATTCTCAAAAGGAAGCCAGCCTACTGTCTTATTTCATAAAATAAGTGTGGTATTTGGTTCTTTAGTACACAAAAAAATGAAATCACATTCAAAAAATGGGCCTGTGAAGGTATGACAAGCTTTGTGAGAGTAAAAGAAAACGCAGCATTAGCAAGTTGTGATCAGGTGAGACATGATATGTCTATTTAATTATATAAATTAAGATTAAACAGCTGCTGCTTTATGATAGGACTGATTTTGATTTTTCTGTAATTGAAAGAAGAACCAGACGTCACTAGTATCTGTCATTTTTAAATGACAGAACATCTTCTGAAAATTGAGTGTGTGTATATATATATTTTGTTAGCTTGTGAATTCATAAATTCATTCTGAATAATTTGGTATATGGCAAGTGTCAGGTAGGTCTGATGAGTGCTATATCTTAGAGGTCTTATGGCATAGCAGTTATTTGTAAAATAATCCTGCTTTTATTTCTTCTTGGATTTTGGCCCAAGAAGAAATCCCAAATACAGCGACCGTACAGAAAGGAGTGGAGGAAGTGTAGAACAAGTGTTGTGTTTCCAAATACTGGAAGGCGGTGTGTGTTTCCTTTTTATTTCCTCCTGGGTGATGTAGCAATAGTCTGCTAGTTTCCAAAGATGTGCTGGGCGGGGAGCTGTGCATCACCCGGCCTCGCTGGACTGGGCAGGTGCTGAGCTCCCGAGGGAGCTGTTCTGCTGTCTTACTGCCGCTGACCGAGGGCTGCGGTGCTCCAAGTGCACCAAGAGGCGTTTGGGACCTTACAGAGCAGGTACTTATGGAAGTGAAGTTGTGTTCGCAATGAGCAGAAGCGGTGTGAGTTGTTCTGCCTGTCCTTGACCGGTGATTCTTCGCCCTTGCAACGAGGGACGTGTTTGCCATCCTCTTCCTCACTGCACCCCAGGTATCGCAGCACCAACTGCTGCTAGTAACTGATGGCATTACCGTGACCAACACGTGGGGCTCTGTGGGGAATACTTTGCAGCACACGGCGTTTGATTTGGGTTGCCCCATCTCTCTTGAGCTGAGCTCCAGTGAGGACAGCTGGGCTAAGCGAGGCACGTTGGGTGGGATGGGAAGTGTGCTGGGGGCAGCTCTGCGAGTCTTCAAGCTCTGCCCGCGTGCTTTCAGAACTGCATTATACAATCTATTCTTTAGGAACCCTCATAATAAAAGCTGTCAGTTTCCATTTTAGGTTCCTATATAGGAAAGTAAGTTTTGGAGGTTAATTCTAAATAAGACTTTCAATTTTTCAGTATTTTTAAAACAAGTTACTTCTTAATTTATTATATTGCTTGAAGCACTTGCGTTCTGTTTAAGTTATACTTAATCTAAATTACTGTGAATATCCGTGTGATATTTGCAGTATTGAAGAAATACAAAAAGCATCTTTAACATTTAATTTTCACATGAAAAGGTCATTTACATAATGAGACAATGAAGCCTTTGGGCAAAGATGAATGTAGAAGGAAAAATCCATTAATGTGGATTCTGCCTAAGAGTTTGAAAGGGCCTAATTCACAAAAGTTTGAATACTATATTATTGCTAGCACTTCCTAGAATAAAAATACCCTGCTTGCCTAACGAGTGGCAAAATCTTAATGCACATTCTGTTTTGTGCTTTCTTAAGGGACATCTCGCTTTTGTTAGCGGTGACTGTTCCTGAATAGCTTTGGTCTTTTCAGCTTAGCTGTGTAATGATACTTCGCGTTTCTTTTTTGTGTAATGAATCTTAACACCTCTGAGGAGTGGGTTTATTGCTAGCCTGTGTTTACAACTGATATGGGCATAAGCTGGGCTTGGATCTTGGTTTGTAACGAAATGTGTCTGCATAGAATTTTTGTAGTGTTTCAACGAAATCTATTTAAAAACTGATGCCAGTTGTAATCAATCACAGCGTGCTTCTGTGTAGACAGGTCACTCATCATAATGGCAATAAAAACAGAAATCCTTCACTATTTTAGTGTAATCCTGACAGGAGCTGAGCTCTAGGAGATAGCGATGTGTGTTAAATAATCTGGTAGTTGAAAAAAAACAATACTTAAAAAAAAAAATAGACTAACATCTGTAACAAGGGCCTTTATTTGCTTTTGAGGCAAAACAGAAGATGCCTGAGAAAGGTTTGGGCGATTTATAATCCAGGCGGGCTGCAGTGAGCAGGGTTCGTTCCCCATTATATATGTAATTTGATGTAAAAACGGCCAAGCCCTGAGTTCGTTACCTCCACCGAAGTGATAGCTGGCAGCAGGCAGGGTGGCTGGGTGTACTGGGTGCCTGCCGTGATCTCCAGGGACCTTAAGTGCAGAGCGCACAGCGAGCTGCCGCGAGCACGGTGCCACGTGCTGATGAGGCTAACAACTCGCCGAGCTTGCGAGGTGGTGAATTTGGGGCAAAACAGCAATATCTGCCTGGAACGGTGCTGGGAAGCTGCGGAGGCTAAGCGCCTTCAGCTGCACGTTCAGGTGGAAGGTGCTGCAAACCATCGGAGCTCCTGGGAGAAGGATGCCCTGGGGCCGGCAGGATCGCCCCTGGCTGGCTGGGACAAAGGGGGAGGAAGGATGTGGAAATACCATCTGGTTTTACACCTTGCCACGTACTTCAGTTTTGACTTTAAGGATGGTCTTAACCCGTTGGTGGTACGTCCTGCGTTAAAAAGGGGGTTGACTTCTTGTCTTTGCTCAGGTTCTCAGCAGCTGTGGTCACGAGCAGGGCAGCGGGCGATGCTCTGGGGTGAGGCTGTACCTGTCATCAGAGCGCCGTAACGGGGCCCTTGCTACCTCCTGCCAAGGGAGAACGAAGCTGTGCTTGCCAGGGTCTTACATAACATTTATTTTGATGGTAATTTTTCTACGTTGAAGACCTTTGAAGCTGTTACCCTTAGTACTGGAGGTAATAGCTGGCTTCTTGGAGCTATGCAAGGGTAAAGAGAAACGTGCAACTTGGCTCTGAGTTAATTTTAATGTAAAGCTTTAACCTTTTTCTAATTCTGAGTAAATAACTGCGATGGTCATGCAACGTCAGATTTTAGATTGTAGAGAAAGAGAAAAAAATAACTCGGTGCTTAGCAGTCTTAGAGAGAAATCATTTAAAAGCAAGACTTGACGCTTCGAGAATAATGTTACAATTGTTTAGTCGGAGTTGGATCCAGTCGTTCTGAGAGGTAATGTCACCAGGCCAAAGCAGGAGGTAATTGCATTCTGCATAAAAATATCTTTCTCACACTTACAACACTTATTACAACCCCTTTTGATTCTTCCTCACACAAACTGCGTTTTTATTCACGTGGCATTGATCTTTTTTTTTTTCACTTGGTATTTCAGTTTTCATCCCCTCTTAGAATACAGGTATTTAGTACAGAACATACGCTTACATTTCCATTGTGTTTTGATTTGATATTCCTTATCTTAATTTATAGTGGTAATGGAAACGGTCAGGTTTTGTCCTGCAGCAGGCTGTTTTGGTCATTAATGGAAACACTTTAACAGGTGTATACTGTTGTCACTGTGTAACTCTGCGATGATCCTAAGGCTGGTTTAATTGGATTTTTGACAATCGTTTTAAATGGTCAGCGTTACTGCGTTAGTTTTCAACATTGTTACTTTGAAAAGCTGAAACCTTGAAAGAAAACAAAAATTGGAAGAAGCTCAGAAACGCAAGCAGAGCAGGAAGTGCCACATTTAGATGGTCTGTGTACATGCATAAAAAGAGCTGGAAGTGTTGGAATAATAATTACGAGAGCTTTAGTTTCGGTCTATAAATGAACTTGGATTCTATTTTGAATTCAATTCGAACACGAATCTATTTTGGGTGAAGAAGTGCTTCCTTTCAGTCCACGTTTCTAGTGGTTTGGTGTTGTCCAGAAACAAGATTTCTTTCTGTGCTGGAAATTTCCTACTCTTGTGAAGAACATTTTCAGCATGTTCTAGCTAAGTGCGATAGGGTTAAATACTGGAGCTTGGTTTAGAAATTAGAAAAGTGAAATTGTACTTCCTATGGCTGAAGCAGCATTGCTTAAGAAAAGTAATTGCCAGCTGTGAGTGTGGTCGGCGTAGCCTGCTCTCCGTTCTGTGAGGGTGTTAACGAAGGTGATAGCAGTGGAAAAGGAATGCAAAATCTTTTTGGTCTCTGTTTGCCAGTCTTGCAGCTAACGACGTGATTTTTCTTTTCCTGAAGAATTATAATCAATCTTTTTGCCACTGACTAATTTACCGCTTTTTTTGCGTGTTACCTGCAGCTCTGTCTTCTCAGCGCCTTTCTTAAAGAATGGCTGTATGAGTGTCTTGTGCTAATAATTAATTAATTCCCTAAGTAATGAGTAGATTGCGAAGGAGATGGGTTAAAGGAGGAAGGAAACATAATGTACACTAATTCTAATATAAAACACTGGGTAAATACCTGCAGAAGCCACAGAGTATTATAAAAATATAGATTTAAAAGGCAGATTATAAAGTATTTGATAAATATCTCTTCATATAAAGTGTTCGCCGTTTATTATGTAAATGCTTCGAGCAGAGACAGCCGTGTCCTTGGGGATGTCTTGAGAGTCTCGGCAGAGATTCAGGGAGAGTCTCCAACTGCTGAAGCTATTCAGGGCGTTGTAGCTATTTTGTATTCAGTTACTCTTACTTATTTTATTATTTTATTATTAAATGACTTTATTATTATTATTCTGGACTTTTGTGAAATAGTGGGTGCTGTGGGGTGGACCCTGAGTTATCACATCAGTCTGAAGTGGTCACTGGCTGCAAAGTTCCTGAAATAAACCCATGCAGCTGTTACCTGGTGTATCTAAATGTGTTGTTTCTTCCATTCTTGTGAATGTAGGACCTTAAGAATAGAATACATCTGACGATGAATACTTTTAGAGATACATCTGCACTCTGTTACCAAATCTGCTTAAAACTAGTGTGGCGTCTTTCGGGATAGTTCTTCAAAATGAGTCCTCAGGTGCGTGTGGAGAATTCTCTGAACAAGACGCACAGCAGTGGAGAGGGAGTTTGGAAGCAGTGAGGCTGATTATTTGCTGCTGTCAGTTAAAAACTGCCTCTGATTCGATTCCTGGTGTCATCTACAGGTGTAGCAGGGCCCCAGCACTGGCCACGTGTTTGTTTTTGTTTTACTGCTTGACTGCATTGGCTTCTGTCTCTGTGATTTGGGTTTTATTTTTCAGCCTTTCACAGATTTGCATAAAAAACTTGTTACGCATCTATAGCAGTGTAACAGAAGGCGTAATTTTGTGACCTGACACTAAAACAGCGTGGTTTGCATCTGAGGTTTTTTTTCCATGGTTGTTTCCCCAGCAGTTGAGGATAGGAAGGATTAAAGCACAGAGCCTTCTGTTGGCCGTCGGCTGAGTGTGTACGTACATGTGTGACGTGGTCGGGGCGAAACGTGTGGCTTCCAGGTGAATGGTGTTTTTCTTCTAATTGTTGAGAAACAGAAATGTAGCGGGATACGGTCTCTGAATCTTTTATTATTTGTTACTTGTAGCACTAACTGCTGCGCTTAACTGGAGTTGCACCTCTTCTGACTGCCAAATGTGTGAGTTAAATACCTTATTGAAACTACACCAGCAACTGCAAATCGTAACTCCTCGCCTTTAACCTTTGCTAAAGGCTAAACGAAACGCTGCCCTCACGTGCACGAGTTGCAGATTCTGTTTAACTTTCAGGCTTAGTTTTTTTTTTTTTTTTTTAGTGAAGTGCCACTTTATAGTATAGATGTGCTTAGAGTCTTTGGCACTCTTGAACGAGAGGATATGAAATATATGTTATATTAAAGCATATTTTTTAGTAGGGTTCTTATGTGGTGTTTGCCCTTGCATGGTTGGCATTTGGGACGGTGCCCTAAACCCGCCTCCAGACGGCCTGTACCTGCAGCCGACAGAGCTCTCCTCCGAGTGCTTTTGCCTTTGATTTTAATAGGCTGTTTATTTCTTGGAAAGGAGCTGTGTAATGTAATTTTGTATATCTTACCAAGCATAAACATCTAGGTGATTTTCATGATGGTAATAAAGTGGAAGCAGCTTTTCCGAGTTGTGACAGAAGCCGCTCTGCTCGCCCAGGGGAACGCCAGCCGTCAGTGAATAGCTGGGAAAGCTGGCCAAGGGACAGCTCAGAAAGCAGGTTTGTTTCTCGTCTGAATGGGAATATCTATCCATCCTAATGCCCTCGGCCCGTGGTAGGGCCCGCAATCGTTCCTCGGGGTGCCTGGAGCCGTGGCAGCACCTCACCTTGCAGGAAGCAGCCCGGGCCGGAGGGTGGCATCCCGGGATGAAGCTGGGCTGGAAATGGCTTTGTTCTGCCACTGAGGAGGAGTTTGCCACTTCTTTAATTGCTAAGTCATTGTTTTGTCTCCAAGACTGCAGTCGGTTGCGCTTAAATTCGTAGTGATACGTATGGTAAAAGTTATTGTTTATTATGTTATTATGTTGTTATTATCCGCGGCGGTTTCTGAATTTTCAGGTTCTTTCAGCTTTCTTACGGGGTTGGGCTGGGGAGCGTATAAAACCAGGCTCCTCTAATTCCTCAGGATATAAAATATAGCCAATAAGATTTAAGTGCTCAGATGGTGGGAGGATTATTTCACTGCTGGGGCTATTACGGAGCAATTCCTATCCACGCTCGTCTGATGGGGAAGGTTGTCACAGAACCTGTACTGATTAGCTTTGCTTGAAGCAAACATAATCCAAATAGCAATGTGACAGTGTGTGCCCTGGTGGAGATACTTTACAGATGGATAAAACAGGCTAATAATACTTAATGGCATTCTTTTTGAGGATGGTAACTGTGAGAAGTAAGCTCTTTGAAGATTAAAAGTGTCACATAAATGCTAAGTATTCTTGTTACAGAAAATTGGCAAATCCTATTGTAATAACTAAATCTGCCGCTGCCTTCCACGCGCAAGATGTTAAACCTTTGATGTGCGTTGTGGTTAGGTCTAATAGCACCGAGAAAAGCTTTATCCCCACCATGAGCCGCTACTACCAAAAAACAAAGAACAGGTACGAGGGGAAAAAATGGATTGAATAACTTGAATTTTTTAATATCCAAACTGTGTTGCTGTTATCCTTAAATTCCTGTTGCGTACTGTCACTGGGAAATGTTAAGAGCGTCAAACCTTCGCTGAGACGCGCTGAGTAATAGGAACAATGCGATTTTTAATGTTCTGGTTGAGAGCCATTCCTTACGAGGGGGCCGGTGGTTTTGTTGGGGGCAGCCTTTTGTGTCTGCCCACCCCAAATGTTCTCAAGTGGGCTCCTTTTCTTTGCAGGGATGGGTGGGTGGGGAGTTTGTCTTTTTAACGACACAGCGGGTTCATTTATTTCAATTGTGTTTTGCAGTTTGGGATTTTTCCCAAACATGTTTTCTGTTCGCTTGTACATTTTACCTCTTTGAAGCTTTTTAGTAATTGCTTTGGTTCTTGACAACTTCATAACCGCAGCCATTGAGTCACAATACAGACTAATGAAAAAAGTAATAAAATTTCCATGTATAACTAGGAAGAAGATTCCTGAGGGAAATATTGAGCAAGTGATTACAGGGAAGATAATTGTCTGGTTAGAGAATTATATGCCCTGTGAGTTTGATATTGAACCTGTAAAATTGTCACTTAAAAATCAAAATATTAGAATTATTAAAAGCAGAGATGGAAGTCAGAGCTTGAGGTAGGTGAATTTTGTTTGCTTTCTGAAGAATGATCGAGTTGTCTGCTGTTGGTTTTTTAACCGAGTTTCGGTTATTTTTAGTAAAGAATAAATGCAGCGTTAGGCTGCTCTATGGCTGCAAATCATTACTTGCCTTGTGTGCTTGAGATCTGCAGGGCTTTGGGGCTTTTGTTTTTTTAATAAAGGCACTGATGTAGTGAGCTGTCTTTTATCCAGTAGTGACTGGGCAAGTAGTAGGAATTCCGATTTTGTTTTTCATGTTCATAGTGTATCGTGGACATTTTGATGCTTCACATTCTGGGAAAAAGCGCCATCCCTACTAGATACTTTGTAAGGTGCTTTAGGCAGATGAGCTCAGCGTGCCTTTATCTTCCCCTTACCTGAACTTTTTATCCTCTGTGGTTTTTTCCCCCTGATTATGGAGTGACTTGCTTCCTGTTTTGATTTCCAGCACTGTCAATACCTTGTGGTTTGCTGTCCGACTTTTTTTCCTGCTCACCTGTAAACCAGCATATATAATTTCCTTTCATGTAGCCAAATGAAATACCTTTGGTTTCGGATACCTGAAGATCCTGCCAGCTCCTTGGTGCTGTTGCTGCCACCTCTGCAGGTGCCTGTGGCACTCTGCGTGTTGGTGTGGGCAGAGGTAACCAACTCACCGCTAGTTTCCAGCAGCCACTGCTTTCTCTTGTAAGATGAAAGTAAAGAAAACAGCTCGGCGTGTTGTTTCTGTGCCCAGCTCGTTACAGATTAGGCTAATTGGCTCTCGGCTGATAGCAGCCCTGGCAGATTAACTCCACCTCCTCTTGGTTCAACTTCTGGGCTCCTGTCCTTCTCGCAGACTGAAGCAGCTCCTTGGTGCAGGACTTTTACAGACCATCTGAGATCATTTATAAGGCAACTGTCTGATGTAGACTAGGATTTATATTCCTCTTGTCATTTCTGTGCGTTCTGTTGGAACTAGATGATCTTTAAGGTCCCTCCCAGCCCGAGCCGTGCTGTGATGGTGAGATTTTAGTGCTGAGACAATTAAGGCACGGAGAGGTTAAGTGCCTCTTGCCTGAATGTCTCAGCATTAAAGAGCTCCAGTGCAATGCTTTTATTCCTCTTCTGCTACAACAACCAACTTTTTATGCTCTAAAAAGCTGCGTTTTATATCTCATTCTGTGTCACGGCGTTTTATATAATTCTGCTTGGATTTTGAAGATGAGGGGAAGAGGTGTTGTAAAGGAAAGCATATTTGTCTGGTCCTGATGTTCCCAGTAAATGTGAAACAGGAATTTAAAACCCATGCATTGTGCTCACTTTTGTCACACGTCACAGGCAAGGTATATAGTAATTACCTCATATAAGCTGTAATAAAACCATTAAGCTTGACTAGCCGCTACTTTTAACCTTCAGACAAGCTCCCTTCAACATTAATATTAGTTTCTTATAATGCTTAAAGTTCACGTGTGAACTGTTGCATCCTAAGCAGCAGTGCTTGCTCCTAAACTTTGGCGTCCCGTCTCTTCGGTGCCTTTGTAAATCTTTAAACTTTGCAAGGGCGGTGGAGAGCGGCCGTGTGCCGAGAGGCAGGCGGGTGACTTCCAGCGGTTGTCGCGTTGGGTGCGGGTTGCTTACTGGGGCCAAGCAGAGGTGCTGCTCTACGGCACTTGTGTTCGTGACCTCCATAGTGTTCCTAGTGTTGTGTTTTTTTTATTTAAAAATTTCAGATTTTAGGCAGATTTTAATGACTTTCCTACAATACTCGAATAAAACATACTGTTGAAGTAATCTGTAAGAACTTCAGGGAAGGTTCGTTAGCCTCTGAGGACGTACGACAGCGTTTGCGATGTTTGTGCTTCCACTAGCGAGAAGTGACGTTGATACAACCATTTCCTCCTCTCTCTCTTTCCAAGACAGGCAATGAACAAGCAAGAAGTATCGATATGAGGTGCGCTTGGTTATAAAAGTCAGATTTTTATGATGACTCAATAATATTTTACTAGTAGCTCTGTAAAGGCAGCGCACATTTTGCTGAGGTAGGTATTTGTTTCCCGGCTTGCTAAGTTTTCCGCAGGCGTTTGTTGTATAAAGCAGGCCTTTTCAGTCTCACCTTTGTCCAGAAGTGACAGAGACTGTGCTGCATATTGAACTATGCAGTACTCGCAATGCATTTTTTTTTTAATTCTAAAAGGAAAATTCCAGGATGACTTGGTAATAAATACATAGAGTGAAAGAGCTGGAAAGAAAGGGGTGGCTCCAACATGAGACTGCCTTATTGTGTAGCTGGTTTTGGAAGGTGCTATACACATTTTTAGCTTGACAGTTGTTAGTTTTAAAAAAAAAATACTAGAATTGTAAATCCATACAAACGACATGAAGTTTAACACCATTAAACTAAAAATAACCTCGGCAATTGGGTGAGCTGAAGGTCTGTTACAATTACTGTAAGTTGCAGTGGCGTTTTTAGCTGAGGTTGCATGGTTTCATTTAAACTTTATTAAACAAACTGGAGCTCGAGTATTCGAGTATTCCCTGGAGAGCTGGATGCAGCACTAATCTTCTGTTAAACTGTCTTCGGCATTATTGGAAAGCATCCAGCCAAGGTAGCGTTAAGGAGGTCTGTATTTGCAAAGTTGCCTGGGTGGAACGACAGGCTGTGCCTTCTCCTTTTGTGGAAGAGGCAGTTTGCTTCTGCCAGGTGCTTTGGAAGCAGGCTGACTGACTCAGATACAATTTTAAGAATCAGAATGCGATATGTAGCTATTGAAACTTGCTTTTCCTATTTTGAATTCAAACCTTAGAATAAAAAGTTAGCTTCTGTAGTCTTGAGGAGCGAAGAACTAGGCGTGCGGTCCCAACTAATAGCTGCCTTGCTTCCTCTGCAGTAACACTGAGGTTGAGCCACCTGTTATTGGTAGGAGCGATGAGAAGGTGTTTTTTTTTTTGCTGTGTTGACTATCATAAACTTATTTTAGGAAGTCTTACGTGTTCTGTTTTTCCCTGTCAGGCTGTGAGAGCAGCAGCAGTGTCTGTGCGTGTGCAGTGTCTGTGCGTGTGCAGGGAACGGGGCCGGTCAATGGTCTGTTTGTAGGGACGGCTCTGTCCTGGAGGCGCTCGGTGAGGCTGCCTTTGGAAAAAGTGAGTCTGCTCAATGCACGACCTGAAGTCAGTGGATGGAGTGAGGTTATTAACTGCGTTTACATCTAAGCGTTGGTATAAAAATATCTCTGTGGTCTGTGATGCTTGCTGCCGCTCAGCCACCTTTTTATCTGTTGTGCATTGTTTGTAACAGACGCTGGCTGAATGCATACGCAGAGTTCTTGAGCAAATGTTTGAATGCCTTCCTGTAAGCCTCTTCAGTCTTGAGTTGTGAAAGACAAGAGAAAATAGTCTTAAAACCCGTTCTTGCACTTCTTATTCTTTTTATTTCTCCCTTCCCCCCTCCACAAAAACTTAAATAAAAAAGTCTCCAGCGAATACAATGAAGTGCTATTAAAGGCTGCTGTCTGGAAGCGGAGGGCAGTGTTTGACACTGACCTCTTAATAATATCCATTTTGCATACATAACACCTCTGACCTCGGCTGGACCGTCTATTCAGCACGGGATTTGTGCAACTGAGAGAGAAAAGGGAGCCTGCAGGCAGGAGCATTCTCATTTTTATTACAGTAATAAATGTATTGCTTCTGGAAATCTTACTTTCATAATTTAAGAGCTATTGTTATTTCTTCTCTACAGGCTATCGTGTTCTACGTCTGTGTCAAATAATTGGAAGTTCTGTATTCATATATTTTATTTGTCTTCCAGACTTAAAGTAACCGTTGATAATATCTTTGCTTTCTACTCAGCTCGTTTCAGTCGTACTTTCGTGTGCCTGGCTCTAAATGTATAATGAACTTGTTTTTGCAGAGCTTTGCAGATGATTGTAGATGGCCTGCATCAATCATTTTAATGTGTCCCAGGGAGGGAATGGAAATGATTATCTTTTCTGTAATTCCATGACCTGCTTTGTAGTTTCTGCGTGCAAACAATAATATTAAGTGATCTCTAGCGCTAGCAGTTTGCTTTTGAAATGTAGCACGGAGTAGCAGTATCAATTTAGCATCTACTATTAAATGATGTGCTGGCAGTCCTTGCCGAAGATGCTAGTAGCGTTGGTAAAGTCATCTTCCCGGCCTTCCTTTGGCCAAGCTGTCCGCCAGCGGGACTCGAGGCACGTGCGAGTTTTGAGGCAGGTGGGTAGGGCCCGGATTCTGCAACCTGCCAGCACCGCCCGGGGTGATGCTTGCACCAGGGGGGTGCTTGCATGGCCGCGATTCCCAAGGAGATGTGGCTTCCTTTGTGTGCTCAGGGCCCTAAGGCGATACGCAGGACCTCGCCGGAGCACTACGTGGTCTGCTCTTAGGGCTGTCCGGTGCAAATCGCTTTGGTTTCTGTTAATACAGGTAAATCTCACAAAGGAGTGGCCGGTAATTGTCTGATTACGAAAGTACAGGACTGCTTGAAACTGCTTTATATTCTAGCCCATTACATATAGGCAGTTCACATTTATTGCATAAATAAAATTTTCCATTAAAACAGTTATTGGAAGTTTTAACTGGTTATAGGCTGTTGTATTTCTTTTAATTAATCCTACCGAAAAGTAGTGCACAAGTGTATGCAAAATTGCATATACTAAGAAGAAAAAAAAATTTCTCCCCTAACACGTATGCAATAGGGCAAATGCTGCAGTTGATTTTGACTGCTGGTGGAAGGAAACTGCAGCTCCAAGTCGAAATGGATTTTGCTAGTTTTAGGATTGTGAGGAGAAAACCTTATTTTTGCGTTCATGAAAAAAAAATAAATGAAATTTTGGGAGGGAGGGGGGAATTCTTGCTGTTTCCTTCTTAATCAGAAGGCTAAATGCTGTGGCTTTAATCAGAGCGTAGTCCTACAGCTGCACGGGCACATGGAAACAGATCTAAAACCCATTTTTTTTACTACAACCTGCTATATTATGAAAAATTCAAAATTGCTCTGGAGTTGTATACTGTTGGCGTACTGCTTGATGCCGCACTACCAAAAAGGCCTGTTTGGTGTTTCTTGAGATAACGGAGAAGTCAGTGATGGACGTCCCAGAGAAAGTTTCAACAAAACTCCAATTTTAATGAAATTCTGGTCTTCACCAGTAACAGGAGGTATGGAAAGCCTTATTTTATTTAAACAAACAAATGACTCCAAGGCCTTAGTATTCAGGTGCACCAACACAGTATAAAATACAAGTAATTTTTATGACAATTGTTTTCTATGCAGCCAGGAAAGTAAACCTGAAATTTATGTAGCTGCATTATATGAGAACATCGATAATGACGTGATACTGTATTAAGTAGCTATGTTTGTTGTGTAGGTTTCAAACTTAATTTGGCAGTAAGCAATAATTAGGTTACTTGAAAGTCCACTATAATATCTGTAAAGCCATATTAAAAAAAAAAAAAAGCTAAAAAAAAAAAGGGGGGGGGGGAGAAAGACCAGGGAATGCAAAGTCTGTCTGTGTTAAGTGAGTGTGCCTTCATGGAGCTGCTGCTAGGTTGTATCCAGGAGCTCCTTTGTTTGCTTTACCTTGCTGCAGCACTGAAGCTGGGAGCTTCTCCCTCTCGTTTCGTCCCCCTAGAAACAAGGCAGCTTTTACTCCTACAGGTAACGTGGCGAGAGGCTGTGCGCGAGGGCGTGGAGATGGGGCGCAGGATCCTGCCCTCTGCTGTGGAGCGCTTCTGCTAATTCCTTGCACGGGTTTGGAACTGGGCTGCACTGCGAGGTCGGTTTCTTTGCAGCATCTTTATTTTGCTGCCCGCTTCCTTAACGCAGAAGAGCCGGGGGGTTTGGAGAGCATCACTTCAGGTTGTAAGTAGCATATCGGGGAGTCTGCTTCTAATTAGGGAGGGAAGGCCCTGGAAGAAGGCTTTAACTGGCATGCCTACCAACGTGTTTGAGCATTTGTTGAAGCATCACACTTAGAGACATAAAGAAAATAAAAGATTCCATGGACATGTTAATGTGAAACAGAGAAAGTCAAATACCATATGTGCCAGGTAGCAGTAGTATACCAACCTTCTTTTCCCATATAATTAAAGTATGTTTATTTTCCTAAAACAAGATGTAATAGTAACTTTTAGTAATAGTAACTGTGGGTCACGCTTGAGGCTTATTTCTTAGATCCTTGTTTGTTTTTTTCCTGGTAAAAGGTACCCAGAATACCTAATAAAATTTGAGAAGAAACATGACCCAATCTCTGTTTTTACACGCTGTCGTAAAGTCAAGACCCCAGTCTGTTTCAGTGTCGATGAGGGTTAAAATCAAGGAGGAATGTTTCAACATCATTGGCTTCTTAAGGAACGATTTTCCTTTTGATGAATGAATTAATCGAAATGCGGATGTTTTGAAGGGAATGCTGGGTTAAGTCCTGAAGTGCTCTGTTTTATTTTGGCTGGCAAAAAGCTGGACAAGCTTCTGGCCATGTCGGAGTTGCCCCGTCTGGCTGGTTATATCAAGGGAAGGAAAATGCCTTGCTATAAATACGGTGCAATAGCTGTCACGGGCAGCATCTCTGCGTTGGCTTCGGGCTGCTGAACGCTCCTCTGCAGTACGTGGGAACCTACATGGGATCCAGGCCGTGGTGTGTCACACTCTGCAATCCGATTTTGCCAAAGTACTTGTTTTGTTCAGTGAGATACCTCTCAAGTATGCATTTTGCTTGTGGACCTAGAGTAATTCTTTGCCTTGCTCAGAGCTGCTTAACCATGTTGTTAAAAAGTCGCTTTGTGCTCGTAAAGTAGGAAGGCAGGGACTGCTTTTCAGGACACTCATGCAAGTATAAAGGGCAACTCTTCAAACTTTCCACCTTTGGTTTGTGAAAAAGTTTGAACAGGTTTTAGGTGGTAATCAGACTTTGACTGTGCAAGGGAGTCTTAGGTGGAGAATTACTTTTAGTCCAAACCAGTACTGCTGTTCAATTCAGGCTTTGCTGTGCTGTACTATCTCATAAGCCTGTAAGTGGTGATTACTTATTTTTTTTTATAGAAAAATAGACTGGTTGCTAGATGAGGCTGTTTGAAGCGTGCTGCTGGAGCTGCTCTTCATAATACTCACCACAGTTGGTTACAGATCATTTCTCTAGCTTACATGCAACATAAAATTGATCGTAAAGCTAGCTTATTTTCCTTCTGTGTGACAATAACGGTGCTTAATTTAGAACAAATTATAATACATTATTGTAGTCAAAGAAAACAGGCAGTGAACTGTTGCAATAGTTGATGTTAACTTTAGTTCTACCCCAATTCTCTTTTTTTGGGGGGAAGATTAAGATTATTAGATCTCATTTTCCAGTTGTTGAGTTTTTCCACTATCTGGGTGAGATCATGCATTTAATTCTTCTGATCTTTTATTTTTATGATAAATATAACGTGTACAGGATCTTGGGAGTCCTTAAGGTGTTAGATTTCTATGACATCTTTATTGACCAAATCTTTTTCTCCTCTTACTCAATACAGTTACAGACATAGAGCTGAAGCGACTGAAAGATGCTTTCAAGAGAACTTGTGGACTCTCGTATTATATGACCCAACAATGCTTCATCAGGGAAGTTCTCGGTGATGGAGTCCCTCCAAAAGTTGCTGAGGTAATCTATAAACTTTTCTGGAGAGATGTATATGGTTGATACTGTGTACCCTAGACGTGCATAGACAAATATGCCTGTGCAGAAACAGGCAAATTTAATTTCTTTCCATTTTTCATACAGTGTTACAGTGTGTGTTCTCTAACTGAAGGTAACGTTCCAGACTTGGATCATGAGCTGTCACTGATGTGCGCTTGACTGAGTCATTGCCTGACACCCATCTAATAGGTGGCAGATGACTTCAGGGTAAATCTAGGTATCCAGATGTAGATTTGGGGAAGTGAAAACCTGGGAAGTTTTAACTCTCTATACAAAACCGTTATAGTAGAGGAATTTATTTACTCTGGAGGTGAGCACGCTGTTGGTTTCTCTGAGATTCCATAGGTTTTTACTTCGTTTTCTAAAGTGCAGATTAATCTTTACAAGCTCTCAGAAATAATTTTGTATATTTTAAATATATATATGAACGAACTGGACAGTAGCCAGAACCAAAATATGCTACATAGGTATAAATAATACATGTATGTGTGTGTATATATATATAGATGTATAAATATATATGTTTATATATATATATATGTTTATATATATATATATATATATATATATAAAAATAGTGATACCATCCTGCACGTGTGTTGAAAAAAAATTTCTTTCATAGAGTTGTCTGTACTTTGAGAGAGAAATTAAAATATTGTTCAGGGAAGAATAAGATTAGCCAGACCTTTCAAATGATATTTTGCTCCATGTCATTTCTAATCACAGCTGCTATTTCTGGTATCTTCAGCGTTATTGACCTCACAGGCAGCGTGCAAGTCTTCCAGTTTTATTTAGATAATGTGCATAGTCAGGTGTGTGTTGCAAAAGTTTAACACTGTATTAGAGGGTTTCTTTTTTCTAAGCTTAATGTTTTCTCTGTTCTTTTTTCTTTCTTTTCCCCAAGTATTGACAAAGAGGATATTACTTGCTTCTGTAATATATTTGGCAGTTTTATTTTTATGTGTGTATTCAAGCACTTAACAGGAAATACTGTAATGTGTGTTAGCACTGTCAAATTGAATGGAAGTATGAGATTTCCCGTAGCTCAAGGCAAGTGTCTTCAGTACTAGTTTTGGTATATTTTGTTTGAATACTTTGTTAGTACACAGTAAGATTTAAAAAATAATAAAATAATCTTATACTGTACATGATTTTTTTGAAATAATAGGAAATATTAAAAAATTTACATTGTAAATTAATTTGTGCTTTCATATCCCTTTTATGTCAGTATTAATGGTTAAATTATTGATTTGGCTGAGATAAATTTTCACAAATAGATACTTTGGGTTTTCAGATGTCTTCTGTTACCGTCTACTTTTCTTTTTTTAATCTGACCTTGAAGACACAATTTTTATCATAATTTTGTCTCTTAACATTACAGTTCTGCTGCAGTTTTTGGTTCCCATTTGGTGAAGTAAAGTTAGTGGAAGAATCATGACTGTTTTCTGACGTGATCTCATCAGAAGTGGGATATCAGCATCTCAGAATTCCAGTACAAATTACTGTGTACCGAATTACTGTGTACTTCTAGCATTCATATTCAGGCAGTGCAATATTCATATCTCTGAGCTTGAATATTGAAAATCCGGACAAAACTTGGACTTGACTCTGCTCATATTGTAATGGGATTCTTTGTAATTCAGTGTGGAAAGGCAGGCACACTCATTAGACAGCTAAAGCCTTGTTCTGAGTTTTCAGCCTTTCAGTCATTAAAATGGATTATTTTGAGCCTGAGGTTGCTGGGCCGTTTTCTCTGCATGTTTTGAGTAATGGTTCGTTGTATTTGAGGAGTGATAGGCCTTCAGGAATTCATTAAATTAAAAACACTGATAGAGCAGGCATGCAAAAGAGGGAAATGAAGTCTGTGGAACTTCGATCAATTTACATGATTGTCATGCACACGAAACACTTAAATGTTCCGGGTGGTTATGTTCTGAAAGGATCTCTTAGAAAAATGGAATTGAAAATATTAATAAAATGAAACAGCATGGGCTGTCTGCATTGTTTGAACTGCAGGAAAGCCGGTCAAGGGCTGAGATGCATGAACACAGCAATTATTTTTAAATCTAAGGAAATAAGACAATTAGGATATGCAGTTATGGGTACCTTGACAGAAAAAATATTGTTCAGAGGAAGTAGAAAGAAAGAATGGTAATATCTCAAGAAAGCGTTTTCAGTAGCTTCGTATGTTAGTCTTAGGAGAGGAAGAATGCTGAGAAGGACCTCCTAACTTTGTCCTGTGCAGTCGTGTCAAAGACTAATTAGATTATACCTTTATCAGCTTAATTTAGAGGGAGTTGCATATCAACCTTATTGAAAAAGTAGTAAGCAGTGACTTTTTCTTGCTCACTTCTTCCAATGTATATTATATTGTGAGAAGCACTTGTGCTGGTTTTTCTCCAAATGTGACTGTAATGTAAGTAGAAGAGGGATGCTAACGAAGACATGAAGGACATGTAGGGGGAGCTGCCAAAAGAACGAGAATGGAGACTTCTCAAGGACTGAAAGAGAAGACGGGTCGTAAGAATAGAATCAGGGAAGAATCCAGGAGGTTTTATACACTAGAGGAAAGAGCCAAAAGAATGCCTTGAACATCCTCTCCTACCCTTCCAACAGGTTTACTAGAGGCTGTGGGCACAGGGACACAGAATTGCTTCTCATTTTTTACAGTGCATTTTATTAGAAAAAGCTTTCCAAATAACATTAATGTGAAAACTCGTGGGGCTACTTCTTTAGAAACGTGAACTAATCTTGGTTGTGTGTTGTGTGCAACTTACCCAATGTTTGTAAACTCTCACCAAAAAATGATTGAGTGACTGAGGTAAAGGTAATACCAGCTGCTGATTGTTCTAATTCAAAGGTGTGTTAGATACTAATATCTTGGACATTATCCACAGAATTCCCTTTTTTTCAAATCTTGAACGATATGTTGTGTTATAATAGTATATAAATGGAATATCTGGCATTGAAATGATACTGAAACTGAGATGTGTAGAGTTCAACAGAAGTGGGTGAAAAGTTCAGAGATGGGTATGAATTAGAAATATGCTTTCAGATGGATGAAGAGAGGAGAGCTTTATTCAAGGTGATTTATGAAATAAGTGTGCTTTAAAAGTCTAAGAGCACAGAAAGGTGAAATTTGAGTGACAGAGAAGAATAAAGAAAAGATAATCTTTTAATCAAAGTTGTGAAGGAAAAATAGTGATTTCTCTTTCATTTGGCCATATTTATATATACATGGTCTTTGAAAGTCCCGTTAATCTGAAATGTGAGAATTCTCTCCCTTTTTATACTTAGTGTGCTTGGATTTTTGTTTTTTTTTTTTTGTTTTTTTTCTTCTGAATCTGAAGAAGCTATATTAAGACTTAAGTATAGTATTCAGCAGAGTTAACTGCTTATTAAAAAAAAAAAAAGTAATGGCTCCAGTGTAATATAGAAGTAAATCACTTATATATGCAGTGTAGCCCTGAAGGCATCTTGTGCAATCAGAATGATTAGAAGTAGAAAGTGTGGAATTCAGATCTCTGCCTTGACGTAGTCCATGAAGCATACGCTGTGTCCAAACAGAGCACAAATTTAGTTTTAATAATTTTAACTCCTCAAGCATTTGCAAATGGATTAAACTTCAGCAATAGAAGATGACCTGAGCGTACTCTGGGAGGTTAGTGTGGGTGGGTGGTGCCGTCTTACAGCAGAAGGAAATGGCAGGTTCTACATAATGTTCCATACGACGAGATCCTTCTGTGCTTCTGTGTTCACTTAAATTTACCTGCCCTCAGACATCTTTAGATTTTGGGGAATTTTCAAAGCCTCGCTGTGGTCCTCTTGCACGTCCCTCAGCAGTTCCCTCTGGCTGCTGTCAGCATGTTTACTCGCTGCTCAGAAGGCTCGGGGAGGCGTCAGGTTACCATCGTGGTGATTTACAAGTACTTTAATATGAACCTGTTTAAGTGATTTGGGAAGATTTTACTTTCTCGGAAGCCTTTTTCCAGTGCTGAGTTGTTCAAGACAAAGTTCTTGGTAACAAAATTTGTTAAATTTTGCTTTCCTGGTCTAAAAGGGGCAAGTTCTGTTGAAGTATTTAGCTGATTTTTTGGCTTCCATTTAGCATAACCCATTCTGATGCTTGTCAGCTCTTGGGGAAACAGTTTCGTGGCATGTAGACCTGTGTGAGTGAGACGGTAATGTTTGTTGGTCTTGTTTTGGAAGACATGGCACCCATGTTCTGCAAAGGGATTTCAGTCTGTTAAAAATTGATTTTTCTCCTTAATACTCTTCATTGTAACGTGCTGTCTGGTTCCTTTGGCAGGCACAACTGATAATAGATTGCACTTGATTACACTGAATGTCCTACGTAGTTATGGTAGTATATAGATGTTCTCTTGTAATATTTGAAACGTGATTTATGTACTTATTTCGTGCCGGTTTCATGGGCAGCTTCATTCTAGCTACTTACTCACAGCCTGAGGTCACCCACTTAGAGTGAACTGGATTAGTGAAACCTGGTAACAAAAATGGTTATTTCAAATCCAGGTTGGTTCCCTGGTTTCACTCATAGTCCTGCTACATGAATGCTTATCCTGCTATCACAGGCAGCGCGTCTGCAATCTTCTTGAGACATGCAAAATTCTCATCATGCTTAAATGTATTTATTTATTTATTTTAATTTATTTTCAACTGGTTTAGAATTATTCCTAAGATAAACTTAGTGTTGATAGTTGAGTGCTCAGAGGATGCATCCAGTAGCTTTCTGATCTCAGTTCTGCTGTTTGTGAGAGGTCCTAATACAGAGGTAGGTTTGCTGCTTTACCAACTTTTATACTTAGAAAATGAAGTCCTAGTAAATATGAGAATTCATACTTTCATGTGGTCATTTTACTTTATGATGATTTAGAAGTAGATTGTTTTGACGTGTTTAAAACTTTAACTTGTTGGGTAGATTCTCAGGATGTCACACTTAAGACTGTTAGGGCCGTGTACCTTTTTTCCGGAACTGCTGGTAGTCTAGAAGAGAAATGTCACTCCAATCACACGTCATCTCTCACTTTCGTTTTCTTGTCACTTGTGGGTGTAAATGTTTCCCGATGGTTATGGTGGATTTTAAAAACAAAAAAACCAACCAACCTAAAATGTGTATTCGTTCTTTAGACTGGTGGATTTTGGTCTGTGTGTCCCAAAGGGTCATGGCCTCTTTCTTAGCCTTGCAAAAAAGGCTAAAATTAATTGTGCAAACTCTTGTATTTTCAAAGATTTTTTTTTTTAATAGAGGTTAGGAAGTCAAAAAAAAGTTAAAAATGTTGCTTTTGCTGTTTAGAGCTGTTTGGTTGTGGTTTGTGTGTTTAAAAACAAACGAAAGGTAGGGGAAGGGATGCAGGGGTAGCAGCAGTTAAGACCTGTGGGTTTCATCCAGTGGTTTGCGAATGATTCGCTCTGCTCTGTTGGGTAATTCACAAAATAGTGGATCTGCCTGCAGTAATGTGGAAGCCCCACTGACCTCTGAACTCTGCTAGGGCTCTTTGGCTAAGCTGCCGTATAAAGAATACGCTCAAGGCTTTCCTGGAGAAAAATGAAAAAGCAGAACATAATTACATGTATACATCTTGTTTGTAACCTTGTTTATTTAGAAAGCAATTCAGTAACAAGCAAGGAAAATAGTATTTAAAATGTACACAGTATTTTTAGAGCCCTGGTGTAACTTGTTGCTGTTAGTTGTGATGTCTCTGTTCTTGCTCTTAATGTTTTGGCTTACTTCTGTTTTATTCTCTTAGGTTATCTACTGTTCGTTTGGAGGAATGTCCAAAGGGCTGCACTTCAATAACTTGATAGTTGGATTAGTTCTACTTACAAGAGGCAGAGAGGAGGAGAAAGCAAAATGTAAGTAATGCAACTTTAAAAAGTAATAACAGTATTGTGTGTGTAAAATGCACTTTTGTAAAGGAACCATAAATCGTGCTGTATTAAGTCACTGTTGTCATATGTAACCGGGGCGTACATTTGCCAATAAAGATAGCATATTTTTAGCTGCATATTTTGAAATTCAACGTATTTTAGTTTTCTGTACCTAACAAAGTGAAGTATTCGTTAAGTTCCCATGATTGTGGATGTTAGGATCCTACAGAAAGACTGTTGAGTACTGTATGTAGGCAGAGAAAGGAGGACAGCACTGGTATTTTTCAAAACAAACTAAAGCATCTGCCTACTGACTTCTGTTGTTTTGTCTTCCTTGTTAATCTGACTTGATAGTATTTATTTTTTTTGATTAGTGGGCAATGGTGAAAGAAAGAAAATATTTCCTGATCTAAACCTTATTGAGCTATACTGTGATTGAATCAAATTATTGCACTGCTTTTGGCATTCTTAGCCAGTTTTAAACCTAGTATTTGGAAAAATACAACTGTGGTAGTTGCTTAAATATTTCTCTTCTTCCTCAGACATTTTCAGTCTCTTCTCTAATGAATCTGGGAGTTATGTTGTTCGTGAAGAGATGGAGAAGATGCTGCAGGTGGTTGATGGAAAAGTGCCAGAATCTCTCAAGAAATGTTTCTCTGAGGTACATTTTGTACAAGTTTTATCTTACTGCATTCACAAAAAAGTGAATATTACATTAGGCAGATTTTCTTCTGCTGTATAAATTCATGTGGATGTGTGGCAATAAATTAACCTTGCTTAAAGAGAGGAAAGGTTCATAGTTTTTTTTTTTTTATCTTATAATATTACATGTGATTTTTATTGATGTAAGTAGCAATTTGGTATATGCAGGCATTCTCCATGCTGCTTTACTTACTATGCTAGTTTGAAAGATATCATTCCCAAAAGGTAGTCATGTAATCAATTAAATTTAAGTATGAATATTGCTAGTGGAATTTTATTGATTAGTGTGGATATTTTATTGCAGTTGGGAAAGAAATCTAGAACACAGATCTGAGAGAGGAAAGAAAACCTGCCCCTTGGATTTAAAAAAAAAAAAAAAAAAAAAGCCTACCAGCAGTGGTTGCTTAAAATAATAATTTTAGAATATTACTGCTGTCTCACTGTGCCTGCCAGGAGCTACAACATTTATTTATGCATTAGGTTGTTTGAGAGATGTAATAATTTTGAAGCTTGTTGAAGTCTTCCCCTAAAACAGGCTGTTGTTACCTATAGATATTCACAGATACTTCCTTGGCCCTAGTCATCCTACTGAACTGTCAGGTTTGCTTGATTTGGTTGTTTCCTTTAGTTATTGACCAGCAAAATCTAGTTGTCATTATACATTCTTCTGAAAAACTGGTTGAGGAGAAGCTTTATTTGTGGATTTCAGATTACTTAATTTCCTTACAAATTCTTGTACTGTATTTGCGATAACTTTGGTATGCTTGTTACCAGCATTGGCTGAGGCAAACTTGCTTAATCTGGCAGTGGTGTCATGTTGGCTTTGTGGGCAACAATTACATTTTTCCTTCTTGCCTGGGATCATAAATCATATGTATACTGCAGTCCAGTTTCTGGAGCTGACCACTTCAATATTTCCTACTTATAATTCCCCATCAATATGGTGTGATGAATTATACCCTAAAACTTAATTGCATACTGTCCAAGAAATCTAGAAATACTTTATGAAGATCTTGCAGGGAAAGAAGTATCAATCTGGCTTGATACCGTTTTCCTGTTCAAGAAAATGCTCTATATCGATTTTCTTTTAAAAGGAAAATAGTGTAATAACCCACTCAGCAGGATTTACTGGCCTGTTAATCATACTAGGTCATTGCTGAAGAGCGAGAAAGTTTAATGTTCCTGCTGTGGGTCTGCCTTCCTGCCGTATGGCAGATGAGTTTATGCTTTCCAGGATGGTGTTTATAGGTACTTTCATTCTTTCCTTCAGAATTACTGCATATGCTCATCTAAAAATAAGAGCTTTGAAGTATATCTATGTTTTCCTCATCCTTGCTTTTGGAAAAAAAAAGAAACAAATTCAGTGATATCTGCATTGCTCTAGTTGTTGAGTTCCATCACGGCTCAGCTGTAAAACTTACATGCCTCAAATGCTCTTTTTCCAAAGCTTTTTCCTGTCCCATGTCTTCCTTGTTGTTCTAATCAATTAGAAGGACACAGGAGTCTTAGTGAAACACGGCACAGCTCTTGCTCCATTTACAGAAAGCAGTGGAAAAAAAACTAGTAGGAAAGTAGAGTGGAAGAGGTAGAAGGAAAATGATCTTGAGTCTGATTCAAACTGCTAAAGAAATTAAAAAACAAAACAAAAACCCACCATGCTGTGGGCTGCATTTTTCTTCTCTGCGTGACAGCAAATTTGCTTTTGCTTAATCAAGTGGTTCTGTAATCGGCTAAATCCTGCGAAGTCCAAGTTGTTGACTTACCCTTTTCCTGGCAGTTGTTCATCCCCCTAGCCTTGTGCTGGCTCAAGTAATTTTATGATGTCTTGATGAAGTGGATTGAGAAACTGATCTGCCTGAGAAGTAACCCCTTTTTCTGTAGCTACTGTGACTGCTGTTGCAAAAGAGAAGGGTTGGTGCCTGTAGGAGGAAGGTTAGGATCCCTGCTGTCGGTCAGTCGTGTGGATACGTACTGATTAAGCAGATGATGGAATAGCAATGTAGCATCCTGACTTCCTTGAATCATTGTCAGGTGGAAGTTTATGACAGTGCCTGTAAGTGTTGGGGTATTCCTTTGTTCCCCCCCTATAAATCCTGCGGATAATTTTGCTGTCTATTCTGCTATCAATATCAGTTTAGTTAAAGGTGGTTGAGTAGCACAGTGCTCAGGTTTTCCAGTAGAGAAGCAAATGAAATATGTTCCTAAGTTGTACCTTTCTTGTGTTAAGGTTAGAGAATCTTTCTCCTCTATGAATTACCAACAAAGATTGCCAGTCTTCCCTCCTTACAATTTTTTTCAGTCTTCTCTGATAGTTCCATTTATTTCTGGCATGCTTAGGTTGGCTTTTGTACTGGATTTGTTATACAAGGAAGTGCAGGTAAAAATTCCCCAAGGTGATGCAGGGCTGTAAAGCTAGCAACAAGCACTTTTTTTCCCTGTTTATTAGTAAAAGGAGAGTCAGAAGGCAATTTGATCACGATATCTGCATGTATTTATAGGAGAAAAATATAACACTAATGTGGGAAAAAGAGCCAGGATCTGGAATCTGAAATAATCCATTACAAATGAAATATGAAGCAAATGATTTGGCAGCAATGGTGATTAACCATTTTCTTCAATTGGCGTTTGCGGATAGTCCACGCCCCGGTGCAAATTGTTGGATGCTGTAGAGGTGTAATTCAGTGAAGCTTAATGGTCTGTGATATTAGGGAAGTTTAACTAGTCAATGGCTTGAAACCTCTTCCAGTTTCCAGACCTCTGTTTATTTACCATGGAGATTAGGGCCTCCATATAATGAGTTTGTCTACTGATAATAGGTTTGCCTTTATTGTAGTTAGTTTTCTAGGCAGTGAAGAAATAAGTCTGCTGATCCCTATGGTTTCATCGCCACAGCTTGAAAACCGTTCAGCTAGATGGTTTAAACAGCCTCTTCAGCAGTTAAACTCTGTGAATCTATAGTTTTCACATATTCCTGAAGAGGCAGTTCCATGAGACATCCAGCAAGAGAAACCTGAGTTAGGAGATGCTGTGAATGTCATGTTTACCTACATGCTGCAAGGTGTTCTTTGGTCACCAGCAGCATGATTTTTTATGCTACCGCAGTGATTTTTCATACTGTTAGTTATTCACAAATCTAATTATGCTAGGTGTTTGCGTGCTTGCACAGATATAACACAATGCTTATGATTTTATAGCACCTGTTAGTCAGCACGAAAGAGCTTTTATCTGTCATAACAATTTCAAATTCACAGAAATAACCCCTGTTGTTCTGAGTTGTAAGAAACCATTTTTCTTCTAATCCCCATAACCTGAGGTTCAGAGTAAATGCCTTTCCAAAGGCCACATTGAGTAGGAGGTTGAAATGCAGAGAGCTGAGGAGTCTAATTTCCCTCCTTGTGCTGTATTTCAGAATGAAATAGAAAAACAGGCATGGCTCCAAAAAACTATTTCAGTACTTGTTTTTATAGGAGATTGTCTTAATTCTTGTTCTTGCAGCTAGATGGTTCCTGTTTACGGATACTGAGAAAGGAGAGAAAACCAGTCACGTTTTCTTATTTTCTAATAGGGTGAAAAGGTAAACTATGAGAAGTTCAGGGTTTGGCTATTGCACAACAAAGATGCTTTCACATTTTCCCGTTGGCTGCTGTCTGGAGGTGTGTATGTGACACTCACTGATGATAGTGATACTCCTACCTTCTATCAAACACTGGCTGGAGTCACACACTGTAAGTAAAAGATACTTCTTATTATGTGCATTTCTTAAAACTGTTTCAGAGTTCACAAACTTAAACTGTTGCCTTGCTGCAGTTGTTCGTTAAATCTTCCTGCTCTGATTAGATGCATGCAGTTCTGTTCAGCGAGATACATTTCTTCTCCATGCTAATTTGTTCTCTGCTTTTTGTGCTGTGACAAGTAAAACATTGTTATGTACAAGGACACAGTGGGGCATTATTTTGAGAGAACAGTATTGAGATTACAGCATTTCTTATAGTAGATGTTGACTACCAGACAAATTAAAAAATAAAAAAAAAAGCAAAACGTCTTCTCTGACAAATAAGTTAATCTAACGAGACTTGATGTTAATACAGGTTTTGTATTTGCTTTTTCTGGTATAGTGGATCATAAAACTATTGAGACTGTTTTGGTAACAATGCTTGTTGCAAAAGTATTACATCTTAGGTTGTCTTCTACAGTCAAATAAGTAATATTCCTGGCATGTGATGTAGTCAGGGAACTAAATTAAAGAGAAGCCTCCTCAGGATTTGCATGTAGGAACGATCTCCAAAGAACAAATGCTTCCTTATGTCTATATTATTGCAAAAGTAGGAGCAGCTGTTTTTTAGATTAAATGTAAAAACAAAGAGCTGACAAATTATACTTGATGTGCAAGTGTAATGTGAGCATACATTACAGGAAAGCATCTGAGGGACTTGGTGTCCCTTAGGAGAAGGGTCTTTGCTGTTGAGATGTCAGTGATTCGAACAAGCTGCTTGTACTTTATGCACTCATAGATTTTTCCGTTGATGTGAGCATGGCATTTTCTCCCTTCAATAGGCGGATTGCTTTAAAGTTATGTATAGTTTTTATAGTTTTTTTTCTTTTGGTTTTAAATATGGATTAAAATTCTGTTTAGAACATCTGAAATGGAAATGCATAATTAAATCAGAAGTTTATAGGCAAGTAATGTATTAGAGTTACGGGAGAGATTGCAGTAGACATGGAGGTTTCAGAAAACTACTCCAAGGTCTAATAGACAAGGTTAGAGAAAGGTTTGCTAAAATGAGAAAAAAGAAAAAGGAAAAAAAAAAAAACAGATTCTTGAATTCTATGGACTTCAGCCCTCGGAAAAATCTATTTCAAACTGAGACCCACCACACTTCCAGCCTTGTCAAGTTTGCCTTACTCTAGGTATTCAAAGAAAGCTTTACCCCATGCCTCTGGATGTTACCTTGGAGCTTACTTAGATTTTTTTCACATGAAATGGAACCTTTTTCTGTACAATTTTAACTAAGCTTTTCACAGAAAGTTTATTTATACTGAAACTGAGGTTTGTAGTAAAAAATAAAAAAATAAAAAAAAAATCTGATTCTTAGAAAATAGTTGTTTGGGTGGCTTCATGTTACATTTGTTTCTGCTGTAGTAATTTTGATTTTTTTCTTTAATTTCATAGAGAGTATTTTCATTTTCTTATTGCAAATTTTTCGACCCTTGGCTTGACAGAATCCCAGTTATTTGGTCAGTCTCTGTCAGATGAAATTGCCTCAAGTGCCTCAGTTTACATTTGAGCTTTTGTGATTGCAGGGACCTTCCACTAATCATGGTGACTCTTAGCATTTCAGCATTTCAGCCGTCTAATCATTGTCTGAGCACGCTTTCGGCAGGAACAGTAGTCTCTGTTTTCCATGTAATGACTCGTCACCTCTAACTTCCGCTTACCTCTTTGATGTCTTCAACTGTACAGCCTCGAATCTTGCTTAATTATTACTCTTACATGAATCGTCTCCTTCATGAAGGAACTGGCTTGCTCTGTTTAATTTTTTTAGTAGACTCAGCGATCCTACCTCAACGCTGTCAGCATCATCTCTGAGAATGTCAACCTTGAAACCAGCTCACTGCTGCTCTGAAAGGAGTACTTTTGTAATGCCTTATATTTTAAGGTTTAGAAATTCAAGTGATGCTCATGTATTTGGTTTTAATCTCTTAATCAAGTTAGTTAAGAATAATTTCATAACACTCCTGTGCATTGCAGCGTCTGATTTTGTATATCATGTTACACAAGAAAGTGTTTAGTCTTTCCTTTCTGGGAAGCATGCATGCATGCATGGTTGCTCCTCTACACGTGCTAGTTTGTGTAGCTACGTGTTCTCTTGGAGAAGTTAGCAGATTTTTAAAGCCTCATGAAAAGTGTTTGCAGAATTTCGGGTCTCTGCTGGGTGATTCAACACAAACGATATATTCTGGAGAAAAAACACAGCCAAAAGATAACATCACCATCAAAGGAAAAAAAACAACAACACTTGTGTTCTGGGAAAAAAAAAAAGTGTTGCTGTAGTATTAGACCAGACTACTGAGAAATTCAGTCTATTCTAGCAGCTGGTAGTGTTTATGTTTCTTTACCAGCAGATTACTTTTATAAGCAGTCAAGAAGGTGGGACTAAATGAAAACTTAAGCTTTCCATTGTTGGCATTAAAAAGCTGAAATAAAATTAAATATTTGAGAATGTTTGAAGTGATTATTGAATCTTCAGGTACACATCAGAAAGCTTTTCATTTTATGCAGGAAACTAATGTAGCTTACATTTATCTTTGCATCAGTAAAATGTTTCAAACTGTACCGCGTCTGCAGGTTCGGTGTGCTGAACCACATTTGGAAAGCTTATGTTACGGGGTGTGTTTGAACCACTAGATAAAATTAAACTGTATTGTACTTTTGTTATCTTCCAGCTAAATATTGTTAAAAGAAAAAAAAACACAACAATGTATTTAGTAATGTGTTAGAATGTATGCAGCTCGATACCCTTCAAAGGACAGATGTGGAAAACCGACAGCAATTTTAGGTAGTAAGAAGACAAACTGGTGAAGTAACCAGCCTCCCCCACGTCTGGACAAATGCTTCTTTTTATGATGTGTCTGATGATTTCCCCTGTGATTTGAGGCAGTAGAGGAATCTTATACAATAAATGCAAAAGTGAGGAAAATCAGAATGCTCGGTCACTTGGAAGTAATTGCAGTGAAATATGAATGCTTGGGGCCTTGCTGGTTTGCTTTAGGTCTGATATTTACCATCTAGTCAAGTCCATCTAAAGAGTAAGAAAGTAATCTTACCGTAGCTGGATGTACGAAGCAGTACGAGCTGTTATGACAGCTCCTTCTCTCTAAACTGAGGCTCGGTTTTAGTATGTTTAACTAAGATAATAGTTACCTTTTGGGAGAAAAAGGAACTGAAATTATGTTTAGTAAACCCAGGCAAACGCTGCTAGTGAAAGAGTGAAAGTTTTTAGAATTTATTCTACTGTCAAATGAAAACTAATAAGTAAGGCTCCCCTCCCAGTGCACGCACAGATTCATGCCCTGGCTGCCGGACTGCGGCTGGGTTGCAGCACGCCCTCTCCCGGAGCAGGGCTTTGCTCAAGCTTCAGACCCTTTTCAAGCCTTACCTCCTCTCAGTGCGCTTTCCATTAAACGTCTTGAATAATATGTCAGAGACGTGAAAAATTGTGGTGATAAAAATAGTGAAAGTTATTAACGTTGATGTAGGAGAGACAGCGAACATTCTGTTGCAAGGCACCAGTGACTCCATTTACGTTTGTTTAATGAGCCGAGCTATCAGCAAAACAAAGGAATTCTAATTTTTCAGTTGTAAATAACATTTGTTTCGGAATGCAGATGACTTCAATTATTATTTCTCAATACATAATTAGAAATTAAACTTTGAAGTTACAGGAAGTTGCATGTACTCGCTGCTTTTAATCAAATTTTGTTCCATTTCACTTAAATCATAAATAGGAGTCATTTTATCTGAAAACTACCAGAATAACGTAAATGTCTCTTGGACCTATGTTCCCAAAAAGTAGTTTAAATGATATGTGTCTCTCCTTCATCCAGGCAGTGACCGCTAGCACTAGTCTGGATTTTCTCAGTTTTGTGGTATGATTGGGTACCTTTGTTTTCATCATATTGAATAGCAGCGTAGTGGAACGTGTAAGTCAGAGATAATCCTGTCAAGGACTACTACTAACACTGAATTTCTCTGCAGGAGAATATTTCCGGCAAATCATTATTTGTCCTTAGTAATTACAAATTAAACGCCTCATCTCCTCTGGTACCCTCAAGTTCAAACACAGTAATTCAATAATACAAGAGTTCTTGGTGTCTGGAGGATGTCATTTTGGTGCCTACCCTGCAGGTTTGCACTCTTTTAAGTATCAGAGTGGATCTGAGTCCCAGCTTGGTGCAAAGCAGAGCTTTCTGCTGCTTGGTTTAGCAGATGGATGTAGAGGAAGAGGAGAAACTGAAGGGTGAGATCCTGCTGGTTTCCTTCGCTTGGCTGGACACAATTCTTCAGGTGCAACACAGGTGGTGGTAGCCTTTTCTACAGCTGGGACTTTTTGGTGTACCTCAGTGTCAGTTGATGGGCTTACATTGTTGGGTTTTCTGTCCTTATCCACGGGGGAATGTTCCCATTTATGAGAGGTTGATGGTTTCAAACTGACAGGCCGTGTAATTTGTGCTTCTCCGTTACCCTGTTCTTGTGTCACTTAGTTCTTACTAAATAGCATCCTAATTCTTCTTTGAAGTGACTATCTTCTGTCGTCAGGAAAAAATTGTCAAAATCCTCCTGCTTTTCTGATAGCTCTTCCTGAGGTTCAGTAAGACAGTGTTTAATCAGTATAATAATTATATTTTAGAACATAGTTACTGCTAATTTCTCGTAATAAATGAGAGACGCCCTGGATAACCAGATGTCATGGTTGAAATGCAGGAGTGAGTTGTTGAAACAGTATGAAGTTGAAACTGAATGCTGTGGAAGGAACCTCTTCTCTCAGACAGGTTTAGAAACCTGTAGAGCTTTATGGTAGGATCAAGTCTGTAAAAGGAAAGCAAAATCAAGCGATCACTTCACTTTGCCCATCCTGAAAGGCTGTCTGGGTGTGAATATGTGTCCTGGAGCTTGTCTACTTCAGTCACGGTGCCCACATTGAAACACCATCCCTTGATGATGTAAGGAAGGCCATTGGAAGATAGTTCAGAAGATTTAGGGTTTATTAAAGGTGCCTTTAAGAATATATCTCATTCTCTGCTATTTTTTTCCACGTGTGTGACCACTTGTGCTTTGAGGAGAACTGCAGTGTTTTAGACCTCTTCAATGTGTTCACATCCTAAGGCACTGATTCTATATTCAGCTGAACAGTGTTTCTCTAGCGTTTGTCTGGCATACTGTATGTAATATTTTGGTTGAAGTTACCATATTCCTTTCTTTTTAACTTTAAAAAAAAAAAAAAAGAAAAGGAAAACGAAAAGATGGAAGTATTTCAGCACAGTAGGCCAGTAAGAAGAAGCCTCAGTGTCACTTAATCTGCATCTTGCCACTTCGTTATCCTCTTAGTTCCCAGGTTATTTTATGTCCTGCAAAGCAGCTCTGTGCCCGGCTCCCAGAACCTTCGATGCGTTCATTTGCAAGTGCCCCACGGCCACGTTCAGGCAGAAACCCTGGTTGTGGTTCAGCCCGTCCGCCTCTGGTCCTGAGTCGGCTCCCTCGCAATGAAGGGCTCGCGGTGACCGGGGACGGGGTTTTGCCTGGAGGGTATCATGGTGAGGAGTAAAACGAAGCAAGTTGCAGTTAAAATGTTGGGAATATGGTATGCTTCTACTGCTGTGAGCCAGAGAGGATTGTGCCATTAGGTAGGTAAAAATTAGGTTGTTTATAAAATATATTCAAATCTTTGGTTAATTCTGGTGCTACAAAGAATTGCAATACGTCAGGCCTGAAATGGAAACCTGTTTTTACTTTTTTTCTAAGAAAGAATATTCATGGCTTGCTACCTGTGTAGCATTTAAGAAGGGAGCATATTTCATGAAAATGGCATTAAAATGAAGGGTGCTTTTTTTTAGTGTTTATTGTTGTTATTGCAGCTTGTCAATCGCAGTGTAGTGGCTGGTTTTAAATTAACTCATTTTTACAGTTTTTGCTGAAAACCTGTTATTTACCTGTTCTTCCTTTACTATATGAAGACTCCAGTTTGATGCGTGCTTGACGTTATCGTTCCTCCCACTGCGCTTGTCTAACTGCTAGTCTTAGAGAATTGAACTATAAAACACTATCATTAATTCTAGAGATCTGATTTTTTTTGGTAATTTTAATGGACAAATGATGGCAGGAGAGATAAAATAGCATAGAATAGTAAACGGGTAGTATCTGCTTAAATTTCATAGGTGCATAATGTCTGTGTGACCTCAAATAATCACGTGTTTAACTGACAAAAATGAATAATTACTTGCCTAGAAAACCAGTCTGTTCTGACATTTTGGAATCTGTTGTATTTATAAGATTTTTTTAAATTTTTTCTTAAGTTATTCAAAATTTGACCCACTAAATGAAAGCCCAGTTCACACCACCTGATGTGATTTGACCAGGTATTAGGAGCAAAATAATTTTATACTCTGAAAAGTTAAAATACTTGATATAAGCCTCTTTAGAGGAAGATGGCACTTTTTCATATGCAGTAGTATGGTAAGCGCATACACATTAGGATGATAAGTACAGTCTGCTTTTATCACGCTTCATTTAAACTTCAGTAACAAATGTGATTGTATGTATATATCCTAAATGGCAAAAGATTCCTGGCAGTTTAGATGTAACGAGAAACGTATGGCGCACTGCGTATTCTGAGATCAATTTACGAGATTATGTGCGAAAAATCACTCTGGAGAAATCAAATTATCTAACAGCTGGCTTTGCAACTCCAGACTTAAACATTTGCATCCAGTAAATCTTTCTGTCTTTTATGTAAATGAAACTATTTCAATAGGCTACAATTTATTGTTACCAAGAGTCATATTCTTTTGTTATATTTTTACTTCTCTTCAGCCTAAATTGTGCAAGTCTATTCAATGCAAAGAATGTTCTTTCCTGCTTCATCAGTTTTACTTTCTAAAATGTTTGGCTCTTGCATGGAAAAGTAAAATCAACACGCTAGATTTACCTTGGCTATAGCAACGTAGCGCTTCTTATGTTAATATTTATCAGTTATTATTTTGAAGGTGATTATTTGAAAATCTGTCTTTTAGAAGATAATATAATTTTAATCGCTCCTTGACAGAAACGCAGATAAGATGCTTTCTGGGATAACCTTTCTTTTCTGAGATTAGCTCGATAACGCAGTAAAGGTAGCACTGTAGAAACTGTCAAATTTAGTAAGTGGAGTACAAGTAGCTTCTACTATAGGCATTTGAGAATATTTTACCTTGTCAGAAAACTAATTTTTTCAGTTCTTACTTACTAAAGGTAAATGTCACACCTGCCAGCAAAACAGGTTTCTGCAGAGTTACTCTTCCATAACGACAACGTGAGCTTCCTCATGGTTTTTGGATATTCTTCGTGTGGCATCATTTCAGGAATGAAGTGTAACTGGCATGTCTGTTGTTCTTGCTAGTCAAAGATGGATTAAAAGGAAACAAACTGATTTGTATGCTCACCCTCAGGAACATTAGCATAATGCCTTTGTATTCGCTAATGAGAGCGATAACATGCGTGTGCAGTTCTTCTAAGTGACACTACAAACCTGCCCTTCATACGCTGTCGTTTGGGCAGCGTAATACTTCTGTAGTTCTCTTTATGTACTTAAGCTTCTGTGCCACAAAGTAGTTTTTACCTTTCAGTTGTTGTTTTATTTTTGATTATTTCTGTCCTTGAAACTCCATGGATATGCTTTTTTTTTCTTTTTGTGTCCCCTGCAGAATGCAGGTGCTGCAGTCCTAGCGTGATGTCCTGCAGGCTCTGCCTTGGCAGTGCGGCAGCATGCTGGGCCCTGCTGAGGCAACAAGATTGAGGGAAAGTGTATTTTATCTGGCAGATTTTCTCTCATCTGTTGATACGCGAACCATTGGGGGACAGGCGTGTCCTGAAATTGTCACGGCACTCTTGCATTTCCTGGAACGTACCAGGTGCCTTCCGTCACACCTGAGTGCGCTGCCCAGGCTCACGAAACTGCCTGCATCTGGGCACAGTCCCATGATATTTCTGTATGCTGACCTTCAAAGAAATAACTATTCTATTACTGCTTCTTGATTTGTAGTTGAGTAGGATTCCTGTATATGTTTAGATTACTCTTTCCATATGTATTACAACACAACCAAGAGCCAGCAGATGGTAAGCCAGATAAGGGAATTGATCCAGCTGGAAAGGAGGGAGAGGAGAAAGGAAATCAGTTCAGTTTTCCTGCTATATCCGTTCCTTTATCTCACTTACCATGTAAATGCACAATAGCGAGGCTGCTGCAGCATGTGCCTGGGGTTCAGCGGAAGGTAAGTTTTCTCTGTTCAGCCTGGAGTTATGTTAGAAATACGTGACCCTTGAACTGCAGCTGTAGTGTGGGTGTTCTGCACGCTAGCGTCAGGTCTGTCTCGGGCCTGTGCTGAAGGTACAGACCAAAAGGAGGGCATATTTTCGCTGATGTTACTTTGCTAGTTGCTGTCTAAAAGTACTTTACAGGAAGATGCAATCCCTTCCCACTCCTCAAGCTCCACCTCAGATATTCAACTTTTGTTAACAATTTTCCAAGCTTTCTGCTGATAGAGGGTGCAGCACTGTATAGTTTGTGAAATTTGTGGGGCATAATAGTACGTGCCCGTTGGGTAGTTACAACTCGTTCATGCTCGTTGTATGATATCTAAGTTACTATTCTGATTAAATTACTATTCTTAATGATCGACGTAGGAAAAAATCAATACAATTTTAATTTGACATGTGACTTGTTTTATCTTTTCTTAAGCCTTACAGGATTATTATTGTTTCTGTAGACTAAACCAGGCCAAATAGCTCAAGTTAAACCTATTAGAAAGCTGGCATGGATTTAAAGGCTCAGAACCATCTGGGAATGGGATCACACGTAGTGGTGCTTAATATAGACAGCTTTGTCATTACGTATCTATTAGAGAACCAATTAATTTACACTGACCTAAAGCAGTATTGTGACACACTTGCATATGTAAAAAGATTAAAAGTATTGTGGAGCAGAAACTCAATATTTTCTATATACATTTAATTTCAAAGATAAAACTGACAGACCCCTAAAACTTGGAAAAAAAATTGGCCTTTGTATGTTTTGAAAGAAAACACTTCTCCCTCTGCCTACTTCTTATTTACCTTTGCCTAACACCTTGTTTTGCTAACCCCCCTGATTTATATTAGATTATAAATTCCTCAGTATAAAGTCTCTTCTAGGTTTGTATAATCACTCTGCAAGGTTGACTGGGTTTCTAGGTGCATCTGTACTATAAATAACAAAGTAACATAAAATATATATTTTGAAATAAAGCTAAAATTAAACGTGACATTTAGACACTATTATTGTATAAGTAGAATAAAAATTTAAAATGGGAATTTTTCAAGAGAACCCAAGTACTAATTTTTTGAATGCTACTTTACATGTATTTTAGAAATTTAAATATTGGTTAGTTTTGCAAACTGATATTGCACATATAATCTACCTGTTCAATTCATCAAGAAGAAATTTATGAAAAAGAAGAGATTGCTGGAACCTTTAGCAGTAGGCAAAGTTCCTTTCTGCACTTCTAAGTACTTCTATGTATTATTGATGTCGAGCCCTTAGATATTGAATAGTTAAGATGATTCTTTAGGTAAGCAAAGTAATAATAAAACCTTTTCTTTACAGCTTGTATTTATTTTTTAAACACAGAAATCAAGCATAAAAAATTTAGCACCATTCTCTTTGTGACAAAATAATGCTGGCTTTTTATTTAGTGCCGAATTTTAACACAGTCCAGATGTTACCAAAACTTTCTTTTATTTGTGTTGCTTATACAGTGGAAGAATCTGACATCATTGATCTTGAAAAACGATACTGGCTGCTAAAAGCTCAATCAAGAACTGGACGTTTCGATTTAGAAACATTTGCCCCCTTGGTTTCGCCTCCTATTCATCCATCTCTGAGTGAAGGTATGCAACTTTGATGAAACGTGCCAGGAAGTGATGTTGCTGTGGTGTTTGCTATCCTGTTGTCTCCTGACATACAAGTTTTAGGGCTTCAAAACTTGTAGGTTTTTCTAAATGTATTTTAAGCTTGAATTAGAGAGAGTCATTTCACTGTCTGTATTTGTTGTGAGATCTGGAAGGACGAAGGTAGTGGTACTTCATGCATTCTTAGCAGTTGCCAGGACGCATGGGAGACCTTCTATACAACTTTCTCTTGTAGTTGCTTAACATTTTTCATCGGGTTCCTTAAGATTTTGTGAAGTGACAAAACATGTTGCTGTCCCTGAAAGAGAGAAAATAGGTAATCATTTTTACACAACAAATATGAGTTTCATCTGGTAATCAACAATTCAGCAGGCAAGTCAGACGTTGTGCCATGCAGTTCATGAAACAGTTTTCCCTAACGGTGTACGTCCAGGAAGATTTTGTTCAGAAAACCTGGTCAGGAGATTTGGATTTTGCGATGTTGACATGTTAATAACCAAGCTGGTCGTTCAGGTTGAAGCCACTCTGGTAATAACTGGAGGTTATAATTGTCTAATTGTCATTTACTGCATAAAATAAGAGTGTTAAGTAACATTCTACTTCCATACTAGATTTTTGTCCGGTCTTAGAGTGGTGTTTTCTTTTATCACCAAATGGCCAGCCTTTCTGACAAGTCTCAGTAGTAAGTAGAAAATGGATAATTATCATTTGGTAGATACAAGCTGTTGGAACACCAGAACTTATGTTCAATTCAATAGGGATATATTGCCATATCCTGTTGCTAGTGAGTGTGTTTTATATGCTAAGTAATACAAATTTACACAGCTGTTATGAGGAAACTTGAATCGTTTCTGCACATTCTGTATGTTTTCTGAATGAGTCATTAACTTTTTATGGGATCAAAAATGTTATATGTGTGGAATGAATAAACTCAAATCATTTGAAGGCCAGTGTAATGGAAACTCCTAACTCACTTAGGGCCAAATTTGCAAAGGTATTCAGTGATTTTCAAAATGAGCTTGTTGTGTTTTGGAAAAGCCATTATTGGCATCTGAGTACCTTTACTCTTTTGATCCTTTAGCTTTTGTGAAAAATGCTTATTCTAACCACGCTGGTTTAAATGCACATTTCTATAAATTAGCCATTACATGTAAGGTGTGGAGTAAGGCATCTGTTTAGGATTCCTAAACTCTATTTCCCTTTGTCTAGCCACACTAGTGATCTAATTCATCTTTACAATGGTCTTAGTAGTGATTCATTATCTTTATTACACTTGCTAAGAATGTTACAATCATAAATGTTTGTACTTGTCCATGCAAATGTAAACCATTAACACTTCACATAAATGCTAAGTATTATTGTCAACTGTTTCAGTCAGATGCTGTAACAGGAGATGCTTCTGTGGTTTGCAGGTTTGTTTAATGCCTTTGATGAAAACCGAGACAATCACATAGATTTTAAAGAAATTTCCTGTGGGCTCTCAGCATGTTGCAGGGGACCCTTGGCAGAAAGACAAAAATGTAAGTATGCAGAATGTTAACTATTAATTTTAGAGAACTTTTTTAGTTTAAACAAGTAAGTTCAGTTGTTTCCAGTTTCTTAGAAATTCCTTTCACATAAGTGTGCATCTGTGAAAGGTGACAGACTTCAGAAGTTTAAAAAAAAATGTTTAAGTATGAAGGCCTCCTTTTATAAAGCACAATTAAACTGAATTCTGTGTATTTTCATAACTTATCCATGGCTTCATATAATTATAAGCCTGTTTGGAGAAAAAAAGCATACTGCAGAAGTTATTTTGCAGTGTTCTGTGGTTAAATAGTATATTTTGTTTACTGTCCAGTTTTCAGCTGTGTCCCTGCAAGGTTCTTCAGTTTTGAAATACCTTCATTCCACACTTTTCCAAAGCCATCTTGCTGGAACTTAAAGGCATTGACTGGAAGTTTCTGTATGCACATATGTTCCCTGCTAAGTCACATCAGAAAACACAGCACAAAATTGCAGGAATCTAGATTTCAGTTTATTAAACACAGCTGCTCCATTTCCTCGCTAACACACATGCATCCTGCCTCATCAAAACTGTCAGCACTAAATCATGTTCTTGTGACTCTGCAGACTTACATTCTGTAAGAAAAAAAAAGTTGTTGAGTAGTTCTAACATACAGACGTAATTTCCTTTTTTCCCTCAGTTTGCTTCAAGGTTTTTGACATTGACCGGGATGGTGTGCTCTCTCGCACGGAACTTAAAGAAATGGTGGTTGCACTTTTAGAAGTCTGGAAGGATAACCGTACTGATAAAATACCTGTAAGTTACATTTATATATTTTTCTTAGTCGCTTGCTTCTGTTTCCTAAAGTCATTCTTCAAAAGTAGGAATAAATGTCATGTTTCAGATGTGAATGATGTTCGAACGCTGTTTCAGTGAAATACAGGCATCCTTAAACTATCTTAACTGAGGAGTATTGATAACTGGATGTAACTTACTTTGCATAACTTTACCCTGCCATTAACCAAAATAGAATTATTTGACTATAATGTATGCTGTTTCATATGAAGAAACCTTAGGTACAAAAGTGCAACTGTCTGGAAGCACTCAGTTGTGAATTACATAGTGGTATCATCAACATTTCTGATGGTTATATTTTTATTCTGAACACATACAGCTCCAGAGAGTGCTTTGAGAATTTAAATCTGTTTTCTAATCCTTTTGTTTGCCAAGGAATTGGACATGGATCTGTCTGAAATTGTAGAAGATATTTTGAATATGCATGATAACACAAAGGTAGGAATTTGCTGTTTCCTTATCATTTTTATATCATGGTATCTTCAGTTTATAAATAATAATAATAATAATAATAAAGTCTTCTGCTTTCTTTAAAGCAGAGGTGTGTCAATAAAAGAATCTTTCAAGAAATGTCCATCTTCCATTAACATTTTCCACAATTGTTACAAAAGAACATGTTCAATTTTGTAAGCCATTTTTACATACAGAACTAAACCAAATGAAATTAATTTGAAGCATATACCTTTTATAAGGCTTTGCGATGCATAATACCTCTTGAATCTGATGGTTGCCTTTTTCTGAAGAATGTTTTTTGTTTCATGTTAAAAATGAAAAAACGGGTATTACATTAGTGTATCTCATGTTTTATGCTATATGAAAAGACGCATTATCCTTTTATGCTGGAACAACTGCATTAATTCAGTGGTTACTTAGGCATTATCATTATTAAACTGTTTTTGGTAAATAATATTGTATATAATCAATGAACTATATTTCACAGTATTGTTTCAGAGCTAAATATCCGTGAAACTATGGAGGCATCTGTCATGACAGAGCAACAAATCGTAATAGTTTATACTGTGCTTTATAGTTCACTGTGTGTAAATCTTTAATTATGTTTTTTTGAGATGGGCACCATTATCTGCAAACAATATAGTGACAGTTGTTTCCATTATATCATCCTCTGCTTCACTAATTATTAGAGGAAGAGTATTTGAAAACTGTAAATAGTTTGAGAAAAGCTATAAAGAATGGCTAGAAATGCTTAGTTACTTCTTCAATAGTTCTCTTGTCTGCTTGTACTTCTACAAAGTGGCAGGCAAATATTTTATTGAATTCTTTTATTACCAAAGCAGTAGAAAATACAGCTTCAATGAGCTCTTTTCATCCTTTGAGGTTTTTATTGTTTGCCCTTTTAATAAAGGGTAGTTTATAATAGCAGTCTCATCTCCACAAAGAGTTAAAAAAGAAGACTTTGGAATATCTTTCGTAGAACGTCATGAATGTAGTGCTGAAAAGAGCTGATGATGCAGTAATTACATAAATTACTTTACTTAACCTCTCTTCATATGTTAGCTTTGACCTGTGAACTCTGGAGAAATGGTGTGTGAGAAGAGGTGGACTAGCTGGCAGTGCTGTAAAAATGGCTATGAATTATACTAAAAACTCAGATTGTTACTGCCGCTGAGTTATGGAAAATCAGAAAGTAATTGCTGAAGATGCTGGCCAGTGTTATGCTAGTGTAACTTTACAGGTGATTGCCAGTTAATAAGACTTGTGTTGTAAGTTAAGATCATGAGGATTTGACCTGCAATTGTTCTGCCCAGTTCTCAGAGGATGACAGTGCTTCTGACCAGCCATGTACTGCTTCTTCTGCTTTCATGGTTTGAGGAAGTATGACTGCAGTTGAGCATGAGTAACTCAATCTGAATGATGTAGAGCAGGAGCAAAGGTTACACGCTGTGCATAGTTTGACCTGTGTAATCTCCAGGCTTTCTGGTTTGCTGCGTTGAAAATTATATGAGAACTGCATCTTTCATCTTTTATTTGATCAAGGTTTATTGTAAGAGTGGTAGATGCTAATTTTTCTCAAAACACTTATCTTTGCCATGCCTTGTGTGGCACATTTAATTAGCATTTTAATAGAAATAGGTTAATGGTTTGGTTTATCCTTCCCTTTTCCTGTTACTCCTTTTAACTAAGCTTGGACACCTCACTCTGGAGGACTACCAGATATGGAGTGTGAAGAGTGCTCTTGCCAATGAATTTTTAAATCTACTTTTTCAGGTATGTTTAGAAGAAATTTAAACTTGAAAAATATGGTGATTAACTTCCCAGCTTTTTGCATGGCCATGAATTGCAGCGTCAGCGTTTGTGTCAACGTGCTTGCAGTGTTGTCTATTGCAATACGTTCGTGTTTCTGCGAGCGCACATGACCTTGACGGGATGATTCTCTATTTGATTATTATTCTTTTCAGTGTATGGAGATGCCTACAGCATAATTTGTTAAAGTGAATGTAGTGTACTGTTCATGAAATGAAAAATTTCAAGTGTACCAGCAGTTAGATTTTCCATTAGAAAAAGGCTGTGTTTTTAAATGGTTGTTCTTCCAAATCCTTGCCAAGGGACACAGGAAATGAGCAAAGGTATTGCTAACTCTTTACAACCACTTTCCCTTTACGTTTTCTGTTAAAGCTGTCTAAGGAACCTTTCATTGCTTTCTTAATGGAGCAGTCCTTGAAAGCTGTGATATCATATCACTATTGTGTTGCACAAGCTGAGGATTAATTGTGCGCTGAATTTGCCTTTACTTGAGCTTGAATGGGGTTTTTTAAAATCCTTAAAATAGTCATATTTTAGTGCTGGCTCGCTTTGTGCAGGAAAAAAAAACCCTAAGAGTTTTCATTCAGTGCAGTTTGTTCCTTACCTGTATTCCACAGAACTAGATACTTTGAATTCAAATAATAATAATAATGGAGCCTTGAGATTTACCCTAATTTAGTATTCATTTCCAGCCCGCTTTTTTATCAGGAAGTTTACCAGGAAAGTGTTTCATCAGAAAGAGGCTGTGTGATTTTTTTTAAGTTAATATTGAATAGCATACTACTGATTCTCCAGTGTATAGCCCTAGATTACTTTTTAAATCATATTTGGAACTATACTTTTCTTAGAACTTTGGGCTGAGTGAGAGCATTCTGTGGCTATACCACAGCTGGAAAGAATAAAATCAGAATGTTCTGCAGTTTTTTTTTCTCTGATAGCATCAACTTTTGCTTACGTTGCAACCTTCTCAAGAATGGCTGTCTTTATCTTTGAAATGTCTAAAATCAACTATCTTACCACAACTTAAAGTTGGTTAACTGACAAATAGGTACGTGATGTCAGGGGTAGGATGAGTGAACGTTTAATACATTTACCTGAATGATTCGTTGCAATTTTTGTTACACATTTCCTGTTGCAAGTCGCATTTACAGTATTTTTTCTTCTGTCAGTTGCCACGTTTTCTTTTTAGACATCGTAGGTTTCATTTATTGTTATTTCCTTTGATACCTTTATCACACAAGGCACCCTCATCTCATGCTGCAGGCTGAAGAGCGTGCTCGCCCAGGACAGCCTGCCATTGATTTGTCTGGGCATTTATTTGAACTGTCATGAGCTTCTGTGTCTCATCGGCAGACAGAAAAGCTAAGTAGTCTGAGGGGAGTGCCTTGGAAAGCTTTTCAACAAATTGGTTTGTTTGCAGCAGGGGGAGTTTATGTGAAGAATCTGATACTAGCCCAGTGTAACATGACTTAAAAGGAAACATCAGAGCCAGCTGTGTTGTGTGTGCTGGAAAATCTGTTGCTTCCCAGCAACTAATGGCCTTTGTTTTATTCAGAATGAGAAATGGTCTCTCACACTGTAATATAAATTTAAATAAGATATCTCACCAGTCATTAGAAAGCTCCAGCTGAGATGCAAATTGGTAGCCTCAAAAGAGATGTAAGGGAAAGACGATAAATCATGTTATGAGTAGCAAGCAATTTGACAAACGTCTTGGAGATGAGACAGCTGACCCTCCTCCCTGCCACGGGGAACAAAGACCCCTGCAGCCCGCGTCCCCGCGCTCCTGGCTCCCTGCTGCACGCCCCGCGGCTGGGAGCTGCTGGGAGAAACCAGCCACACGCCGGGCTGCAGCCAAGGCAGGGGCAGCTTTACTAGGAAGAGGGGAGGGAAACGTTGTCTGGGACTGCTGTCCTGCACTCAGAGTGAAAGCCCACCCAAGTGGGGAGCTGGCTTAGAGGGTGGTGCCTTTTTCTTCGTGTATTTTTTGGCGTTAAGAAAGAAAAGAGGAAGGAAAACGATTTTTAGAGAGCAGCTTTTACCAAATTTTCCGTGGTGACCTGTTGGTTGGACTGCTTTAAACTTCTCCCTTGGTCTCTTCGTGTGCTAGTTTTCCTTGCAGTCCCTTTTGCAACCACTTCTTTCCATTTCAGCTTATCCCTTTCCACCATCTTGCATTATCTTCATTTTTCCTTTCATCTGCCCAGTACATAAATGTGTCCTAACTTTTCGTATATCCAGTCCTCGTCAGTTGCTGTGATCTCTCATACTGTGTGCCTTTCTTAGACATGAAAGTAATGAAAATTCATTTTGTAATCACCTTAATTTGCCTTGGAGCATTTGATATTCTCGGCATCTTTGTTTAACAGTGGAAACGGGTTGTGAATCTCAAAGCTCCAAATGTTTCTGTTTAGTGATTTGTTTGGTTATAGCTTACCTTGCTACATAGCTAAAAAAAGAATTTTCTGAAAAGTCCTATTAAAGTTATTCTTTTCTATCACTTACTTAATGCTTGTTTCACAGTGGTGCAGCTCTTAATAAAAATTGCCTTTCTTTTTCCAGGTGTGTCATATAGTTTTGGGGCTACGACCTGCCACTCCAGAAGAAGAAGGACAGATTATTAGGTGAGTTTTTTGCTCTGAATCCTTAACAGATTTCAGAATCACCTTTTAATATTTTCAAAAGAAGGATTTTAACTTCCCTTTTTCAACTAATACTTCACGTTGTTCACTGTTTGCAGAGGCTGGTTAGAAAGGGAAAGCAGATACGGCCTTCAGCCAGGGCACAACTGGTTTCTTATTGCAATGCCATGGTGGCACCAGTGGAAGGAATATGTCAAATATGTAAGTATAATAGCACTGTATACTGAATAAGGGACTTCTTTGTGTGTATGAATGTGTTAATGAAAAAAGAGTGGAAAAGAATTGTTTTGCCAAATCATTGTGTCACAGTGAACTTTTCACTACAATTTCGTTAAACTGTCACCTTTCTGTTTTGTTTCAGCATTCCTAATTGTCAAAACATGTTTGAAGTAAAAATGTACTCTCCCAATAGTACTTCCCTAAAGTCTTTTGTCCCATTTGATAATAAAACTACTTGTTTTGGTTTTGACTTTGCACTTTAGGACCATGGCATGGTTCCTGTGCCACAAATGCATACTGTCTGTTTTTTGGACAGGCAAAGGAGGGTATTGATATAATCTGACTTGCAGGCAATGATGAAAAGTAATCCAATACCTGATAATGATCAAAGGAGTCCTGCTAAAACCTTATGTTACATGGTGCTCTTTAAGACCTTCCAACTAAAATATTCAATTTAAAGCTTCTATGTGACTTTTATGTCCATGCCAAAGAAAGCATGCTTAATAAATTTATTTAAGATGGAGATAAATACTCTTTGCAGATGACACAACCAAGAATGCCAGAATATAAACTATTTCTTAGAAGAGTTGTATATGGTTATAAGGTGTCACATAAGTATTTGATTAAAAAAAAAATCAAATAACTAAAAAGGTTTAGAAAATTGCAATGTATGCATTAAATAACGTAATTACAGTCATTCTTTGTGTACAATTAGTTGGACAAATGATGGCTTAAATGACTGAAATACTAGGCAATCTGATCCTTGTTATACTAGGAGTACTCAGACGTGCATGTGACTTCATACCTACTGCTTTGCATAATAGCAAAATGCCATTAGTCACTCTGCCTCTTGAGCAAAGAGAGCACTGGAATTTCCATGGAACCATATAAATGATTACTGTTATTCTAATGCACATTTTAGTCTTATTTTTATATTGTGCTTTACTGCACAGTTTTGTTATTTGACAAGATAGTATGTTTAATGATGTGATAAATAGGGGACAGTATAAAACAGGAAACATCCCTTTTTCCACTGTTTTTACAATGGTGTCCGTTGCATGGATGTTATTTGTTTTCCTCTGAAGCTCAGTTAATCCCCTTTTTCTTCTTTTCTCATTTATTGAAGCTTCTTGTTGAGTGCTCTAAATTGGATAGGATTCTTCTTACATTTTGTCTGTACTGGGCAAAGTTGCCCTTATAGGGGACACAAATTTCATTCTTCACCTTTGTTTTCGCCGAAGTGTCAGCCAGATTGCCTTCACAATGCTGCTTCTACGAAAGAATAAAATGTGAACTCTTTCACATCCTGCATAGCACAGGAAACCTTTAATCATGGTAATCCTAATTAGTAATAAATCTGTTAATAACAAGGTAATTGTGGTCTGTAGTTTCATCAGTTTCTATTTCTCATCCTCTTCTGATACTAAGATGTTTCTGTGACTGATCAAAACAGGAAATTAGGGAAAACTAAATTGATCCAGGTTTGAGAGAAGAAGGCGTTTTGCTCTTCTGCGTGCTGCTCTTGTTTGACCATACAAAATTCAACAGGGACCAATCTTCAAATATTTATAGTCTCTTATAATAGTTGTCTAAAATGGTTGCCTTTTTATGTATCTAGGTAGAGAAAGTAATTCTGATATTTCACCATTTTTATGTTGTGCAGAAGAGTATTCCATTGCTTTAACAATTTGGGCAGTTTTTTCTCTGAAGAGTTTTCATCTGTAGATGTAGAAAGGTTTTTTTCTGTGAAGTTCATTGTGATATGTGAAAGTGGTTACACAAATTTTGGTGATGGGTTTGATTGTTGTTAAGTGTTTGATACTAGCTTAATAAATAACTTTTTTACTTGCCTACCAATTTTAGGATGCAAACCCTGTTGTGATAGAGCCTTCATCTGTCTTGAGTGGAGGTAAGAATTCACTCATAGCTGCTGCAGCCAATACTTCAGAACAGGGAGAAGACAAAATGGGAGGTCTTAATTACTTCAGTGCAACAGAAGAAAAGTTTTCAGATAATATTTCTACTGCATCAGAAGCCTCAGAGACTACTAGCAGCAGTAAGCATAACATCTTATTTCCTTGGAGGTTTATTGTAGAACAAGTTTTGAGAAACTACATGCTGCATGGATTCCTCCAGACAAAAAGATAACAAAGTTTAGGTTGCAGAAGTGTCCTACATGTGGATGTCAGTGGATTACTAGGAATTTTTAGCCTCTCACAGAGAAACAATAGGCAGTCTCATTTAAACAACAATTCATCTTTTGTCCTATGATTAGTTTCCAGAATTATTTTAAAGGTATTTTTTTCATTTAAGTTATTTTCTGAGTGATATATTTCCCCTACTCACATTAAGTTATTTCTGGCTTATTTCTGGTTGGTATTGTAGTATGTCTTGCAATGAGATTGCCTCATTTACTGTGAAGATGAGAAGAAAAAAAATAGGACAAACAATCTTTAATTTTACGGGGCATGTCATTTAAGTGAGCTTGTATAGATTCTAGGAGCCACCTTTGTGAAAGAAAGAGAGATTTTAGTGATGGTTTTCAATCAGTTCTTGTGAGAATTTGATTTTTTTTTTTCCTTGTAAAACAGCTGAATATCACACCTAGTGTTTTCAAATCTGTGCCTTAAAATTGTAACTTGAACAATAAATTAACACAACCCTTTTCAGGGTGAAGAACAGGGGAAAAGTCAGGAAGGGAAACAAGTTTTAGATTAAACGTTCTTTATTTTTTTTTCTTTAAGTTAAAATTTAGATTTATCATATGAATAACTAAAGGATGTTCTATAAGAAAAAAAGTCTTCTCAAGGAGATAAAGTAAAAATAGAGCATTATTGCTTATATTTTCAATTTTGTATATAGGATTTTCAAGTTTGACATTCAAACATCCAGAAAACAAGCAAATGCCAAGAACATTTGCTCACGCAAACCTAGTTAGGCTGTTAACATACCAGCATTTATGTAAGTGTCTGCTTTGATAAGTAGAATTCATATAGCCACTTAGTCACCTTTTTGAGAGCACTAATATAGTTGTTACTCCATAGTTAGGAAGAGTTGCATATTTTACTGAAGTATGAAGGACAGGAGACTGCTTCAATGACCTTTAAAAAAGGATATCACAGTTTAACTGATCCATTAATGTTTTGTGGATGGAGTCACTAACTGAAATGGAGATTTTTTTTCACATTCTGTTACAGATGCTCTTTACCCTGGCACACCAGGGACTGATGTATGTTTCGCTAGGCAGCATAATACTTCAGACAACAATAACCAGTGTTTCCTTGGAACCAATGGGAATTCTTTGCTACAACTTAATCCTCAGAAACCAGGAGCTATTGATAACCAACCCCTTGTAACGCAAGAACCAGTGAAGGTAAATGCACCTGACTCATGCAAATATAGGAAAAGTATGTTTTAACATAGTTTTATCACAGCTTTTTGTGTGTTGCTTTTTTCAGCTAGTGGCTTAGTTCTAAATTTAAACATTTAAACTGCTTTGTTGTATAAGAAAGTTTATTTTTAATTCTTAAGAGGAAAAAAATGTGATATTCTTATGAGGCTACTTATTGAGTGTTTGGTTAGAAGAGAAATATTTAAAATGTTCTTAAATAGCTTCACAAAGCTTGCAATTAAAGAAGGCTTTTATGAATACAACTTTAAACATTAACTATAAAATGTTTTTATAATTTAAAACTTCATTGTTTTCAACTTAAATATAATAGCTTATTCCTATTGCATGGAAACAGAAAATAGTTAACTAAATTGAACAAAAAAATTTTTTTTTCCAGTATTCATGGAAGCAAAACATAAATCACAGACCAGCACTATACTCTATGAGTATAGATTGTGTTTTCCTATGCCAAACTTGAAGCTGTTGGAGTAGGTGACACAAAAGAGAAACATAATATGGCTTTTATAATGGACAGTCTTTTAGAGAAATAGTAAATAGTGAAACATTAGCATTAGTTCTTGTTTTATTTACAAACTGTCTTTGGTGTGAAAAGCAGTTGCTAATTGCAACTTAAAAGTACTTTAATAATTAAAAAGGGTTCTATGTTCATGAACTAGAATTGTTGTAGCTGTATACTATTTTTTGCACTTGAGATTTGACAAAATGCCTTTTTGTGTGAAAGGCTGCATCATTAACAATGGAGGGTGGAAGATTAAAGCGATCACCGCAATTGATTGAAGGAAAGGACTACATAATGGTACCAGAGCCAGTTTGGAGAGCACTTTACCATTGGTATGGAGCAAATCTGTCCTTGCCCAGGCCGGTAAGTTGTGATTATAGGCACTGTTTACTTGCCATAAACACTTAAATGCATTTAACCTTCTAGATAATTTTTCAACTGTTCTGCGAGGAATAATAGAAAAAAAAACAAACACCACAATGGTAAAGTTAAAACTGGGACACCTGTTGCTTTGAAATGGCATTTCTTATCTCAATTTCATGAAAATGCGGGGAAGGTAACAAAGGCTGTCCTTCAGTCGCAGTACTATAGAAAACACAATGCACGTGACTTGGTGGAGATATAGAAGAATAGATGATAATACATGAGCACAGTAAAGAAAGCAGTCAAGGACTATCCTTTGTTGAAACGATTGCCTACGAGCACTACCAATTGTTATTTTGAGATCATACATTTAAAATAAGTATTTCTTTATTATCATCATTTTTCTAGTATTCTGATAATTGCTCTTTTTTTTTTTTTAAGAGTAAGTAAAAATCCTGCTGCTGAGGCAAGCAATGATCATTCTTTTTCTTCAGCACAAACTCAGTAACACTCCTCCAAACTTATGGAATACTCATTTACTCATTTGCCAGCAAATAATTCATATGTAGTGAATTGTACGTTTCTTGTATTTTACAGTAAGCGGAAAAACCAATGAATTGCAGTAACATTGTGAAACAGATTTACAATTAACATAAGTATGTCCATGTGTAATAGAAAATCTATTTCCAAATTGGTAACGTTGTGGTCTTATATCAACAATTATTTAATTGTCTGTAGTCACTTAGAACCTTACAATGAAATTGACTATTTCGCAAAAGCCTATGAAAGTTAAGGTGATATTTGTACTTGTTTGTATAAAAGTTTTCTTAAAAACCTTTGAAAAATTGAAATTGACTTTTTGTAACTAATACTAGTATTTTCTATATTAAGGTTGTAATATTCTTAATTAAAGATTAATTTGGGGCACAATGCAGAATTTAATTTTTGAATGTGTGAAAGTGCTTTATATTAAATGGAATTGACTAAGTGGACTAATAATTACTCTGCGTTATCCCAATGAGATATTTTTGGTTGCAGTTAAAACAGCAACAATATTCCTGAAAGAGAAGCAGTAATTATATAGAAACAGTCTTTGTTAAATCATATAATTTGCTCACAGTTTATTGGGCTATCTCTGTTTCTTTGTATGTATTATTGCAAAATGATTAACCGGTCATAATCATTTGGAACTAAAGCTGGCATGCCTTGAGTTATTAATATTCAATGTATCAAAAAGTAGACTGATCTTAAAGCTAAGAAAAATTGTAGTAATTTGCTCGCAAGTAGAGGCATTGGAACTTTCTTTAATTTCTGTTAAAAAGAAAGGTATTCCATACAGTGGTTTATTTCTTCTGTGTCCCGTAGTCTCTTACCTGAGCTACACCTTAATATTTAAAAAAGGAAGCGAGCATTTTTTTTTGATGGTAGCAATAGAGATTAAGCGATCATTTATTCTTGAATGATGGCAGGGTTTTAGAGGCCAATCTTTGGTTTTGCCTTCAAAGATCTGCTTTCACTGCAGCCCTTAAATTGTTAATATTGGGAGTACACCTAAAACCAGAAGGTTGCAGAAAGCTATTACCGTATTAAAAATTCTCTTGCCTGAGGTGTGGAGCTGGGTTCCAGAAGGAAACAGCCAGCCTGCACCTCTGAATAGGATGCAGCTTAGAAGCCCTGAAATTGAAATACAATGATCTAGGATGTGAGGAATTTCTATTTTGAGAGGGATCTCAGTGCTCAGACAATAAATAACTTCTCTAGAATAGCTTGGGTAGATCTTCTAGAATTTTTGCTTTGATTCTTGGTGTTTTGCGGAATTGTCTGACCAGGATTTCTCTGAGACGTGGCCAGACAATGTCCAGGCGTGATTGTTACTTCAGAAACTTCCCTGATTCCCAGCAGTTGTGGCTGGAGACTCTCACATCCAGTTAGGTAGCCCCAACAATTTGCAGTACCATTTGGTCATAATGGCACTAAGAATTCACGTATGACTGCCAAGCTGTACTCACCTTTTACCATTCTTTGATAGAATTCACCTTGTAGTCAGCCGAAATCTCAGGATTCCAGGACTGCCTGTATATAAAATACTCTTACTAAGGTGTGAAGCATTTTTGAGCCTGCTAGATGAAAATGTTTATATAAGGCAGGCCTCATTTTAAAATGTTTTGATTCCAAACAGATCTTAAGTTGCGTTTTTCTTGACTTTTTTTTGTATTAGTTTTATGTTTTGTGTTAGAAATGGGAGAGAATTTGCTGTATGATTTTTGCTGATTTGATCTGTTAGCCATAGTATTGACATGGATTTTACAGTGAAAAATCACTGCCTTCTGCTACCCTCCTCCCACACGTTCTCCATGGAAACAAACACCTTTCGTGATCCAGAAAGGGCACATCACTTTATGCACAGCACAAACTAATGTGCTTAAGATTTTTACGATAGTGCCATTAGAAACAAGACTTTATTCAGAATGAAAAAAAAAAGAGTTTAGATGTCCTGTCTGTAAAAATATAAATAGTGGATGTCTAAACTTTAGCTTTTCAGTTCATAATTAAAGAATCTTTTGGGGTGCAGTTATCTGAACCCTTGAATTTGTGGAGGGAATTGGGTTCTGTGCTGCCATGTACACAGGCAGCGCAGACAGTGCCAGGCTCCCGCCCCGCAGCAGGGACCATCAGGTGGCTTCTTTCCAGAAGATGTTTTCGTTGTAGCTGAAGTTTAATTCCATGACACTTCAGTGCATTATGTTGCTTCTCGCAGCTTAAGCTGAGTGTTTTCTTCTGATTGTCACTTTCACAAAAATAGTCGTCCTGCTATTTATGTACATCGGTATTCGGGCAGATACAGATAACGAAATCTTTGTAGGAATGTTGACTGAAAGCCACAAGTCACGTTCTGGGGAAATTTCAGCTACTTCTGTCAGTGTATCAAAATGCAAAGTAAGTTTTAATTTATCTCTATAATATGAAGTTGTGAATTCAGTAGTATAGTTCAAAAAGAACAAATGTCTTAATGTAGCGGTGGTTTTTTGTTGTTTTTTAACAGTTGTGAACCTTCTGTGTTGAAGTATAGACTGAGTAGAATTACTGAGGTTCATTGTAAATTCAAGTATATTTCAGGAATGATAAGAATGTTCTTTCCATAGCATTGTACAGGAAACTATGCTTCCACTAAATAAGGTGTTTGCTTTTGGTAGTCTGAAACTGATAAGCTTCCAAAAGTACTTAGAAATCAGTAAATTTTTATCGCTGTGGATGTTTGCCTAATACCCCATAAGAAGTTCAGAGGATTTCTTGTCTCCTAGTAAAACATAATTATTTTCTATCCCTCCACTTTAATCATTACTTCCTGTTCCTAATAGGATTTCCTACACGTTTGGAACAGGAGTCTCTGAAATGTGTTTTAAATGTCTTTACTAGGTGATCAAAAACAGCAAAACAAATGTGCCTGAACTAGAGTTATTTCCTCGCTATCTGCTCTTTCTGAGACAGCAGCCTGCCACTCGAACACAGCAGTCAAACATCTGGGTGAATATGGGTATGATGAGCCTGAGAATGTTTCCTCAGCATTTACCTAGAGGTAACTTAAGAATGCAGCAAGAATACAAGCGCGCAGTTTCTAAGAAAGCGAGACCCACAGCTGTAGAAGCGAGCTTGCTGCCACTGTGCTTGCACACCAGCTAATCAACTGTAAGGCACAATCAGCGTTTGGTAAAAAATTTCAAGGCTTTCCTTCTATCTCCTTTTGAAAGGAAGAGGCTTGAGGGAGCGTTTTCAGTGAAGTCAGTTAAGTTGCGTAGTTTCTGCAAATAGATCGGTGAATTGAAAGTGAGAAATGAGCACTGCATAAAATACAGGGCTAAGATCTGATAATTCCCTCTGGCAGTTAATTATGTAGCCAGGGTACATGCACCTGTGCATTGGGGTGTGTTTCTGATAGTACGCTGATATAATAAAGTAAATCATTATTCAGCCAACTGGTTCTGAGTCACTTGGGCAGCTAGTCTTTAATGCCCAAAATTATTTAGTACCCTTTAAGAAGGGCCTTAATTAATGGAATGTGAAGACTATTGCTTGATACAGTTTGGAAAGACATTCAGTAGAAAGTAAACATCCCACTAAAATACCATAATTGTGGTGTTAATGCTCACCAAAAGATTGTACAAGTAATAAGCTATAAGAATAATCTTGTAGCTTTGCATGTTTCTGCGGGCAAGTGTTACAGGGATTTATTTTCAGTAATTGGTTTGTGTGTGTAATTGCATATGTGGTTTATGCAATAGGTCTGAAGAAATACATGATTTCCGCATATTATGTGCATTTGAGTACACACAAATAAATTGGGTACTCACAATAACATATATCCAGAAGTGGGCTCACCTGACTACTGAAAACTAAATCCTTCTGCCTTATTACTCAGCGTATGTTTAAAAATCTCATGCAGATGCTCAATTTTTCACTGCTTTGATAGAATCTCAAACTTAACCTGTAAATGGTGGCTGCCTGTTTGATCAAGTTCCGCTACAGAAACTGCCTGCTACCCAAATTCATTTTTCGTATTGATCTAATAAAATAGAAACTGTTTTGTTTGGACTTCCTAAAAGACCGAAAGTCAAAGAGAGGGACTTTTCTGACATACAAATTTGATCTTGATTTGTAATTATTTCGCTCTTCACTAATTTATTTGCCCAATCAATTATTAATCTTTTTGAGTTTTCAAATGTGCTTTCTTGCTGTAATCTTACAACTAATCCTCTGATCCTTAATCTCAGAAAATGCTTTTTTGTGTTCCTTTAAAAAATAAATAAATTAGTACTTTGCCTTGGTATCCTGAAACAAAACTGATGCTTTGCTGACTTATGATTACAGTATAGTTTTACTCTCTTGTCAAATTGCATGTATTACTGCATCTTTTCATACGGTGCTACTTTATTTTACTCTTTTACATTGTTCCATTTTCATCATTAAAATTTGTAGTTACTTTAGTAAAGCAATTGCCCAGTCAGGCTCTATAACACAAGCTTCTTATTAATACGCTATGGACCTGTCTTTGTAGGAGTGGGGAACTTCCTTCTCCTCCTCTAGGTTAAACTAAAGAAGCTCAGAAAATAAAACATAAATTTGGTCTCATCTATTTCAAACTGCACTTTTGTAAATGCTTCGCGTAAAGGTGAGCTCATTTTATAGAAAACAGCAACAATCTTGACTGATGGAATTAATTTGTGTTCCAAAGATGAGATTGTTAAGAAATGCTGGTGAAAATCATAGGCATCTTCATAGAACATGTTTTGAGGCTGTTAGTTGCAAAGAGTACTTTTATTGTCAAACTGCCAGGCTGATTTCATCTTCGCAGGTCAGAGTTCATCCCACAGAAGAGCTGGAGCAAAGTCATGCTACTCCCAAGAGTAGTCAGCCTGATTTTTATTTTATTTTTACCTTATTTTTAACTGACAGTGTGCTCTCAAAATATCTGTGATGTTTTTGAAGCCCTTTATTTTGAAAATTACTATTGTCTTCGATACTTTGTCTTTAAGAGGAAAAAAAAAAGAGTAGTCCAGTCATTTAAAAATTTTAAATTATTTCCTATGAGAATCTTAATGGAGTGGTTTTCTAATAGGTTTGGGTAATAAAGGAGATGAGTCTATTGTCTTTGCAACAGCAAGTTTGTTCTGTGTTGATGCGAGACATCCCCAAGTGTTGGTAACGGCTAGCTTTCATTTCATTACTTTATCCATAAACAAAAGCAGAGGAACTGTGTACTTGTTTTTCACCAAAAAAAAAATAATAATACTTACAGTATGCATAATGTGTAAGCTGTTATTTATCTGGGTTTTATTTCAGTTTGCATATGGGTATATATGTTATCTCTTGTTCTTTTCTTATGGTTGCAAATCCAGGGAATGTACCTTCACCGAATGCTCCTTTAAAGAGAGTGTTGGCTTACACCGGCTGCTTTAGTCGAATGCAAACGATTAAAGAGATACACGAATATCTCTCCCAGAGGCTGCGCATAAAAGAAGAAGATATGCGCCTCTGGTTATACAATAGCGAGGTAAATGTCAGTCTTTTTTTTTTTGTTTTTAACAGCTTTTGAATATTGTATATCATATTCTTTTCTAGATACTATTAAACACGTGCACAGAAAAAAAAAATGAGCATAAATTCTCTTCAAGATTTAACCACCCAGGATGGAAAACTTGGGCCAAAACGTGCAAAGGTTTTACTCATGCCATTTTTTGATTTTTGTGCACCCCAAGCAGTGAAATTTAGGTTTTTGTGTCATTAGCCTGATAAACATCCATTTATCCTGTGATATGTTTAAAAATTGGCAATTGGCTTACTGAATAATACTCTTGCTATACAGTTTAATAGAAACTGTTTTAGGTGGAAGTAAAAATCTGTGCTTTCATTGGCATGCATGATGCTGTAGACTCCTGTTGACACAGCCAGCAGCCATCCAGGCTCTCTTTCACATGTGTATGTGAAGAAATCAAATGAACAAGCAGAATGTATTCCTCCTTAATTCTCTCATGCTAAAGGAATGCCACGTAAAACTACAGCATTGAAATAAATCCTTGTGGAGATTAGTGAACTGCTGTATTTAATTAATTTTGTTTAATTAATTAGGGAACTAGTACTCTTATTTATGTGAAAAAAATATTAATACTATTTTAATTTCATTGCTTTGAAATTCAAACATCCTTAGAGAATTTTCGATCTAGAATAACTATATGAAGTATTTTTCTCCTGCAGAACTATCTTACTTTGCTTGATGATGAAGATCACAGATTGGAGTACCTTAAAATCCAAGATGAGCAGCATTTAGTAATAGAAGGTATAAAAGAGCATGTAAAGTTGTTTACACACTAAGAGCAAACAGTTTTTTTATGAGTCTATATATTCTTAATAGACTGTGTAAGTACATGGTTGTGAAATTGTCCAAACTGCTATACAAATACATTAGCCTAGTGCCCAAATATTTAATCTTTGGAAATATTTTGGGAAGGAATAGTATGTGTACATTTCTGTCTGTCTCTATACATTGAGAAAAATATAGGAGGAAGCACCAAAGTTTCAAAGAATCTACTACGCCTATAGTTATAACTAGAACAGCAGAGATAAAGCAAAACCCGTGTGAAGCACCTGATGCTTTTTGTTGTGTTTTTTCCCCACTGATTTTACAAGAGTTCAGGTTATGATATTTGCATGAATGCATTCGTACAAAGCAAAAGATGAAGAAAACTGCACGTTGCAGTCCGTACCAGGTTCATTTCTAAGAATTTCATTATAAGCTGCTTTTATTTTCTTATCTGGAAAGAACCTAACATGTTTGGACTTGGCTGCTTGACTGACTGTCCTCGTGGTGAAAATGCCTTAAAAGCAATCAATACCTTTCTTTTTTCAATTTCTGTTACATCTCATCCTTCTGCCATGCAGTACTGTGCCTGGCAGAGTAGTTTCAGTCACAAACGAATCAGGCCTTTTCCGGAGGTGCATGGATCAGCTGACTTTTTAACTAGTTTGACCTGACTTCTTGTTTACTCTCTTATTTCGAGAAACAAAAGTGTGCATACTGAAAATAATTTTATGATCTAAATTAAAATAAATATTTGCAAATTTTACTTAAATCTCTTTGGCTGTATAAGCTCTCTGGAATAAGTAATAAACAAAAATCTTACACCATGTCTCTTTTCTAGTTCGAAACAAAGACATGAGCTGGCCTGAAGAGATGTCTTTTATAGCAAACAGCAGTAAAATAGACAGACATAAAGGTAAGTACTTGAGGTATGGTGAGAAGAAAAATCCAAGTGGGTATATTATGTTGAAACTCTTTTTAATCAAATTGCTGTTAACATTGGAAGAGGTCTTTTATGCCTTTGCGGCTTTGCTTATTCTTTCTGTTTTATTAACATAGCTGCTAGAAAAGTGTGAGGGTTGGATGAATAGATAGATGAATTTTCAGATATTCAGATGCAGCAGTAGCAAATTTTGGATTTAATGTTTATTATCTTGCCTTTTTTTTTTTTTAAGGTGAGGAATAGTTAAGATTTTAACAAAGGAGTCCAGAAGTTGCAGTACCATAATTATTTAGCTGACAGTAGTTTGTCTGGCTTGTACTGATATCCATGGTGGATGGAATCCAACAAAATACTTAATTACCTCAATTTCTGTTGGCTTAAGTAGAGTTGAGAGAGCAGATACTTTGAACAGGCTGATCCTCTGTAGCATCTCTGCTAGTTGTAGTCTCCTAAGTGGGAGCATGTTAAATTGTTATGGTTGCGGTGAGAAGGTCACATTCTGAACTTCACTGATATACCATTCCAGACTAATTTTTCACATCTGCAGAAGTGACATAATTATGTTTCCTTTCTCTCAGTTCCTACTGAAAAGGGTGCTACTGGATTAAGCAATCTGGGTAACACATGTTTCATGAACTCGAGTATCCAGTGTGTCAGTAATACGCAACCTCTGACACGGTATTTCATCTCAGGAAGACATCTTTATGAACTTAACAGGTAATCTGTTTGAGACCTTTGGCATTTAGATATCATAGCTGATTTAAGATCAGTTTCAACTTTCAGAAGTAGACAATATGAATAAATTCTTTAAAGTTTAGTATTATCAACTATCAGCTATACAACAGGTAACTAGCTTGGATACATGAAACTATAAACTCTTTTGTTTCTGGAAGAGCTAAAACAGTTCAGCATGAAGCCTTTGCACTTCCTTGTTTAAACCTCATGCTTATGGTATTAATTACTTCATAAATTCTAGGACAAATCCAATAGGAATGAAAGGACACATGGCCAAGTGCTATGGGGATTTGGTTCAGGAGTTGTGGAGTGGGACTCAGAAGAATATAGCACCATTAAAGTTGCGGGTAAGTCTGCGATGTGTGTTATTTGAAGGTAGAAAGCAAGAATTTCTTTGAGTAGTGGAAACCTTTTAATGCTCTTTTTCCTGATGTTAACTGTATTGGTTCTGGGACTCAGACTGGTATCTCCCTAGAGGAGGAGAAGGAAACGTGGACACACATTCTGTGTGTTAGAAGTTGGCTGCGAAACCAGCAAGCATGTGCTGGGAAGACAGTTGTCATCATGTACATGACTCCGAACTGGTCACAGAATTTAATCTTTTGGGAAAGGACTGTGTCAGGACAAAACGCCCATGTGGAGGAGGTCAGGGTGTGTGTGTCCTGGTGGTCAGGACTTGAACAGCTTTCTGTTGAATGTAGTCATGGTTCAGCAATTGTAAGCTCAAAAGAGTTAACTGATAATGAATCAGCGGTTGTGGTGTAAGATGTGGATTTTTATAGCCCTTGTTAGGAGCAAAAGATAATGGATTTACCTGTAAATGATCTTTTGTTCTGAAAGCATAGGGAGTTGTCTTTAACTCTTGGCAATTGCATTTCCGCTTGTCGACAGCATGCATCTTCTCTACAATATTTTGATTTATTTTTACAGCTTTTGTCACATAATGTTAAGTAACTTTCTGTCCTTTTTGTAGTGGACAATAGCGAAATATGCTCCAAGGTTTAATGGCTTTCAACAGCAAGACTCACAGGAGCTTCTAGCTTTTCTTTTGGATGGTCTTCATGAGGATTTGAATAGAGTTCATGATAAACCGTATGTTGAACTGAAAGATAGTGATGGTCGACCAGACTGGGAAGTAGCAGCTGAGGTATGGGTTAAAGCTTTTGTTGTTGTTATTTTGATTTTTTGTTTGTTGGTTTGGTTTGTTTGTTTATGTTTCCCCCTCATAACACCAAGTTGCTAGAAATTACTTTGTTTCTCAGGAAATCTAAAGTTACTGATGAGCAAGTATGTGACAATACTCTTGCAGGAATGGACCATCTTTTGAAACTTGTTAGATCTATGATTTAAGGAGTCAGTTTCACCATTGATCTGAAAATGAGCTCCTTTAAATATTATGATAAAGGTATAAAGATAAAATCTCACAATCATTTTGAATGATTCAGAGTAATGAATATCAAAAATTTTCAAGGTGATGATCCTTTCAGAAGTACTTCAAATGATGTCGTACCTTGATTATTGTGTTAAGGGAAATAACTTTTCTTTACTCTCATTGAAACTAAACACTTAACCTTTATAATAAATTGGTAAGACACATCTGTGGAAAAGTATTTGAGTTCCATAGGCTGACAAAACTTTCTGGTCTTCCAACACATCCTCTTTCCTGTAGTTCAAGCAAGTAGTCCAGCTTCTAACTTTGTGTTGTTTTCCTGAAATTTGTTTTAGGCCTGGGAAAACCATCTGAGAAGAAACAGATCCATTGTCGTAGATTTATTTCATGGGCAGCTGAAGTCACAAGTAAAGTGTAAAACTTGTGGACATATAAGTGTTAGATTTGACCCTTTCAATTTTTTATCCTTACCTTTGCCAATGGATAGCTACATGCACCTAGAAATTACAGGTGAGTGGTGGTATTTATTGTAGCACAGACAAGTTCATAGGGAATTAAAAACTGCATGTAGAACAGATTTTCAAGGAACGGCTCTAAAACATCCAAATTTTTGTCCATATTTGTACTTTTAAAACAGTAGCATTATTTTAATATAATAGAGTACAAGAATTTTCATTGGAATGCAGTTAAACTAAAATAAAAGCTTGCTTTCCTAGGAAGACCTTCTTTACTGAAAGGGTTGTTAGGCATTGGAATGGGCTGCCCGGGGAGGTGGTTGAGTCGCCATCCCTGGAGGTCTTTAAAAGACGTTTAGATGTAGCCCTTAGTGATATGGTTTAGTGGAGGACTTGTTAGTGTTGGGACAGAGGTTGGACTAGATGATCTTGGAGGTCTCTTCCAACCTAGACGATTCTGTGATTCTGTGATTCTGTAAAAACAGAGCATACATGGTCCATTTCCTATCTTGACTAAAAAAAACTTAAAACAGCAACATGTAAAACTGAGGTTTTTAGAATTTTACTACTATTCACTGAAAATCTGTATTGTGGAGGTTGTTCTGAATCTGTGTAGGGTGAAAAAGAGAGGCTTGGGGCTAGTGGACAAACAAAAATACTTCATGGTTTGTGAACTACACTATGAGGAACCAATATATTGTTGTAAAACAGGCAAAAGTAAAAATGATAAAAAGCTAAAGAAAAGTTGCATCCATTTTCTACTGCCTGTGCAGCAAGGGATTTTCTGACATTTGTCTGCAGATCTTGAAAATTGTCCGATAATAAAAATAAAATAAAAAATAATAAAAAACTGATCTTAGTGGGAAAAAATACTTTCTAATAAGTAGGTAGGTGTAATGTGTTATTAAATCTTTCCTGGTTTGCTGACCAATGTGTTTCTTTTTCCCCTTTAAAGTAATCAAATTGGATGGTACTACGCCTGTTCGATATGGCCTGAGATTGAACATGGATGAAAAGTATACAGGTTTGAAAAAACAGTTAAGTGAACTCTGTGGGCTGAAACCAGAACAGATACTCCTTGCAGAAGTCCATAGCTCCAATATAAAGGTAAAAAGAAAAAAAAATGCTACAAAATACTTCTCGTATTTCTGATTATTCTTTGACACATCGGCAGTGTCTTCGTGCTTTTCGATATTAAGCTTTGCCCACAAGAAATGTGAAGTAATTTAACTGAAATTGTGATTAAAAAAAAAGCGAGCTTGGTTTTATCTCTATATGAACTTTATTTAATTCATGTTTCACTTTTAAGCTGTAATTTGGCTTTCTTCAAATAGCTTTAAAACCAAGTAAACTGAGCCAAGATAAATCACTTGTAAATAAAATGAAAAATGATGTGGAAGCTCACAGAAGTTGAATTGATTAATAATGATATTTAACAAAAACATGATAAAATCATCTTGAGCTAATAAATCTCAAGTTAGAGTGCTATGATGAGCTTTAAACGCTGTCAAGAGGTTGGAGACAAATGATACCTGGCTTAGTTCTGTATACTGGCTATGTATGTGTTTACATCTGTATTTTTGTTTGCTGTTATTGAGTAGGATTTAAGCTAGGGGCTTACAGTCTAGAACCAGTAATACCTCTCAGGTCTTGCTGCGGTGGTCTGCAAAGTCTTGTGCTTGTTGGCTCTCCTTTATCTAGAAAGGTGTGACAAAGCAGATGGGAGGGGAGAGATGATCCGATAGGTGTACTTACTTTCAAAAGAACAAAACATATAAGAAGTCGCAGATAGAAGCATATACATACCTGACTAACTTTTTCCCTGTTTGCAATGAAGAACTTTCCTCAAGACAACCAGAAAGTCCGGTTATCAGTGAGTGGGTTCTTGTGTGCATTTGAAATACCCATTCCAGGATCACCTACATCAGCATCAAGTCCTGTGCAGACAGGTAAAAGAACACTTATTTTCCTGTTCACTTAAAACGTACAGTGCTTGGGTACTGCAGAAATTCAGGAGAAAAACCTTACTACTTAATACAACTGAAAAAGTGAGGCATAAAGAAAAGCCAGGTAAGTCCGAGTTGTGATGGGCAGAGAAGCTGTGAGCAGTCTCAGTGCCTGCTGATGTCCTGTGATCCTTTTTAGGGTTGTGCCCAGAGCAGTAGTCTGAAGCAGTAGTCTGATTCATACATACTCATTTTAGTTAGACACATGCAAAATATTTTCTTGCTTGTGGATTGGCTCTAAAGTGGGATATATAAATATCGGAAGTATGGTGTTCAGTTTTGGCTCCTGTTTTGTTGTCTGTTTTCATGTATGAACTGTAAACACCTTTATTATTCCTTGTTCTTGCATACTCTGATTTTTTCAAAGTTTTAAGCAAATAAAAGATTATGTATTGGTCTGAAGGAGAGTAGCAGATATTTCATGAAATGCACTGAACAGAATGGAAGGCGTAAAGAACTTGTGCTAAGTTACAGTTGCTGTAGATAAAAATGAGAACGTAATTTTCTGTCTACAGATACCTCGACTGGATCATCAACTAACGGAGCACCCAACATAATGATGAATGGGGACCTTCCCAAACCAACCCTGATTCCCAACGGAATGCCAAATACTGTAGTGCCATGTGGAACAGAGCGTAACCTCGCCAACTGGACTCTGAACGGTCACGTGCCCTTGATTTCTGACAGTCCATGTACAGGGTATATAATTGCGGTCCATAGAAAAATGGTTAGTGGATTTTGCATTTGTTATAAATTATTCGCATGACAGTGTTTGAGAAAGTCAGTGAGGGTATTTTTTATGTCCATATGATAAATTAAGCTGTATTTCTTATGAGGGGAACATGAATATGTTTCACTATTATGTATGCACCAAGTTATACGGACATGCAGCTCATGTAGATTTAAATTATAGTGTCTAATGTTGGTATATTTTTCTTTCCCTAGTATTGGCATGCTTCCCAGTTCTTTAACACTGAGATGCATACTTGGGCACTCACTAACTCCCTGATTAAATGTTCCAGGATTCTTTGAGCAGAAAAAAAATCTAATTAGAGGAACTACTTGAAATGTGTTTCTTCCCCAGTATGTGGAACAGCCTTATTTCTTACAGAGAACCAGAGTGAAGATATGTGTGATATGAAGATATGTGTTGAGTGACTGAACACCTCAAATAGCCATGTGTTCAGTGTGCACTGTCTCCTGACTTCAAAGTCTGCTGACATTTAGAACGTAGGGGATGTGGGCTGGGAGGCTATTTAAGTTGCCCCTTCACTGGGTGTTTGTATGAGGCTGGTTTGCTTTATTCTCTCATGGTGGCCAATAGCCACTTCTATCACTGCCATCTTGATTCAAGTTTGGTAGAATTTCGTATGTGAATGGTACAATGCTTGTGGGCTGTTACAGTCTGCTAGTCCTACAGCTTGCAGTAGGAGTTGTGTGGAAGGAATTCCAGCAATCCATGCTTGTCATTGTCAAAAAGCTTATCGATGGAAAGGGTCATTTGTAATAAATTTTTGCAAGGCAGTAGTGGTTTACTGTGCCTAAGTGTCATTCAGTCAGTGTGTTAAATCTTTCTTATAAATGAGAGATGTAGCACAAGGCCAATTTGTCTGCTTGGAGTAAGTTGTGTACAGGTCTGCAGTGCCTGCTTAAATGTAAAGGTTTTCTTTCTGGATAGAATGTAAACTTGCCTAGTGTAGAGGTCATTTGGGGACAGGTAGTAACATCATTAGTTGCCTTTCTGCAATACAACATTACCATTTGTTGGGAAAAGTAGGAAATATTCATTATATGAAATATAAAAAATTGAACATGGTTGAAGTAGATTTATGCTGATATGGTGTAGTGCTTAATTAACATTGCTGTGATATCATAAAATACAAAAAGAAAGTTTTCAGGTAGTTTCAAAACAGTTATCAAACTTTACTGCTTTTGATATCGAAAAAAATGTTGAAATAAAGTACTTTCAATAGAATTAATTTTTGTTTTAATTGCTGAAGCCTAGAATATAAACCAAGGTCAGCATCCAAGTAATTATGGTAATGTGAATTAATTCATACTTATATCTGAGTCATTCTTTTATTTCACATTTGCAGATGCGGACAGAACTGTATTTTCTCTCATCTCAGAAGAATCGCCCCAGCCTCTTTGGAATGCCACTAATTGTTCCTTGTACAGTTCATACACGGAAAAAAGACCTGTATGATGCAGTATGGATTCAGGTTTCCAGGCTGGCTAGCCCTCTCCCACCTCAGGAAGCTAGTAATCACGCGCAAGACTGGTGAGTTCGGCAGGCCAACCGTTGACTTGAACTACATAATACAGTAGCTTAGACTTGTTTATAGAATTTTAAAAATACTCATTACTTCATTGATTTTAACTTCTCATAATAGCTCTGTTGAATGAAGATACGCTTTTGAATGTCAACAATTTTAGGAACAATTTTGTGCAGTTTTACCTCAAATGCTTTCTGTCTGCAGATTCTATCTAGTGGGTTAGTTTTGTAAGAAGTGACTTTAGAGTCCTAAAATTTTATAATGACAATAATTAAAAATACCTTTTAATCCTTTTTAGTATAGTTAAATGTAGTATACCTTCCAGTTGCACTTAAAGGTAGGTTTTACCCAAATTAATAGGCTCATTCTCATGCACTGATTGATAATTCATTACATCTGTCAAATGGAAAAATAACTGAACAGTCTGTCCTATGATAACATTTCATGTATTTTAACAATGAATTACTACATGGTTCATTCATCAATATGCCAGCGACTTTTGGCAGTTATTAGTAGCTGTGTAGACTCTAGACTAACTGATTTTATGTAGTCAATTTAAACCAGTGAGCCTGTGTCCAAGTTAACTGGGTTAGAAAAGAGATACAGGGTAGGATGCTGTCCTGTTTCTTTCAAAATCAGTGAGTGCATTACTCTTCATTTTCTGTAACTGCCACTACATGTGGGAATTTTTTGAATGCCTTCAGAAGGCATGAGGAAAGGGTCAGTTACTACACGTGTTTGCATTATTTTAGTTTTCAGAACATTATATGAAAAAGTTCATTTCCAAAGCAGGAAGAACTGCGGTTGTTTAATGGATTTCCATTTCTATTCCTCTGCAGTTATATTAGTGTGCTAATAAAATGAAGTAGTACTGATAGTAGTATGAAAATGTGTGACTATGCCTACTAAAGCTTTAAATGTCTTTTTTTTAATAGCTCAGTGGTGATCCTGATGAGTAGACTTAAAGCTAATGCTATGATATGTGTATTTGGAATTTAGGTGACACAAAGGCAGGTCTTATTTCAATATCTCATGCTTAATATTCGTTATCGTTTGGATTTTTTGTGTGTTTTAGCAAATAGAGTGAAGGAAGGTCAAAATTAATTGGCAGTCTGAATGAATACCTATGTTTCATGTCGTGTTCTCTTCTGTTTCAGTGATGATAGCATGGGGTATCAGTATCCGTTCACCCTAAGAGTAGTTCAGAAGGATGGAAATTCTTGTGCTTGGTGTCCATGGTACAGGTAAATTGTTCTTTTTAGATTTAAGGAAAGGAATCACTTCAGCAGAAATGTAATTTATGGTAATGGGTTTTTGATACGTTTCAGACTTCAGAGGTAATATCAATAAGAATCTAGAATCTAATTTAACCAAAACCCTCACATGGCAGACTTTCACTGCAGAATAGCTTTTATGACTTGGAGAGCTGAAAGCCCCGCTGACAGAAACCTTAAATTAGGAGATAGACAGGAGATTATCAAAAAAACTCTTAACCCCTTACAATTTTCTGTGTGCATATGTGCCTATATGCAGGCACGTACATGTACGTATTTGGATGATTTGTGGGGATTTTCTGCAAAACTAAACAGTTTTAGATGTAGATCACCTGTCCTTGCTAGTTTCTTTGCAATTTGGAGAGTAAGAACTAAAGTGGACCCTGAAAGCGTGCTTGGAATTTTTCCAAAGGGTGAAGTAAGGTAAAGCCAAAAAGGGTTTGGACAGTTCAATTACCACATCTAACTTTTTGTCTTAGATTTTGCCGTGGCTGTAAAATTGAGTGCACAGAGGACAGAGCTTCTGTTGGTAACGCTTACATTGCTGTAGACTGGGATCCAACAGCACTCCATCTACGCTACCAGACATCACAGGAACGGGTAAAATTGCAACGCAAACCCTTCATTGTTTGTTAATAGTTCTGGAGTACAACCCATTTCGCCAAGACTAAATTAGGAAGGCATTCCTTTTTCTTTTTTTCATTAGGCATTTGATTCTTACTGTATCAATTTTCTGTTAAACTAGAGGCAGTAATCACTGAACAGTATATTCTGTGAATAAATCAGTTTCTTAATGTTACACCTCTTACATAACCATAATGTGGAAGGGAAGCTTCTAAAAAGCCACAGCAGTGTATTTATTGCCCGTTGTGAGTTGTGTTTGTTCTAGCCACAATATTTTACAAAATATGTTAATTTGATAGATTTTCTAAGGATGCCAGCACCATAAACAGTTATCCATATGAGTAAATCCATTTGATTCGTTGAGTCTACAAAACAGATCTAAAGGTAAATACATGGCTGAGTTAAACTAGAATAGCTATTCAGATTTATGAGCAGAACCTATAACCTTGTGCTTCATGGATGATTTTGTAAACAAAACCCAAGAATAAGGAGTGCATTATTTGTATGTCTGCCTCTTCATAACTGAAAAAAAAATCTGCTAAAACTTAGTGCATTCACTTTTCATCTTTAATCCTAAATATAACTATATGGTGTTATTTGTACGATACAGTGAACAGTCTTCCTCTGAGCAGTTTGTATGTTTCCAAGTCAGAAACAGTTCTATCTCACTTCAGATTGTAGAAGAACATGAAAGTGTTGAACAAAGTCGACGAGCTCAAGCAGAGCCCATCAATCTGGATAGCTGTCTTCGAGCCTTCACCAGTGAGGAAGAACTGGGGGAGGATGAGATGTACTACTGTTCCAAATGCAAGACCCATTGTCTGGCTACAAAAAAACTAGATCTTTGGAGGCTTCCTCCTATTTTGGTATGATATTGTTTTGATTCCTCTACAGCAACAGAATCAAGCTGCATTGGTTACAAATTGGAATCGCTAGCTATGTCTTCTTGTTCTGAATAAGATTTGCTTTTGTTCAGTCTCAGGAGGGGAGTTGACTTAGTTCACGTCATGCATTTCTGTACTGCAGGAAAATAACAAACGTCAAAAAACCTTTTTTATCTTTTTAACATTGCAGCATAAGAGGCATTTTGCGTTTGGTTTTGTCTGTTCTGACAGAATTCACACTTTGGCAGTGTTTCTGGCAACATGATCTTTTGTCTAGTTGTGTAACACTGCTGTTATTGGTTTTGAAACTTGGTAGGTTATTCAGAACACCACAATATGGATCACTGAAGTGAAGCAAACTTTTCCATCATTTCCCCATGAAACATTAGTTCTGTATTTTACCAGCTTGATCCCACAATCCAAATTGTTACATACTATGTGGTTAATCCTTTTATTAATATGTGATAAAATGTGTATGCTTCAGGAAAAAAATACCTTAACAGTTATATTTACTCACTGTGATATAATCCTTTATTTTTCTCTAACATATTTGTCTTTAGATCATTCACCTGAAAAGGTTTCAGTTTGTAAATGGCCGCTGGATAAAATCTCAGAAAATTGTTAAATTTCCCCGAGAAAATTTTGACCCAAGTGCCTTTTTGGTACAAAGGGATCCAAGTCATTTTCAAAGAAAGCAGTTAACTCCTCAAGTTGATGACCTTCCTGAACCACGGACCCCTCTCCAAGGGGAGTCTAAAAAAATAGATCTGCAGATTACTTACACAGCAGAAGGAGATGCACTGAACAGAAGTCCATCGTCCCTTAACACTACTAATGTCTTGAATAATATCAAAGGTAGGTAATAATTAGGGAAGGTTCCAGTACATGCTGATACTTGGGAAAAAAATAGTTTTATGACTTCTTTGTTTGCTTGTTTGCCAAAGCTCTGCACTTATTCTGAAATCATTTCTGTTGTTTGTTCTGGAAAGCTTAGTGAAGCTCTACCACTTAAAAAAAAAAATAACAATAAAAAAATTAGTGACAACAAATATTGGCACTGTCTACTTCAGTGTAGTGGTCTGGATTAAGAATGAGGAATTTGTTCGTGCATAAGAGTTAAATTTCGGTTTATAAGTGTGTGTGTGTGACCGCAGATACTTCTACTCTTATATAGTACTCAAAGTTGCAATGAAACTGGTTTTTGGTGTTTAGTTATCTGAAAACAAAAAACTTTTAATAAAAATTCTCGACCATGTATTTATTTACCTTAATAGTCCACATGTTTTCTATTCTAGCATCTCCATCTTTGGGAAGGAAAAGTGGAACCAGCTGTCCTTCAAGTAAAAACAGTAGCCCAAATAGTAGCCCAAGGACTTTAGGAAGAGGCAAAGGGCGTTTGCGGCTACCACAACTGGGTAAAAACAAACTATCAAGTAGCAAAGAAAATTTGGATGCAAGTAAAGAGAACGGTACTGACCAGGAACAGAAATTTACTTCTGATCGAAGTGATGCTCTTACCAGAGGGCAGATTTTGGGTGGTAGCCAGAATGAACTGTATACTGCTCAGGACAATGAGATGACTCTAGCCAACGGATATATTTGTGAACAGAATGCATATAGTAATGGCAGTATCAACGGTCAAATTGATAACCACAGCGAGGATGATATTACAGATGACCAAAGAGAAGACGTTTGTGTTAACCCTATTTACAATCTATATGCAATTTCGGTAAGTTGGCTTTTTATGCGAGTAAACTATCTTTATGTGGCATTGATTTGACTAAATCTTTTTATTGTTTACATTACCAAAAGTAGAGACTTATCAAAAAAGAGAACAAAGTAGAGCTATTGTCAGCAAAGTAAATTTAGTATAAAACTGAACGCAGCTCAAAAGTATCTGCGTGTTTTTTCTTCTTGAGCATGTAAGCTTAGTAAGCTCCAGGCATTTTAAAAGGAAAGGAAAAAAGTGAAGCACAGTCAGAATTAGCACCAACATTGGTCGTGTGAACATTTTTAGCTTTTTTGAGATTAGAAAACAATGAAGTAAAAATTGGTGGTAAAGGAAAAAGGCAGAAAGAGGTGTGAAAGGGAGGCTGCGTTTGGATCGGGCATGTTGAGCTGCTGGGCTCAGCATGCATGAGATGTTTTTGGCATATTTAATGTGCTGCTACTTCAGAGGAAAAAGGTTTTGTTTAAGAGAATATATAACATTTAAGCATCTTTGGCATGTATAGATTGTCATAAACCATTGTCACTCAGTTAAAAATCATGAATTTCTTCTACTGCTCTGTGAATTCTCAGTTTTGATGTTTGATCCAAAATTTTCTTCTTCATTTTCTTCAGTGCCATTCAGGAATTATGGGAGGGGGTCATTATGTCACTTATGCCAAAAACCCAAACAACAAGTGGTACTGCTACAATGACAGTAGCTGTAAGGTAAATCGTTTGTTTTTGTATCAAATAATTACTACCTTGGGTACCTAGAGGCAAAGAAACTTATATTTTGTGAGAACTGTTCTTTTAAAATCATTAACATTTCAAAAGTATTTCAGACAAATATTAAATTTTTAATCTAAAGTATACATGAGATTTTTTTCAAGTTAACATCTGTTCATCAGCTGCTGTAATGTGGTTAAGATGCTTATTTTGTACAAAAATGGAAATGTTACTAAAAATGGAAGTCCAAAAATATTTTTTCATGATGCTAGCTGTTTTGTATTCAATTACTGAATAATTAAGTTCCAATATTCCTAAGTATTTGCATTTAACACTATAAAATGTCATACTTTTCAAGTAAATAATGGAACCTGATAGCTGTAATAAGGAAGACAGAAAACATGATCCTTCTTGTTGTAAACAGCCACTTAAAAATACCGTTTCTAGGGCAATTGTGTACATTTTAAGTTCAGTGACAGTAACACAATTGTACCATTGCCTATTTCAGAATGTGTTTTTCTGTTTTTTTCAGGAATTGCATCCCGATGAAATCGACACCGACTCTGCCTACATTCTTTTCTATGAGCAGCAGGGGGTAGACTATGCACAATTTCTGCCAAAGATTGATGGCAAAAAGATGGCAGACACAAGCAGCATGGATGAAGACTTTGAGTCAGACTATAAAAAGTACTGTGTTTTACAGTAAGCAGATGATCTTCCATGGACTGTTTTGAGAATGTGAGGGATAACACCCTGAAACTTACATTTGGCAAAAATGTTGTTGAAACAGATAAGCTAAGTGTAGTTATTGTACCCTGTGATCTGAAAGCACAAAAAGAAAACCCTAATTAAATAGCAGTTAATATAAAGATAGTATTGTTTTGTTCTGTTATCTCACTACATGCTCTAAACATTTCTGATGTTAGACATCAGGCTGAGACTGCCATTTGGCCTTTAAATAAAATGGTTTGAGAAAAGCCAACTAGGACCAAATAAGAGGTAAATTTAATAGTCCAAATAAGAGCTAAACAAAGTAGTGTAGATTTACCAACTATTCTAACAACCCCCTAAAGCTCTCTTTAGATTTAAGATAATGGGGAAAAAAATGTAGTGTTGTCTTTGGACAACATGATATTGCTACCTCCTTTTTCCTGCAGTTTTATTGCATTTTATTGGCAAAACAGGGAAAGTAAGAGAACGGAAAGTGCACAAATTTAAAGAATGAACATCACGAGTAGGAAAAGTTTCCAGTTTTGCCGCCACTAATGTGTCAGTTGCTTTCTTTCTGTATGTTGGGAGCACAACCAAATTATAATTTGAGGTGAGATTAATTTCTACTCTTGAATGGTTTATTATAACTGTGTTTTCTCCACGTGTTGGCTGTGCAGATCAACAAGTTTCAGGAATGGCTTTTCTGCCTGAAGTGTGCTATCTTAAACTTTTGAGATGCCTCATTAAGAAACTTCAGGTTGAAGAGAGTAGCTGTGATTACACGCATGGTGTCTTAAAATGTGCACATTGCACAAAATGTTCCCAGCTTTTGGAAGGAAAGATGCTTGAGCTTATGTTTCATAACTGGTGTTGCTTTTAAATTTGCACTTTTAAAAATTCGTATAATTAAATTCAAAAACATAGTTTGTTTTTGTTGTTGTAAGGGCTCTGGAGTGAATGGCTGTGAATTATCCACTGTGTATTTCAAACAAATAAGAAGCTGTGGTTGTCAGGTAGCTATCGTAGCATTCATGGAATTGTATTATTTTTTTATTGATTTCTTAATTTAATAGGGTTTCTCTTTTCAAACGTTGGTTGCCTTTCAAATTTTCTTTCTTGTAACAGGTTATGCTTATACTTGCAATTAAAACAAAATTGCTTTCCGTGCCCTTGCAAGATGCTCTTTGGAGTCAGTGGGCTTACTGCATGAAGGAAAGCCTGAGCAAGTCTTAGCAGAGACTGGAAAAGAGATGGTTATTTTTTGAGTAGGCGTTTCTTTGAACATTTTCAGTGTTAAATTGTTTGCATATATGAATGAAGATAAACGTTTCACCTTTTGTTCTTCAGCTGAGTCTAAGAAGCTTAATAATTTCACGTGTCATCTTCCAAATTATTTAGATTTTGTATCTTCACTAACAATTGATACTTACATCATTGATCTCTGAGATAAATGTTTGGCTTCTTTTTAATGTGTTTTACAAGAATGCCAAGCCTACCAGTAACTGTATGATTTCCAGAAGGATCTGGGTTTTATCCATTAAAAAAATTGTATCAGCTGATCTTGCTGTCCGTACTCTGGCAAGAACTTCCCTGTCTTCGTTGGAGGTTGTGCCTCTGTCAGGACAGCAGATGAGATCCCACTTAAGTATTGTCTTACTTGTGAGGTGTTGCTCCCTGTCCCGTTGTTCTGGTTTGATCCCGCAGGCAACTCAGCACCATGCAGCCTTTTGCTCGCTCCCCCCACAGTGGGATGGGGGAGAGAATCTGAAAAACAGTAAAAAGCTCATGGGTTGAGATAAAGACAGTTTAATAGGACAGAAAAGGAAGGGCAGGAGCTGTGTTTCAGTACCAGCCACTTCAGAAGCAGCTCGAACCCCTTCATACACTGCCAATATCTCTTTCAGCTGCAGTTTAGTGGGCCTCAGAATCCCCGACTCCAAAACCCTAGGGGTTGGCCTCGAGTCTCCCTGGGCTCTTTCTGCCAGAGGCTCCAGGTGGGGCCGTTCTCCCCAAGGGCCCCTCTAGTCCTGGTCAGAGTATTCATCACTCACTTCTTTGCGAGTCATACACCCAAGCCTCTAGGGTCGAGGTAGATTTTCCATCCTAATTCCTCATGTTCTCTACGTGGTTGGGCAGGTAAAACCAGGGGGGCATGCGGTGTGTACCCCCCATATCCTCCACTTAAGCAGAGCAACGCTTACTCCTAATAGCTGGGTGGCTTCCCTGCCCTCTGATTCCAGGCTACTGGTCCCGTTATCCCAGCATCAGAGCAGCCAGGTGTTGATGTGCTTGCCTGGATGATGGCTGAAACCCTTTGGGAGATAGTTGCAGCTGACTCAGGGGTAGGAATTGGATGTCTGCTGCCTTGTTTATGTGATCTGCCTCTTCCTCTTGTTCCTGTGGTAGCCCTGCTTCAGAGCAGCCTGCCTCGTCCGCTTCTTTCGCTTCTTAGTAGGAGTTTCTTCTCTTGCTAAATGAGCTAACTCCTGTGTTCATTGCTTCTTCTTGAATATAGGAGCAGCTGACGCTGGCATGGGCTGGTTCAGCTGCAGTGCGTGTTGCGGGGTTGGATTAGCTGCAGTGCCTGGCGTTTTTTTGTCAGATCTGGAGACCTTCCCTTCCCCTTGCGGGTGCTGAATAGCGTTGAACAGGGCTCTCGGTAGGCAAGGGCCAGGTCCCAGCACATGGCAGCAGTCTGTGTCTCTCTGGAATCACCAGCGTGGCAGCATACTCTTTCCAAATATTTTCCTAGCTTGTCAGGGTTCTGCACTTGTTCAGGGGTACAGTCCCAAAGCACTGGAGGTGCCCGCTGCCCCACGTACCTGCCCATACCCTCCCACGCTCCCGGTCACTCCTAACTATGCTGCCTCCGGGCAGATCTCTGCGTGGCATTCTTAAATAGCTGTTTAACCTTAAACAAAACAAGAAACGCGTTCAGGAGACATAGCAATAGGAACATGCTGGTTTGAACATCCCAAGGTTATTCAAAATTCTCGAGAGATATTGTGACTAGCCTGGAGGAAAAGGGGAAGGTGAAGGAGAAAGGGAAGGTGAAGAAGTGTGGGGAAAGTCTCCCCCCTGTCTCCCCCATATTTTGTCTCTAGGAAAAAAGGTAAAGAATGTAATTATTAGTAGTTGCTAAGAGATGGTTCCTGAAGTATGAGGACGATGGTAATGTAGAGTACAAACACCAGATTAATCTCACAACCGGTAATTTTATCACATCATAAGCCACTGTTACACAGTACAGCAAAGTGAGAACCTTAAACCAGACCCCAGAGATGTTCAGCAGGGACAGGGAGCGTAGGCAGCAAGCGAGGTGTTACACAACACGGTTCTGAGAACAAGCTCAACTCCGAGAGCAAAAATTCCAACATTGTGACCAGCAACTGTTAAACTAACACAACGCTTATAACAATTCTGTTTTAACGTGCTCTGCTCAGCTCTGTTGTTACCTCAACCCTTCGTGCCCCGCGTTGGGTGCCAAAAGGACGGCTGTGGTTTAACCCGGCTGCCAGCTCAGCACCACGCAGCCGTTTGCTCGCTCCCCCCACGGTGGGATGGGAGTGGGAATTGAGGAAAAGAAAAAAGGAAGGTAAAAGCTCATGGGCTGAGATACAGTTCAATAGGAAAGAAAAGGAAGGGAAAACAATAGTAATAATAGTGATAAAAGGCTATAAAACAAGTGATGCACGATGCGATTGCTCACCACCCGCCCACTGATCCCCAGCCCGTCCCCAGGCAGTGGCTGCCCCCCCTGCCAGCCCCCCCAGTTTTGTGTTTGCAGGATGCCCCCGGTACGGGATATCCCCGTGGCCAGCCTGGGCCAGCTGTGCTGGCCGCGTTCCCTTCCCCGCTCCTCACGCACCCCTGGGCAGCATGAAGCTGAGTCCTTGGCCCTGTGCAAGCACTGCTCAGCAGCCCCTAAACATCGGGGGGTTAGCAGCGTTGTTCTCCTCCTAAATCCAAACCGCAGCACCACACCAGCTACTAGGAAGAACATTACCTCTGTCCCAGCCGAAACCAGGACACCCATACGCTCTTTTATCTTTAAAGTGGTCTAAACACTGAGACAGAAGAAAGGCGCAAATTGTGAGTTTCTAGGTTAGAAGGTTTTTTTTCAGTTCCCGTTTGTCTGTTCCTCCCTGCGCAAACTCCATGAAAAGTGAAAGATTTTCAACTGATTTACTTTAAAATGTTTTATTTAAGCAGGTAGCACAATCTACTAATGTTATTTTGATCTTTTGTGTTTGTTACATTGGTTGTAATTAATTTTTTAAATTAAATTAATTCATGATTTAGTAGTAAATTTATTAAGTTAACTATTAACTATATTCACTTTGTAAATTATTGTATAAAACTTATTGACAATGCACTGACTTTAGAAAGATGTTAATGTACATAAATACCTTGTAAATAAATAGTGTTGATGTACTGGGATATGAGCTGTATTAAAAAAGGTATCGGTAATTGTATATGGAGTGAACCTGTTTATCTGTAACTATATTATTCAAACAAATTAAATACTGTGGATGCAGATAAAGTGTCACTTCTTGTCAGATAATTTTTACTATCTTTTTTTTATGAAGTTTCTGTACTGTTTTCATTAAGCTTAAATGTATTTTTCTGTCCCAAAGATTGAAATGTGTAAGCATACAGCAAGTCTTTGCAATTTGTCCAGCATTGCTCTAAGCAGAGCTGAAATATCTTTGTAGTTAGTTCTACATTTTAATTTCTTTTAGTTTTCCTTTTGAGAACATTCTGATTGGTTTTTAGATGTAGTCCATTTAATCTTATTTAAAATGTGAGCCAGTATACACGAGAGAAAGAGAGTGAGAGTGACATCTCTCTCCTTCTTAGCAATAAGTCTGAAGAACTAGCGCACTGAACTGCATTTAATGAAATGTTTCCCTCATTTTTCTGTGCTGTATTTTTGGTAGACCTGAAATGAGATCAGTGATGACTTGAAAGCACAGAGGCTGCACCTGGAGATCCTAGTTACCTACCCCTGAGAATCCTTGTGTTGGTTATTAAAGTGCAAAAAAAAAAATCAAACTTTTTGAAATATTGTTTTATTTTTTTTGTATAGCTGGACAATTTAAATTCAAGCTGTAAGGTTCTGCTGGGTCTCATGCAGTAATTAACATCTCCTTTTGATTTTAACAGAAAGTAGATAAAATAAAGGTTTTGCTTCAAAATGTTCCAGAAAGAATGGAATTTTAAGACAATTATGCAAAGATTTCTATCATTTGCGAGTTTGATAGTAAGCTGAGACACAGCTTTCAACGGCGTATGCTGAATTTTTCCTTCAATTGCCATCGTGGCCATGCAGTGGTGCTCAGCACCACGGGGTGGCAGCGCTGCCTGCCCTGTCCAGCCAGCACTTTCTGAAGTTAAAACTCTTCACGTTACAATAGAATCTGAAGTAAGTGGTGCTTAGTAACTTTGTACTTACTTGCTTTGTGCTTAATTTGTTTAATTACTTTTGTATAATTGATCATGGACACTTTGGGTTGAGCAGAGTACCCATTTTCATAAGACAGAAACAGCTCTCAACATACGATTCATACAAAAGACATAGGAGCAAAAGGAAAGATGCAAGTTAAAAAAAAAAAATACAGTTCATAAGAACAGGCCAAGAAATAACAGGTCTGTACTGCTCCGTGTAGGTGTTTGTTCTTCTCCAGATATTAGTTTGCATAGGTGGAGAATGAAACTGCTGGATTAGCCAGCAAAGGAAATTCTTTCCTGTAGCTAAAGGAAGAGAGTCACATGCTGTGGCACAGGCAGTCATGGTTTCCTCTCATTTTGTTTTGCAACCTGTTACGTCTGTAAAATCACAGAATAACTTGGGCTGGAAAAGAAGAGGTCATCTGCTCCTTCTAGATGTTACAAGTAGGCCTTGCATCAGGTATTGTACCAGCTCCCCGTACCGTGGACATGGTCAATACAGAGGGTGATGTTTTCAGTTACATTTTCCTTTTCTTTATGGGTCTTAGCAAGTGTGTTTGCTGTTATGCACCGCTAGCTCAGTAGGTTGCCTTCTTTTCCAAACAGTTTATGAAGGGAAAAAAAACTTGAAACCACTCCAAAGCTCATCTTATTTCTTCAGGTAGTACTAAAAAGTGGAATTTCAGGTAAACAGAGGCTATGAATGGCTCTTTAGGAGCATGCACTTCATCACGAGTCCCAGTAACTACTAGGTTAATGCTAATGGCAGAAAGTCCTTGGGAAAAAATTGCATAGCATACAAAATGATCTTAATGTAGTAAATTTTAACAAGGAGCGGGCTTGTTTGATGTCCTGCTGCTGGAGGAAGCACTTCTTTCATGTGTCAGATCCATAGCACGGATTTACAAAGAAAAGATGAAGAATATTTGAGAAAATACTGGTCTTTTTACTCAGTCGAATATTAGATTTCCTCTAGACTCTTGTTTACAATGCATGCTTACTGGTATTATTTTAGTGCATGCCACTGTCTTTCAGATGTGCCCTACTGGTAGGTTTTTAGATGAGGCAAGACTTCAGGTTAATAACTGGAAAGTCAGAGGGAAAAGTCTTTTGTTTAATCACTGGAGAGATAACAGCTCTGAGACAAACTTACAGGAATAAGAGGTCAGAATTCATCGTGCTGTTGTTTCAATGTGAATTTGTAGATGGATTTCACTTTAGAAGTAAAATAAAACTTCAGAAGGGTTTGTATGCAGTCATTGCTTTGTGGAATTTCTCAAAAAAAAACCCACCCTGAAACCATAACTCTAATAGCTCTGATAAGCAGACTATACCTGAACTGTATTTCCATCCAAAACTGTTCTGTTGTTTCCAAAAGGTAGGTTCTGTATTTTCCCAGCTCAATCCCTTGTTCAGTAGTGCAGTTTAATAGCAATTACATTTGTTCTTAGACAACAATCTGTTTCAAAAGTAAGTGAAATGATCTCTTATGTATGTGAAGGTTTCGCTCTTGGAAACAGTGCCTCTGAAACAAGGATCTTTGAGAACTTGGTGTACAGTCTTGGTGTACTGTTATGTTCCAGCTACTGCTTCTACATCTATGAGCATTTGCTCACGTATTTTCTTGACGATATATAATGTTGAGACATTTCCTCTGAGCAGACACTGGCTGTATGAGACATACTGCAATTAAAATAATGTGTTTTTTTTTTTCCAAAAAGGAAGTAAATCTGGTTGAGCTGGCAGCTGGACCAAAGTCCAGAGTAATCTGGCCTATCAGGAGTCATATATCATTTGGTGCTTGTTTGTTTTTTGAATGTTTCCAAAAACATTGTGGTCATGTTTAGCTGGAAATGAACTATTCTTATTTTATGGCCCTTGAGCTAAATGGATATTTAACCAAGGAGTAGTGTGCATCAGTATCACCGAGGATCTTCCGAGGATGGTAACAGAGAAGCTGTTGTCTCAGTGAAAATGAAGCAGTCTCTTGCTGTATTTATCAGGTGCAGTTGGATGATACTTGCTCAATACAGTTGTTTTTACTGCCTAGTAATACATTTCTGGAGCATTCATAACATTTTTTTTAACAAGTGCGAAAATTCACAGTGATGTTTGAGTCATTTGTGTGTTTTCAATGTTGAAAAACTACTTTGATTCAAAGACTAGCATCTCTAGTTGCTCCTATTGTGAATTTCTCCTATTAAGGCTTTTAGGTATTAAAAGTGAAAGAAAATAATCTAGGTACCTCAGATGTTCATACGTGCTGTTTTCAGTAATAAAGCTGTATTCAGTTCTGAAGTCTGAATTCACCAAAACCAATCTTGCCGCGGTGACGTGACCTGTGCTGAAGTTCTGCCCAGGTACCTCTGCGTGTGTCTGACGAGCCAAAAACACGTGGCCTGCGCTTGAAGGTAGGCAGATAGCCTTTCTTCAAAGAGCCAAGTCCAAGAGCTGAATGGCTTTTGGTCTTTCTCCTGGGAGGGAGAGGGAAAGAAGCAGAAAGGAAAGTACCTTCTTATGCAAATACTCTGTTTTCCTCAGCCTGACGGGAAGCCTGGATGTACCAACTGCTGCGAATGCCCTGCTGCCAAAAGGAGTTGACCGCTGTCACTTCCCCCAAATCTAAAAAGCCCAACTCCAAAAGTAATTTTTATCTTTATTCAATTGTTTTCATCTGTTCTGGAGTTGCCAGTTATGGCTGGAGCGTATCCTCTTGGTCCCCGCACTCCCTTCGGTTGGCACAGGAGATTATGTCACTGGTTTTCTCTGTATAGGCCGTTTGTCCATTATCTACAGACTGGGGCCATTAAGTGTCCTGAGAAAGCGCACGGACTGCAGGCACAACTGCCCCTGGCTGGCTGAGCGCCCACAGGATCAGCGTACGTATTAATTTCAGCTTTTGTTATACTTTTTTCCCTTAGGTCCAGTAAATGGATGCAAGAAGTTAGTAAAATGCAGTCATCCATGCTTGCTGATTTATCGTTTAATGACAATAATCCTGACAGAATCTTGGAAGACCGCGCCTTTTGTTTGGGACCTGCCTCCAGCTTCCTTGTTCATGTGTAAAAGATTTCCTGTTACTGAAAATTAAAAGCAATGTTTGATAAGGGCTGGTCAGCAAAATCAGCCACAAACTAGAAATAATATTTAGGATACTTCAAGATTTAATTTAAATCTGTATTTTCTGAGCATGTTTGTAGAATCTAGAAGTGCTGCTCTTGCTGACAGTTTATCTCTGCATGAGTCTCAGTAGCTCACAAAGAAACTAAGTAGAGCAGATGGGTAAGATACAGGCACCCAAATATCCTAGTTTTTGCAAGTTAGTTTTGTCTGTGCAAACAGTAGCAGTAGGCTCTGAGGCCTGACAGATCTCTAACAGTTAAATGTTTTTAGATGTATTTGAAGCTGGCATCCTACTGCATGTTTATTGCATCGTTTCAGTCTAATTAACATTGCGTAGACTTCCACGGAAGTTATTCCTTACTTCACGGTCAGTATTTATGGTCAAACGAGTGGCATCCACATGGTTTGAAGGAACAGCATGCGTTTTTTGCCAGTAATAGCACTGTGCATGACACGACAGCAGTTCTCGAGAACTCTCAGATTCTGATATCCTTCCTAGTCTTCAGGTGCAAGCATCACCGCAGTGGTTCCAGCTATTCGTGTCTGTTGCTAATATAAAATCATAAAAACAGAGCTGAGAGAATGTACCTTTACCTGACTTTCCGAACCTTGCATTCTAACTTTTCACACTTTGTTTAAAAGTCAGGACTACAGAGCAAACAAATACCCTAAGAATGGGTCACATACTGCCTTTGTTTGTCAGCGTTCAGGTAGTTCCAGCCGCAGCAATAAATAAATAAATACAGCAGCAGATGCTTCACAGCCTTTGTTAGATGTTTGATCCCTGAAAATATAGGATTTCTTTTACTCGGTAAGCAATGTCGTTTATCTTAGTATTGTTGAAATTATTTTTCAGCATCAGATTTTTATTGGGTGCAAAGTACAAAGGAGATGGCTTATAGAGCTCTCGTGTGAGATGACGATGCTTTCCGCTTTGTAGAAATAGTAGAGCCAAACTGTTCTGCGTATTGCCACTTTGAACGTTTTCAGTGAGAGTAGACAATACAAATGAAATAATAACTGTGTTTTATTATTTTTCATAGAACTACTGAATCATAAAATACTTCATGTTGGCCAGAACCTCAACAAGTCATCTAATTGAGCCTTCTCAAAGCTGTGTCAGCACTGAATTGAGGCATGGCCTAGTACTTCCAGATACTGTTTATTTTAAAAAGTTAATAAAAATAAAAAGTTAAATGAAAATGTTCTTGTCTGAAGTACTTTCTTTTTACTTTGGTTTGTCAGTATTCTGTCACAGCCAAGCCGGACTTTCAGATCTTGTCTGCTAGTCCAAACTCCCTTCTAACTTACTCTTCTATGCCTTTTTATTTCTTCCAAGTATCCTGTGACTTACATCGTCTTTACACCATCCAGCTGAGGGCAGGTTGGTCAAACTAAGGTAGAAGAAGTGAACTAAACTGGCAAATAAATTGGAAAGGCGGTGGGTTATGTGCTGGCTATATTTGAATCATAGAAATAGTTTGAGACAACAGGCTTGACTTGGTCTTACTGGGCAGCATCAGAGAAAAGCTTGGCCAGGTAATTTTACTTGTTTAAAAATTGCTGAAATTGGATATAGGAAGCCCAGCATTCATTTAGGCCCTCCATGTTTTGCATACAGTGGCTGAGATGGTTTGCAGATTAAAAATTATCTCTTCATTTAGTGCAGCATTTTGATGGAGAAAATATTTACACATTATAAATAAACCTTGGCCTCCCAATGAGAAGCTGCCGGAAAAGTAAAGAGTTCATGTTAAGAAGTGGATAACAACAAAGGAAAACTGCTGCTTCAGAGCCAGAAACAGGATCCAGCACCACCAGTGCCGAATTAAGAAAGTCTTACAAATAATGTTTGTGTTACAATGTTTGGAGCATTGAGACAATGCAAGGAACAATGTGATTACAGAAGTCTGGCCCTTATATTGTTAGATCCCTCCTCCGAAGTGCTCCACCGACAGTCTGGCAATTGCCCCCGCGTGCTGCTCGTGGTGCCAGTGCCACACAGAAGTGTACTATGAGGAGAAAAAAGCGTGCAGAAGTTGTTCATAAAGTCTTGCCCAAGTTAGGAGGAAGAGTTCAGCAGCGGGCAGTGGATGAACACGTCCTGATGTCTTGAATACAGCATCCGCTTCCCCCACGTCCCCTCCACTTCAAGACGGAGAAGGAAGTAATTGCAAAGATGGAGCCAGCCTCTGAAGTGGTGCGAGGCAGGAGCCCACAGACCAGTTTCAGTAAGAGTGGTGCTGAGCTGATAGGAAAGGAGAACCTCAATCCCCAGGAGGCAGCGCAGCCGCGGGGCAGGCCGTGAGTCCCCGGCCCTGGGGGGTTCAGCACCCGCCTGGGTCAAACCCTCAGCAGCCCGGTCTGAGCGCACCCGAGCCTGCTCCGAGCAGGGCGCTGGGCCAGAGACCTCCGAGAGCCCTTCCAGACTGAATTTTCATACGATTTGAATGCATTTCCAAATTGACAAGGGTAGAACTGGCTGGAGTTTTAGGCTCCGATGTTCAGCTGTTCATGCAGCAATCTAAATCAATCCTTCATCCAGCTTCTGGGTGTTTTGTGTTCAGATCCGCCAGCAAACAGAACAGAAAGTTAGGTGAATTTTTGCTAGATTACGTTTTCCTTTTGATATGTAATAAAACTGCTTTGGCTATTTTTTTAATCAAAAATATTCACGTTACGTGAGTGTGCTTGTCCAAGGGACAGGAAAGGATTCCACACAGGAAGGCCCGCGTGATGCATATCGACGCTTAGTGCATGCTCGTGTTTACAACCTTGCTCATGAGCAAGTGAATTGGAAATGTTTGCTTGCCGTGTGGTCTTTCCTTTTTATCTTCAGTTTTGATTATGAAAATGTTCCTGTTTAAAAGACGTACGCAAGGGAATAAACCGTTGGGCCCACGGCCTCTTTGAGCCCAGGCAGCCCCAGTGCTTGTAACAAAGAGAACTGCAGTGGAAGCTTTTTGATAAAATGTTGGCAGCATATCAGAGGACCAGTTTGGCCATGAGATGTGAACAAAGATGTCACACTGGGTCTTTAAACTTCTTACCTTTCCCCCTAGTCACATATCTTTAAATGACTGAGTGAAATATAAGCTGTCATGCTATTACCTTTGGAGTATGTGATATTTTCAAATAATGACTCAGTTAACCAAGTCATTAAATTCTGCTTTTAGCGTAATCCAGCGTTTTGACTGCTCAGTGAGGCATGAGGCAAACAAGCAGCAGTTTAAAGTGGTAAGAATTAAGAGCGGCCTGAAGAATTATTGGCTTTTAGCACAAAATCTGTAGGAATAAGAAGCTTGACTTGTTGTTTCACCTGTTTTCATTTAACTGGGGAAAAAACATAAGCTTATTTTAAAGTAGCCTTCTCTTTCATGGGAGTGACAGGCAGTCCAATATAGCAAAAGCCTGAGTGTGAAGAAGGGTAGCGTTCAAATAAATAAAAAATATCAGGAGTTGATTAAAGGAGGGTAAGGGATAGAATGCAGATGTGAATATCCCCTCCTAACGTAGTTCACTCGTGGCTGGGCTTGGTCTCGCTTCCTTTAACAGCTGGGTTTTGATGTTTCAGGGTAGAAAGCAGACACCTCCTTTACCTCAGCTTTTGTGTTCAAGGCAGCATTGACCCTTTGTCTAACAAGTGCTGGGGCAGGTTATAAATCTGTAACTTTGCACTTCACCTTTTGTATCTTGCTTAATGACCTTTTAAAAATAAATGCAGAATAGCTGAAGGAAACAGTATCAGGAATGGAAAAGCTGACACGTAAGCAACCTGAGCTCTGATTCTTTCAGATCGCTCCAGTCTGTTAAACAAAACTCCTTTTTCTTTGCTTTGTGGTTTAAAAAAAAAAAAAAAAAAAAAAAGGAAAAAGGAGGAAAAAATGGGTCAGGGGAGTGTTTTCTTAGCTGGATCTGTCTTATAATTCAACTGTAAACTGCTTACTGGAAAAATGCTGCACAGAGTTTCTAGCCTGCTGAGAGAGGCTTACAGTCATTTAAATGTGAAAACAGGTTCTTTGCACAAATACCTGCAATTTTGTTTTCAGGTGTTTGTGCAAAGTTGCTTGTTTCAAGGGATGCTTCTTGCAAGAGCCATTGGGATTCGCTTTGTTCATTTTTTGTTGCATAAAATGAATAACTTTAGATTCTGATCAGGTTCTTTTGCTGTTTCCCACAATATTAAATTTAATGTATATAGCCTTGATATGAAAAAATGTATGATATCTTTTACCTGATTCCATGAAATATATATTATTCCAGAGGAATGTCTTACTACAAAATGTTCAAGTTCTCCATCTCGATGAAAGGAAAAAGTAAGTTTCCAACATTTCAAACCAGTACAGTATTTTTGTGATGGCTATAAAAGGTATTTTGGACTTGTGTATACAATAGTAAAGCACCGACATTATTTTCTATTGTTTATGTATTTTGCTTAAAACAAAAGCTTACTCCAAAGGAAGGCATTTGAGGAAGAATACTTGCAGAGAGAAGCCAGCTTTATTTTGGTTGGCCGTTCTGGTTTATCAGCTAAAAAAAACACTGTACGATTTACAGAGGGCTTCAAACTGCTTACAGGTGCCTTTGCCGCAAACACTTTTAATGTAGAAAATCCATGCTAATGGACTGACTTGTGCTGATAACTACTTGAAATAGATATGAAATATTTTCAAGTAATTTTACTACTTAAATCCCCCAGATAACTGGGATACCAAAAGCGAAATGAGAGTGTGTTATGGGCAGGTCGCTGCCGCTATTTGTAATTTTTCCACATCCACAGCTGTACACCCTGGATCAGGATGAATAGATTCAGGGTGAACCAGTTGTCAAGTGTCCTCGCAGCCTCTTTTTCTGCTGTGGTTCTTTAAATGGTTGCTGCTATCTGTCCTCGGAGGTAACAGCGAGCCTTGTGTCTTGTGTGTGCGTTTCCTCAAAGGCACAGCACTCTGATAGATGTTATAAGGTCAGTCTGAAAAATGTCTTAGGTACCTCAGCTTGTCACAGCACGTGATGCAAGTGCTAGCAGGGTGACTAAAGCTGTGCTCTGTGCTTTGAGGGAGTTCGTAACCTTCATGCGCTACGTGCTTGTGCTAACTTCTGGGGGCAACACTGAACCCTACGTGAGACTTTTTTTTTTTTCTTCTGTTAGGGCCATAACTGAAGCTTTATTGCAGAATATTAGTATTTCAGTCCAGCCTTTGCAGTTACCTGCTGGAGATACCTTTATGTGGCAGGTTATTCCCCGGCTGGGAGCCTCAGTCTGTCAGATTTGGACCTTTGCACTTTGCGTAGATGATCCTGCCCGGGTTACAGATTCACACGGTAAATCACCCTGATCTAATGTGTAAAGAACATCCTACTTAAACAAATAGCGTTCCACATCGATTTGGTTTAAAGTGGTATCGATGCCTTGAGCCCAAATGTCTGACTTTCTAGAAAGGGGTGGTCTGAGAGGAAGCAGCACTAACCTGGGTGATTTACAAAGCTGTCTACGGAATTTCTTGATTTTCTGCTAGTGTCTGATACAGGTATGAGGAACTCAGCTTCGGGAACCCAGCAAGCATCACTGTGTGCTAGTGAAAAATGCAAACTGCCATCACAATAATAAGTTTCACTCCTGGCCTTCTTCCCAGATAAAGATTAAAACTTAAATATGAACTTAAAATAATTTGTAATGGAAATTGTTACAGATCGATTTTAAAAGTTGCTTTTATAGTAGTTTTTGTAGAGGCCAATTTCTTCCGGGCTGGCTAGCTATTTGTCTTCATCTTTCTGAGCAAAAATTTTATCCTCCTTTTGGAAAGTCACAGCTGAGTGAATCTTAACTCTTCTTAACATGAAGAGTTGAATAAAGGGTTCCTACTGACACGGAACACAACTGCTAAATTTTGCCATATAATTCATTTGTTTAAAAAAATGCAAATTAATTTTCTGATTTTGCTTTACAGACTATTTTTAATCCTTACAGCAAACTTCAGATAAACGTTTCAAAAAGTTCACTGAATTAAAAGCCTATTTTACTATTGTGGGATGCTGCTAGGATTCTGATTTACAATTTGCATCTTTGCATATGTTTAGGAGTCAAGGACTGGATTACACAGCTGGTTTGCTCCTATTAAAGGCTGGTAGTGCTGCATGTTGCTGTATGCCATCTGTAATCCTGGGATGTTTTACAAAGGTGGGGGGGAGCAAGGGGTAGGCAGAGAGGAAACTACTGTTCTTCCAGTTGAAGTTAGAAATCATGTTACCTATAGCATAATACCTTAGTATACCTATAGTATAATACTCTTAGAAGTCATCAGTTACAATCAAATTCCTCTTAATAAGAATAAATAGTGATGGAGATCTAGAACACACTGCCAGGAGCTTCTTTCAGAACTTGCTGAGCACAAATTCTAACTGAGGAGTGGTAAAAGCAGTGGTATAAGAGCACTGCCTTTTCTTAAATTCCCTTTAAATTAAGTTTGAAGACAAGCAGAAAAACAACACAAGCAAACAAGCAAACATCAAGATCAGGTGCAGATAAGTAGACTGTTGCTAGCTAAGCTTTTACGGAGTGTGCAATGCAGAGAGCGTGATATGATGTACTGAAAATGATCTATTTGCCATGGAGTATCCTGGGATAATTGAATGCGCTATAATGAGGGCACAGGATGTGTTAATCATTCCATTTCAGCTTTCTTGGCAGGAACTTGGCAGTTGGTTACAGCAAAGCAGGCATGGATATTTAAGTTTTTATTACCATTGCCCATGCGACCGGCAGGTTTATTATTGTACTGTTCTTCCTGATTTTCTGAATGGAGAAGCAAATTACTCTGCCACTTTCATATGCCCTGCTGGGAGAAACTTTTGCAAAATAACTGTTGTAAAAGAAACTTTCTCTATCAACTTCTATCTGTCATTTTTTTTTCAGCCTCCATTTAACCTGGTTAACCAGAAAGTTGAAAACTCTAGTAAGGGCTGTCTTCTGGAGAAGTTGAGACTGACTTAGCCATATATATCTTAGTCAAAGGGAGAAAATGAGCTATTGGAAGAGTTAACTCCATCTTATGCAGCTTAGTCTTTGTGCTCTTTTTCCTTTGTAAATAGATTTATCCATCAGAGTTGTTTCTGTGTATGCTTCTGTTGCACAGCCCTTTTACAGACCTCTTTGTGCATTGCCTCATGTTACTGAAACAAGCCACTAGGTTTCACCAAACTGACATCTCTATCTAACAGCCGCATCTGCTACTAAGGTCATTTGGTACTTGCTGAGAAACACTCAAGCATGCTATTTTTTTTTATTTTTAAATAAGCTTTATATGAGGCATTTGTAAATCATTATCTGTTATCCTACAAGCTCTTATCTGTCCCAGTCTTGAAATATTTCTGTGGTTGCAACAGAAATTGCACAGACTTTTAAAATGTATTCCTATGTAACCAGAATGTATGCTGTTTATGAGCTTTAATAGCTGTTTTTAAAAATAAATCAGTATCAGTATACATTTTATCACATGTGCATTCATATCTGTAGGATCAGAAACCCTAACATCCCATTTATGCTCCGGCACTGCAATAGTAACAATCAGGACAACAGAAACCCATTTCATTTTTTTCTTTTATATGAGTGACACCGGAGTCCTTTTTGCACTGCCAGATAAGACACCATGTTCTCTGCTGCTCAAACTTCTGTAAAGCTATGGAAGTAAAAGGAGCTTTGGCATTTTTTCTGCTTACAATCTCCTTTATAGTCTTCATCTGACTGTCATAACATCCAGTTCCCCAAAATGTTTTAGTTATATCAATGATTTGGGGCACTGCAGTTCTCTGAGGACATGAGAGTTAATAGTGCATCCTCCCTTTTGCTTATTTGTGTTTGAAATAAAATGCTGCACAGAAACCTTAGTAGCTGTCAGTTGCAGAGAGTTTCAGCTGAACAGGATGGAGGAAAACATCAGCACCTTGGTGGCTGACTTCATGCCTTCATCTTCCTTTTTAAAGCAGCAGCTTTCCTTCAACTTAGGTAGGTTACTGTTTTTCTCTTAGGATTATTCCTAGGTTCAGCAGGGACTGTTGGATTCCCGAACACACAACATTGTGCCTACTGCATGTAAGAAAGCATTTCGTGTAACGTGCAACCAACTCAGATGATTGTAGGTTTTCAAAGATACAGCTTTCTTGACAGAAAAATACAATGATTTATTAAGGCCTTAATCTCAACATCAACATAATCAGCAAAATGTAAAACTGTCTTTCTCTCTCATAAATTCCTCATAACCACACATATCTATAAACTAAATCAAGATATTTCTCCTACGTGCTGGGAACAATGAGCAGTCTCAGTAACCTGGGAAGTGAATGGGTGTTGTCATGAAGGTAATTTCAGTAGATAGAAAGTAATATATTTTTCTTTGAGGTTTCCTTCACATAATAAAAAAGAAAAGGCGTGGAGAAATCCTAACTACATGGAAATAGATTATAAGGAAGCAAATACCACGGGTATTTGTTTGAGTACTAGATGTCTACATCACTTCAGAAGACTTTTAAGAGGTAAAAGATAAGAAAATAATCTGAATTTACTGCAATCTCTAAAAATCTTATATCCTTTATATTATAACTTTAAATGCAAATTGCATTCAACTGAAAGAAGGGAAATAATGTCCCAAAGGCATTTCAATTAATAGCTGTAGTTAATTACACTCATAATTTTACTTGTACAACTAATTATAATCAGGTTTTATGGATATAAGTGGATTTATTTCTGATATTAAAAACCTCAAACCAGGGGGTTATTTTTAGGAAATTTAAACTTTATATTGAAAACTGTGTGTTCCCATTCTCAGTGGTTTTTGGATGAATTGTGTCTGTGTTCAGAAAACGTGTGGAGGGCATCAACAGGCAAACCATCCTGGCTTTAACCAGCCGTAACGGGGTCATCATGCCCACTGCTTGTGCTGCCCTCTTACTCCTGGTGACTTCTCACTGCTCCAGACTTTTTTTGATTGCTTTTTACCCTGCAAATGTTTCAGGTTCAAAAACCCCAATGAGCATCTTTAATAGAGAGGCAGTGTCTCTCACAGCTCCATTTAGTTTTGGAGTTTGGAAGAAGAGGACCCTTGGCAGCATGGTTTGGTTTTGGGCTCTGGTAAGTTTTCTGTAACGCAGCAGCCCTAGCGCTAAGCACATTTTGAAAATGGGTGCAAATTAGAGGCAGCCCATGGTGGTGGGCACTGGCATGTGCATCCCCGAGGCGTCGGCCTGCTCCAGCAACACAGGGCTGCCAGGGTCTAAAAGCACACTGGCAATGTCACCTCCCTTTACTGGAGCCATCAGTTCCCTCCCAGCCCTAAACAACGTTTGCTACTCCAGGGGGACTTTCTTATTGTTTGATGTTTGCTGCCATGTTTCTGCCACCCGAAGCCGTGGGGTTACAATAACTGAAGCGAGGTGGAGAAGCCATGGTGCTTTTGTTGTCTGAGATAAGCCGCAGCTGAGGCCTGCAGTGAGGGGTTGGCATGGACCCAGCTGGGGGCTCCCCTCAGCCTGACTGGAGGGGACCCTCAGAAAATGGCCGCTGGCAGCAGTTGAGGCCTGCTGGTGCCACCCCCTGCACAGCCATTCTGAGAGGATATTTCCTTTATTTTTCTCCCCCCCTTCCTTCCCTCCCCCCCCCCCCCCTTCTTTTTTCCTTTCATTTCATTTTGTAAGTGGCAGGGCTGCCCTACCTGGCTTTTGATCCCAGCTTTGGTGGCAGTGGGTGCTCCAGCCCACCTGCCCGCCACACCGCCATGCCCACCTCACGCTGGGCACATCCCCAGCCCGACTGTGCCACTGCTTCCCACAGCCTCCGAACGGCAAAACGGTGAGTCATTCCTATCTGCAAAGGAGATTACAGATGGGGAAATAATACTGACAAAATCAAGGTTCAAAAAGACACACCAGGCTGAGCGCTGCCCCAGGGGCTGGGTGGCCCATTCCCAGATGGACATCCTGGTTCCTTTGGCTGCTTCCTCACGGCACACCTTTTTGTGTTGAAACAACCACAGAGACTCTCACCTCTTTTGTAAGGCACTGTAAGCAGCAAGCGGCAAATGCAGCGTAAGAGCGAGGCAGTTTTCAGATCCTTCTCGAGGCATGTTTCGGTGCGTGGTGCTTCTCCCCTGAGGTCTTGGTCGGTCCCCCTGGGTCAGTGGGGAGCACCCCTCGGACTGGGCGACGTGGCGGGATTCTTCAGCTCTCAGGTTCATCGTGGATTTCTTTAGTGCATCTTAACTAGAGTGTTCCTGGCTTTTACACAAATACACATGTGCACAAACAAATAATTTGCTCCTACAAGAAGCTTTTCTCACAATAGCTCTGGCTTGACAGAGCTATCGTGGCATTCGTTTCCCAGTCACTAAATTTTCTCTAAATCCCGTGTCATTTGTAATGTTTAGTGGAAGAAAATCACCAAGTACATTTTTAACTCGGTTCAATAGAGCCTTATGTCTTCAAATGTCACCCTTTTTGGCATGGAGTGTTATCCCCTGTGCAATGTACAATGGCAGAAAATGGGTCTCCTCATTTCTGGATCAGAGGTGGTTTATGTTACACCTCATAGTAATGCATTTATTAAAATTTAAAATCGGGCTGTGAAGTTAGTTAAGCTTTTTTTTTTTAGGGTACAGATAGAGGAATATTTTACATGGATCTGCTACATGGCATTCATTTAATTGAAATGCTGCTAGCTGTGTGGGCAAATGCTGTCTTCTTTCCTGGATGAGGGAGGAAAGAACAAAGCAAAAAGCCTGGAAACTTAATTCTGTACAGAATTAAAGTTCATTTTGAGCTTTTGTTTGTCAGCAGGGAAGAGGTGACCATACAATAAAGCTGGCAAGTTTGCTAAAATTCATTGTGGATCATGTAAATAAGGTTTTTATGAGTAATGGGTAGGTTTCCTTGTCTCTTTGTACTTCCTGAGAAAATACCTTGCTGAAAATGTACCGTATTAGGATTTTTTTATTTTCTTTTCAGTAGCCTTCTTCTCCCCACCGACAGTCACGTAGTTGTGAAGCTGGACCTGTTTTCATGTGGCAGATCTGCTACTCTGTCTCTCAAACCTCCAAAGACAGACTGAAGAAAGCAGACCTCCTCCAGATCAAAGTCTGATCAAAACTGGAGAAGGACTGCTTTGGATTTTTAGAAGTGGAGAAGACCTGCTGAAGTCTGGTGAGTTCCTAACTGTTGTTCAAGCTTATTGTTGAATAGATTCTGTCATGACAGCCATTACAGGCAAACCCTGAACCATAATGCTGTTGCCTCCAAAGGACAGAGTTCTCATAAGCAAATCTACTTCCAGACTTGTGGTGATCTCCCAGAATGTTTTGTGAGAGGACTTTTCACTGTTGAACATGCTGAATTCATATGTTCAGTGCTCTGAAATGCAAATGGTAGTCTAAACTGACAAAGCCTCTGCTTGTCTGTTTTCTTTTAAACCTAAAATACACTACTCTAGCGAATTTTAGTTTTCAGTATTGTTTCATTTTCTATTATATCCCAGTTTTTAGTCATGTAAGCTAAGTGGTCTCTAGCTCTGGTCCCAATATATGTAAAATGTATTAGCATAGTTTTGTGTTAACGTCTCTCTAAGTGGGAAAATACTATTCCTTATGGGTTTTTCTAAATACCTGTATTCATCCCCCAGTCCTTTGCTGTAATATCACAGCTTGGCTATTAGTTCTTCGGGATTTACTGTAGTTTCCTATTTTCTTTGCAATGGAAGATATTTCATGCCAAATTTAGTGCTGATACAGTTCCTGAAAATCTGTGCCTGAGGTTACCTGAATAACAAATTGCTTTTGCATAACTACCTTCACAAAAGAAAACCAAATGTCCCACTTCAAGCCTTCCTGTCTTTTACTGCTTTTAATTGAACAGCTTTTGCTGTCAATTTGTATTGATTTACTGCATTAATTCTAGCCCTGTAATTGTCATATTCAGAACCAGAACAGCATGTGTCTATCTGGTTGCAAAGAGCAGCCTCTGACAAAGAACAAATTGAACTAGATCATTGACACAGATACAGATTGTAGCTCCCATGGGCCACTGCTGTTTGTGCTGCATGCATCTTACCAATTTCCAGTTTGAGCACAGATGACGTTCACAGATTGGCTTGAACTTGTGAAGCCTTGGGAGGTTTAGACTGCTTAAAGGTTTCTGTCATCGTGACCTACTGTAACAGCTGAGATAAACAGATGTACGTTAGTGTCTGAAAAGTCTAGGTATACGGACATGGAGCTGTTGTCAGGGAATCCTCAGGTAGAGGGGATTAATAATCTATATTGCAAAAATGGAAATGAATGGGACCCCCATGCTTTAATTTTTATGAAACAAAAATATCATATACTACAGCTATGTGGATCACAATAAAAACATGAGAAAAATAAAAATCTTCTCTCCAGAAGAGAAGAGAACGTTGCCGAGTATGCACTCTGTAAAGATATGCTGAATCTGCGTAGATAGACTGGGAGCTTAAACAAACTTCTTTTTTCTTTTTTTTTTTTTTTGGTAAAAGTGATTTTTAGAGAGCAATTTTAATGTTCCATCTGCAAGGAACTTTTACAAATGTCTAGCGGGTTTTCTGATATTGTTTGGTTGTTTTTTTTTTAAGATTTGGATTTACTTTTTGGAGAAAAAATTGCAGCTAGACAATATAAAACCAAACAACAACAAAAACCTGCATTTCCCTTTTCTTCATTGTCAAAGAATTCAGATGCACTCAGTAAAAATGGTTGTCTATTTAGATTTTATTCATGCTGGGGTTTATGCAGAAGTGTACTTACAGGGAACTAACCTTCTTTTCAGCAGATTTTTTTTTTCGTTTCTTCCTCTTAGTCATCTTTTATTATGTTTCATAGCAAATAAGATCCTCCCTCGTAGTAAGTAGCTGCTGTAAAGTAACTTCTCCTCAGTATCTGCATCATAAACTGAGGCTCAAAATAGTGGGAATTCGCTCCGGTGAATTACTGGCAATAAATGGCAATTGACCCAGGTGCTCTTTAGTTTTTGTGATCAACCTTAAGGGAGCTGCCTGGGAAATGAGAATTATTTAATGAATTTAGGAAATAATCTGAATGAAGAGGGATGATGGGCTCTTATTCAGTACTCCTAGAAGATTCAGGGGGCTTGTTTAATGCAAAAGGCATTGTTCTCAGTGGAGGCGGCCTGAGTAGTATTCACATCTCTGGCTTTTAAAATAGGAGATCCCAGTTCTATGGGACTTAATGTATGTGATCATGGTGTATATGATGTTGCTCTAAAACCTTGAAAGAACAATAAAATGTGAGCCTTTCAGAATACTTCTTTTTATTACATCTTGTAAACCAACCGCAAAACAAAACATCTTCCCTCTTAATTTCTTGGCACGTTCTGTACTTGCATGATGTTGAAGGATGTAATGAAAATAGATATCACAGAGATGCTCAACAGAGAGTGATAAGTAGGTAACTTGTACAGAGGTGAAGTTATACTGGGTAAATCCATGGTACTGTTTCCTGAAAGAAACTTGATTGGCCTCTACCTGATGGGCTGGAAGTGTGCACCAGGTCTGGTTAGCAAGGTGCTGTACTTCAAGCAATTTTGTCAGGGGAAGAGTGATACTCTGATGACCGATATGAAGTAAAAGCTCCAGAAGCCTGTTGACATCAGTAGCATCCCACTGTAGTTTAAATCCCTCCCTTCCCCCAAACCACCCTGAGAAAAAGCAAGCCCAACCTTTATTCTTGTGGAGAAAATAGAAAAAAGTCACATTCCTTTTCTTAATGGATGTTGTGTGGGTTCTTGTTAAGCATGGACAAAAGAAATAAAAACTCAAGGCAATGAAAATATAGCAGGTCTGTTCAGTTTTAATCTTTCTTTTATGTCTGCTTCTCAAAAGTTTTCAGTTATCTAAAAATACAGTTAATCCTAACCATTCCTCTAAATGTAACAAGGTGCATTTGCTTTTACATTGTTTAAGCTTGTATTATTGATTGTTAAATATGAAAATATTTTTTCTCCTTTGGTGCGCTGTGGTTAGTCACACTGTCATGTTTTTCCTGAAAATGACTATGTAGCCATAGCGTAGAGTCATCCCTGCAAACATTGCTCTAAAGAAAATAGTACAAGTCCTCTAGCATAAAATTCTATTTTGGCATGGCCAAAACCTAAAATTCTCAAAGTAGCTGCAACACGTTGTATGGCATTAGCTAAGAAAACAGTCAGTTACATTTGTTTTCAGAATAGTAAAAGGAAATCCCATTTCCCAATATATTGAGCTTTTCCGTAAGTAACTGGGTGAGATCTGGAGAAATCGATTCAAATCAAAATCTTCTTGCAAAAACTATGAATGTTAACCATACGTAAATATTTTACAGGCTTGTTATTCTGAAAACAAATCATGTGGAAATATTCACACTGAAATGTTCAAACTGAAATTTAAAAGCTTCTAAAATGTGATATTGGAAAGAGACTTTACTTGGGCTGTCCCATTTTGTTATGCAAATGAAAAATGTAAAGGAGCATCAAAATCTCACGCTTCAACCATGGCCTTCCTAAGAGAGAATTTGCACAGATGTGCAACTGGTGTATGCGGACGAGCTCCCCTTTTTCCTTCTGGCACATCATATCTGCCACGGGCATCCTGAAATAGGATGCCGTACTAGGCTGAATAAATAGGCTGAGTAGAGAAATTGAAATCCAGAATCAGTAGGTTAGATACAAGGAATCCAGTATCCTTACCTAAGAATTAACTTTTACATATTCTGAGAAGAAGGTGGAAAAAATGTGGTAGTACAGATGAAATTTGTCACATCGCTAGATAGAATGACCCAAATGTTGCTCAGTTATGTGAGCATTTTTATTCTCCGTATTGTACCTTCATATAGGACAATGTAGGCATGATAAGAATCACTCCAGATGTTTGTCTTCCTGACTCGCAGTGTTGAATGTAAACGTACTCCAGACAAAAACCTTCACAGGCACTTAAGAACAGATTCCTCCAGAAAGTCCTCCATAGAGCTTGTAAAGTGTCCTTCCAGTGTTGTGTTACAGGATATACAGAAGATAATCCATCCTAATGTTTTAAGTGTTTTTTAAATTAGAATCTTCATAGTTTTATCTTACAGTTCCTTAGAATTCTTGTAATTTAGTGCAATGGATTTAATTTTTATGCAATAGCAGCAACAGGAGTTGTTGGTTAATGTATGGAGGAAAAAAAAGATAACATTCTGTATTCAGATATAATTCAGGAGTTGGCAGTTAAAGAGAAGACTTGATAGAAAAAACAACTGGCCAAAAAAAAAAAGTGAGAAGTGTTCACTGGAAAAGAGAGCTCAGGATGTACGTAAGGATCAGGACCAACATTAAAACCTTAGCAGGAGGCAGGAGGGTGCTGGCACTGGACCAATACACATATCGTTCATTAAGAAACTGAGCAGGCCGAAAATTTTCAACCATGTATGTTGAGTTCTTCCCATCAAAGTGAACTGTTGAGAACTGAGAAACCTGCAGACATTGAAAAAAAAAAAATAGATTGTTAAATTATTTTCCTGTGAAACACTGGAAATTGTGGTATTTTATAGCTTCAGTGCCTTGCTCTGTGGCATTGTTTTGACCTGTATGGATGCATTAAATCTTGCAGGAAACGTCATGATGGAGGCTAGTGCCAGAAGCCACCAACATCTTTTAACCTCGGAAATCACGTGGGCTTCCTTTCTGTGTGAGCTGAATGCTTTGTCCAGCTCAAGGACTTCATTAGAGCGGTCCTCCTGACGCACAGCCCTGTCCTTGTCCGTCACATCACAGAGACGCAAAGTAAGAGGGCTAGGATTGCGTGCCTCATTTCTTTCCTTGCTCCAAATTTCTAACTGCTTAGAAGTTGGCACGGAGTGAGCAGATGCTCCCTCCTGCGTACCATGTGGCTTAGCATTGTCTGGGGCTGAGCGTTGACCTTTGACTGAAGTGATTGTGAGTACGCTGCAAATAAGGAACTAAAATAAAATTGCTGGCTCTTGCCCAAATAGTATTGCTCAGAATCCACTCCAGGGCATCTTAATTGTTTAACTGTGTACTCTGTCAGCTGAACAATCTATATTTTAGAGGCAGTCGTGATTCAGTCTTCTGTTCCTCTTTGTAGGACAAAAATGGGTTGCGTAAAGCTGATGCTGATAGATTCAAAGTTTGGACTCTGAATTATTCTTTTCTGGTATCCTAATACTTATAAGACAAGAAAGGCAGTGAAATCTGGGGCAAGCAGATGAATACAAGGGAAGTGCTCTTGACGAAGCACTGAACAAGGTGTTTACCTATGGGGTTATTTGGTTTTCTTTTCATGTCATCATTTCCCCTTCCTTCCCCTTTCCTGCCGTTTTCTGAGAGATGATTTAACAGGGTTATAAAGCGATGTTGTCATAACTGGCACTAGAGAGTGTGTGGGTTTAGACTAATGCCAAGCATATGTTTGTCACAGCAACAAAGCGTTGGAAAAGGTTCTTCGCTAAGGGGGTGGTTGGGCACTGGAATGGGCTCCCCAGGGCAGTGGTCACAGCACCAACCCTGCTGGAGTTTAAGAAGTGTTCGGACAGGGCTCTCAGACACAGGGGTTGATTTTTGGTCGGTCCTGCATGGAGCGAGGAGTTGGACTCAGAGCCTTGTGGGTCCCTTCCAGCTCGGGATGTTCTGTTGGATTCTATGCTGTGATTCTCTAAGCAGTGGAGCAGCTAACAGGTCTATATTAAATCATGTGAGAGAGCAGGTAGGCCCAGGGTAAAATCACTGGAAGCAGATCTTTCAGAGTATCCCTCTGTGACTCACCTGGAAAATACTGAGTTCAACTGGCTTCTCAAACACCGTCCAGATGACACCCTCGTGGCAGTCGGGAGTGGTGAGGGAGCCCTCATACCGATAGTACCTTCCAAGCTCATCTTCAGGTGGAATCAGGGAACTCAGTGGCAAAGGGTCCATCTGTGATGCTTTCCCTAGGCAAAGCATGCAGAAACGTTGCTTTTACCAAGTGCAGCTGCAGGTATTGTTCACGCTTGGCTTCAAATGCGACTGCAGCAAGCGGCTGTGTAAAGCCTCATCCCCTGCCCTCTTCCCGTGCTGACTGGGGCAGCCACGCTGCCTTGCCTGTGGACTCCCTGACTACCAGCCGCAGGGTGGCACAGAGCACAGATTATGAACACCTCCTCTGTTAAAAACATTTTATCTTTGTTAAAATGGTCTTCTGCATATTGTTCTTCTCACTTTGCTTCCTTCTGCAGAAGAAGAAATGCTCATTGTGGTGCTTCAGTGTTCTTCATCTACAAATAGGGAGAGCTACATTTCCTCCTGCCTGCAGTGCTCTGAGTACCTGACAGACTAAACTTTATCCTTCAGCTTTGAATTTCCAGTGACAATCTCTACTGCAATTAGAACAGGATTGGATCTTGAATTACTTTGTAGCGTGTGTGCTCGAAGTATATATACACTGTTTTTAGAACAGCCCATGTCTTACCTTTGTATTGAACATTATCTAATTCATTTATTAGACTTGCGTAGTTTTTATTTTCTTCATCAACCTGAAATGGAAATATTTTTATTCCATATCCTGCACTTCTCAGCAACAGGTTATTTTAAATGAACTATGAATAAAACAGACGAGAACTACAGAGCTAACAGCAGCAAACAGAACATAGGAAAAGATAAAGGAGCTAAGTGCTGCCACTGCACTTTTGTAGAAGTGCGAAGGGTTTGGGAATAATGTAACAATGACACAACTCAGCCAACTTACCAGTACATTTGAGATAATGAAATTGAATTTTGGCCACCTACCTTTATAAAGAATGCTAACACGGCTATACCGTCTGAAATTTTCTTTGCATCTGCTATATCCAAAGCATCTTCTCTTATGTGGACAATATGAAGCTGTAACAAAATAGCCGAGGCCAATTATTTGTTATTTAAGTGTAGCCTGCCTGCTTCTCTGCACTTCTGCTGTAGTGGAACCAGAGCTGCTTTGTTGCCCGCAGGCTGGGGAGAGACACTCCAAGGCTCTGAACCTGAGGCAGGAACTATGCAATAAATGGACTATAATTTGAAACTTCTTGTACCAAAATCAGTTTCTCTGCCTGTGTAGTAGAAGCCAAAGTGCTCTGTGCACTGCTGCAGCCCTCAGTTTTCAGCCTGTGCAGTCGAACTGTTAAATTTTTACTTGATGGTTTGACCGGGGAGTGGTGGTGGTGGTCTCTCTACCGATCCGTTCATACCAGCACCAGCAACCTGTCTGAACTTGGAGAAAATATTTTTTTTCTCAGTTGTATAGGTCAATTCATGGTTACAGACCCAGAAATGGATATATAGTCTGAATAAGCAGCATGAGAGAGTATTCCAGCTGTACAGACTTCAAAATGTTCCCAAAGGCTATAAAATTGCAAATTTGTTATCTTTTCTGTGCCTTTGCTGTATAAACCCAGGAGGTTTTCCTGTGTGCTCTGATTAGTAAGCAATGTGTCATCAGTTCTCTATTTCCCTTGTTGGGCATTCATAGGAGAACTGGCCCATGCTTTTCTCCCTATAATATCTTAAAAATACAGAGCTCTTGAGTTATGGCCCAAACCCACAGACAGTGCCACCTACCTCCATAGCCTGTTTTTCTCCATCTATGCTGTGCTCTGACCCGGGAAGGTAATGCAGCGTGTCTTGGACTCCCCAGTGGAAGTGAAATTCTATTGCTTTGTATTTTCTTCTCAGACCTCCACCTCCAATTTTAGGGGATGTGCCCAATGTTATTTTAACTGGAGAAAACAAATAAATAGTTTAAAAAATATATTCAAATAATACATTACTTGACTAAAGAGATGCATGTTCCTGTGATTCAAATTCATCCTGAAGTTCTGGCTTGGTTTTTCATGCCAAGTTTTCTAGAAGTTCCCCTCTACAGAAACTGAATTCTTAAAAAATGTTAGCTGAGATTAGTTTGAGATGAAAAGGAGAAATATCACGGCCCACTTTCCAGTAATATGCAACAGCATTTGGGCATCCCTCATCTGTGGAACAGTACTTGGAGCTTCTGTTCCCTTTTCAACCTAGGATTTGCTCTGTGAATCTGGAGAGCTGGCTGACCTATGACTTCAGTTGCAGCTGTAAGAAAATGCATTTGATGGGCATTGTTTCCTTTTGTAAAATGGAGGAAAAAGGCAGAGCATTGCTATGGCTTGGGAAGGTGTTTTTTGTCTTTTATGTCTTTCTTTGCTAACAGCAAAATAAAATTTTCTTTGAAGAAGATATTTTCTATCTGTACACCACCATCGCATGTCTCAAGCACATAATGTACTTTACATCTGGGCTGTGCTTAAAAATATGACTTATTAAGTTCTCTACATTAAGTCCAGTACTTTTTTTTTTTTTTTTTCCCTGCAGGGAAGATTGTTTTGACTGGATTAAAACCCTGGAGATTTCATTTTGGTTCTGAATTCCAAATGATCTGGAAGCTTCTGTGTCACTTAGTTACTTGACTTTTTTATCTGTAAATGCATGTTAACATATCTTTGTTGGATTGGTTTATTGAGATTGTAAGACCTTTGAGACACTGACCTTTACTGTCTGCACATCAGTGAACATAATGATAATCTAATCTCACATAGAGCTTCTAATTGCTGCTATAATTTAAGCAATACTGTTGTCAGTGTTCTTTTTGTAGCACAGGAATTGGTTGCACTTGGAAGAAATCTAAAAAGCTGAGATGAAAACCCAGATCCTTTTGCGTGTTTTGAGAAGCTGAGAGTTCTGACCTATCGTTAAGAATATAATTTTTTGTGTAAAAGACACTACTGTACACAGCGACTGTGATAAACGGATTCTAAAACATCATTCTGTAATGCAAAAGTCATTAACCTGTATATTAGTGAAAAATCAGTCATTCATTTTTCTTGTGGTTTGTCAAAATACTGATGCTTTAAACGAGAATCTCCGGTTTTGAAAAATCTATTCAGCTTGCTCTGTCCCTACCTCTCAATTTTAAGTTACAAATATATTTAGCACTGGCGACTTCCCATTTTAAGAATTTGGCAGTTGAAACAACACATCTAAGATTTTAATCATGCCTATAGATAACTCTTAAAAAAAGACAACCAGTGTTTTGCTGTATGTTGTTGTTGTTAAAGTAATTTAGTGTGATATTGTTGAAGCATCATCATTAATAATGCCTGTAGCGAAGAAGAGGAAGTGAATCAATGTTGAATGGGTTCACAGGTTTACTGCTCGCTGATTCACTGTTTACTGAATCAGTAAATAGCTGATCAACAACCTCACGTTACATTACTTCTGCCTGTGAAGAAAACAGGTTGAAATCTATAAAGATTTCAGTGAATTGTTTGAAATACAGGGATACTATCTTCTTTCTTTCTTTTAAATAGCAGTAGTGATATCTAACAACTTGCCGAAGACGTGGAAGAAATGAACGGAAGGTTCAGAGTGAAGGCACAAGTCCTGTAATAATGTATCAGACAGTACTTGCCTGTATGTCCATTATTCTCGATGTTCCATTTTGAAGACCCCTTCACATCATAACCTTCAAAATTCAGCGGCTTCAGGCTCTTGTCATAAATGACATCTTTGGTGACAATATTGATAGGAGACTGATAGTTTCCTTTGCAGTTGACATCTACTACATGCCATTGTCGAGGATCTATTTAAATACAAAGAAAATGTTTTTTTTTTGTAGACTGCAAATCCTTGATAAAGCCAAAACACCCAACGGATACTATATTCTTGCTTGGGAAAATGAAGATATCTTTGAAAGAAAGCTCTTTGGGTAGTGGGAATTTAATAAAGGAACTTTCTTGGCGTAGAATTTGTGTAGTTTTGAAAAATACTAATATGCTTCAAGAATGTTCTTAGTAAGAAAATGTGCACATACAAGTGGCTGTAAAATAAAAAGTGAACTATCACTGAGGTTAGCTGATTGATCAGAAACTATAATAAAAATAAAGGTAGCAGTGATGATGGTTGTGGTGATGCTGGGAGTGAAATGCCATTTCCAGCACAGGCAGGTCCAGGGAGGGCTGGGCTGGACAAAAGGATGAGCAAGAGAGCAGGCAGCCTGTGTGGATACTGCTGGTAAAACAAAAAGTGCAGCTGTATGTAGAACATTACAGTTTTTCATAACTCTGTCCTTAAGAATTTAAACAGGTGTCTATATCCAACATACTAGAATGATTATCTCTGGATTATATATTTCTAATTGCAACGTCATCCTTCGCTGAAACAAAATGAGTAGAGCAAGCCCTGCCTCTTTCAAAATACCCCTCTTCAGATATTCTATTTAGCACTTCTGTTTACATATAGTACGATCGTGCAGCATTAAATGCTGAGTTGTATGCATTTTGGCATTATTGCTACAGAGTCCTGTTGCAAAACAGAAAAGTTCAAACACTAATGTGGTTACAGAAATAAATTGTTTATCAGTACCTTTACAGGTGGGCTGTTCATCCTTCTGCGACTGATAGCACCAGTGGTATCCAACTGAAAAAAAAAAATCAGACATTCAAAATTAGATGAGTGAAAACTGTACAGATTGTCCCTCCAAAAAGCAGATGTGAAACGGATTCACAACTCGTGATCCTTAGGGAGTGATGAAGTTATGGTTGGCCATACAGTTTTGTCAACTTTTTAGTTTTGCCTGACCGATTTTATTAGGAAAAGAAGTCCCAGTCTCATCTCTTAAACATAAAAATGAAGATGGCTGGTAAGAGGTGAGTGCTTTGCTTGTAAATAAATCTTTAACATGTTGTTAGAGATTTCTTAGCAAGATGGAGCTCACCATCCAGCGAGTCCAGTTGGTTTCTGATATCAAATACTGCAGAAGAGGCCATAAAAATCCTGCAGCCAGCAGCTCCGTCCTCTTTTTAGATCTCCTTCTAGTCTTAAATGAATCACTTTACACCTGTTGATACACCTTCCAAAAACTGTGCTAGCACGAAGTATAACTCTGGATGGGTTGTGGTTCTAAATAATTTGTTTTTGAAAACTTAGCTTCAGCAAATCCTTGAGGCAAAGGTTCCACACCTGAATTTATGTAGTGTTAAAAAAAAAAATAATTCTTATCTGTACTTGCCATTGTTTCATTTACTTGGAAGTTCATGTATGTAAGATGACGTGTCTCACTGTTCCACAATTTTAAAGATAGCTCGTGCATTAAGAAGTTTTAAGAAACAAAGGGTCTCATTTTTCATAAGAAATGAGGAATCCTCATTCTAACACAGCTGTGATCCCCCACAGAGGGTTGCAGAATTTTTCAATAGAATATCTTAATCTCAATTTTTCATTGTCACCAGAAATGTGAAATTCAGAGGAAGAGAGCTGATTTAAATCAACTCTGAGTTAATCTACTTGGGAAAATAAGGACTGTTTTGTTTATAGCAGCTTGTTTCAATGGTTATTTATGATAATAATACATTGTAAATGGATTTTAATGGGAATAGTTTCTTTGCCTATTTAACTTTGATCAATAACAATTCAAAAGCTATAATAATCATGATTAATATTATAATTTCTGTTCGTCTGCTATTAGTTAATGACATACAATTTAGTAAGTAGGCTAATCAATTTATAGGCATTGTTATGGAGTCCTACATGTCGTTAGACTGCTAATTACTGTAATCTGTGACCTTTTATAACACTAGCTAGAGCTAACACTAACATGAGCCAGAAGGCTCATACCTGCTTTTAACACCCTATCTTCACATCAGTAGCATAGCAGTGCCATTCTCCTATTTAGTATTTAGAAAAATTATAAATAGAACCTTGATATGACATGTGGCTAGCAGTACTAACAAAGACAGAATCTTGGATGAGCATGTGGCAATGAATTTAATCTGGAAAAAATTATACTGTTTAAGTTCATCTCTCACAAAAATTAAATTTATGCTGAAAACTACAAATAATGTTGACTCATTCTAGTTTAGCAAATGTTTATTAATATTGGGAAGAAAAGTAAACAGAGCATACTGCTACATTCATACTGTAAGAACTGCATTGATTTCTGCATTGTTGTTCCATTAATATTTTGTAATTATCAAAAAATTGGTTTCAGCAAAGTTTTGTGGTTTTTTTTTTTGAGACACTTCTAAACATATAAAAAGCTTAACTTTAAACCTGTCATTTCTAAAATTGATTGTTGCATTTTTTTCAGGCCTGTGTACACAAGCCCGTGGCCAAACCTTCAGCGGCACAGAGTGATTTCTTATCTTCGCTGGGAAACAGTAAAACCACAAGTTCCAAGCGCAGAGTGTCACCCAGTGCCTTAACCGATATTTTAATCAATAAATGTCTAGCAGATACTGGGTAAGCCAATCTCCACAATGCTTGATTAGATTTCGTAAGTGTTAGTGTTTGCATAGATGAATGACTGGAAACAAGTTTATGGACACTGCTTTAGCCCAGTGGCTAGACTGTTAAAGCATATGCATATGCTTCAATATATGTATGTTCATAAGCTTTAACAGTCTCTGCGCCAGCACCCTGTGATCAGGAGTGGGCTTTCTTTGCAACTTATATGTATGTGAACCTTCAGGGGTAAAAACACTGAACTGTGGAAATGACCTGGTTGCAAATGTTCAAAGATGGTCGCATTTATGCAGCACGAGAAGTTAACCACCTGCGAAGATTTTGCCTCAGACTCTTTGGGATGTGAGTTAGACCAGAGAGGAAAGTTGCGAGGTGAGAAATCAAGGACATTTGAGGTATTCCGACCTGTTTACTGTAAATCTCAGAACAAGGTTTACTGTTCTGGGATTGTATACTACCTTGCACAATGAATTAGACATCAAAGCACTACTGCAGTGCAAATTAAATTTTATGGTCAATATGATTCACAATTAGGAGTAAGTGCAGTAAGTACAGTGTTCACTGGGTGCAAGGCTGTGAAGCTTTTGGACTGTGAATGTGGAAGCATGAAAATCAAAGAAGACCAAGGGAAGCACTGAGTGAAGATAACTGTCATCAAGTGGTAGCGTCAGTGGTCCTGATACAGTGCCTCCGTAGCAGAGGAGTGAAATGGGAGTAGGTTGTGGAGCCTTTCATTGCTGAGTCTGAGTCCAACCCTTCTCGAGGAAAGCAACCACAAAACTGATTGCCAGTTGGTAGGTGTTTGACAGATTCAACATCCTACACCAAATAAACAGTGTCTAATTTTTGCAGACCTTTTGCGAAACTCATAGCGTCTACAAGCTAATAAAGAAATAGTGGCTTTCTGTCAAGTAGTTATCATAGTCGTGGTTTAGAAAGCTGGATGGTATCAGTGAAATAGAACAGGACATAAATTCAACAATCCTTAAAAAAGAAGTCCTTAAAGCTGTTAAAACTTAAACAATAACTCAATTAAACATTGCAGAATTCCTGAGCAAATAATGAATTAATGTTTATTGTAAATGAGACTTTTTTGGGTGGTGGTAGTGTAACATTAGAGAACAGGATGTTTGTGTAGATATGGCTGCGGAAAAACCAAACTGCCATACCCTATGTCACTTACAAGGAAAATTTGTATTTGTATTTTGTTTGACTCAGGTGTGATTCCTCCCTATGTATATTGACCTTGCATTTACAATGGTCATTTTTTTCCCCTGGACTTCATTTCTGAAGCAAGTAGGAAAGATACTTGTCACATCCAGTCAGTTGTCTGTGCTCCGAGGTATGATTATGCCCTAAGGTATGTTGTCTAGTCTAGTTTTAATTGTCTAAGCGGCTCCTGCCACTTCCCGCAGGAGACTTTTCCACAGTCTATTAGACTTCACTGTCAGGAAATGTTTCCTGTTTTATAGCTTACATTTTCCACTTGCTTATCTGCATCCCATCACTCCTAGAAATATCACTGAACCACCCTAAACAATTCTTTTCCCTCCCTGGTGTTTACAGCATTCAGATAGTTCCTTCATAATCTGTAATTCCTGTTCTTGCTTCATCCATCCTTTGTCCCGTCTCATGACAACCTCCCCTTCACCTTCCCACTGCAAAGTCTTTCTTTCCCTTCTCTTTCTCTGAAGGTCCTTTCTTGCACTCCTCTTTCAGCCAAATCTCAGCCCTCCTGTTTCTTTATGTTGTTTTTATTTTATTGCCAAGAAGCATGCAGCTGAATGTTGTTGTTTTGTTGTCTGTTTTGTTTTGTGGGTTTCATTTGTGTTTTTGCAGTTGAGTGCTGAGACCATTGCTCTGATATCAGCTGCCCTGGAGGTTGTTACAGCTTACTCTCACAGATTTTATTAGCTTGTGAGTGAAGCCATGAGCATCCATACTTTACTCGGGACAGTATTCAGTACAAGCCAGGATTTCCAAAAGCTCCTTTGCTTATTGACATTAGGTAGGGACTTTGTTGTTGTTCTCACCAGTGGAAGGAATAAAATTCAGTATATGTAGACATTCAGTATACATAATACTCAAAGACTTAAAATTGCTATGTTGTCATCCATATCTGACTCTTGTACTGTATTATGGATTTTTTAAGTCACAATGCACCTTATAATAGGTGGCTGGGTTTTAATTTAGAGCAGGGCTGAACTGGGCTGAAGGCCTCCTCTTCCTTCACAAAGTTCAAGACAGTTAAATTTAGGGAGTCTCTCTTGGCAAGTGAGCCGTCCTACTTATCTCTGCTTCTTGTCAAATTTACAACTGGTTTCCTGACCAAAGCTGTTTCTTGGCACCAGAACAGCTGCAAAACAATACAATTATGTATTGTTTTCATTTTATTGTAAATGTTTTCAATTGTTTTAGCTATCAAGCCTAGCTGGGAAGCCTGGGGGAAAAATTCCTTCAGTTGAGAACTCCCTCTTCTGTTCACTTACGCAGCTGGATGGAGGACAGTGCTTCTGGCTGGACGCCAGGGTGTTAGCAGTTTGCTAATGTGCTATTGTGTGATCTAGGAAAAGACCCTTAAGCTCTTTGGACAGCCGTCAGATTGCCTGAATTCCGTAAAAGTTCCTAAATCTACTTTGTCCTACTTGTCCCCTGCTTACTGCCCTACTTGGACCTGCTGAGCCGCTGCTTGGAAGCCCGCATGTCCCAGGCGGTGAGACAGGTGGTGCTCAGCGTAGCTGAAATTCACCCTTCTAATGCGTCCATCTCCAGAAGAGTTACTAAAACAGTTTTTGACCTTCTGAATAAAGTGCTTGGAAATCTAATAATTTTATATACTGACTGTTCGCTGTTTCTGTTAAACATATTTAATCTCTTGAAGTGTGGATAACCTCTATGCCACCAGTAATAGCCAAAGTACTGAGACAGTAGGAACATCCTCTGTTGTTCTTCAGGTAAAATCTCTCTCTTTCACTGACTGACTCCTTTGTTTGCCTCTTCAGATCGCATCACGCTCTTTCAGCCACGTCCTCTCTGACAATTCCTTGTTTTCTGAGCCACACAGCTGATAATGCTCCCAGTGCTCTCCTGCTTCTCAGAAAGCCGAGGCTGCCCTGAATGTCAGGGTTCTCATTACTGCTCTCTTGTCCACCTGATCCAAACTCATCCCTAAAGCCTGCTGTAAACACCGGCGTTGCAGTGGAGGGCAGGCTGGCCTTTTCTATGAAAATTACAAACGCTAGCTTTGCATGCAGTGTATTTTTAGCTTTGGTTTGTGTTGGGCTAGTTCTATTTTTAGCTGGCTTTGTGAAGCTTATTATCTTTAGTACAAAAGACCGAGCAACTTAAGAGCAAGTGGAGTCTAAGTCTGTCTTCCTAATTAATGAGGTTGCTGAACACAAACTAAACATATATACGTCCGTCTATTTGTACATTTTTAAGTATTGCACATCCTTAGGAAGTGCCGGTCAACCACTTTGACAGGCAAAATCAGTTCCAAATGTTTATCTTTAGGTACACGTATCTCTAAACTTGTAAAAACAAATGTTTGTGATCTATTCACTTTTGCCTGGAAATTTTATCTGTATTTTCTAGAGACATATTTTATATTTTATCTATATATAAGCTATATGTATGTGCCTTCCAATCCATTGCAGGGACTTAGTCTTGAAGATAAACTTTATTGTAATAATGGAGCATTACACGTAACTACATCTGTTTTGTGCACGGTGCTTATAATTTGCACATTTATACATAAATCACATGCTCAATTAGGTCTTAGTCTGTTACACACACAAGCTAAAGGAAGAATCTAAAGAGCTTGAGAGGATTCTAGATTTGCTCAATAAACACTTGCAAATTACTTCCTTTGTGTCAAAGAGCGAGGAAAATAATTTCAGCTGTGACCTGTGATACTGTCATAGCCTCTGTCATATATATGTGTCCTCATAAATTTGCTGTATCAAAAAAGGAAGCTGGCTTTTAACAAGAATAGAGTGTCCAGGGCTAAGGTGAATTGCTTCTGTGGGTATTTGCTTTGCCACAGAGGCAGTGTCAAACAAAATTCAAGAAATCCCTTTTAAAGTATTTTAAAAATTTAATTCAAACAAATTACTTTCTGGCTTTACTGTTCTCATTGTAGTATTCTATGCTGAATTTATGACGACTGATCTTAGGGCTAGAAAAGTGACTAGTAATCTAATACCAGGCCATTTGATACATTCTGTGTCTTATTAACAAATCATCTCCTGCAATGCCACAAATGGGAAAAAAAACATACCTGCATGGAGACAGACACCTAGCTGAGAACCTGGACCTCGCAGCTTGCCTTGGAGGCCAAAAGGTTTGTACTGGTTACCTGGACAGCTAAGAGGAAGGTACCTCACAGCAGTCCCTGTCTCTGGAAATGCTTGTCTGCTTCCAGTTTTCAAAATCTAAATGTAAGGTCTGTGAGAAGCCATGATTCCAGTTTTAAGTATCATTGCACAACCTGCATCGTATAAAGGATATTCCAATTCTTATGCTGATATCTTTTGCTGTAGGAGAAAGAAGAATAATTGGTAAGCTGAGGTAATGTCACTTGCCACCTGTGAATGGCTCCTATGAATGGCTTCTGCCATGTTCCTTTCCTTCCCATGGAACTGAAGTGAAGAGCAGCAGGAAGGCACCCTGGCTTGAATGCTGGAGAAGGACAAGGTGATGCAGCACATTGCAGTTCTGCGCGAGGATCAGCTAAATAGTGAGTTAATACAAACGGTTACAATGTGGCATACTCACTCTGGTCAGGTTGATCCGTAAATTGAACATTAATTATATGCCTGGGTCCACTTTGTATATAGAAAATTGCCTGTTCGTTGTGTATTACCAGAACCAGACTGCAAACTAGTGAGCAATGTTATTTGGATTTGTAGCTGTGATGGCCTTTGAAGCATCAACCTAGTAGAAAGTCTGGATGCTCAAGAACTCCAGCTCCTACTGACTTATGCACAACACAAATATAACAAAGCAGGATTTTTGTCATGTGGTGGTATCAGTCATTCATTGCTACTTGCTATATGCAGTCACTCCTCAGCAGTTCAGGCAGTCATGCATGGGGCTGAGGGTCAGCTTTTGTTTTCATATGCAGTGGAGACAGCAGGGGTGATCTTACATACTTACATGTGTAATTCTTTAAAAGGAAGTCAGGATCTGCAGATTGATTTAAATTACAGCAAGGTATGACTGCACAGTACACACTCTTGAATAACTTCACACATAGACTAATGTGAAGAGAATCAAACCATTCCTGTTCTAACACAAATTTGTGCAGTGCAGATATATCTGGGTGCCATACCTGGCTGGCTACAGAAATGTAAAAAGTTAAAAATATTTCAAGGTTTATTCCATATATGGCTTTAATGCTGTCTTGTAGCTGCCTTTCAGGAGTCTTCCAGTAATATGCAATGTTGCTTCTTTGCCCACTGAGCTTAGTTCCTTGTCTCCCTAAAACGTAACAGGCTGTTACAGCCAAGTAAGAGCTGTTTTCTTTCTCATATGCTGCTCTGCCACAAATGCTTTTCTGTCTTTTGCTGAATTTTAATGTCAAAGAGAGAATAAGAATGAAATTGCTGCAGTGCTATACCCCTTTGTGCCTTTATCATAAGCTATGGAAGGAAATAAGTGTACTCTGAGATTACCGGATTTGCATCCTTAGATATCCTGGTCACATAGTTCATGTCCATTCTTCTCTCATCCATAAAACCCCTCCAATTATAAGCCACATATAACAGTGAGTATGGCAGCGGATGATCTTATCTAAAGCTACACCTCTGTTGACCGTAACAGTCCCTCTTACAGAGCTCATCTGCTAAAATTTAATTCCAGGTTTCACGTTTAATGGGAAAGTTTGTTAGTAAATATTTTTCAGTTTTGAAGATAGTGAGCACAATGTGCTGTTACTGGTTCAGCACAAATGATAGAGCTAGAAAACTCTCTGCCACCTGAAGCCTGCCTGTGCAGTTTTTTTTGTAGCTATGTGGAGAGAGGAGAGCAGAGAGCAGTATTAGTGGGCATCTTTTGCTCTCAGTGCACGCTCAGCAACTTGCTAAATGTGACCTTTTGTTTCTTCTTGCATACAGTGGATCTGATGATGATGGCATACACTGATACGCATGGACAAGAGCAGGCAGACACAGATAAGGCTTTAAATCCGTTTGTGAAGTTTGAATAAGTCCAAGGAAGAAAGAGAAGGAAGCCCTAAGCGATATATCCTGCATAACAGTCATAAGTTGAGATCAAAAGTCAATCTGTACTGAGATAGAAAGATGACTAATTTAAGATAATGCCATGCTCCATTCCATCCCCATTAAAGCAGATTATTTTTCAGTAATGCATGGAGCTGGCTGTAACTCCACAAAAAAACTTCTAGACAGAACTGTGTTACTGTCCTCTGCAATTGCTGTTCTCTGGATGGCTCTAGACTGAACTTACCATTAATAAAACCTCTCTCAGAAGGTTTGGGATGATCCTATTGGAACACTGCGGACATTTCACCTCACTACTGCCTGTCTAATAGCAGTTCCAGAGGGTCACTGATCTCTCAAAGGAATCAAGCAGGCATCTGAGGTGCATCGATGCCCTGTTAATGGAATATGCTGAGATCCACATAAATCAGCGGATGAGATGCTGAACAGAGTTTCAAGACAGACAGTCTCTCTTCCTGCTGCTGGCTGGTCTCGGGGCAGGTGGCTGCACCAATGCTCTTGTTTCCATTTGGTAGCCTAGGGATAATGAGGCTTGCTTCTTTATAAAGCCCTGTAAGGACTATTAGTAATAATTTTAAAAAATAGGTGCTGTGGTACTAAGACAGGTCAAGGCTGAAAGCAACTTAAAAGACCAGCAAGTATCTATATTGACTATCTAAGTGTGGTGAATTGTCAGGCTGCTCAGAGCAGAAAAAGCAGGCACGGTGCAGATATGTTAAATGAGCTGGTAAGTGGGTATCACTCGAAGTAGTTCTGAAAAGTGGCAAGGTAGAAATGAAATACTTATTTCCTTTTTATAGAAAAACAGATACTTAGAATAATTTGGGCTGATGCTCAAAAGTCATGGTTTCTTAAAATGTCTAGCCTTTAACTTAGTATAATATATCCTGTAAAGCTTCTACGTTGGGAAAAGGTTTGTAAAGAAAGGTGGGAGGGGAGCAAGTTTCTGGAGTATTAATGACTGTGCAATTTGCCTCTATACTTAGGGAAGAAAGTGATCATGGTTAGAAAAAAAATCAATAAAAAATATTACATGCATGCCCTGTATTACTACTTCCGTTAAAACACTAATTACTAATGAATTACTAACGCTGATTTAATAAAACCTATGTGGGTTTTCTAAGTGGTCTTTTAGGATCCTGTAGTAAATGCCTTAACAGAGCAGTCAATTTAGCTAAGTATTAATTAATCAGTAATCATTTTCTATCAAGCAAGCAATAGTTGTAGACTTTGGAAGAGCAAAGGTTCTTTGTGTTTGTGTGTACCTGTACCACATGTGGTTAGCCTCCAGAGACAGAACATCTAAAACACACGGACTAAAGAAGAGGGGGATATTTGAACTGTAAGGTATGAATCTGGAAAAGGCAAGTTACCGAGTCCTGGATGTGGAGGATTAGTTAAGAACTAAGAAATAAAATGAGGGAAACACCCCTCTTACCCCAGTGCTTATGCAATGTTCAAGGCACTTTCTGAGCACCTCAAACCTCTGTTACTTAAAGTCTGGCAGCTGAATCTAGAGCTGCCTTAAAACCATGTCCCTTTAACAGGCTCTTGGTGCAGTGCTTCCCTCTGATACCTCTGATAATATTGTATCTCTTTTTTCCCCTTAATGCAGTCTAGTCTATTTTAGTGCAAACAATAGACCCTTCATCACCATTTAGGACTGCAGTGTTTATTTTTAATTTTGAGACTGTGTGCTAATATTCACATAGGAAAGACTATTTATTCAATGTTATAATATTGCTGATCTGATAGAAGCATAAAAATACCTTCTGTGTTTTTCAGTACTAATTATTGATTGTGATTTAATCTAGTCATCATAAGTGCGTACTGCACTTATGTACATAGTGCACAGAGTGCAAAAATAGATGGATCTGCTGGGCTAATGCAGCAAAAGACATACTGTTCTTTCTCCCTCAGTAGGCAACTATGAGAATTTAATCTTACAAATGGCAAAGCAATATGAGTAGAAATCTAAAACAAACTATTTGAAATTTTAAGAAGTTTTTGGACAAAAAAAAAAATTTTACTTGTTAATGTTTTGAATTTACATATATAAGTAACCACAGAGATCAAGCCAAACCCCATTGATTTTTATTGGACAAGTAAGGCAACTAGAATCTCTAAAGGTGAAAAAAAAAAAAAAAACATTAATTCATGAGAGAAATCTATATTTGATATTTTCCCACACATAAGAAAGGCAGAGAAGCAAATAAAACATTCTTTATTTTTCATTTAGAAGGACTAGAGAGTTTGCCCTGTAGGCACTGACACTCAGAAATAAATCATAAATAAGAGTAACCTTGTTATATGGGGTTAGAAAGAACAGGCAAGGACTTACCTACTGCCTCTGTCTTGAGAATGTGCACAGAGAATAGAACAAGGAACAGCAATTCCATTATCTATTTTAAATAGGCTCAGTGTTGAAACCAGAATTGATTAGACTTCTTAGTATGTGATCATATTTCTGCTCTCAGTTTTATACTGGAGTAAGTAGTCCTGGACAGACCTGAAAGCCATAGCCAGGAAGGTGAACTCCTCCCCTTTGTAATTTCTCCAGATTTACCCTACTCCTGATTTGCCTAAATTTATTCATTTCTCCAAAATGAATGGCAAAAGGGATGGGGTTTTCTAGCACTGAACAACTATCCTGTAATAAATAGCTAATACTTTGCAACCTATGCACATCTAGAAACCTTTTAGTAAGATGTTACATTTTTATTTACTGGCAGCTTTTTCTCTTTCAGCCCACATGACTTTGTGAATTTGTACATTCAGGTTAGCATTTTGTTTCAAAAAAAAACTATGAAACAAACAAACAAATAAAAAATCCTCCCTCCCCCTGCAAAACCCTACCCTGCAACCCTCCAAGCCCAGATTGGTGAGACTGAAAAATGGGATTTCTGCGTGCAGTAACAGGAAAGGTTTATTAGGTGGCATGCCAGCACTTTACTTACATATGACTTTGCACTTAGTGAATTAACTGAGATTGCACTCTTTCTCTTTCTTTCTTTCTTTCTTTCTTTCTTTCTTTGCTTTCTTTCTTTCTTTCTTTCTTTCTTTCTTTCTTTCTTTCTTTCTTTCTTTCTTTCTTTCTTTTTCTTTTTTTTCTTTTTTCTTTTTTTTCTTTTTTCTTTCTTTTTTCTTTTTTCTCTTCTCTTCTCTTCTCTTCTCTTCTCTTCTCTTCTCTTCTCTTCTCTTCTCTTCTCTTCTCTTCTCTTCTCTTCTCTTCTCTTTTTTTTTTTTTCCCTTTAAGCACTTTTTTTTGACTTTCCTGATTTGGGTACTACAGTATAAGGTACAGATACTTTTTTTTTTCTGTCCCCTTTTCCTATCTGAACACTTTAATTCCACATGCCTGATTCACTGCAATTCAGGCTTTATGTTCAACAAACAAAGGTGTGCACAGAAAAGTGCTATGGCTGCTTTTTGTTCTACAGTTTCTGTTATACACACATTTTCTATTTTTCATTCAGGGCTGGATTTTGATACAGCTGAGGAGGAAGTACAGCTTCTCCCCTTCCCCCAGATACTTCTCTGTCCACGGGCATACAACCCGAATTCTGCACTGGGTGCAAGAGGAGCAGGCTGCTTGACCCAGTGCCCCCCCATGAAGGGGTGTAAATGTTGTGGAGTGGCATTATGTTGGCTGCACTGAGCAAGCCTGATCATCCACCAAAGCCTGGTCTCTGCAGAGGGCTGAAGTTAAAAAGGAGCCTGATAAACGCTCATGCCTTTACCAACAGTTGCAGGCTCCCAGGTGAAGGGTATGGCCACTACGGCGTTAGTAGTGGGGTTCGCAGAGCATCACGACTGTAATAACAATGGGAAATCTGACAGCTGAGTTATGAGCAGGTCTTTATTCATAAAAAGGATGGCTATAAATAACATTCCAACAATGAAGATATGCTGGGTAGTGTTTTTCCATCCTGGATGAGGTAGATTAAAACGTGAACACGCGATGATTTGCCTAGCACATGGTGCTAAGATAAATAGTTACTGCAGTGACAAGAACAATAAGGGGATTTGTTGCATTTTTGGACTTCCTAGTTCAGCAGTCTCTGTGGAGCTATCTAAGCAAGGTGCATGCTGAGCACGTAGAGAGACATGGGGGCGTGAACACGGCAGTGTCAGGTGCCAGCCTTCAAGGGCATGTACAAGACATTTTATTCTTGGGCTTTTTTTTTTTTTTTTTATTTCCAGGGGTGGTCTTCAGTGAGGGAGCTTAACCAAAGCTCTTGCATGAATTTTTTTCACCCTACCCAGGTTTAGCTGCCTGAAAGCTAAGAGCTTTCTAGAACCCTTCTGTTTAAGGCTGAAACATCTGAGGATTAAACATTTTGATCTTGAAATTCAGGATTTATTCTTTTTTTTTTTTTTTTCCTTTTACAAACCTTCCAGACTGTCATTATTAAAGTGGTAATAATTTGCACTGTAGTCATGTTTAATTAAGTCTTTAGATTTAATTTGTACTAGCAAGTGTATTTAGACTCAGTGAAAGACATTCCTTTTCCTTATAAATTTTATGATCTAAATAAGCAGGACAGACATAATTTGATCTCCATTTTTAATCTTAAAAAACGTACCTGACCAGCGCTTGGTTATCAATTCTCACTGGCATCTTTTCGCCTACAAATATTTTCACAAGGAGTTGCAGTGTAGGTGGGCTTTCCACAAAGGCCTTTGGACGTTGGACCTAAATACATGTGCGGATGTGGGTCAGAGAAGCTGAGAGACAAAGTTTTGAAGGAAGTCTATTACAGATCATTAAACCCAGGGTTATTATTTATTTTTTGGACGTAATGATTGCAGTTGTTTCTGTAGCTACAGGATAGATAAGAGCAGGAGGGAGTGTCAAAAACAGCGCAAACTGCCCTCATCTTGTAGCCTAGTTGTGGAGTACAGCAGCAAAGATTTTGGAGATGTTCCCCTCAGCCTGGTTTCTGAAACGCGTGAGATCTGACCATAGCCAGCTACTACCAAAAGGGTTTCGCAGGACATTCGGAGGGACTGACGTGACATCCAATGAAGCTCACATGTCTCTGAGCCAAATGATCCTACCATGTGCCGAAGGGAGGAAGCCCAGAGCGCTGCGCAGCCTTCCAGCGGAGCGGCTGCAGTCCCTCCGTGCCCCCGCAGCGCAGGCGGGAGGGGATGAGAGCAGGTTGGGTCTGACTCCAGGGTCCAAATGCGTTAGAGTCCCAGCCAAAGTCAAGATGGTGGCACAGCTTTGTGCCGGGGAGCTGGGCTGACCCGTTGCTCCTCGAAGGAAGATCTAAGGCTTGCCAAGGTGAGACTGAATTGAGTCCAACTCCTGTGCATAGACGAGCTGACCTGAGAGGAACTGTCCTTGCAGTGGGAGAGGGAAGTACTTCCAAGAGATTTAAGACACAGATGAATTTCATGATTAGCGTCTGGGTGATTGGGAAACCTACCCCTCAGAGTGAGAAAACACGCTAAGTACTCTACATTGGATTGTGTGTTGTAATTTTCTTCGTTAGTTCCCTGACCACTGAACAGGAAATCTGGAACTTCGTGAGCAGTAGCTGTTGGTGAACCTGAAACATTAAGGTCTCATCTTTCATGTGAAAAACAGGGGGCGGCTATGCCTCTCCCTGAGTCTGTTCTACTGGGAAACCTTGTTCTAATGTGAGGTCATTTCCAGTGGAGTACTTAGAAGCATTTTGGAGTGACTCTTTATTTGGTCTTTGGCTTAGTTCTGGTGCATTAACTGTGTACAATCAGGTTCAGTCTGTACTCGAGGATTAGATCCTGCATTATGTGATGTCATCATTAATAAAAATGAACTTCTCCCCTTTGCTCAGTATTTCTGATGTAAAGCACTATTCTGTATGTGAATGAGTAGTTTTCATTTGGTGAGTGATAAAACACCAGCAGTGTGCAATGCACCATTTGCTAGAATTATGAAGGTGTATTCTGAAGGCTGTGGGCCTCTAAGCTGAATATTTAGCTCTGAGGTTACAGCCTGCCTAGTTATTTTGCCTGGTTTGGAAGCATGTGCGTTTCTAATCTTTGCTTTCTTGTAACAGGATTCATTATTGTGCATCTGTAGGTGTTTAGTTCAGCAGGAAGATGCCATTTATGTGGACTTCTTCATGTCTAAAGGGATATGTTCTGACTTCTTCACATATAAAGTAAGGGTAGAAGTCTTTGTTTACCATATGACTTTGGTTTCAGATATTTATCAATGTTTGCGTCCCTTTAGGCAGCCTAATACAAGTTCCTCAAAATTTAAAATAACAGTTCTGCCGTGTCAGAGAGAGATTCAGGCTGTGCATAGATGGGGTGAGGGAGAGATGAAGTTGCAGGGGTGTCCTTGCCACTATTTTGTGGCTTGAAGTTAACATGTTGTTGCACAGAAGTCTGAAGCCTGATGATTCTCTTCACTTTATGCTCCTGGTGAGGGCCATGAAAGCGTAGCTGGAACATCAGATAACTCAAAACCTGTGATGCGAAAATTCCTCAAAGAGAGTGGGTGGAGGAAGAGCAGAGAGCTTTCTGTTTTGAAAACATCTCAGAAAAATCTTGGAAGAAGATCATACATACCATTTGTGTCTTCCTCTCCAAAGAGGAAGACTTTAATCCACATAAATTAAAACATAAATTGGATAAATAGGCTCCTTATTTGTATTACTCCCTTTCCTGAAGGTTCCTTATTTGCAGGCCTCATGATGACCACTGAAAAACTGTGTAGATGGATATTCTTGTCTCAAGGCTTTGCTGAAGGTCATGGCAAGCAAGAATTATTTTTTCTCAACACTTGGGCAGTCTGCGTTTCTCTTGCCAGTTTTGGGTCGGGTTATGTGTTGACTGCAGCTTGGTGAGTGGTGTAGTTGGAGTGCAGGGCAGGTGAGGAGAAAGTCAAACTGTTGCCCTTCACAACAAACAAGGTCTGGTGTGTCAGGCATGGAAGTAGGAATTGGATGTGTGGCAGGAAGGCAGCTGGAAAAATATCCTTTCAGTGCCTTGTTTTTCTTGTATGTACAGTGCGTGTATACTGCTCTGAAAGTAGCACCACATCAGCTGTAGTGTGATTGTGCTGTAGAGTTCTCATTTTCATTACGTGAATGCAGCTTCTTCTCCTGTAGCGTCACATACAACTCAGGTTTCTTGGGGTTTTATCAGCATAAAGAGCATTGCTGTTGCATGGTGTTAAGGTAAAAGTGTATGTTGTCCAAGGGTTACTGCACACAACTACGAGGCTCTTTTCCTTCGTATCCTGTTTTGAAATCAACTTTGGCATGTCGCAGCTGGGGCCTGTTATTCTGAGAGCTGCTGGACACTTGTGATTCCTGTCGAAGCCCACGCACTGCAGGTTCCGGGCATTTCTGGAACCACAAGATGTGTTGTGTGAAGGTAGATTTTCCAGAATGGCTACTCGAAATGAGTGCTCATTACAAATTCAGTGCCAAGGCTTATCACATCTCTTTCTCGATCTATTCAGGATGTTCAGTGATTATTGCCTTCTCCACAGGCATAATCTTAGGATAATTATTATTGAAGTTATAGATTTTAGCGCAAAAGGAGGTGTCGGTGAGAAAAGTATATTATTGCTGTTTTTTTGTTGTTGTTTTTTTTTTTTTTTTGCAAAATAAAGTAATGCCATGTCTCAGTCAGGACAAATATCAAAGCAATAATAACTTGGACATTCAGATAAAGAAACATAGAAGCAATTATAGTATTAAAAAGAGTGTCGTAAAGGGTGAAAGCTAGGTAAATATTAATCAAAGACTTGCCAACAGAAAGGTACAGCCAGTGTTTAAAATGTTAGCCTGAGACTCAGCTCCCTCCATACTGGACTTCTGTTTGATCTTAAGCAAATAATTTGATTGCTCTTTTCCCATCTGTAAAATGTAGATAACACTCTTTCCTCGCAGATGTGTCATAAGTGTAAGTAAGTAAAAAAAAGATTATCAAGTTCCCAGAATATGTGATGATAAGAATCACCTTGCATAGACATTGTTATATATGCAGATTTGGTGGCACAATAACTCCCTACCTCACGCAGTGTTTGCTTGGAGTTGAAACTACTTTTCATCTGTTTTTGAGAGCTCAGACTTTCTTACAGAGGGCTGAGATTACAAATCCGTGTTGTTTTTTTGTTTTTGTACTGAAGCATACTGAAAAAGTTATTTCCATAATAATATTTTCTCCATTAATCTAGTAACATTACACTATTGTTATGCAATTAGATTAGGGAATTAAGATTACAAAGCTTTTTGTTAAGAGCTATTTATATTATTCAATATTATTTTTAATTGCATTCTGGCTTCATATGATCTTTCATGCTTGAACACCAGCTTTTCAAATTAGAGAAATTTCAAGTAGCATTTTCAGGAATATCTAGGGCACCTTGGAGCTCCAGTTCATGGATGTACTTTTTAACATAACTAGGGTATTTTTGAAGATGTCACACTTCTGGGTAGCCTGCAGTTCACCACAACCCTCGGACCCCCTATCAGTTCACAGAGCCATCAAATATGTAACTGAAAGAGATCCGGACTGCATGTGGCTTGGTCTGGTGCCCTCTGCTATTCCTGACAGATGTTCATCCGTGCTGTACGTTACTTGCTGCCTCACTTGCTGTTATTAAAAGGAGTTGCTGACTTGTGGTGCCGGCACTGCGAAGGTGACAGAAATAGTAGAGTCCTTGCTCAGCAGCAATCTCACACCAAAGGTGTGGCTGACAAATTTGTATGAGGTGAATTATACCGAATGCTTTTTCTGTGACACTTGAGAAGAATAGTTTATAGGATATTAATAAATCAGCAGACTTGTTTAATCAGTTCCCAGCCCTTATTTCTATATAATAATTCTTCGGACTGCTTTGTCACCGTCTGAAATTCCAATTATTTACCTGTGTAAAGCATTTCTAATATACAGTAATTGCATACTAATTACACACCAACCATGATATATGTTCATAAACTTCAATTTTAATAGAAAAAAATCTTTTTCCATTTAAACCCAATATTTTTGCACAAATTTATTACGTTGTAAATTCTGACCGAGCTATTGTATTGGTCACAGATTTAATTGGAGAGCTGAAATTGCTGCGATACTGCCCAGATGTCACCACCGAATGTGAAAAGCCCATAAGCATAGCTGAGCTCCTGTTTTAGTATCAGTGTATAAAATTATTACTGATACAAATTAATCCTTTGTTAAAACAACAGTAAGGGGAGAGGGGCGAGCAATAATGACAACAACAACAAACACAAATCAAACTACCACCACCACCAAAACACATTTAAATGGAGCCATACAAATTAATTGACCAACTTTGTAAGTGACGTGGCTTCACGTGGATATTTTTACTAAAGGAAAGCTTGCAAAAACTCGCTGCTCAGTTGCAGTTGGATGCCAGGTAGCAGCCAGAGCATGTCGGAGTGGTCTCTGTGTGGGTGTTTCAAATCAAACATGGAGTGGCATAGAAGAACATTAGGCAAAAAAAGAAGCATCTTCTGAGCAGAAAAAATATCCATGCTGTTCATATTGATACACTGGTGTACTTACCGCTCACCCAGACTGCTCCAGTATTTAAGACTGCCATATTCCCCGTTGTATACTGTAGATAATTGTTTGGTACAGTAGTGCCCTCTGCTGACTGGCAGCATTAAATGTATGTCCAAAGAATATTTTTTCTAGTCACATTTATTTTAAACTTCGTTTTCAAAAATCATTGACATCTAAAAAGACAAAGAAATAAATGATACAATAATATTATGTTGCTTTGTTAATGTACGTTATAGATTAACTTTAAAAAAAGCAAACGGAAATTGTCCTATAACAAATGAGTATAGATGCTTGTCATTGTCATGCTGTGTTCTCACCCAAGAATTAAGGGGAAAAAAATGACATTTTCAGAGCTGCTTAAGCAGCTGAAGTCCCCACTCCAATTACTCTAACAAAGAGTTAAGCCATTCTCCTGCATTTGCTTGTTTGAAAATTAAGTTAATTCAACATCTCATTCGGTTTTCCTTTGTTTGTTTTTCTCATAGAGTGTCGGTACCTCTAATTTACACAAGAAAAGGAAAATATGTACAATTTCAGATATAGTGTTCCAACTTCTGAGTACTCCAGTACTCAGTACTGAGATATTTCTGTAGGCCAAAGCACAAGAACACCAGTGGCAACGGAGCTTCTTACCTTTTCAGAGCCCCTTTGTAGCACTGCAGTTCATCGTGTCATTTTGCTTACCAGCTTGGGGTTTGTTTGTAGATAGATATGATCTAACCATCCTTAGAAAATGAGTCACCGCTGGTCGCATCAATTTGTAATTGTAAACAAGAGACAGCAAACAGCTAAGTTCTGTTATCTTTCAGTTAAGATTTCAAACCAACCATACTTCATGTGATTATTAAGCACGTAAAAGCGTGCTGTCTTAAGTCTGTATTAAGAGGGATCTTTCATTATTTTGCAGAGCAACGTTTCTAAGAATAAAATAGCAGGTTTTGTGACGAGGGTAGTGACTGACAGTGCCCTGTCAGTCACTACCTGTCTGGGCAATGCCCTGCCCAGACAGTGCCAGTCTGGGCAGGGGCAATTAGCGAGATTAAAACTGGAGATCTATAAACTCCAGAACCAGAGATGCCATCTATTTTAGTGCAAATAAAGCTTAGGTGGTAAGGTGACATCTTCTCTTCTTACATAGATATTGAATGCAAAGAACTGAAAAACATTACGTTTCTTACCCAGAAAACCTCTTCAACACATGCTTGACCTTGAGCATTTTATGAGTTGTGTGAAGTCATTAGAGTTGATCTCAATTTAGGCAGGTGCTTAAATTCCTCACTGAACTGGGGTCCAAGTTAGTGACAAAAACGTGATATTCTTCTTTGTGTGCCATCAGTCACATACCCTCCACCTAAGAGAAAAATACTTCTGACTCTAATCTTTACCTGTTTCTATCTAATCTATTAGTGAATTAGAGATGAATCCACGTTCACTCAATTTTAGAATATCTTCAGACTTGTAAACCACTCGTGTGATCATTTGTCTTTACATGGACTAGCCAAATTTTGCTCTTGATAAAGGTTGCTTTAAGCAGATCAGCTTTATAATAGTAAATATGTTTTACACTTCTGCCTATCCTAGCAACTTAAGGGTAGTTGGCTCTGCTCTGAGTTGGTAACCCAAATATTTAAAAACACAAGTGGTTAAAGATTAATCCACTGTCATGACAATGATGTGGCAACAGAAGCTGTGCTTCAATATTCATTTTTCGACTGGAGAACAAGGTGGCAGTAACACTCATGTAGTTGTACAGTCTCTTGCCGCATACGGGATGTGTACAGCAGACTTCGTTACTGGTTGAAAGCAGGATTTCCCACCATGACTGGATACTCAAACTGTTCTGCTAACTATACCAAAATTTGGAGTCATTATTTAGTACTTGCACTGGGCATCCCCCAACTGACCATTAACATAGCTTCTGTGATCTTCAACTGCATAGTCATCATCACCAGAATGGCGACAAAGGATCTGCACAAGCCTATCTCTATCCTCTTTTGCAATTTGGCTTTTTCTGATCTCTTCACGAGTTTTTCTGGCTTTTGGATTTCAGTGCTGTTCATCACCAACCCTGACAATACAATCTTTGGATCCAGGGGTATGCTTGCACCTTATTCCTTATATACTACATCGATTTTATCCACCATCTATAACTTGGTAAGCATTGGAATCGAACGCTACCTGGCTGTGGCTGAAAGTATCAGGACAAGGTTCAGGGTTGCTAGAAAACATTCCATAGCTGTAGTTTTAATTAGCTGGATCCTTGCTTTCTCTTTGGGCTGCTTGCCCTTGATGGGCTGGAACTGCTTGCATATGGGAAGAAATCTCTCAGTCCTCTACAGTCCGTTTTGCGTTGACTACCTCATCTTCATCACCATTCCCAACGTTGTGGTGGCTTTTATTGTTCCTCTGTTCACTTACCTCAGAATCATTATCATCCTGAGGAAAAGAAAGCTCAGAATGAAAGCATGCGGACAAGCTACCGGCACCTACAAATCCGCCGAAATCCAGGTGGCCAGAACTAGTATTTTTATATGGCTCCTGGCGTTGGTCTCCTATGCTCCTTTCTTTGCGGGAGTCATATTCGATGCAACAAACCACCAGTGCCCCCTCGATCTCTACCCAAGCGTCTACATCTTCCGAAACTGCACGGCCATGATGATAACCATGAACTGTTTGGGGAACCCGCTGATATACACCCTGAAAGCCAAAGAGCTGGGGGCTAAGCTCAAGTCTCTGAGATGCCTTTCTGCCAACCGCGTGCAAGCCTGCGCCGTGGCCAATATCTGACGGGGACCGGGACCGGGACCGGCCTTCAGCACCGCCCGGGGGACAGCGCCGGCGGCCCCGGGAGGCCCCGGGCCGGGGACCGGGGAGGACCGGGGGGGGAACCGGGAGGGGACCGGGGAGAGCGGAGTCAGCCAGCCGCCCTTGGGAGCGGCCCTTCTGTGGTGTTTTTGCGGGTTTGGGGGCAGTTAAATGGCTGGAAAGGCTTCAGGACTACCGGCGGACGTGTGATTTTCCTTCTCGTTTACAGTCAGGACTGTAGCTTTGGCTGCTGGATCTGTGACTGGGGGCATTCAGCACTGTTTTGCTGTTGTAATTTTATCTGCGGAATCTTATCTGATAGAATTTTATTCTATCTATATTTGTAGCTGTGTTGTGTGATTCTGTGAGACGTTTGTGCCTACGCTTTTCATATTTCTGCTTATAACTAGGAGTGAATCCGTGGTGTTGAAACGTGAGCTGCGCCAGGAGAAAACCTCGCTGGAGTTTTTCAGTACCGGAATTGTAGCGAAGCCTCTTGTACACAGCAAAGCAAAATAAAAATGTCAAGGCTGGGCATTTTGTGAAAGGAAGAGGTCTCATCCTCCCTCCTTCTCCAGAAAGGAAATTAGATACTGGGTCATAAATGTGTCAGACCCCAGTGGAGATGAACGCTTGTGGTTGGTAAGGGGGACATTGCCCACAAGGGTCTCGGTGCTTTGTTGTCTTCTCTCTCCCCCTGCACAGTCACAGATGGGGAAGTCCTGGCGGAGGAGATCCTGGTGACATTAGCCTGCCTATGTTTAATTTATGCTCAGGTGTTACTCAGCGGTGCCACAGGGCCGCCACGATGGCCTCACGCTGAGGGAGCTCACCCAGGCACCACCCAACCCCAACCAGCCCTCCCCGTGGAAGTTGGACTTCTTAGGGCTTTATTTCCGCTTTATTTCTTTGTTTGTCATTAGTTCGGCATTCCAAGCGGCTTGAGCCCAGACGGAACAACCCCAACACTCCGCTAAACGGCGGCTGCGAGCAAAACAAAAAAAGGCGTTTTGTGTAAAAAAATAAAAAAATAAATAAATAGCCCCGCTACGGGCCGAGGCCCCGCCGCTCGGCGCTGTGCTGGCCGCGCCTGGCGCTGGGCGGGGCGGCGCTCGGCGCTGGGCAGGCCGGGCCTGGAGCGGGCCGGGGGCGCCATGCGGGCGGCTCGGAGCTGCGGGGTCTGCGGGGCGGCCGGGGCGGCCCCGTACCGGTGCCCGCGCTGCGCTGAGGCCTAGTGAGAGGGGGAGCGGGTTGGGGGGAGCGGGTTTGACGGGGGGGGAAGGGCCCGCGGCGGTCCCCGCGTGAGGGGCGCCGCCGGGCCCTGACGGGAGCTGCGTGCCCGCAGCTGCTCGGTGCCGTGCTGCAGGGCGCACCGCGCCCGGTGCCGCCGCGACGGGGACGGGATCGACACCGGGAGCGGGGCCGCGGCGCTCTCGGAGCCGGATAAGGCGGCGGAGGGGCTGGCAGCGCCCCGAGGGGCGGGCCGGGCCGGGCAGCGCGCAGGTACGGGGCTTGGGGGGGGGGGGGCACGGGGGTGGGTGAGGGGGGCACGGGGGGCTGGGTACCCCCGCCCCGGTTCTCCTCGCCGCCCCTAGGCAGCCCCTGGTCGGTGGCGGACATCCTGGCGGAGGACGACGAGCAGGACCGCGTGCCGCTGCAGAAGCTCAAGCTGCTGGGTGAGCCCGAGGGGCCGGGGGGTGTGTGGGGGCCTGCCGTGGCAGCCGGGGTGGTGGTACTGCGACATCGTGCTTCGTCCTGGTTGTGCAGCTCGCCTTGAGGCTTCCCGTGTCACATACCTGCCCTTTTGCCACCCCTCCTTCAGAATTTACTCTCGAAGTAACAATGTTCTAAACAGCATTTGTAACTGCTCAGGATTAGGTGCTCTAAACCACATTTGTAACTGCTCGGGATTAGCATTGTTTATCTGTTTTTCTCTGAAGGAGAATCTGAAGAACTGAGAGGCTTGCTCCTGAACCCACACCTCCGGCAGCTGCTGCTGACGATTGATGAAGCAGAAGAGAAGAGCTCCCTCATGAAAAAGTACATGCAGGAGCCGCTATTTGTGGAGTTTGCAGACTGCTGCTTGAGAATTGTTGAACCCCCAGAGAAGGAGAACATTCTTCCTGAGTGAGATACCTTGGGAACGTTTTGCTGTCCTTGAGTTTTTCCTCTGACAGAAGAGATCTTACGGCAATGGTGCTACTGTGGTGCACCATTCCGGGTATTTCCTCTGGGTTTGGTCACACTTCACTCATGGATGTCAGGACTCAAATTTTTAATTTAGAGTTGATAAACAGTGATACAGTATTGGACAGATTTCTAGATACTAGGAAGTAAATTTGATATTACGTGGACTTGCAATCTTTTGGTAGAGAAATCCTGTCAACCATGGGAAACGCAGCTTCCCAATAACAATTATATTAAATATGTCGGCATTTATCTTAATCCACAAACTGTTCTGAAATGTTTTCGTTACCTTTGTTATGAATGGTCAGACACCTTCACAAGATACTTAATGGTTTTATTTAAAAGTGGCCTACGCAGAAGAGCTGAATGTTTTCAAGACCCATGTACGCAACAAAAAGATGGTATGGGCACCCCTAGGGAGAACTTTGGCCCCTCAGCTGTGGCTAGGTAGTGCTAGAAACACATGGCACTTGTGAGATCACGCATAGTTTGGTCCTATAGATAAAAAGCAACAGTCCAGTGTCGCTTTTCCCTGAGACGTCTGCCTTTAGTGTTACAGCTGACTGCTACTTCCTCAGTCACAGGTTACTGAATGTTTGCGATCAGTCTGACTAACTGTGCCTCTCAACGAGAATCCAGCACACATCAGAAAGGTTTGCCTTTTTTGCTATCTCATTATCAGCCTCTTGCTCTGCCCCTGTAGTGCCAGAAGAGTTCTGTTCAAGTATATGCTGTTTAAAGCACTTGATCTAGTTTAATTATGTTGAGTGTTCTCATAGTGCTATTTCCTCTAATATGTGCGTGTGTGGGAGGAGGAATATCCCCCATGCATTCTAAGTTTGTAGTATATTATATGTACAATGCATCACTATAGAAAGCTCTGAGGTAGCAGCAGATATGGACGTTGAGTAATTTGAAAGCAGCAGCCTGCAGCAGTCCTTCCCTGAACGAAAAGGTTCGGTATGTGCAGATGGCCAAAACTTAGGTTGGAAGGAGTCCTTTTCTGTCCAATAAAATCTGGTTAAATCCAGTGATAGAATAGGCAGCTGTGTGGGGGCTGACATTAGCGTAATGCAGGGGAGACTTCTTACAGTGAAACTTGACAGAGCCCTAGAAGAAAAAGAGGTGGAGAGGTCAGTTGATGCTTTGCAGGGTTATGAGCTAGTTTGGCTATTCAGACTAACTGCTGCCCTAGTACACAAGCAACTGTTGAATGTGACTAAGGGTAGAGGAAGACCTGCAGGGGTGTCCTAGTACGGATTGATTTAAGATAAGTGATTACTGTGAAGAGTACCAATACCACAACGTGCACTGAAGTTAGCTTAAACTCTCAAGATCTGAGTATTTAGTTGGTACTGCTTCTTCCGACTTATAGTAATTGTGACCATGCGCAAGTTATAGTCTTGCAAACATGATTTTAGGCAAGTTCAGAAATTTAACAAACAGGGACAAGTTGATGTGTAAATGGAGTGCAACCTCACAGAGAAGCTGGTGTGGGCTGTGGTTTGCTTTTAGTAAATGGTTTTTAATTCCATTCTGCGCGTGAGTAGGAGGTGAAGTACTGGAGAGTTGTTCCCTGCCTTCTGCCCTGAAAACCCTCCATCCTAATTAGTCTGCGTGCAGTCATCTGCACAGTGATGTTAATACAGAATTACTGGGATAGCCAGCATCTTTTTCCCATATGGATGCTTTTTTCTTGCTGTGTTTTCCAGTTGTACAAATCAAAGCCCCCTAAGCAGAAAAAAATACATAGTATGTAACAGCAGAGCCCACATTTGAATCCTCTCCTGTCTGTTTCTGAAGCAGAGCTTTGATCCATTTATTCCTATGACAGACTAACAAGCACTTTCATGCTTAGGTCTCATTTCAGTCCTGTGTCTAGCTTGATCTCTTGATGTCAGAATCATCCTTGCATATCTAACCCAGTGGACAAAGGAAGACTGGAGCCTGATAGCAGACTTCATGTCAGTACTGCTACAGGATCCTGAACTCATGAGAGCTTAGGTGTGCTGCTGAGTTGAGGGTGTGAGGTATGTTACCTGTGGGAGAGCTCTAATGGAAGTAATGCCACAGCCAAGGAAATTGCTTTCTGTCTTGTAGCAGTCACTCTCCTGAAGTACTTTCAAGCATGCGAGCAGGGACAGGTCTCTCCGGAGTCCCGCTACGGTAACAGGTGCAGCAGCCAGGACGAGGCTGAGAGGCCAGAACTGAATTACTGCACGTAGAGGCCAGGTTGTTTCCAAAGAGCAAGCTGATTTGGCTGACATTGCTGTAGTGCCAGGAACTGAGAACGGTGGCTTTTCTTCACCCTCATCCAATTCTGCTGCTGCCAAAGCAGCCATTTCTGCCTGATAAAGAGATGCAGAACAGTATTCCTAAACAAGATTCTCCAACATCTTGAACAAAATTTAAAACTGCAAAGCTAAGAGTCTAAAAAAATAGGCCATCATAAAGGATAGGACACCTTTTGGGATGCTTTCCCATTTTATAAAGATAATTAGGAATGAGTTTGTTCTGCGGTCTCTAGCTGCCACCCTGCAAGCATTCATCATCTACACTTCAGCTTGAGAAGAGTTTCTGGAGACCTGTCAGTATTGGTTTTGTATAGTTACTTGACAGCAGTAGATTATTTCTCCAACAGTACAAAGCCTCAGTCACTCAATTTTAATGCTTTCCTGCACCAACGTACTTACTTTCCATTTCCTCCAGCAATGCTTAATAACATTAGCAGCCCTGCGCATCCTTTGGAAGCGATTCTTGGCTAACCAGGAACGAATAGCTGAAGATTTAATTAAAAGAAATGTGAGTACAAAGAATCTCAGCTTCTGTTGTGCTCAGTGTAAGAGAAGTCAGTTAAGCTTTCTCCATGCTCACTTAGCATATCCATTCTTCCTCTTTAAGTACCCAGTGTAGCTGAAATGCTACTTGCTGCATTATGCCCAGCCACACCCTTGTCAAATTACCTGCTTGGATGAGGGTTGCAGACCTTCTCTCCTTCTCAAGTTTCTTCTGTTTAAATCTTCTCCAGCAACACTGAATGCAAAATGCTTTCTCGTTTAACACCTCTGCTCGTTTAGCTTCAAGTTGCTCTAGCTGCATTGGGGATAGGAGTCTGCAGTTAATAGTCAGGGACAGCTGTTTTAACCCTTCTACAATCATTTGGTATTCTTTGGAAACCTGCATACACGTTTCAGTGTCCCAAGACTGCTTCTATTTTGAAGTGACAGCATGTCATTAATGCTCATTAGATATATATAAATTAAAATGAAAAGTGTAAGTATCTGAGGGGGGAAAAAAGAGTATGGGGGGGGGGAAGCAGATACTCCCAAAGTCACAGTAGCAGCTGGCTTAAAACTAGCTCCGCTGAATGGGGGTCCTTTTATGGCTACACCCTTTAGTATGCAAGCTTTGCAGAAGTGCTTTCTCTGCGTTTGTCAAAAAGAATTTGCTTAGACCTGTATAAATAGCCAAGTGTGCCAGCTGAAGCCACGGGAAGCTGTAACTGAAACTGAGAGGACGCTAGCAGCACTAGGTATGAGTACACTCCAGAACTGTTAGCCAAGAAATAACACGCTTACCACAGAATTAGCCATAAATACTTTGGTTTTGCCACAGTACACTGAAGTGTTATCTGATCTCTTCCCTGTTGGCTCAGCAGCATTTCGTCCCGTGACAACATTCTGAAGTATCTCAAAAATGACAGAACATGATGCTTTGTCATCATCTATCACTGCAGTCTTGCCTGCAAATGAAGCATTGAAGAGAAGGTATTGCAAAACTTGTACATCAAGAGCAAGTAACTGTCTTTATACTGACACTTGGCCACTTAGGGAGTATGCACCTACAACGGGAGTAGGGGAGGTGATGGCTGAGATATTACTAGTTCTAGCTATAAGGGAAAAAATGCAATAGCATAGATTTTGCCATATGGTAACAACTAGAAAGGCAGCTCAGTGTGTACAAACTAGGATATAGTTTGGGTGCTCAGGTGTTGTCTTGTTGCCTCCATTGCAGCCTGTTCAGACTAGCGCAGATAACGATACTTTGGGTAGATCTAGACAATGAAACAAGGATGGGGAGGACTCAGCTGTTCTCACATTGTTTAAAGTATACTACCTGGAAATGTTAGAAAGCAACAGCAATGCAATTGAGAATGGATTTGAGCAGCTCAGTCCTAAGAAAATCTGATGAAATAACCAAAACCCCAAGCTATTAGTAACAAAGAGCAAAAAGCAAGGTGCTAGACTGATAGTGTTAATGTACTGCATGATGCAGGAATAGAAAAAAAATTCTACACAATTCTACAGCTTTAATAGGGTATCGGAAGCAGCTAAAGGAGTCAGGGTCACATACTAAGCAGGAGTTTATTGCAGCATTAAGAGGTTATTAAAAATGTTTCTAGGACATTTTTTTTTTTTACATTACGAGACAAACATGTTAGCCGGATTAACCTATTTGGAAATAGAGGTAGACTTAATTCAGACCTGTCCTTGAAAGAGATTGTGTTGCTCAAGGCAATGCTGCATGAGTATTCTGCATGCCCAGTGCCGGAACTTGATGGTCTTTGTATCTTTCCATCCTGGACACTATTTGCTTTTCTGCTGTACTTATTTCTAAGGAGATGAGAGCATTTTAAGGTACTGAAAACAAATATAAACAATTCTTGCTTACAGGAAGACATCTGGTGACTATGAGGCTAGGGCTAGGCTGATAAGGGAACCAAAAGCTTATCCATGTGTTTAGGAAATTGTTTTATTTTGTTTGCAGCTTATAACCTGCTAAAGATAAAAAGGAATAGTAACCTATCACAATGAGGCATTTCAACTAATGGGTTTCTAATTGATGGAGAAAGATATGGTGTGTAAGTAATTTTCCAGCCTGTACTTCATTACTTCATTCTATTTCGGCAAGGTTAACAGATTTCCAGCCATTTTACTTAGCTGAAATAGGCTGATACTTACTGGTTTTGTTTTCTACGTCTACTGGTTACTGAGCAGACCCTAGAAAATGGGATTAATCTGGGAGAGGGAAGGGGTTTGCAGTAACTTGCAATATTAAATGTAACTACCTGATGAGCTCCTTCTTTGAGGGGCTCATACCAAAGACATTACCTGGTAGACTGGATTACGTTTTTTAAAGTCCATCCTCGCTCTTGTTTAGAAAAAAAGAATTGCATATAGAAGTTTGCAAAAGGCAGAAGAAGCAGCAGAATCCAAGTAAGCTAGAAGGTCAGTGTGTTTGGCAAGAAGACAAGGTGGGAAAAAAAAAAGGAAGGAGAAGGAATATAAGCAAAAAGGTAAGTGGTTTTCAAGTTTACTTAAGAGACAGCTCTAAATCAAATTATATCAGGGGGCAACCCCAAACACCATCATAACTAATTTTTCTACTGAAGAGGAACACAGAAAAACAGCGGTAAGATGAAAGTTTTGCTGTCTTAAAAAGAGCATGCTATATATATGCATTAGGCAAATTAGAAACTGAAGTCAATTTAGATAAATTAGGAAAATATTTTTGGAATAATGGTCTTGCTAAGTGCTGAATGTAATAATTGCATCTGATTTATATAGTAGCAACTTGGTGCAGTAATTTATTTTACAGCAGAGGGATTATCTAAGGAGCCGTACCTTTTTTCTTGGCAGTATGATAGTTGCTTTTATCACACATACTGTTTTTATTGTACCCACGTGATCTTCTCAGTATTTCGTAGCGTTCAGTGAAACTTTCAAAAGAGATCCTGATAGACAAAAGTAGGGTTAATTCTAGGCAAGTATCATTTATTTACTATCTGGTAAGTAACCTATCCTTTGAGGGGAAAAAATGGCAGAATGGCTTAAAAAACTCAGCTCATAGACTGCAAATAAACTAATGTCACCAACTGGTAGTCACCAACGTGAAAGAAACTATAAACTTGCTGCAGAAATTCAGGAGGCTGTTTGTTGCCCAAAAATATTCAATTACTTTTGCTTGTAACAAAGGCTGGGCAGGAATTATGCTTGTTTATGATAACAGCAAGCTTCACCCCGTCAATGCTGAGCTGTCAATAACATGAATAAATATACTTCTGAATAAATAATATACCACTAATTGCTATAGAAATTGATCATGCAAGACATTTCCCAAGAAGTTTGGACTTACCTAATAGGGAAGCCTGCTGCGCTGATGGTGATGGCTTCAACTATTCCACATGCCTGAAGCTGGCTGAGAACCTGAGACATAAATTGAGTTGGTTTAGGCAGGCAAACACTGTCTTGTTCTTTGTGGAAGCTGCAGTGAAGCTGTGCATGGGATGTGCTCAACCCAAGCCACATTCAGCTCAGCTAGTGTGTGCCTGGCATGCCTCACCACACTGGCAGTCAGGGAACAAATGGAGAGGGTGGACAAGGTGATTACAGGACTACTGAGTTACTGCATTGTACAACAGCCAGAGCAGGGACAAGGCAGTGCTGATACGGAGGGAAAGTCCGCTTGTGCCTTCTCTTGTGGTATCCACATACCCTGCATTGACCAAATGCAACAGAACAGAACCCAGTGTTGGTATTTTAACACTAGTGTGCAATCAGCAAATTCTCAGCATGTTTAAAATAAATGCAGCACTGCCTCAGCTGTTTATTTTCCCATCAGAGAAGGTTCTCTAGTTATAGCTTTAGCATCTGCCGTTCTTTTCCCAAAGACATGCTTGTCAGCTGATCTCATCTAAGTTGGCAGTCCTCCCAGACCAGACACCAGAAGATGCAAGCAAACTTATTGTGAGTATGCGCTGTGAGGATATCTGTGTGACCAGGGCAGCCAACAGCCAGATTACCCTTATCTACTTTGCAGACTGCAAAGATAGCTCTCCAAATGACCTAGGAGCGCTTTGGTAAGAGAATTTCTCACAGAGCAACAAGTTGCATCTGAACAAGCTGCTGAGCTTACTGGTGCCATTTCAGAGGCATCATCAATGATTGTGAAAGGACATTTATCTTGGAAGTTGCAAATGAGAAAAAGCTCTTTTGAAATGTACTGTTAAAAAAAAAAAAAAAAAAAAGCTTTGCAAGTAAATCAAGATCATCTGAGACCCAATGCAAAGCCTTGCATGTTGTCTCTAGGGAGCCTCTCATTGACTCAGTGAGGAAAGGCTTTTGAAGAATTACCTCTTCTCTTCTAAAAGTCAGTGCCTTGCAGTCAGCGTTAGGCTTGATGCATCGGATGTAATGTGGTTTGGTGCTGTTTAAGATTTGCATGAGATTTTCAAGTGAACCCTGCAGAAAACAAACACAGGTATAATTAGGGATTCTTCCTCCGCAGGTAGTTAAGCTAATCACAGCTCTTCTATAAAAACAAACTGTTTTTTGCAAGAATGGCTCTACAGACTCGGTGTTAGCAGAGCTGTTCTTTAAGGACATCTCGAGCAAAAATTCACTCTATGGATGCTTTTAAAAATTGTTGATAGTAAATTCAGAAAGTTTCTGAAACTGTATCAGGGACAGCAATTAAAGCTAGCCCATCAAGAACAAGTAGGAAGAAGCTTAATAAAAGCAGATGCCCAACTGTTAAAGGAAAAGGTAAGACTGGAGTGAGTTAAACTCTAAACCCAGAGAATATCAGAAGCCTGACAGTACTTAAGTTTTACATCCATCTCAATTAATAACATTTACCGATCTTGTTTCCAGCTATATTGTTTTCTCATCTACTTACGAAGACAGCAGTAGAAAGTAGAAACTTGAATAGAGTGTACCTTGAACTTTGACACCACTGTAACAACAGCTGCTCTGTTCTGGGTTCTGACATTATTTTGGTGCCTTTCTGTCACAGGAAATAATTTTTGGAGCAAAGGGTCCTTAGAATTCTGCAAAACAAGGATGAGTTCTGGTGGAATGGGGTCCTGCAAACACAAACATGACTCATTAGCATTTGGCCTTATGCAGAAAGCTTTGAAGATTACAAAAAATTCCACATAAATAAATGGAATAGTATTTCTGATGCCAAGTGTGACTTAACCGCAGCTGTAGTTTCAAATCTGTCTACATACATTCATTCATAGTCAGATTTGAGAACAGAAAATAGTTTGGCAAAACATCTAGCAAATCTAGTCAAATGTATGACTGCTCCTAATGTTTTTCTTTTTATACAACTTAAGTGAGCTAGAAATCCAAGGACTAGTTTAATCCCAATTGGACAGTCTGCAACAAATATTAGAAAGTCTTCCTTTTAAATTAGAGTTGATATTTTTTTCCATCACCATAGTATCATTTGCTGTAATTTCTGATTATGAAAGAACTGATACAGGACTGTCATATCTACAGACTATTTCTTTTGTCCTGTGATAGTACAATGAGGTCAAAACTTGAGTTTCTTGGTATTTTCAGAAGTTTCAATGGTGACATCCATGCTCTTGTTTCTCATAAACTTATCTGAATTTTTTATGAGGCTAAGTGCTATTTTTATGGCTATATAAATGCCCTGATGCCATTAACACTTCTGCATTGTCTCAGGAACAGAAGAAGCCCTGATTTGGTAATACATGATCCACTTAATCCTCAGCTGAAGGGTCTGTTAAAAAAGATTTTACTTGTGCCAGTGACCGTTCACTGAAAACCAGACTAAGAACATGATCCAATTCTACATGGCCTGAATGGTTTATTTGGAGCGAGGTGAGCAAATTCAGTAAACATTGCTGAATATACATGCTAGTGATGTTTTAATTTAAAATTTCTTTTGGTCTACAAGGTTTTGTTTTGTTTTGAAACAGCTGATTCTGAAAACATCTACCTTGTTTTTCTCCACCATTGCTTCCAGCTGATAGCAGACTTTGCCAGCATAATGTGAAATAATGAAGTTAGGCTTCTTGCTAAATTTGTCTCGACTTAAACATTGATTATCAGACAAGGCTTTCTCAATCCGAGTTTGAAACAGGTCAGGGTTAGAGGATCTATTCAAACGGCATTCCTGCATAACAGACAAGACAAAATTGCAGCATTTTGTATTAGTCAAAAACAGTTGTCTTTAATAATTAAAAGCCAAAACACTTTAAATTAAAATCATAGCCATTTTGCTTTTAGAATTGCTCTTGGTATGTAAGCCCTGTAATACTGTGGCGTTAAAAAATGTAATTGAGGCTTCATGTTTGAATCAAAACATCCTGGATCAGTGGAAGAAAAAAAGAAAAAGACTGAATAGAACAAAGAAATGTCATGATTGTAATGAGCATTTAGTTTCAAAAGGTAAGCTCTGCAGAAAATTGTAGCTGGCAAGTTTCATACTAATTTAGTATTCACGTTTTCTTTGGGGGCTTGGGACAGAAGGCAGGCAACTAGGCCAGAAGCACTAGGACTGTAGGTGTGCACTTACCTCATTTAGCAAAGAAAAAATGCTGAGAGGATTGCCCTCGATTAGATCAAGACAGTTCTGGTTGTCCTGGTAGTTTATGAAAGACCACTGTAGACCTTCAGCTGCATATTCTTCCTGAAGTAAGAGAGAAACTGGATGTTCTGCAGCAGAGGGCACTAGAGCTCAAATAACTACATGGTTTTTTTTTTTCACAGTTTGATGCAGTTACTGTTTAACAAGTTAATCACAGACTCAGCCTACTTATTCAAAGACGAGTTCACGTTCAATGGAAATCTTAAGAAAAAAAAATGCTGAGGATGTTTTTACCTCAAGTAGCTTTTGCGTATGTAGCAGCAGCTCCTATTGGAACAGTTTGTTTCATCATTTGGGAAATTTACAGATTTATCAGTGAGACCTACAAAGCTTCTTTACAAAGTAAACAGAGGCCAAGACACTGAGACAAACAGACACTAGCAAATAGACACTAAGCCTCTCCTGGCTGTACTGGTTTTTCCCTTGAAGTGCAAGGAACGCACAGAACTCCTTAGACTGGGACATAGCCCTAAACCTACCATTGTGTGCCAGACTTTATTAACTTGGCTCCATTTAAACAAAGCCTGATCCAAAAGGAAATGGAGAAAGGCATCAGTTGAAACAATTTGTACAATATTTACGCCGAATTATGGAACAAACTGTCAGGAGTGCTTAACAAGCAGAAGCCCTGAACAGTTATTTTAAAAGTCTCCTGCCAAGAGCTTGCTCAGCATAGCCACTAATGGCATTCAAATGGTTTGGGACACAGCCAGATCAAGAGAGGTAAGAGGGCAGGCAGGAATTGGCAGGAGTGCTACAAGCAGAGGTCGTGAATTAGTTTCAAGGAAAGTAACCGTGTGCTTGAACTTGGTTTCCATCTTTACTGACCATTAATCCCTGGCATACTGACGAAGGTAGGTGGGGAAAAAAAAAAAAGGCATATGAAAGCACAAATTATTGGCAAAGAGGTGCTATTGTCCTGAATAAGTTGATATAACTATGCTGTGAGGCAGAAGGTGCCATCATGTTGGTGCCATTAAGAAAACAATTTCCCAGATTCCAGTTAATGGCAAAGATCATTGGGGTAATGCATGTGTAATGTAGAGGAATTAACCAGGACAGAAGTACATCTATTAGAGAAGTACTCCAGGTCTAGCAGGGACTTTGTAGTTCTCAGAGCACTCAGATGAGAACTTGAATTAGCAGTGCATGCCCAGTTAGGTAGGTGACTGCAACGTATTTAGCATGGAGCAGATACCTTCTCTGTTGTGAAAGACAAGTCTTGTACTTCCTCATTGAAGAAAAAAGCTGATGTGCAATCTTTTTGTCCTTAAAGGCACTGGCGTGACAACTGGGTTTATGAAGCTGTTCTCCCGTGGCAGAAGGCCTCCACGAGGTACCACATACTAGTGATGTTCACATTACAAGATTCTGTTGGGTTTTCTGTGCTGGCACTAAGTCCAGGTCTAGAAACTTTATACTTAGTGAATGGTTATGAGCAGCAGCTCCAAGAGAGTCACGATGTAGTTTTACACGTTCAGCTCTCTGAGAAGAATGCAAAGAGTTTAACAGGCCACAGAGCCAATGGAGCTATGTAACTGGGAACAGGTTTCCAGTACCCTAGAAGAGTTAACTGTCTCATTCCAGCAACTGCCCCACTCTTTCTTAAAAAAAGCAATTTTTACTCACATCCCACTGTTTTTGTGGCATTATTTGCTTAACTGAAGGTTGCAATCTGACCAGAACCACAAATGCAATTAGAGAGACAAAAGATGCTGTTTTAAAATCAGATATTTGGCATTTGATCTTAGTGGAATATTACCTGTTGTGCTTTCAGATAGTGTGCTACAAAGTGCTGCTGCAGTTTCTCATTGGCATAGTTAATACAAAGCTGTTCCAAGTTGTTTTCAGGAAAGGCTTCAAAACCGTAAACATCCAACAAACCTAGGAAGAATATGGTAAGCTAGTGCATTTTGGTCTAGGAGTAGATTGAAGGACTTATGGTTACTCAGTTAAACCAGGGATGAATAACCGTACCTATGAAGCTGGTCCACGCTGACGTATCTGCATAAATGCTTTCGTTTATGACCAAAACAAGCCATTCAAATAATCTGCAGACAATGACAACTGGATTAGTTGGAAAAGAGCTTGCTGTTCATACTGATCCAACAAAAATAGTTATGACACGCTGCCTGGCTGACATTAAACAGCAGTTCTCTGAAAATCTATTAAATACTGCAGCTATGTCAGTATCTGTGACTGAATCAAGGGTGTATCAGGAGGGAAAGGCGGGGTTATACTATTATTGTGTCCAAGCAAAAGCCAGAGAAAGTAAGTCTCCTTGACCTCCCTGTTCCCTCACAAAAATTAAATGGATTGGCACAGCAGCGTGGCCTTACTTAGCGTAGATCACTTTGGCGAGGCAGTCTCTCCTAGTCTCACATTCCGCTCTAGAGCATGGCTTCTTGAAGACTTGCTGTTGTTTTCCAGCAGTTATTGTTCGAATTCGTAATGAGTCCAGTAGCTCCTCAACCGGTATCTTCAGCAAGTCTCCAGTGATCTTCACAAAATCTTATTCAGGCAAGAAAATGTTGGAAGATTATCTGGAGTGTCAAATGAATGCAGCCCCTTTAAAGTTATGGACGGTCTAGAGATTATACCACAAAACGGCACTTCTGTGAACTCACTAACTTAAACGTGGGATTTTGGATCTTTTTACCCAAACCCGGGAGAAAGTACTCTTTAGAGTACGGCATGCTTGTTGCCTCACCTTTGATTTTGTCATCTAGTTCACAAGGCTGAGATTCATCCAGTGGATTAGAAAATTGAATATTCCCAAGATGGAGAAGGCCTGACAATACCTGCAATATAATCAAGCACTGAGTTTTCTAAAACAGAGCTCTTCCTCCAAGGCAGCATACTCTTAGCCTTGCCCTTGCCACATGAACAGGGCAAGTCAAAACATTTCTACACACAAAAAAAAGCAAGTAGATTCCAAGCTTCTACGGTAATTCCTAGTGCTGCACTACTGAAGGAAATCTAAAGCTCACAGGTGCAGGCTTTTACTTAAAAACTAATATTTGGTTATGCAACATCATGTGTAGCTGCAGGCTCGCCAGGCAATATTGCTGCATCTAATACCAAACAACCCATGCTCTGGACACTGATACAGATTTACTTCTGTAGAAATCCCACACTAAAAAGACATTCTGAACATCGTCAGCCTCGTGGTGACCATGCATTGTACCTGACCTTGAAAATATTGTTCTGCGTGGAGCGGTCAATGCCCAAGTGAAACATTGCATCCCTGGTCACCTCGAAGCAGTCCTCTGAAAAGCCAAACAGCTGTTATTCAAAAGGAAGCCGTGCACGCAGGCATGCAGAACACTCTCCACCACGTCCAGTTTAGCTGGAATTGTCAGAGGAGATCAAGAAAGCCAGATACTCTTTAGGTAAATCCCAGAGGACGAGCTGGAGAACCAAGTCACTGGCCTAGCACCGACTCTGCGGGGCTTGGAAGTTAGGCAGCAGGTTGCTGAAGCACATCCAAAGATGAGACAGTTTCTAAACATAACCACAGAGTGATGCAAATTCGCGAGGCCAGAAACCACTATTTCAAGTCAGGTGAAAACCGTTAACAGTGCAAACTCAAACTTAAAACCAAATCACGTTAATGCTAGTGGCTTTGCAAAATGTCTGTTGAGGCCAGACCAGGAGCCTGTTGCCTGATCAACCTGGGTCATGGGATTTAACGGGACAGACGCATTTTTGCCTGCCTTCCTTCAAAGTTATAGCTGTTATTAACGGCCAGTCTGTGAAATTGATCTTTACCATCTAAATTTCTTTCAGAATTTGGCAGCCAGCAGTAGTCAGCCCCTTCTGGAAGGTTCCATTCCAGCCTCTCCTCTGCAGTGGCACCTTTTGTGATCTGGAGACAGAAAACAAGGTAATGACTGGATTCTGCCTTTGGTATTTACATCTCACAGACAAGGAAGAATAATGGACTGGGGGTATGATTTAATTTGGAAGCTGCAACTGCGTTAAATCTGGTGATTTCATACCCACTGTTTGTCAGAAATATCTAGCAAAATTAATTGAACACACCTGATAAAAAATATGAAAGTTTCTCTCACTGGGGGCCTGATAGGCAACTCTTGTCTTCTCCAAAAGGAAAGTCTGAATGGAGGCACTACTCAGATGGTGGAATCTAGAGGGGAAGGGGAAAAAAAAAAGAAGCAAAGATTTTAACCAAGTTCCCTCACCATTTGATAAGTGTTCTGTTGTCACAATACAGACTGACTAGGAATGCCCTGCAGTCCATCTTCAGTTTTGTGCAAGTTTAATATAATAGTTTATTCAGAGTTCTTAAATGCATCTCTGTTTTTCCATTTCTCTCTTTTAGATATCAGGATGAGTGCTGGCAGAAAAAAATAAGAAATAATAATGTAAACTGCCAGCAGATCAAAATATTTTCTAAAGACATTGAATATTCTCTGGCAGACTTTAGAAATAGGTTTGTAAAAATTTAAAGAAAGAAGACAGTAGATAAGCTTTTTAAACAGTAATTATTACCTGTCTAACTGAAGCTGGATATATTTTCCAAAACGGCTACTGTTATTATTCCTCAGGGTACATGCATTTCCTGTGAAATTACCAGTGACACATACAGCATAATCAGAGTGGTTTTACTCTTCCGTGCGGGACATACAGACATTAAGGGTGATTTGTATACAGTTCCAGTATTTGAAGAGTTTGTCTTTTAAGGAGAGGAATGAGAGGTAGCTTAGACTTGTATATTAACAAAGAAAATTCCCACCGTGGCCACTACTTGTCTTTGCTGTTAAAAAAGCTACTTTTACCAAATGCTTCCATGACGGGGTTGGAATCCAACACTCTCTTCTCTATCCTTTCCACAGTTTCATTGTCTTTTGGGGAGGTAACTGAAGCAGCAACAGAAGCATAAAATTTCATAAGGCAGCGAGATGTCCAGGTCTGCAAGAGACAGACTTGACAGTAGGCCTTTGTTTTTACTGTTATTAGTTATGTCAGTTAGTGAAACAGTGCTAGCTTCCGAAAACACAGTACGCAGCTGGCGGTGACGCTAGAGAGTAACTATCTCAGGTTTATAGCTCTAGTTCAGCAGAAACTTTCTGTGCATATCCTTACGTGCAGCAGGCACATTTAAATCCTATTGAAGCGCTTTGCTGAACAGCGGTTTTACTGAGATGTACTGAGATCTGGAAGCTCAGCTAGAATTAATAGCTAGTACCTTAACATGAATTGAATGTAAATGCACTTTGAATCATTAACATTCAGCAAATCGTTTTGTTCTCAGGCTTAAAAATATTCTCAGTTATTTTGCAGAATAGGAATGGATCATTACAGAAGGGCCTAGGATAGGATCTGAAGTATCCTACCTCTTTTAAGTCTTTATATAGGGTTTGCTGAGATAATAGCTCCCTAACAGCCTAAGCTGAGACTTTAACTCAGGTGCAATTCCTATCAAATGGTCTAAATATAGCCCTTCCAGAAGTGACAGATGTTACCTAGAGAGTAGTTATATTAAGTCTATTTGATTGCAGCGATCACTTAATGCTTTATGCATATTTCAAGAGAATCTTGCTGGAGCAGACTGGCTACATGCTCTGTCAGAAAATTTTTTTCCTTCTTCTTTGCTTGCTCACTGAAATACTTTGTACTACAAATCACTACCAAATTTCAAAGCATAAAAACAATGTCAGGACAATAGAAAAAAACTTCCTTACCTTCCCAGCACCACTTTCTCCACTAACAATTATAGACTGGTTTATGGGGTCTATCTGGCTTTGAACATTTCTGTAGGTTTGTTCAGCCACTGCGAAGATGTGAGGTTTTAAATCCTGGCAGTAAAGCAGAATATTCATGTTTAAGAGAACAGCAATTACACAGTTCTACAGCAATGGGCAGCAAAGGTCTTCAAACATTTATCTGAAAATAGTACTGCTCTTTTAGTAGAACTCGTATTTCAGTAGAAATGGGTTTTATCCTTTAGAATTATTTTGCTCACGTAGAGATTTTGAAGAACTTGAAATCTGGGTTCTGCAGGAGGACAATTATTTCAAACATAAGGATTACCTGGGGGCGAACTGCAACATGGTACTCTCTCATAAGCTCGGGTGAATAGAGGCAGGAGATAGGCTGAAATGGGTTTAAAGCCACCAGGCTGCAGCCAGCATTTGTATAAAACAAGTTTACAGTATATCTTGCTTGAAGACATTTCAGAACTGAAAGATACACCTTCTATTAGTGTCTTTTGAAAAGTATATTCAACTCTTCCTGTTCCTATTTGTAACAAAAATCTTCAGAATGTTATCTATTATGTTTAACAGAGAATGGGAAGGTGATGAAGAAAGATCTATAGATATAATATGCATAAAAATGCCTTTAAAAGTTGCCCGTGTTTTTAAAAAGCTTAACGCATGTTAACTCTTCAGTTCATTAAATCCTGTGCTTGTACGAGGTTTTCCACAGTAAGTCCTAGAAAGCAAAGCCATTCATTTGCAGAACAGATAGAGGCAATAATTCCCCGTCTACACTAGGAACAGATCTTAGCTTGTCTCAAAAGGGCTTTTAAAAGTCAAGTGAGAAGTTTACTTTTCAAAACTAATTTCATGGGCATATTTTGAGTCTATGTCAGAGCCTTGTTTTCTGATATGTTCATATAAACCACAACTGCGATCACAAGGTCATCCAAGAGTCCTTCAACAGCATGAAGTCTCAACCACAACCCCATGCTACCTGAAGCAACAACACAAATATGAGTTCTGCAGGCAGAACTTGCTGAGAGATCGGTGTGGCTTAACTACAATAACAGTATTGAAAAAGAAAAATTCAACCAAGACAAATGTGACTAAGTTAATTTTAATAGGCTTTGAATATTTAACTACTACGTTCATGATAATATGAATGTGGCCAGAACACTAATGATATGTATTGGCAGACACCAGGGAAAGTGATTCCTCAGGAGGTGCCTCTCCTGGCTGGCTGCTTACCTGTTGTCATTGTCACCGGATTAACTTTGGTGAGGTCATCAAAAAGATGCAGCTTCTCTTCATCACTGAGAAAAGCTCTAACCTCTTCTTCAAATGGTTCACTGAGGTCATTCTGGATGACAGAATCTTCTTTTTGGCCATTTACCTAGAGAGGATGTTAGGTCAGCACCAGTCCAAGCCTGAATATAGCTGGACTTTCACCTCATCCCCCACAGGTTATAGCTCTTCTACTGCTTCCATATAACAGCAGTTCAGGCTCAGCAGGAATCATAACTTAGTATATTTGAGCTCCTGTTCCTCCCAGTTTGAAAGCAATGTCCTCGCCCTGCATCAATGCTTCCCATGGTGTAGTCTGTTTTTAGAAAGTGTTATCTGGCATATGAGAGCTGGCAGGCTGACAACACTGTTTGTAGGTTGAATTCATTGCTGGCAATTCTGGCTGTAAGCGAAGGCACTCGGAAAGAACGTGCCCTTAAACTCACGCTATCCAGTGCTAGCAAATGTCCAGGTCATTCAGCACAGATACACTTGTGCAGTGTTCTTAAATGGTATATTTCTAAGCCCATGAATGTCATGCATTCAATGCAAACGCTGCCTTGGGCAGAGGGAAGCAGGAAGGACTAGCTGCAGAGGCTAAGGCAAAGCTGAAAGCTACTGTAGTCCAACACAACAGCAGTTTTCCTGGGAGAGACCTTCATTTTTACAACAGAGATTGAGAGCCCCAAGACTGATGTTGCAGAGTGCATGCACTGCAGCCAGGGGAAAGAGACAGTAGCATTGTAAGAGGTGAAGACTATTAGGTGAAGATTTGACCCCTTTGAATCACTGAAAGTATTTAAATCTTAGCCTCTGGGCTCCCGTGTCCTTGACAGTATTATTTGGAAGGACACATTTGTTGCATAAACGTAATGGAAAACTTAGAAGAGATTTCAGGTCCTGCTTGTTATTTTTGGGCTAGAAGGGAAAAGACACCAGTCCTGGTTTTTACATTCTGGATATTCCTTTGCTGTTCCCCTTCTCCTTGACAGAAACTCCTTCAAAGTAACCCTACTCATTCGTATTTAGTAGCATAGCTATGCAATTCTTTACAAGTTAACCAAGTTAATGAACAGTATCACATTGTTTATGCACAAAAAGTGCTAAATTCAGTTAGCAGCATTCTCACTACATGAGCTAAGCTCTTGAACCGAGAGGAAAATATACCACAAAACCCCATTAACACATTTCTAAAAAAGCAGCAAGAATAACGTATTCATTTAGGAGCATTATTATCTTTTGCAGACAGCATAAGATACTAATTTCCAGTAACAGAAAATTTTACGTATCGAGGAAAAAAAAATGCTTAGCAACGTAGTTAAGCTTTGCCATCAAAGTGATTTCTGTCGTTCTCTGAATGAACATTAGAAGCTTGCTGCTTTCACAGAGAACAGACACGCAGCTATGGGATACCCCATGGACAAGATGAGTTTCTGCCAGCTGCCCGTTCTTCCTCTGCCTTCTCACTTGCTCGCTGTATTATTCTGGCACCAAACAAGTTCTTAAGGAGCCTATTGTGCCACCGATATTGCAAGTCCTGAGAAGGAGCTCCTTTCTGCTCGCCTCCACCCTTTTGCTCAACATCTCTTCGTTCGAGAAGAAATGTTGATTGCTTAGCCAGAAGAAAAACAGTATTTGAAAATAGGACTTGTGACAGCTACACTGCACGGCTCACGCGTTCATTCTGCTGAAGAACTACCCTTAAGGATACACTTGCTACGCGTATTAACGCTTGCCCCATTAATGCCAATGGCATAACAAACATCACCTCTTGGTGTTAGTAACGCAGCTCAAAACCACACGGTTAATACGTCCAGCCGAGCTCCTGAAGTAGGGGTGAATATACGTTAGGAGTTACCTAATCTTAACTGCCCGGAAACAAGCCAACGTTTCCATCCCTGCAGTAAAAATGTAATTAGCAAACCCAATTCCTGGTTTCCTTTTTACCTGCTTGGGCATCTTGGCGCTTCCCCAGCGCGGCGCTGCGGGTCGGTCCGCCCCACCCTAGGGGACGCGGGAGCGCCGAGGCGTTGTGGCCTTCGCCCTGGGGTCCCGCATCCAAATCACACCGAGGAGCCCTTAAGTAAAGCAGAGGCGTTAGCACAGAGCGGCTGCGGTCGCCCTTCACTGCGGGAATTTGCCGATTTCCCCGGCTCGCTCTGACGGGGGAGGCGCGGGGCGCTGGCGGCGGCCCTGGGCGGGCAGAGCGGGCCCTGCCCGGGGAAGGGGCCGCTCACCGGGGCCGAGGGCAGCCGGGGCGGCGGGAGGAAGGGCGGCAGGAGGAGGAGGAGGAGGAGGAGAAGAGGAGGAGGAGCCGGAGCCGCGGCGGGGCTACCCCGTGGCGAATCGGGCGCTGCGGATCGGCAGCTGCCGCCCAACGCTGAAAGTGCGGGCGCGGAGCGCGGCCCGCGTTTACCTCAGCGGGAGGAAGGGGACCGGGGCGCTGAGGTGGGGTCTGGGACGGCTTCCCTTCCCTTCCCTTCCCTTCCCTTCCCTTCCCTTCCCTTCCCTTCCCTTCCCTTCCCTTCCCTTCCCTTCCCTTCCCTTCCCTTCCCTTCCCTTCCCTTCCCTTCCCTTCCCTTCCCTTCCCTTCCCTTCCCTTCCCTTCCCTTCCCTTCCCTTCCCTTCCCTTCCCTTCCCTTCCCTTCCCTTCCCTTCCCTTCCCTTCCCTTCCCTTCCCTTCCCTTCCCTTCCCTTCCCTTCCCTTCCCTTCCCTTCCCTTCCCTTCCCTTCCCTTCCCTTCCCTTCCCTTCCCTTCCCTTCCCTTCCCTTCCCTTCCCTTCCCTTCCCTTCCCTTCCCTTCCCTTCCCTTCCCTTCCCTTCCCTTCCCTTCCCTTCCCTTCCCTTCCCTTCCCTTCCCTTCCCTTCCCTTCCCTTCCCTTCCCCACTGACTCTATCTCATGCTTCTGATTTCAGCGCAAGAAAGCAGGATGTCACAAAAACAGCTGAAAGAAGCCTTTATCAGTAACCTGAACGGAACGAGCTTGCTGGAAGTTTCGCTGGGCTTGCCTCTAGCTCCGCTCTGTCTGCTTTGCAGAGGACTCCTCTTGATTTTGTATTACCTGCACAATGGGAAGCCTCTAAGTTCAAGGAAATACAGCCTGCTGCTGGACTTTGTTGTGCTGGTATCTCCTCTCCTGTTCTCCTGTACAGTCCTGTCTCCAGTCATCTTTTTTCCGCCAAGCATCATTGCAGCCATCTGTGCAGGAATATTTTCTAAAATATACAGCCAAAGAAAACACGGTACCAGAGCACCTTTCAGGCAAATTGTAAAAGACTTCCAGAAGACGTACTTGGATTCAGAATACATTCCAGCAATAACTGCGTTCCGTGTTTATGTCAACGTGCTGACATCGATCGGTATTTTAGCAGTGGATTTCCCACAGTTCCCAAGGCGATATGCCAAAGCTGAGACCTATGGAACTGGAGTTATGGATTTGGGGGTTGGAGCTTTCATTTTCGGTAATGCTCTTGTTTGTCCTGAAGTTAGACAAAAGTCATATGTGACGCAACCACAATTTTCCCATCTGGCCAAGCAGGTTTTTTCCATCTGGCCGTTGATTTTCCTTGGCGTTGGACGACTCCTTAGCGTTAAATCTATTGAGTATCACGAACATACTTCAGAGTATGGAGTGCACTGGAATTTTTTCTTTACCTTAGCATTTGTGAGGCTCGCAGCATCTCTACTTTTAGCCATAATTCCGAAAAATAAATCTTGGATTGTGGCTATGAATCTCGCTGTACTTTATCAGCTTATTCTTAACATTACCCCTCTGAAGACATTTGTCTTGCATGGCAATGGCAAAGATACTAGGGTTGGCTTTTTCAGTGCCAACAGGGAAGGCCTGCTCTCTCTCTTTGGATATCTAGCCATATACATGGCAAGCGTGCAAGTAGGGCTCTATCTGATGAAGCGGAGAAACTCAGTCAAGGACTGGATGGAAGCAGTCTGTTTCTTACTGCTGACCGTCCTCGTGTTCTTCGTACTTCTTCACTTGTCACAAGCACACGCAGACCCCGTGTCCCGCCGGATGGCCAATCTGTCGTACTGCATATGGGTCGTTGCTCACTGCCTGACTTTCTTTGTCTTCTTCGTAGTGACTGATCTCGTGCTGCTGTTCACGAAGCTTCTCGTGAAGGGCTCCAGTGTGCCCTCTTGTTGGAGCGTTGCAAAGCCCCCTAACGCCAGTAAAAAGGATGAAACGGAGGCTGTACCTATCAGAAGGGAAAGTGAGCTGTCGCACGCTTGCCTGATTAGTGCCGTTAATAAAAACCAGTTACTATTTTTCTTGCTTGCAAATGTTATGACTGGTATTGTGAATATAACGATAGATACAATCCACAGCAAGACTGCATTTACATTATGTATACTGCATTTGTATATGTTTTTTAACTGTTTAATTATGTATACATTGCATGCCAAAAATATAGTATTAAAATTTTGGTGATTCCACCCTGTCTTGAGGGGACTAACTAAACTTTATTTGGTGTTCAATTAAAACTGTATTTTAATGATATGTAAATACAATATTTTATAACTTAGTATTTATAACAGCTTTTTATGACAGTTTTTAATCATTATTTATATGTATTTATTTATTTTTAGGTTTTGTTTTACCAAATTATACTATCGGTACTGTTACCTGTTGGAGATGTTGCACACTTTCCTGAAAACTTGGTTTCTGAGATCATTTGCTGAATACTTGTACTGTTTCTGTAAACACGTATGCAGAAGAGTAACGTTACGGCTAGTGAACTGCGGATTCAAGAGGTATGTTTATATCCAAGTGCTGGTAAGATTAGATAACGCCATGTAGAGTAGAAGCCAGATGAAAAGTAAGAAAATGAGTACTTGTCTATAGACAGACTTAGCTGTGTCTAGATCTAGCTAGTTCAGGCCCTTGCATAAATAATAGATAAGAATAATTCTTTATATAAAATCTATTGGATGAGTGGATAGTTAAAAACATGTTTTGGCCCCAGTCCTGCAAGGATTTGTGCATATGCTTGACTTTGATGGCAGTAATTGTATGTGGAATGTTAATCATAGACTGAAATCTAAATTAGCCTTTGAATTAAAGCTAAATTTTATTTTCATCCTCAGTGATGAATAAAAATGACGACCCTATCTAAATATGATGCTCTGAATGATAAAGCCCCACTGCCGATGAATTCATAAAGCAGTTGGTGGAATTTGTGGTGCGGATAATAAGAGCTGCACAGCCTTTTATAAGAAAATACAAAGATCCAAAACTAGTTCACCCCCAACCTGCATACCAACATGTTGTGACAGCTCATCTTTAGCAACACGGTAGAATATGGTCTTAAAGTACTCAAGGCTCACATATTTGTCTATAAAATTGTTTTAAACAGTAGCTCATTTAATACTGTATTTTGACAGCCGAGCTGTCTTCTAGTGGGAACAGTCTGTATGAATTCTTATTAGCAAACAGTGTCAAATGGAAAGAAGCACGATGCAGTGGGGCAGGATACCAGCAGAGTATTGGTAAGAGAGGTGCTCAGTTTCTCCATCTATCACAGTCTTCCCGTAAGCTCAGAGCAGAACACCCTTTTTGTTCACTTTCCTAACTGTGACAGTTCTTCCTGACCTCATTAAGTTGTTGAGAAGAGAAATACATTTAAAGATCATGAGGAATTCAAGAATGGGAGATACAAATACTTCAGAAGTGGAATACAAACTGTAGTCGATGATGGATGTCTAATGTCAGTGGAGTTACAGGAGTGTACATGCGCCATATTTCAATTGTTTCCTTGTCTGTTGAATGCAATGAATCATAAAACCTAGGGAGATTAAGCCTCTAAATCAGATCCCTGAAGGCAGACATGTTGTGGAATATTCTTGAATTTATGGGGTTCTCTCAGGCTTTGGTCAACAGAAGGATGATGACTGAAGGTTATATACTGTGGACATGCTGAGTTTATGCTTGTTTACTTCCAAGTTATAGCCATATAGTCTTCAGAATTAAAGAAAAACAGCCTGTATTGTACTAGTTGCAGTTACTGTTGCAGACAAATGCAGTTAGTAGGCAACTCTGTCTTACAAACGATTATCATAGTTTGTAGCAGAGTTTCCTGGTAACTGTTTTTCTGGTACTTTATTTTAAAACAATTCCTAGCCTTGTCTAGAGAAGAAAGGCTTCCATCACAACCTGAATGGCAGTACTCATTTGTGCAAAACTCCTCATGGATATTAATTTTTGAACTGTTTGAAGCACAAGACCTGCAACGAGTTCTACCTGCGAGCACAAGTCTATCAGCGTGATTCAGAATTAAGGCGTTAATTGGGTGTGACAAAGCCGAGTTGTGTCTGGACAAGCAGCAAACTCTCTAGACGCCAACGCCATTTCATGAAGCAAAAATTCCGTGGGAGGTTTGCTGTGTCTGTGCAGAGCCCTGTGAGCAGCGGGCTGGTCGCAGGACTGGAGCTGTGGTTGTGGCAGCGCTGGCGAGCCGAGGGGCCCGTAGCGCTCGAGTAAAGTGTGAGAACAGCGCAGCACTGCGTGGCGGTCTCCCACTTTTAAAGCCATCTGAAGTGAGTTGTTCACCACTGAATTAATGAGGGACAATTAATTCCCATTACTTACTGTCAATAACCAACGTGGCAAATTCTGCCCTGAAGCAACCAGCAGTTATTAATACTGAATGTTTAGGCTATGAATAGATACAGATAATTAACCATGCTTCTGCAACAACCACGAAATGCAAGCGAGCATTCTTTGGTCCCAGAATCTGTACCAGAAAGGCACTGTATCGGCTCAAAAAGATGCAAGAGAAGTTAGCGCTGTGATACGCTGGAGACACTTTCTTCATGTACACCTCGGTGCCTGCTAGCTCAGCGGCTGGCAGGGACAAGGGCACTACATTTCATTTCACAGCTGGGTGTGTTTAGATGAGTAAACTCACAGAGATCTACAGATGTATGTGAAAATAAATCAAAATACGTTACATAATTAGTGAAAGTTGAATATATTTCAACTAGTAAGGCTAAAAATGGTTGAACTATAGCATGCCACTGACTTTAATGATTGTAAAGCAGAGGACTGGGAGAACAGAAATTGTTTCATCTTTGATGCCGTAATTCCACTGAATGACCTTTCTGTAGGGCTGCGGGATAGAAAAAATGTAGGTGAGTAGAGCTGATTGCATTTATCCTTAAGCTTGTTAAACAACGGTTACTCCTTACCAAATTTCATTGGTTTTAAGTGTGTCATTTTTTTATTTTTATTTTTTAATTCAGACAGCAGCACGCCTTCCTTTCCAACCCAGTCGGGTCTCTTTTGAAGTCAAATATTACAATAAAGATTTCAGCCGGTATCCTATTTCAAAGCTCCCGTGGCTGGAAGCGCAGGCCTTTCTGCCAGGCGAGAGGATGGGCACGCGTGTGGAACGGCAGCGAGGCGCTGCCTCTTCCCTGTTCTGTAGGCAGCAAGGAATTTTCTAGCAGCGTGAAAAGCCCTTTTCCGTGGATAAATGACGAAATTGAACGGCGGTTTCCATACATCTTTTATTAACATGCGCGTACGTAACCCTGAGCACGCAGGGTTTGGGGTGCCGATGTATGATCCAGGGACAGAAGTGGCCCAGGGGCCCGCATGAGTCCATGTCCACCACACAGTAAGGCGAGATGCTGCCGCTTGCCACAAAATGCCAGCTTATTTATTTATTTATTTATTTATTTTGATAAGAAAACGACGAAAACAGCTGCAACCTGCAGCTCCTCACGGTGCTTCCATGAGAGGCAGGTGGTGTGCCAAGTCAAAACCATCAACTCCTCCCCGGTAACGTTTTTATAACGAAATGAGGGGAAAAAAAAATAAAAAGCCTGAGCATCGCCTGTGCCTGTGGTGAGGCCTTTTATGGGCTCCGGGCCCGGTCCCTCCTGCCCAGAGGCGGCAGCAGCCGCCGGGCTCCCCTCGGTGGCACCGGGGGGCTCCGAGCCGAGCCGAGCCGAGCCGAGCCGAGCCCCGCCCCCTCACGGCCCCCCCCCAGCCCCGGACCCGTTCTCTCAGAGCCGTTTGTGAGGGGGCCTCGCCCCGGGGCTCCTCAGGAGGCCTCAGCCCGGGGGGGGGGCGGGAGGTAACGGGCGGGGAGCGGCCCCGCCACCTGGGGGGGGGAAAGGAGGAGGAGGAGGAGGAGGAGGAGGAGGGGGAGGAAGCGGCGGCCGCGGTGTCTCGCGAGAGGAGGGCGGGCCGGGGCGGGCCGCGGCCGGGGCCGCCGCCCGCGGGGAGGGCCCGGGGAGGGGGAGCGGAAGGAGGCGGCCCCGCGGCAGGGCCCGAGGTGGGGCCCGAGGTGTCCGCCCGCCTGTCACGGCCCGCGGCTGGGGGCAGCCGGTAAAGGCCCGGGGGCCGCGGTGGGGCTGAGGGGGAGGGAGAGGGAGAGGGAAGGAGCGAGGGGGTGAGGGAGGGGGAGAGCCTCGGCTCCGAGGCTTCACCGGGCCCCCGCTGGAGGCTGAGGGGCTGCGGGCTGCCCGCCCCGGCTGCGGCCCCTCCGGCCTGCGGGAGGGAGGCGGCCCCGCTCCGCAGGCGGCGGTTGTTGGCCCCCCCCCGCCCTCCGCAGCCACCCCAGGGGTTGTCCGGCCTCCATCGGGGCTCCTCCGGGGCCCCGTCCCCGCCCGCCCCCCGCCTCAGCCCGGCCCCGGCCCCCTTCCCCGCCGCCCCCGGCCCCGGTCCCGCTGCGAGCTCCGGGCCCGGCTCCGGTGGCCGGGGAGCGGCGGTGTGGGCTCGCTCTCCGTGGTGAATCAGGCGATGGGGTAAAGCAGGCTCGTTTCCCCTGCTGGTGAAAGTGTGCCGGGGAAGCGCGGCGGCGATTTACCTCCGCGGCGTTTTGGCTGCTCGCAGGCTGGAGCTGGGAGGAGGAAGCGGCGGAGATGGCGCGGCTGGTGGCGGTGTGCAGGGACGGCGAGGAGGAGTTCCCCTTCGAGAAGAGGCAGATCCCCCTCTACATCGATGACACCCTCACGGTGAGCGCCGAGCCCCCGGCGGCCCCGCCGCTCCCGGGCGTTGCGGTGCCCGGGCGAGGCCTTCACGCGGGCCTCCCGGGCTCCTCCCGGGGCTGCTCCAGCAATGCTCGGCCCCGGGGTTTGGCAGCTCTTGGGGTGACCGCTGCTGAACGTGGCAACTTTTCCGCCTCCTTCCCGGCCCTAAAAACCTGTAAACAGCGCGGGGAGAAAGTTGTCGTCGTGCTGGGCTCTGCACGTAACCCGTTCCCAAGTGACAGGCACGCCTCGGTGCCAGAGCCCAAATGTGGGGCAAAGCCGTTTTTCATCTCGTGAGGAAAGGAGCCATGTTAACGTTAAAACCCAAGTCGCAGGCTAAAAACGTACGTTGTAGGCTAGGTAATTGCCTTGCCTGCAAGCAGACAGGAAAAGGCCGAAGGTGTTTTCAGTAGCTTTGCCTTAAAGTAAGGGGTTATCGAGTGTGTAAGAAATGCTGCCGTGCATGTAGCAACAGATCTCGGAGGCTTTCAGTTTCAGCATATTCTTGTGATTTTGAAAACATAAGGGTTTTGGCATTTCTAGAAGATTCAGTGGAAAAGTGAGCTAAGTGCAACTTAGAGGCTCCCTAGTCTCTTTTTGTTTTCTTCACGTGTTTGGAGGAAGGGTCAGATATTGCATAGTAGGTGAACACAGGATGCGCTCCAGCCGGTTGTCATTTGTCTGAACTCTTAATGTAAGAAAATATGGGGCTGAAAATAAAATTGGATTTACATAGTGTGACGGGGTATCTCAGTCATTCATACGTGAATTCTGTTGTCAGTGACGTGTCACGTGACGGTAACTGCTCTTACTTAAACGGTGTAAAATACATGTGCTCTAAAATTCTGATCTCAGGTTTAAATATGGAAAGATGCCTGACTTGCTATTTTTTCTTAACTTTACCAACTTGATAATGTAATTTCTTCCATCTTCCAGAGCAAAACAATTGAGCATCTTCAAACGGTCTCTAAACCCTTTGTCACATTGCTGAAGGCTCTCTGTCTCAATCCCATCTGGTTCTGCTACATTCAGAGAGGAGGTCCTCGTTGTATTTTAATTTTGGACATTGTAAATGATGGCATACTAACAACTCTCCAAAAATCATCACTGTTTTTTGGCCTCACATAGTCTGTCATCTCCGGTTAACTGTGCTGTTCGTTAGGCAGTTTCCCCTTGAGTTTTTCAAAGCAGTATCTAGCCCTCCTAGAGTGGCAATCCCAGTATTGTGTAGGAATACTGTAAGTTCTTTGTTTATTTTTTTTATGGCTTGTCCATGCCTTGAGAGTGATTTTGACCCTTCTTTCCCCATATTGTTTTAAGATCCCAGTGTTTTTTTTTTCTCTTTTTTTTTCCCCGGACTTCTTTGTAAGAATGACTTGTTAGATTGTGTCAGGTAGAATACTTACCATGCTCTTATAACTAACTGTTGTATTTGACAGATTGTGAGAGTGCATGTGAACATTCGGCCGTACCAGGCATGAGACAGATGACTTGACTTAGGCTGGCCTAAAATTCCGTTTGTGATTTAGTTCCAGAATTTAATGCCTTGCCTGAAACTTTGCACAGCTGCAGTTTGTTGTCATTATCATTTTTTTTACACCAGAGGCAAGCCATAGTCATAATTGAAGAGGTCCCAATAGCTGTATGTCAGTTCTGTATCCATCAGGATGAGAGGCATTTATGTAAGTGCAAGTCATCCTCACCATGAAGAAACATTCTAACATCTCTTTTTTTTTTTTTCCCATTCTGTTGCTGTTGTTACAAAGTATTTAGATACCGAGGTTGGTCTGCAGATAAATCTGTAGAAACAGCTGAATGAGCTCTTAGCTTCCTTGTCTTGCAGCCTTCCATGATTTATTTATTTTTTTAATTCTTAAAGAGAGCTATTGCAAGAGATGCAGTTGTTTGAAATGGATGCTGTTGCCTTTTAAACGTAATTATACATCTTCAGCATTATCTTAAATAATGTTTATTGAGATTAATGGGTTTGTGTTGACCCTGTTTAAAACTTAACATTGAAAAGTAATGGCACTACTTCCTTTCTGTTTGTCAGTTGGAAGTCTTAGTCTATGCCTTAACTCTAAAAATAGTGAATTGCTGATTGCAAAACATTGAATGAATGGCTCTTGCTGCTCTTAAACGCGTCACGTTGCTTTCTAGTGGCACAGAAGCCTGTTTAGGTGTAGTATGGTATCGCTCCTCTAAATGAATTGTTCACTCTTACTTTTGTGTTTCTAAGCTTCAACTATAAATTAAAGGAAGTTTAAATATTAACCCTTTTCACTTCTTAAGCAGCTTTCATCATCTCTAGAAGGCATTCCATTTGATGTGGTAGTGTGGAAATCTCTTCTTCCAGTCAGTGGCTTATGTTTAACCAGTTAATAAAATCTCATCAAACAGACACGTGAATTAATTTAGTCTTTGATAATTTCACTGTGTTGTACAGTTTATCTGTGGGTGTTGTCTGATAGTGGGTGATAAAGATGAGGGGAAAGAAATGTGCAAATTTTTCTTTTCTCTCTCTGTCATTAGCAGATAGTGCTTTTACTTTTGCATTTAGCCCATCCACGAGGAGCATCAAATTAGCCATCTAGGAAACCTATAATCCTGCTGCCAAACCTTGTGCTCTGCTGCTAAGTGTGTATGGTTAGGGGTGAGGAAAGGGAAGCTGGAAAAGAAATACGTGAGAGGTCAGAATTAGCAGTGGCTGTGGCACTGTTCTGCACAAACACTACTAGGCAGCTATGCTGATGCTCCGATTCTAGCACATGTGAGATCAAAATATTGCTTTGCTTTCTGGCCTTAGAGAATAGATGTTTATTTTGGAGCAATGTTGAGTGCCTGTAAAAGTAAGCGTATCAATTCTCCGGAGGTAGTGTCTGCAATTATACAGACAGCAGGGAATTCTCTCTTTACCAGGCAGCTGAAGGAAGTTAGAGGAGAGTGAAAAAAGAGGGAATCAGATAATTTTATTCTGGTGTTGATTGATATTAGAGTTATTAATCAAAGTTATTATTTTGTCTTTGAGATTTTAAATTGAACTTTCAATATTTATATTGTTAAATTCTCTGTTTCTCAGTTTGGACAAAGAAGATAACTGAGCCAGTCTTCACTTCTGGTTCTAGTTGGCTTCATTTTTCTCCATGGTTATGTTGGATTTGTAACTAAAAGTTATTTCACTGCTTTTTCAAGAAACTGCCCTCTTTGGCTAGTAGTTGGGAAAGAAATATTAATTACTTAATCTCATTGTTCTGTAGGCTTGACATTTTAACTTTGAGCCCCTTGAGAGCTGCAGCTGCAGTCGCACAAAACAAAAGATACCTTGGAGTACCTCGTTGAATTAAGACCATTTTAAATTAGCCTTTGAAGAAGTAGACTCAAAGTCATTAAACTGTTGTGACTGGATTTTTTTTTCAGAGCTTTATGAATTGTGTTAGTCTGTTGGATCAATTTGTGTTGAAGTACAACTCTTCTTTTTAACTGAAGCAAGGTCTCAAGTCGTGCAGATAATGTAACATAAACAGTGATGTTCCATTTAGCGACTTCTACTCTCTCCTGTATCAGCTGTTCAACATTTTCTCTTTGTAAACTTTTTCTAGAACATTGTATTAGTGAAAATACTTAGTTAAACTGCTGAAACATTCACTGTCTTAAACTGTTTTTGTGCCTTTTCAAGTTTCTAATATAGTTGAGCGAGGACTTAACATCTTATTGCCCTGTTCTCCTCAAGTAAGCAAAACAAGGTAATGCTCTGTATTCAACTTTTTCTGAAAACTCTTCTTTTTCCTGTCGCTCACATAGATGGTGATGGAATTTCCTGATAATGTGCTAAACCTTGATGGACATCAGAACAACAATGCACAATTAAAACAATTCGTTCAGGTAAGTAGAATCACTCTTTTTAAGAAAGATACGTACTAGATCTTGCTTTCTGGAGGTTCAGGCTCTCACTTCTCTAGGAGGCTGTCATTCCTGGAATGACTTAATAAATGACTTGAAAGACACGTTGGCACCTATATGCAATTATGTATTGGTACCAAAGTACACTGGGTGCATTCATCTTCTGTGCTTCACAGCTTTTATACACTGTTGTCTTCCCAGGAGGCAATTGCTGCATATCCAATTAGAGCTGAAAACCGGTCACTGCCAGTTTATGCTCAATGGAAACTACAGTTTCTTACTACATTTCGACTTCTTTCTAAAAAGTAAAAATAAATCTTGAACTGCTTATTCAAGTAAAGTGTGCATTGCTTAGGGTTCAGTTGTTATGGCTAGTACCATACCGAGGTAGAATTAATGTGCTACTTTAGAGATTAGATGTAGTTGAACAGGGAGAGACATTTCTTGTGGTGCCCCTGAAACTTATCTGTGAACACTCTGGCAAATAGCTGTAGCACTGTAACACCTGTAGCAAAAAAATTAAATAAATAAAGGTTGCTACTTGATGTCGGAAGGAACAAGCCAGTTTGCTGATAGGCAACGTACATTTCTTCGCTGTGGCTTGGCAGCAGCAGTTGAGACATATGCTGCCTATGAAGCATAGTTGTGTAAATAGCTCATTTCTGCTGTTGCTGTGATTAGTACTATTAATTACAGAAAAGAGGATTATTGCGGAGTGCTATCACTTGTCAGATTATTTAATGTGTCTTCCTTTCAGAGCACAAACATTAAATGTTATCTGATAATAGCTTTACTTTTTATAATGTGAATTACTTAAAGTGTAATAAATATTTTTTCACTTCAATCAAGGTATCAGTGCATTCCTTGTGACCGATTAGTTTTGCTAGATTGTGTGGTCTCTTTTCCCATCAGTTGTGACATATCTTTTCTGCATTTAACTGGTGTGATTTGACAGCAGTATGGCAAAACATCCACTGTATAGATACGGCTTTGTAAGCACGTTTGTGTTTTGTATCACCAAGGGCAAGTGACACAATTAATATACTGACAGCACTCTGCTTTGACAGATAAAGTTGAGAAGTGCCTGTAGTGCTGATACTCAAAGAGTAGATACGTTGGGTGGCGTGTGAGGAAGGGACGCTCTCAGAGGAACGGACCATCTGTTCCGTTTAGCTGTGCTCGTGGAAGTTCAAAGTTGACGAACTCTGAGCTAGTAATGTAGCAGTTAGAAGAAGAAATAGAAAGGTATGTGCTTTTTGTGCCTGTGTGTATGTGGATATGTTTGACAGAGGGACGAGGAGAAGCTCCCAAAATTGTTTATTGACGTAAGAAATATTAGAAGGTGTTCTCTTTGAAGTTCTATTATTAGCACACGTGAACGTTCGCTCCTGAAGTAAAAATGTTTCACCCTGAATAGTAATGTGTGCTTTTTAGATTTCAGGTATTAGATTTGTAATGTCAAATGGCATGTAGCTTTCTAGGGACAGCATTGCTAAATTGTCTTGGTGCAAACAGATTGAGATTGTTGTAAATGACATTTCCATACATGCCAATGAGTGTCCGGGAGTTTCTGTTCTATGTGCCAAAGATGAAATGAGAGTGAGTAGAAAATGATGTGCGGAGTTGTATGTAAGGCCCTTTACTAAAACATCTGAGCTGAGTTGGAGGGAAAAGGCGCCTCTAATGACAGGGACACGTGCCGTTTGTTCGGAAGCAGTATTTGCTGATTTGAGTGACAGGAGAGAAAAATACTTATATTTTTTTCTGAGGGCAGACTGTAAGACTTGAAGTAGAATTGCTCCAATGTTGTTAGTGGATGAGGTTTGGTTCATACAGTAAGCACTGTAAGTGATCGGTAGTAAGCTGGTGAGCTGGAACTGAGCACTGCGTGCAGTTCCCACCTTGAGTGTGTTTTGATGGGGAAAGGCCGAACAGTTTAAGTTGTGTTTTTATTTTTTATTTCTAATCATTTCATTTCTTGTTCTCTTTTAGAGGCATAGCATGCTTAAACAGCAGGATTTAAATATTGCCATGATGGTGACATCACGTGAAGTTTTGAGTGCACTTTCTCAGCTGGTCCCGTGCGTTGGCTGTCGTCGTAGTGTGGAACGTCTGTTTTCTCAGCTTGTTGAGTCTGGAAATCCAGCACTTGAGCCTCTAACAGTAGGGCCAAAGGGTGTTCTTTCTGTAACTCGGAGCTGTATGACTGATGCAAAGAAGCTTTATACGCTGTTTTATGTGCATGGGTAAGTGAGACCCACTGTTACCTTAGAACTGCTCAGATTATTCTCATCTGAAGAAAAGGAAAGCTAGCTTCTGTGCGTGACTTCTTTGCAGCTTTCTTGTTGGAGACGCTAAGTTGTTGCAGGTTTGCATCTGGTAGCACATACTTGTATTTTACAGCTCTGTTAAATGAGTTGTTTACTAACCTGAAGAAAAACAAACCCAAATGCCTAACCTTTCATACCATCAGTTGTGATGCCATGGTTGCAGTTGAAAGATGCAACTATTAAAATGTTTAGTCATTAATCTTGGAAGAGGCACTGTGGGATTTTCGTGCTCTCTGGAAGAAGAGTGCTTCTTCACCATGCTATTTTGCATGTAAAACATGAACAATAAAAAGTAAAAATTCTACTCTTGAGTAGAAATGTAATGCTGAGAAAGTGAAACCCTCTGGGTTTGGCTGGCACAATAAGTAGCCTCGGTCTCAGTGCCATTTGTTTCTCAGCTGTCGACAAACCAAACAGTGACTGCTCACCACAGCGTGCCTTCACCTTCCACTTGGCTTCAGCTCATTCTACTTCTTGCTGCAGTTCGCAAGCCAGTGGGAAGTAGGAAGGGTTCGTGCAGAGCTGGGGATAGTGAGGTTTGGAGGGTGAGGTAGTATAACATGATGAATTCATAGTTCCCTGCACTTTTGAAATAGGTGTCATTGCTCCAAGTCTGTTATTTTTAAAGGGGAGTAACGCAATAGCTTGTTACACGTGAGTTATCTTTATCTTGATTGCTAGGATTTGGCTGGAATACCTACACTGTATTTTCCATGTGTACTGCAAGATTTTGTGTCTCATAAATAAAAATAGGGAACAGGAAGAAAGTTTTAGATTCAGTGTTCCTTAGCATACTTGTTTCTGATATGTGAGCTGAAATTTCAGCTTTCAGCTTTGAAATTTCTCTGGATAACCGTGTTTTCAGAATACTAAGTTACCTTTTTTTCCGTAGGTCCAAACTGAATGATATGATCGATGCAATTCCCAAAAGTAAGAAGAACAAAAGATGTCAGTTACACTCTCTGGACACACACAAACCAAAACCTTTGGGGTAAGTTTGTTTAACATGCACAATTCAATCTAGAATATTTAAGGAACCAAACTACAGATACTAATTTCTTAAGCATAGAGATCAATTTTTATGCTTTTATCTGTTTTCCAGAGTAGTAATTTCCAAACTGTTTGGATTATATTAGATCCAAAAATTTGCAGGCAAGAGGAGCAGGCACCCAAGAATTTGGGGCAGCGTGCCTTGTAGGGCATGAGCCTTTCTCTGTAGGTTTTCGTAGGAAAGCAGTTAGCCCTGCAGTTGCTAAGACCGTGACTCTTACTGCAGTAGGATGTTTAAACCTTTCCACGCTGCCCTTGCTTACACTTCAGTTTTGTCCAGTGAACAGTGCTGTGTGGTTTCCTGCCCTCTCAACATGAGTTCTCACACTCCGCAGTGTGAGAGGTGTCCCTGCGCCCTTTGTCAGAGCTCCCTCAGCCGCTTGGTGATGTTTTCATATGAACTTTAAGGCTACTCTACGAAATCAGCTGTTTCCCCAGATGTGCTTGTTAATTCTAGCTCTTGCGTTTTTGACTCTTGGATTTTGGGTCTTTCATTTGGTGGCAGGCTGTTAGTATTTTTGGTTGGTTGGTTTTGTTTTTTGCCCCTTCCATAAAAATACCCATGTTTAATTTCGAAACCAGTTGCCAAAAGCTAACTCGGCCATTACAAGCCAGTGCTCTCTGTGCTTTTCATTTCTTATCTGTAATATATCTTGGAATACAGTCTGCTCAGGGGATGGATGGCTTCTGCATTGTGATACGAACAATGCTCTAGAAAGACGTGGTTTTTGTGCTCTATACGAAAGCGATTAGTCAGCAGTTTTTCTCCCACGGAAGTACAAGGGTACAAATATACATCATTTTGCTTGAGATTATTGACGACTGCACAAGGCATTGTTAACAGAGGGCTTTGTTGTGGTTGGGAGGCAGGTTTAAAACTGAAAATCTGTGAAATGTTTTAATTGTCTCAAAATGTGACAGCATGTTTTGAATACATCAGTGCAAACGATGCATGTATGCTTCTGTGTGTTAGCTGTATGGCTTGTGCCAGCTGGCTAACCAAAAAAACACACCCTGTAAATCTGTGGTGTGGGGTTTTTTTGTTTGTTTGATCATTGTTGATAGTGTTGGTGAAATGATAGCTGTTAAATTTCACTACTGTGCTTAGCTGGAGTGTTAGAGAACTTCAGTCGGTTGCGTTCTGCTTCTGGTTAAGCATACAACCTGTTCAGGTTTGATCATCAGGTTTCCAGTTACAGGACATGTATTTTTCTATGCAGACTTGAGTCTCTTTGGGTTTAGATGAATCCCCTGAGATGCTAGGAATGTGGAATTTGACACTTGATTTTTCACTTGTGCTGCTTGAGGGTGCTGGTAGCTAATGACCGTCTCCTATTATATTTTGGTTCCAGACCTTTCATATACTTGGTTTAAAGCTTATGTTACACAAGCAAAAGATCATAGGGGTGTATTTTCTAAAAAATACAGCAAATTCAAAGCATTATGTGAAAGTGTTATTTTTTCAGTTTGTTTTTAGTAAGATTAGTATTCTCTGCGCAAGAGCGTGTATCACAGAACCTGTACTTGCCATTCTGTCAGGGCAAAACAGTGCTGAAAATGAATGTATAGAGGAAAATGCTGCCTATATTTCCTTAATTCATGCTGGTATAAATCTCTGTAGTATTTTGAGACAGAAGTGATCAGGGTGTATCGGTACTGATATTTCTCCGAATAAATCTGCTGCCTGGAGTGGAAGCAAATGTGCTAACAGCCTAGACATGGAGGTGTCAAATAGAATTGTCTTACAGAACAAATCCTGTGGATCAACTTAGAGCTTCTACTTGACTCCATTACAAGAAACTTCTTTAGACAAGTTGCATCTGTTAGGCGTTTCATATACACCAAAAAAAAAAAAAGTAACACTTTGAATAGTAATTGTGTTTAGTTATATAAGTTACTTAACTGGGAATGCCAGCTAATACCACTGGAGAGGGACTTGATGTTCTGTGTTTCAATGTACCTGGTTTAGCGCTGCTCAATTCCATTTGGGGCTAAGGAGTGTCTTAACCTCTCATAAATGAAACTCATATGATCTGGCAAATTACTGAGATAATAGCATAAATAAGTACTCTCGAGAAACTAATTTTAAATTGGAGTACGTCTTCCTCTGTTTTACTGCTCTGTTGGATCCAGACATGAGCTGAAACAGAAGTGACCATTTTGGTAAAATGTCAAGTGTAGACAAGCCTGTAAGTAAACATGACTTGCTATTTAAAGTTTGTTCTTGGCTCTCTAAGAGTACTTTTAGCATATTTGGTGGTACTTAGTAAAGCTTTTAAACAAATCTTGGAGGTTTAATGAAGCTTTTTATGAGTTCTCTGTGGTAGTAGATGTGTGGAAGTTTGTGGGTGGTTGTTTTGTTACATTTTTTTTTCTCTCCAGTAAGTTGTCATATGAAATGTCATCTACCAGAGTTATTAAAACTTGTATATGATGATACTTAAGCTAATATACTGAAAAACTGCTACTAGCTTTCAGCTATAACTTCTCAAAAAGTCGTCATGAATCTGGGCCTATGAACATGGACAGCAAACTCTGTATCTCGTATCTGACTCTTAAATTTTCTGTAATTTAAGGCTTAGCCTATAAAGGAGTCAAAGGAAATCAAGGAACACTGAAGCATTTTCATAGCATTTGTTTAGGAAAAATAACTAGTTCATAATGGATACGGTACAGGTTTAAAATTTCTTTTACTATGTGACAGTGAAGGCAGCAGTAGTACACTCAGTACAGAGAAATTAAGTGCAGATAAGAGAAATAGTGAAGACAGCAAGAAGGAGGAGAGCAAGTGTAGGATCATTTTCCACTATGGACCTTTCCAGGGAGCGGTCAGGTAAACTAATGATGCTTTATTCTGCTTCTTTGTCAAACTGCTGGCAGGATAGTGTAAAGTCTGTTTCTTATGTTTTTTTTGTGTTTTTTTTTTTCTTTCAGGGGTTGTTGGATGGATGTGTGGGAGCTCATGTCCCAGGAATGCAGGGATGAAGTAGTTTTAATTGATTCTAGCTGTCTTTTAGAAACATTAGAAACGTATCTACGAAAACACAGGTATGTTAAAAGAACAAAGACACACGCCTTCATTTTGAGAAATACATGCTGCATTTTCTTGTCGATCAAAATACGTGTGGAATCTACACAACATTTAAAAGTTTACAGGGTTCTTCTGACGCCCTTCTAAAACTTAAGAAGAATGCATTGTAACAGTTGACAAGACTAAGATGTTGAAATATTTTTGTATTGTTCCTGGTTATAGTTGGAGAATTGCACGCACCTCAGGTGAAGTCATACCTACTTCTCTTATTTTTTTGGTTAGAATTAAATTATGATCTACAACATGATGTATTAAAATTGCATGCACTTGTATTTTTGTTGACCTCTTAATACATATTACGTGAGCCTCATGTAGCAACAGTTAGTATTCTGGCAGCAATTTCAGCATGCACTGACAGATGAATTTTGGTGTTTTTGTGTATTTTTTTTATTGCGGTGGGAAGGGACGTAAACTGTTGAAAGACAGTAAGAATTCTAACTCCAGGTAGCTCTACCACCTTTTTTGTGTTACTTGAAGGATTTTAATTGATGTATTTAAAATATGTTTCTGAAGGAATCTTGGATTGCTTTCATTGCTGTGTTAATATAGAATAACAGTAATTCTCTATAATAATATAGAACACCAGTAGTGTCAAAGCCATGCATTTTTAATAATGTAGAATGTTGACGTTGATGCTTTCTATCCCAGAGACTTTCTTTTCTGTAGGAGCTAGCTGGGATGCAATGCAGTGAGTTCCAGAATTACTCGTACACAAGTAGCCTACTCTGATTGGGGTTATGCCTTTTTTAGGCTTTCAGAGAGTATGTGCAATTTCAAAATAAAGTCAACTAAACAAATAGATGCAGATTTTCAGGCTTGGTGTTGCACACAAATCACAGTTTTAAAACAGATGTTTATAACTTAATAGTGCTAGTGTCATGACATCTCTCTTGCAAGGGAAAAAATAGGCCACTAACTTATTGTTGCATGTGGATGGTAGCTACAACGCTGATTAAAAAGTTTTAATTTCCAGTAGTTTCAAGGTTCAGATATAAACTGTGGGGGCACAGATGGGTGCGGGGGTGGTGGTGGTGTGGAAATAACACTTTGGAAACAAAACAACTTTAATCTCCTCTGACATTAAACATGGTGTTGGCAGTGTTCCTGATGCTAACCTACAATAATATTACTGTTTTCTTTCCTTTCACCACAGAAACTAGCCAGTTATCATAGTTCTATCAAACATCAAAATATGTTTGACTTAGTGTTGTCAAGTGACTGGACAAACTAGGGGAGGGAAAAACACTATCCAGAGATGGCATGAAGAGCAAGCTTTTCAAGCTGAAAGCTGAAATGTGAGCAGCTTGTCTGACTTGCATTTTTAGAATAATACAGCAAGATGTTTTGTAACTTCTTGAAGATTACTTTTATAAATTAGTTATGTTTTATTTTAATTATAACAGACTTCATAACTGTACTGTTCTCACGTTAGTTATCTGAGCTATCACGTTTAAATCGAATACATTGTGTTGTAAATCTTGTTTTGCTATATGTGCAGTAATCTAATAATTCAAAATATGTTTTAAGGTGCTTGTAGTGGAAACCACTCTTACACAGCAGGCAACAGAGGAAACCTTTTTTCTTATTGCTTATCGCTCACTTGAGTATACTTTAAATAATTCCTGTAAAGTAACTTGGAGTGTGTTATTGAGAAGAATTTTTTCCTGGCTTGTACTAACAATTCAGTTTGTTCAGTATTAGATTTCTGATCTCTGAATGAATATGGAGCTGCATATCCATATAGGAATTTCTTCATATTAACAATTAGCTTGATTTGTGCCTCGGAGCATGGAATTGATACCTAGACTTGTAATATATGATAGGTAGTATAATGCATACAGTAAACTTACATGGCTTACATTCGAAGTCTTACTGTTTTACCTTTTGAAGTAACATAAACCTTAGCGTGACCTATTTTAAATATAGCATGCACTATTAAAGAGCTCAGTGTGTTATAACTTAGGTTTAGCTGCTCTAAATTTCTGCTGGAATAAAAATTCAGTTCTGTTTTGTTCTGTGTTTCAATACAGGTTTTGCACTGACTGCAAAAACAAAGTACTTCGGGCATACAATATTCTTATTGGTGAGCTAGACTGCAGCAAAGAAAAGGGCTACTGTGCTGCACTTTATGAGGGTTTGCGTTGCTGTCCACACGAACGTCATATACATGTATGCTGTGAAACAGATTTCATCGCACACCTATTGGGTCGAGCTGAACCAGAGTTCGCAGGAGGGTATGAGTATGTAATTTGCTAGAGTGGGCTATCTAGCGCTTTGCTTCTTTATTTTATTATTGAATGTATTTTGCAGAAGTGTTTTTTGCCTCCTCGCTGCATAATAAACTTTTGAATGTGAATACTCATATTGAAGTAGACTTTCAAGATAGTGCTTCAAAGTAGTGAAGATGTTACAGCGCTTTTAAGTGTGTTTAACTCTGAAGGCAAGACTGAGAACAATTGCTAAATGTCTTCTACTTCGTTTGTTCACTCGTTAGAACTGCCTGCTTTTCCATCGAAGCGCTCAGAATATGTGAAATAGAAAGAGAACCTCGGTTGAAAGTTTTACTGAATCCAAGTGTTGAACTTAATTTTGTCGCCACTTGTTTTTCTATTGTAATTTCCGAACCTGTTCTTCGCATCTTAAAATCCTTCCAAAGAAAAGTAGGAATTTGAGCTCTCTATTTCTAGAACTAGATCATAGCGGTTTGATTAGGAATGTAAATACTTCTATAATGATTTTTCATCTATAGATGAAATACCTTTTTATTTTGTAAGGTAAGTAATGTATAAACTTAGGTTACCTGGCACACAAGAAGCTAGGAACCTAAAATACTTGCTATAAACTAAGCTACAATTCTAGGAAATAAAAGAATGTGGCTGCATCTCTGCCATTAAAACTCTGCTGAGCCCTCCTAATAGGACCAAACAAATTCATGGGGGAAGTCGCAGGGTGGAAGGCACAGTGCAGCCTTACAGTACCATGCACAAATTAGCATGTCAGGAATGTAGTTTTGAGCTGGTCCTTTCTATTTTGCATCTGCATGCAGCACAGCAGAACTTGATTTAAAAAAGCTGCTCATGCAAACATATCTTTAGTTGTACATACAGAAAATACCTCATTGAATTGCTTTGATCTGTTGGTAGACTTCCAGCTACTTTAACAATGCTATGCTTTGGTCCAACTCTTCCTTTAGACGGAGAGAAAGGCATGCTAAGACAATAGACATAGCCCAAGAAGAAGTTTTGACCTGCCTGGGTATTCATCTTTATGAAAGATTACACCGAATCTGGCAAAAGTTGCGAGCCGAGGAACAAACATGGCAGATGCTTTTTTACCTAGGTGTTGATGCTTTACGCAAAAGCTTTGAGGTAAAAATCAATTTATCTAACTTGTATTTGAATCACTATAGCGACCGTGTACATTCTCACTGAAGTTATTTTTCTGCTTTCTGTTAACGTGGGGCTGGAAGGAGATTTTCAGGAGTGCCCTGTTCAGTGCAGGCAACAGTTGTGCAACGTCAACGTGTATCACAGCTGAGTTGCATTCTGTTGTGAAGTGTACTGGAAAGTAAAGATTGATACTCGCTTGTTTTTACTTCCCAAGCTGCACATTATAATATACTGGATCTCGTGTTTTTTCTTTCAGAGTGAAATTATTTCTACCTGTTATCATTTAAAGTAGCTCTGGTTACAACAGTTTTATCTGGCTCATGAGTAAAAATGCTGTATGTGCTTTTGAATTACAAACACAACTGCTAAATCTTGCATTGGGTGTGTTTGTGGGTCAGTTCCAGCTATACTCTGCAATCCTGTAGGATTTTGAACTTCAGACAGAACTTCTTAGAGTTTCTTTAACATATGCCACGTGTACATTCACTTTCCACTTTGATATTACGTAGATAACTCTCTCCCCAGCGCCTTCATTACGACTTCTTTTTTTATAAACGTAAAAGCTTGCGTTGCGTTAACGTCTATAAATAGATCTAACCTCTTATAAACAGATGGCTGTGGAAAAAGTGCAGGGTATTAGTCGATTGGAACAGCTCTGTGAAGAGTTTTCAGAAGAAGAAAGAGTGCGAGAACTTAAACAAGAGAAGAAGCGCCAAAAACGAAAGAATAGACGGAAAAATAAGTGTGTGTGTGAGATCCCTACTCCTTTGCAGGCAACAGAAGAGAAGGAAATAAATCAAGCAAAGGTAAACATCGATAGCTGTGGTTTCTGCTGGTGTTAAATAATTGGGTTGTTAATTTGGTGCTTCATTCATCAACTGACTGTTCCATGTTAGAATTCTTGAGAGGTTTTTTACTGTATTTCGTTTTTGGGAGCTAGTTTTTGATTGCTACTGCAAGTTAATACTTCACGGATTAGCACAGTCTTTTTTTTAAAGAAGTTACTTTTTTTTTAATTTTGAAGGTGGGGGTCAGCTTATGGTAGAATATTTTTCAGCTGTCATTTCTTAAAGATCACTTAGAATATGGGATTTTGAATACTAGTCGTAGACAATTACCATTATTTTATTTTTGGGAAGGGGGAAGCTCCTTAAACTGATGAAATAGCTGCAATTATTACTCTAAATCTCCTGACTGAACTTACTGGGCTAACTGAGGGTCATATTCTTGTGAGGAAATCAGGTTGTTTTTTTGACTTGTCTTGTACTTCTGAAGAATTGTAAGCAGTACTGTGGCTGTTACCAGTGTCAGCTGTTTCTTCCTTGTGGAAAGAGTGTCCATGCTAAAGATGCTGGTTGAGCTACTTTCAGTAATTGCAAGCATTGTTTTTTTTGTTTCATGTATTATTTTAAGGAAAATTCGGACTTCATGGAAAGTAGTTGCAAAGCCTGTGGTAGCACCGAAGAAGCTAACAATTGTGTAGAAGTAATTGTTACTAATGAAAGCACTTCTTGCACCTGTCCTAGTAGTGGTACCCTATTAGGTTCACCTAAAATAAAGAAAGGTATGTTAAATTCTGTTATTTTTTGTTTTTAAAAGCGTATACCATTTGTGGAGTAAATAGTGTTCAGTTATTTTTAAAAGTAGCTTTAAACAATCTCAGTTACTAGCGGCATGATTAGAAAGTGTGTAACAGCTGCTGTAGACTGTTGTAACTTTTCTGTTCATCCCAGGTTTATCTCCACAATGTAATGGGAGCGACTGTGGCTATTCATCTAGCATGGAGGGCAGCGAAACAGGATCTCGAGAGGGATCCGATGTGGCCTGCACTGAAGGCATTTGCAACCATGATGAAAACGGTAGGCTTGGGAAGAACTTGATATTGGTTCAGAGTACACAATGCTCAGTGTGTCTGATGAGAAAATACCCTGTCTTTTGCAGGAGATGATTCATGTGTCCATCGCTGTGATGACAAAGAAGAGGATGGAGATAGCTGCGTGGAGTGTTGGGCAAATTCAGAAGAGAATAACACAAAAGGCAAAAACAAAAAGAAGAAAAAGAAAAGTAAAACTTTGAAGTGTGAGAATGAACATGTAAGGATCATAAGAGAGCTGGAATGGCTATTTAAATGCATACGTTTTAAAGTAGTTACAGAAGTAGCTCAAATTTCAGTTGTGACCAGTGCAGTAAATGGGGTAGCAGGGATCTTCTGTTACCTCTCCATCCAACGTTTGAAATTGAGGTCTTTCCTAGAACAGGTTGTGGTGGGAGGGAGTCTCTTTTTTCCTGTGTTCCTAAGCATGTGCACTTCTGTGCGCTCGCAGTGTATTAATATGGCATTTTCTCCCCAGGCACATACATTTAAAAATATATATATATATATATATATATATCCTTGCTCTCTTTTTGAAAGTGTTTTTTCTGTCATCTTACCCTCTTGCCTCCCTCCCCTAAATAAAACTTGAATGGTTCAGATTTAATGCTGCCTTTCTCAATTGTAGATTCAGAAACTTGGAAGCTGTATGACAGATCCAGGTAACAGAGAGACCTCAGGAAATATGCACACAGAGTTTCATCGTGACAAGACCAAAGACACACATGCTGAAAGCTGTTGTAGCTCAGAAAAAAGTGTGCAGCAGTTGCCTTGGTTTGAGCACATGAAAAATGTGTCACAGTTTGCAGAACCTACAGAAATGTCACTTGTTCCTGATACTGGAAAAGGTGCCAAGAGCTTAGTGGAGCTCCTTGTAAGTAACCACTTCCACTGGAATTTTAGGTTGTCACACACTGCTTTAACTCGTTAGGATTGAGGATGGGGTTTAGAACTTGAAATCCCAATGAAGAACTGTTTCAGCAGATAACGTTACTGAAACTAAAACTCGTAACTTACTCTACCGGTGTTTAGTTTGTTTACTTTTGCATTTTCTCTGTGAAGTGTGTAACTCAGTTGCTTTGCAGAGGAGGAAAAATTGCGGGTCACTGGAATGCAAGTGACAAATTGTATTATTTGTTAGAAGGATTGTATCATTCTATCAAATGAAGCATACATTTCTGCTGCCTTCGTGCCTTAAATACTGCTTCCCGTTACAGGCTCCTTGGACAACTTTCTTCTGTCTCCCTTTCCTTCTCTATTCCTTTCTCTTCCTTGTTCTTTGCTTTCTTTTTTTTAAGAACAGCAACAAAAAAACTGTAATAAAAGCCATACGCTTTCAATGGAAATGTGTTAAGACTGTGAAGATTGCTCTGGTAGATTTCATGACTGTATGGGCTGCCTCTTACCCAGAAAAGAGCAGAACATTGTGAATGAAGTGATGGGATTAGCCAGCTAAGACTTCTTGTGTTGACATGAAGGCTGCATCTTTCTTCAGAGCAACTGTAGACGACATGTACAATTACAGGACAGGTGTACTGTATAGGAAGGGCAATGCTGGAGTTCTGAAATGCCTGTTTTCATTTGTAGGATGAATCTGAATGCACTTCTGATGAGGAGATCTTTATCTCACAAGATGAAATACAGTCATTTATGGCAAACAACAAGTCTTTTTACAGCAATAGAGAACAATACCGACAGCATCTGAAGGAGAAATTTAATAAATACTGCCGCTTAAATGATCACAAGAGGCCCATTTGTAACGGTTGGTTGACAACGGCTGGAGCGAACTAAATACAATAAAATAGCTCTGTCTTTCATTGAAATTGTCGAGATGACTACTGCGCCTTCTCTTTCAAAAACTTAATTTAGTGACTTATGGCAAAATTTTATCTTAAATTAATGTGATTCTTTTTTTTTTCTTTTTTTGGGGGAGGCTGGTGGAGGTGATTTCATTAATTTTGTTCTTTCTTCAGGCTTGTATCTTTAGTTGAGTAGCTGTGCAAGCCTCTCTTATAATTTAAGCCATCTCTTTTCATTAAATGTTTCTCTTACTGTGAGACTTACAAAAAGCAAACTAGTGGCAAAGTAATGTTGTACCTATAATTCTGTACAGAATGACAATGAGCTGAATATAAGATTTTACAAAGTAGACATCCATTTGCAAAATGTTTTGGATGTAATATGTTAAAGCGCAATGTGCAAAATTTAAATAAAGAATATTTATTAATATGCATAGTAAAAGTTGGTGTACACGTTCCTGCTTTAAACAGTCTTTCCCAGAGGTTTGAATCCTTGCTGTTCAGTGCAGAGGGAAAGCTGTTGCTTCAGTCGGTGTAGCTTCTTGGAGGTAATTGTAAGAGGAGGAAACTTGCCTGGGAAAGGTATAGATAGTTCAGTGGCACTCAGGAAAACTAGACCACCAGGCTGCGTGATTCACCATCGTGTGGTCTAGGGATCTTCAGGTCACTGCCAAACAACGGGGTCTGTAATAGCGTGGTTGTGTCGGTGTGGCACTGCACCCAGCCTGGCTGGCACCACTCTCTGTGGCTGTTCTGCTTCCAGAGTCATAGATAACACGTCGGTGTGGCACTGCCCTGTGTGGAGCGAGCTCAGGTGTTTCCAAACAGCATTGCTCTGTGGTGACGTGCTGTATAAACCTCCATGTTACTGCTGTGCCGAAGATCACCACGTTTAGTCGGGCGATGGTACTGAATTAGCGTGCAGCCTGTGCCATTTTGGAGAACTTAATTTTGGTTTGCATTGCGATGATTACTGATGCTAGTGAGTTACAGTGCTGCAGCGCTTATCTTCCTTCTGCTCTGACAAAGCGGGCTTAAAGCTCTTCTGTGTGAGCCCATCAGAGCATACTCAAACAAAAAGCAGGTTTTCAAAAACACCTTGATGTTTTCTTAATGAAATAAGGAGCTCTGTTAGGAGGACAGAACATGTGCTTTTACACAAATACCCCTTAAACCAAATCTTGTTCTTACAAATACGGTATCTAATGGAATGACTTGATTGTAAGAGGATGATTTGGAATGTGGGAGACTAAAAACAAAAATAAAGGCGATTTTAAACCTGATACTGAACAGACTGGAGGTGCTGATACAGTTGTGCATGGTAAACGTCCAAATTCGGCCCATGTGCTGACTCCCATGGCAGTTGCACCTAAAAGCTGCTATGTAGCAGTAAGTGTCTAGAGAGGGCGGCTATTCCTTGTGCCAGCCCATAGGGATCTGGGTGGGCTTTAAGGTCACCCCTAACCGAAGCAGTTCAGTAATTTAACAGGAAAAACCTTTTTGGAGGCTATAAGCAGATTTATTTATTTGTACCGTGGTTCTTCGGTGTTTCTGATGGAGAGAGGTTTGTTTTCTTGGCGTTACTTCGTGCTTCAGATGCTCGTGCTGGAAGGAGTCGCGCTGCTTGTAGATGCCTAATTTGCCTAGGGCTCTTACCAGTGAACCCTGAGAGGTGATTTATTGAGAGTAATGAAGAACACGCACATACTTTTTTCTGAGTCCTGATTTAAAGTGTGAAATCCAGCTTCATGAGAAGGAGCCTTCAGCTTCCTCTGAAGCAGCCCGTGCTCTGTTGTCCAGATTCAGAATGAAAATGTACTTGGCTGCTTGCAAACGTTTGCTGTTGTGTTTCAAGCATTTAAAGATGGGAACTTCTTCCTTTTTTCAAGGTGAGGAAGGGGGATCCTCATCACGATGGCTCTCCTTAGTCGAGTACACAGTTTGTCAGCTACCATTAAATGCCTTTAACCTGAACGAGCTGAACCAGCTGCCTGTGTTGTGCTTGTGCTCGCGCGAAGGCTTGGTTCACAGGCTGCCTGTCCTTGGTGAGCGCTGACGCTATCGCTTCCACGTGGGCTGGTTGTTGCTCTGTGCTTTGCCAGCAGCTGGAGCGATGAAGCAATTTGTTTTAAATGCCACGGTCCCACAGCCCCCTCGAGCAACTTGGTGCTCACGGTCACGGGCTGGAGGAAAGAAGCGAGTACCTAAGCTGCTTCGGCGTGTGGCCGGCTCGGCGTTAGCAGGGGCCTAAATGGGGGAGGCGCAAAGTGCTGCTTTATCTTTTGCAGAGGCTAAAGAACCCTAAACACCTGTGTGGGGTTTTCTTCCCTCATTTTTTTCTTTTTTTTTTTTTTAAATTTCCAGCGATGGGGTGCATAACCCTCTTTTGAGGAGGGGGGGTGGTACTTAGGAATGAGACATTTAATAACGCTCTCCTTTGTTCCGGGGGAGCTGACGGTTCACACGAAGCCACCCAGCAGTGCAGGGCAGGGGGGGGAAGGAAGGGCGAGGAACCACGTTCGAAGGCGGCTTTGCCCGCCGGGACTGCCCGTGGAGAGCAGCGCGGCTGCTCCGGAGCAGGGGCCCCATCCCTCCCCCTCACCCCAGCTCAGCTGTGCGGCCCCGGCCCCGCCACGCTGCCTTTTTGATGCCCAAAACTCCGAAATTCTGTAAATAACTCGCCCACCACCCCTCGGGTCCACGGAGGGGGCGTGGCCTACGGGGCACGTGGGCGTGGTTTATCGGAGGTGGGCGTGGCTTATGACAAGGGGGCGGGGCGTAGCGAGGGGGCGTGGCCTGCTGTGGGGGGCGTGTCGGTGGGCGTGGCCGAGGCGCGGCGGGCGGCGCATTGTGCGCGGCGGCGGGGCCGGGCCGGGCCGGGCCGTGCCGGGCCGTGGCCATGGAGCGCTGGGCCGGGCGCGTGGCGCTGGTCACCGGCGCCTCGGTGGGCATCGGCGCGGCCGTGGCGCGGGCGCTGGTGCAGCACGGCATGAAGGTGGTGGGCTGCGCCCGCAGCGTCGACAAGATCGAGGTACCGGCACCGGGGGGCGGCGGCACCGGGCACCGGGATTGTGGGGGGGGGGGGGGTCCCCACGAGCCTCCCCCGGGGGTTTCTCGGTCGCGGGAGGCCTCCTGTTTAACCCCCCCCCGGCTCCGTGCCGGGCACCGCCTAGCGCAGGGCCCACGGGGGGCGGCTGCCCCGCGAGGCCTCGCCGCCGGGGGGCGTGGGGAAGGGCTGGGGGCGGCGGGCGAAGGGGGTCCCCCGGGGGGCGGCTCCTGCCCAATGCAGGTCGTGGGGCTGGGGGGGGTTATTCGGCCGTCCTCGTGGTGCGGGGCTGCCCCGGGTTTTGTTCCCGGAGCCGGGGCTCCGAGGAGCGGGGGGTGACCTGCCCGCTGCTGGGGGCTCCCACCTGCCTTCGGCCCCAACGCCGCCGGCCCGGAGGTCCAGCGCCTGTGGGTCAATGCCAAAATGAGATTGCAGTCCCTGGCGTGGTTTTTATTCCTTCAGCAAACGTCCCCAGAACTAAGTCTAAGACCTCGCCGCGTTGGCTTAGGCATAAAGGTGCAGAAAAGCAACAGCTTTTGTGGTGGCGTCCTCTGCTTGCCTTCGGCTGCGCTTCCCTACGGCCCAGCGAAACCTCGCTTCTCTTTTAACGAGGCTGAGATTTTCCTCATCCGACGCCGGGGGTGCGGACTTGTCGAGCAGCACCTCCCGTTCCTGTGGAGTACCGGGCTGGTGGCACTGCAGCGAGCCGGTGCCGCTGCGCCCTTGGGCACCAGCATCTGGGGCTTCCCTTCCCCAGCAGGTGCTTGCACAAGTGGGCAGCGAGGCGAGCAAGCCTGGGCTCCTTTTTTTGTTTTCCTACTTTATGTGGTGTAGGAAAGTGCTGAGTTTTGTTTTGTTTCGTTTTTATTTTTCCTTTCACTTGTTTGCGTTACGTGGGAAACTCAGATCTTGACTAGCGTGGAGCTGGATGAGACCATGAGAGCGAAAGCTGAGCCTCTGCGGGAGGAGAAAAGCCGGAGTCAGCACAAAGCCACGCAGCCTGCCCGGCTGCTTGGAGCCTGCTGACAGCGCGGGCGATCTTTACGAACGTCCCCTGCTTTTATTCCCTTAGCAAGGGCGATAAGGACTCAGGGCACTGCTGACCACACCACCAATAAATTGTGCAAAAACTCCCGGGAACAAAGTTGGCGTTGGTGCTGCTGAGAAGCGGGGTTAAAAAAAGGGAAGCTCGGAAGAAACAAAACTTTTTCCCATTCTTCACCATCAGTCAGAAAGATGCCGCTTGCAGGGGGCAGAAAACTGGCCAGTATAACTGATTTAACTGGTCTTTGGGGCTTGCTTCTATTTGGGCTTTCGCAGCGCCTTGGTGCTGTGCCTTACAGAGCTCCTGCCCTTTCGTGCCCTGCTGTGTGGAGGCTGCTGTAGCCTCGCGGAGGCTGGTGAAGGATTCGCCATTCATCCCATTCTTCTCTCACAAGCCGTTTGCAGCGTCTCCCTGCTCCCAGGACCCCGTTAATCTCTTCCATGGGGCTGCTCTGGGCAGCCCTGGCCTCCCTCCTGCTCTGTGTGCGGGGAGGCTGAGGGCCCGGCCTCCACCGGGCAACTGCACCGCGTGTCTCTTCTCTACTGCCTTCGTTTCCCAGCCCGGTTAGGGCATTCCAATCTAAGGGAAACATTTCAAGAGATCCCAAAAAATTTGATGATGAAAATTGATGAAATTTGCTTTTTCATTCTATACTACAGCCATGTTCTGAAAACCTTTCTTTCTGAAACTTTCCTGGCAAAAAATATGATATATATTTAAGAAAAAGGGGGCTCTTCTAAAGGCCTTGCCTCTGTATTTGGGTCCGCACACAACACGGCCGTGTAGCAGGCGATCCGTCCGGGTTGCTGCGGTATGTGGCCGTACCGAGCGCTGCTGACTGCTCGCTGTCTCCGCGGCTCTTGTTACTGTCATCCTTCAGAAACTTGAGTTAAACAATGCCGCTAATGTTTGTCCCTGCTTGGTTCTTTCTCCCAGGCTCTCTGAGGACCAAATTGTGTTTGCAGCACACAGTCGTTTGTTTTGGTAGGTGTCTGGACTGTGTTTTGCTCTGTTGCTATTCTGGTTTTATTTATTGTGAAGCATGTTTCCTTAAAGAGGAAGAAAGTCCCAGGGATGCTGCTCGCCCGGGGAAGGGAAGGTGGTGGAGCTCGGGGTGGCTCAAGGTCGCTCTGGGAACGGGTCCATCCCTCGGACTGGTGCCTGTGCCGGGGCAGAGGCTGCCTGCTGCGTCCTGCCGGGCCTTTGGGGCAGGCTTCCTCACGGTAACCGAGCTTTCCTCCATGAGCTTCAGCTTTTCTTTTTTCCTTTTTTCCTCAAAGATATTCAGGCCGCAGACTGTTGAGCCCACGCTGGGACTTGGGACTTTGGACGTGGCTGTAGGCAGCCGTCCTGACGGGGCACTGTGCTCGGAGGGAAACGGGAAGGTTCAGGCTGCCGGCCTGTCGTTGGGGTGGTCAGCTGTCCTATAACCGGCTCTACCCCCAAAATGCCCGTCTGCCACCTCTGCCGTCTGATTTTCTGAGGCCTTGCTCAGGTAGAGAGGGGATGGGGACAAAGGAGAGGTTGAAGCATCTTGGCAGTGGCTGCTGCAGGGCAAATCTTTTTGCTCTATTAAAATTGAATAATTCGCTAAATACCACTGTGAATGGTGATGTGCAGAGGAGTGAACCCAAAAAAACAAATCAAGGCATCTAGAGATGGAAATAGGGCAAACAGCACAGTATAAAAACAGTGTTACAGTGCTCGCTTTGTAGCACGGAGCCTATGTTTTCGTTAGTGTTAGGCACTGGAGTCATCCATTTTAAGGCAAGGTAGCTGGAACCACTCTGTGGTGGTTTTATAACCTACTGTAAACGACCGAAAGAGTACGTTGTCTTGTGAGGAGTTTTACTCGGGCAATAAATACTATGTCAAGATTTCTTAATCTCTTGGAAAATCAGATAAGGGCTGGAGGCACGATAATGAGGGAATTGCAAAGTTGTGGTTTTGGTGTTGAGCCTGTGTCATGAGCCCAGGGCTCTTCTGAAATAAAAATGGTAACGGCTCACAAAAGCTGCAGGATTTTCTCCCTTTCCCTCCCCACGTGTGATGGCTGAGCTGGAGCTCCAGCCGACCGCGGTGCTGCGCCGTGTCCTCTCCCCTCAGAGCTGGCTCTGACTTTTCTTCTGTCACATCGTCGTAGGTGCGGGCATGGCAAAAGCTCGCCCCGGCAGCCAGGTGTCCCCTCTGCGGTCGTGTCCGGCTGTGCCCGAGCGTTTTCGGCCCGGTGCTGACCCTCCTGCAGCCTGGCTCGCGGCGCTCCCCGAGCGGGTCCCCCCCAGCAGCGCTTTGTGTCCGGCTCCTTGTGCCCTCCTGGGCTGCTCGGGGGGCTGCCCAGCGGTGCCTCGTGTGCTGTAGTCAGACGTAGAGGAACCAAATATAATTAAAATGGCTTTATTTTACTCTTGCGTGCCAGAAGATAATCTGGGTTGAAAGCTTGCTCTAAGTGAGAAGTGCCGGAGGTGCCAGCAGCTGTCGACTACGTTTTGGCATCTGCCCTTCCCGAGTGTTTTCTTCTCTTTGGGTATCCGCGTGTGTTTCAAGTCAGGAGTGAGCTTCAGTGAATTAGCAAAGAGGGTTTTTTGTAGTCTACAAGGCCAAGCTCTGGTGGCAGCCGCCCCCCACCCAACAATCACCTTCACGGGTCCCGGTCACCGGTCCCTTAGGTTCGAGCGTGCAGGAGGCTCGCTGGGCTTCAGTTTTCAGTTAAGTTTTAGAAGTTTTAGTTTGCTGTCTTCTTCACCTGGGTGGGGGAAGCTCACGAGGAGCTTTGGACACACTCCGTCGCTTCTGGAGCTCAGGAAGGTTCGAGGTGTCCCTGCCAGGAGAGCTTGTGGCGGCGGGCAGGAAGGAGCGGTGCCACAGGAAGGAAACCCCGCGTGCCGTCGGGCCGCGTGCCGCTCTGTGGCCTCGTTTTTCCGAGGAAATCCCCTCGGGTGCCGCCTTACGTCCTTGCTGTGAGGGGTCTCCCAGCCTCCGAGGGTTTGTTGTCGGTGGGTGGGAGGGGGCTTTGTGCGAGGAGAGGTGTTTCTAAACCAGCGTGCTGTTCCCAAAAAGTTTGCAGACAAAGCCTGGTGACGCGCTCCTTGTGGAAAACCCAGGCTTTGACGATCCCTCTGGTTACAGGACGTCGCGTTGTGTTTCTGCCTGCGTGAGTTGCACCAGCTGGATTTTAATAGTAAAATTTAATTTCATGCATTTATACGCTTGTAGAAAAGGGCAAAAACGCTGGCAGGAGCTCTCCCTCTGGCCCCATTATCAGAGCACCATATATTTTTTTTTTAATTTAATTTTTTCCTTTTTAATAGTTTATAGTTTCAGTGGGGGAACCCTGCTCCCCGGCATTACCTGGCTCTTCCCTCCCGTCTCCTGCCCTCGGAGGGCAGGGGAGATGAAGGCTCCTCAAGCAACGACCTGTTTCGGAGAGCCTTGGAGAGATTTATTAATGGGCATTGGATATTTTTTTGTTGTTGTTGGGGTGAGGAGGAGATACAGCTGTGCAGGAAGCAATAAATGTTGCTTAAATTACAAGGTTTAACTGATTAATTCTAATGCATTTGTGACAGTTATCGATCAAAGGTAGCGTTTATAACCAGGGACTGCCTCGTCAAGGTTAGGTCTTGCTCAAGAAATAGCCCCTGATAAGCTGAGCCATCGATTGCGCATTCGTGCAGTCCGGCCTCCGAAGGGATCGCTGCTCTTCTTGGAGCAGAGCTGGGGCCCTGTGGGACGGGGAGGCGCAGCCGCGCGTCCCAAACCTCCTCGGGGACCTTCTTGTCTTCCCTGGGGCCCTGCTGAACCCGCCTCGGACGGAGAGGGAGAGGTTCGCTCCGGCGGCGTGCCTGCCTCAGTCACCGTCATGGCACGCCGCTTGCGAGGCTGCTGGGCTGCGAGGGAGCCCTATTAATTATTTTTAAGGCAGCAGGAGCAGTTCCAGGCGGGATAATCCCAAGGCACAGCCTACTTGTAAACGTATGACCTTCAGGATTTCCTTGGCCTCTGGAAGGCCTTGTTTTCGTGATGCCGGGTACTCAAGGCCTCCGAGGTACTTTTATTGCCACTTGTCCCTGACCGGACCCTTTCCTGATAAATATGAAAGGGATGCCATAATTGCTGCCCTGCGCAGCGGGAACAAACGCTTGGCTGTCCCGGTGGCTTTCCTCATCCTTGAGGCTGAGGTGTGGGGGGGAAGGGTTGCTTTAGGCCTGCTTCTGTTCATCCTCCTTCCCCCAGGTGTGCTTCAGAAGGGCCTTGCTGTGTAAAATGGGATCAGGGTGGCTGCAGAAGCGCGTGGGACCTGCGTTTCGCCTCCTCTAGCCAGACTTTTCTCTCCATTTACACTCGTGCAAATCAGCCGTGGCTCTGCTGGGGCTGGCGGCTTAGCTGGGGATTAGCGCTGCCGTGGATGCGGCCGGCGGCCGGCGTCACGTCAGTGCCCACGCGGGCGCTCCGTCACGGCGCCCACGGTCGGGGCTGTGCCGTAGGCGTTGCTCTCACCGGGCACGGCTGCGCCACGGCGCGCCCAAGCCTCTGGGCCGTAAATCTGGAGTGCTTTAAAATTCAGGACCTGTCACCCGAATTCTGCTACCGGGGGGATATTGGCGAGCCTGCGAGGGAAGGCCTGCTGCTTTGTGTTAATCTTTCTTTTCAGAAGAGGATTCGTTTGGGATTACATGGGCGCGGAGCAGGAGCCGATGAGACAGATAAAGGCGCGGGCTCGCGGCTCTTTCCCTGCCCTCGCGGCGGCAGCGCTCGGCGTTTGCTGCCATGTGGCTGGCGCCGGGGGAGAGTGTGGGAAAACCTCCAGCCCTGCCCGTCTGGGAGCTCTGAAGAAGAAATCGGGTCTGCGCCGCGGGGTGCTGAGGGGGAAGGCTGATCTCGTGACCCCGCAGCGGGGCCGTGCCGCTGGCACGTCGCTTCCCGGGCAGTGCCGGCTGTTTGCCAGCCCCACTGCCAGCCACCCCTTGTGTGCTTGGGCTGGGCTGTGGGATGTTCACTGGCCATTTTCCTCGCAAAGGAGTGAGGGATGCTCAGGTTTTCCTGGTCTGGTTCCCTGCATGAGGAGCTTGGAGCTCACCTGTGGGGTGTCCGGTGCCACTTGTGCACCCAACAGGCAGGGTCATGGGGCTGGGAATGGGGAAAGCCCCCAGGTGAGCTGGGGACGGATCCCTGCTGTCCTTGTGAGTGCTCCCATGTCTTACACACAAAGCACAGTGATGTATTTGGTTGCATCAGGCGCTATTTGGGGTGGGTACGTGGTGATGGCTTCCACGGACCTCGATCACGCCTGAGATGTTCAGGGTATCACTCTGATATATAAACCTCTGCTGCATGATTCGGTGCAGTTCGATTTAATTAAAACCCAAACCCGACTCCCTAAGCGTAGTGGAGGTGTGATGGCTTGCACGGGAGGAGGCACGGAGGCACGTGCCGCTGTCTGCCGGTCTCGCGGCCGTGCGTGCGTGCAGGTTGCCTTGGAAATGCGCGCTCCACCGGCGGCGATGCAGGCTGTGCTGTCAGGCTGGCGGTGCGGGGGCCTGGGGTGCCCGGGGGCAGCGCAGCCGTGTCCCCCCTGTCCCCGCAGCCCTCCGGGCTGAGCAGCCAGGGCCTGGCAGCGTGACATGGGTGACTGCAGTGCAGCAGCATCGACCCTGGGGAGCTCCCTGGGGAAGGAGGGCGCCCACGTTCTCAGCCGCGTGGGAACGCACTTCACACATCTGGGAGCTGAAAGGCGGGCAGGCACCTATGGTGCTTGTTTTGGGATCATTATACCTTGGAATAAGCAAGAAATATTGCTCTAATGAGTTGTTGTCGTGGAATCAGTGCCTTTCCTCCTCCCCCGCTCCAGCCCTCAACAGCGTGATCTCAGCAAGCCCCCAAAAGCCGTGCCCTCGGTCTCGACGTGCGGAGCAGTTGTTGGAGTGCCTTAAGGTAGCGGGGGCGCTCAGGGCAGCGTGAATGGAGCGATGTGGCTTGCGTGTATCACACTAGAAATTTAAAATTAAGTGAGCTAGAAAAAACGTCTTGAATGTTTAACTACTGAAAAGTGCAGGGAGCAGAGAGGGCTCGGAAAGAAAGCAGACTCCTGAGTGCTCTGGGAGGACGGTTACAGCGCCGTGAAGACGTGGCTGTGCAACCAGGCATGCGTTTACCAGGGAGCCTGGCTTAAATTCCTGGGATAAAACCAGCTGAATGACTTCTTGGGCCATGCTCCCCACGTGAGCTGATGCCGGCACCTTTGGAGTCTGCAGGGAAGGCTGGTTGCGCAGGTGAAGGGCAGGCACCACGCTGATTTTCGGGGCCCAGCTGCAGAGCCTGGGTGGCAGCCGGTGTGAGATGGAGCTGTGGTGGCAACGCCGAGGTGCGACGTCGCTGTCGGGCACGGTAGGCAGTCAGTGCTTCAGATGCACTTCAGGTAAATGCTCTGAAAATGGGGGTGATGCTTCCTCCTTCCTACTAGGTTCTCACATTGGTGCCCCCAGCTGAGTACTGCGCTTTGCTTTTCCACTTAAACCTTATTTTCCACGCTCTCCTCTCCCCACCGTTGGGCCTTGTTTTGGAGCAGAAAAGGATCTGAGCTGAGGGGCAGCGATTTGCGAACAGTGAGTAAAAGCATTGATTTAAAGCTCGCGAGAGGGAAGGAGAATCACTTTACCATTTTATTCATTTGGAAACTCCTTTCAGGCTCCTGTGGAGGCCCTGTCTGGGGACCTGAAGCCACACAAAAGGAGCTCGAAGAAATCCGAAGCAATAATCATATGCAAGCAAAAAGCCCCAGGTGCCTGGCTGCTCTCGGAAGGGGCTCGCTGTGATTATCTCCATTTCACAGGCAAGGAAACTGAGCTCTGAATCTTGCCCACGGTCTCTGAACACGCTGTGGAAGCTGCTAGAACGAACCCCAGCCTAGTGCTGTGTTCACTGTGTATCTCTTCCTCTGTGCTGTTGCACTGGTATTAAAACTTAATTAAAAGAAGCTTCAAACTTGCCAATCAGTAAAGTGAAAGGATCGGTAAGCCCCCAGTTTTCTTTCACAGCTGTGATGCTGTTTGTCAGGCTTTTTTTCTTCCTTTGTTTCCTTCGGACAACGAAAGTAACTGGGGTGACTTTAGTTCCTTTCCAGTTGGTTTCTGGGTGCAGTGATGTATTTAAGCGTAAGCTAAGTCAGTGGGATGCAAGTACCTGTGATGAATGGCAGGTCAGATTAAAAATTACCTAATGGCTTCTGCTGGCTTTAATCTCTCCGTACTAAATGTGTCCGAAGTTAACAGGATGGTTGGCCAAGTAAAGCCCTACGTGACTCTTTTCTTTTTTTCCTCCCCTTAAGAGTCCCCTTAAATGTTGATATCAATTAGTTTTGTAAAACCGCTTTACCAGGGCTGAATCTACATGCGTGGTGCTGTGCCCTTTGCGAGTGTCTCGTGCACAAGGAGCATTAACCCTTCCTTGGGAGCGTGGACTTATTCTTAACGTTTGGAAAACATCCCATAAACATGAGGCATCCCTTCAGGCCTTTAAAATCAGACAACTAAATAATACATGGTAAACATAACGATCGAGTATTCTTCCGTGTCTCACTTCTATGTAGGTGTTTGGTGGTTTTTTCCGCATTTGCTCATTTGTTCACTGAACACTGCTGTAAACTGAGATAAATCGCTGCGGTGTCAATGGAAAAATTGGTGTTTGGGCAAGGGGCACCTCCTGGGCTGTGCGTCCGGTGCGTGCCTTGCTGTCTCGGCTCGCTGTTTCTCGCTGGCAAGTTTGGCTGCCCGTAGTGGAAAGCTGCCCTTCCCTGCGTGCCACGGAGCTGTGCTCATCCAGGGCAGCGCACCAGGAGGAAGGGGTTGTGTCCATGGCAATACGTGGCTCTAGGTTAAACGTTTTAACCTACAGCGTAATTATTTTTTCCTTACGTTGTATTCTCCTGGCTTAACCTGGTAGCTCTGGGCAGCTGGCTGGCCGTTTGCAAGCATCCCGTGATAACGGTGAGGTACAGAGCTGCTTGGGTCTCGTTTCACACCTTCATCTCCAGCGGCCGGAGGTGCACCTGCTCTCGTCTCTGTTGGTGCAATACGTGCTCACTCGAGTTGCTCATGAAACCTGGAAAAGCAGCTTTTTGCTTTGTTTTTTCTCCTCGAGCATCTGGTTTCCTGTAAGGGGAACGAACATTAACTGAGGGACTTAACTGATGCTCTGGAAAAATATTGCAAGCTCCCTAATTCAGAGAGTTACTTTACATAAGCCTCCTTTTGCAAACTTGCCCGCAGCTGATGTTTCTTTGAAGAGCCTGCGACGACTCTGGCTTTATCTAGAGATGTGTGCAGCACGTTCAGCTCAGCCTGGGTGTCAGCGGTGTTCGGCGCTTCGTTTTCAAAGAGAATTTGTTAGCACAAGGGTAGCCTGAGATGAAAGGATCCGTGCTGCTTCCCGGTTGAGGCGGTGAGAAACCAGACAGGAAAAGCAGGATCTCGGGAGGTATTTGTGGGTGCATTTCTCTGGTCAGCTGTGGCAGAGGAGCCCGTCTCTGAGCAAGACAGAGCTTGCTCTTGGTGCATCTAGGCCGTAAGCTAAGGAGAGCGGGTGGGCAGCTCCACCACGGTGGCCGCTGCTGGCCAGAGCACCCCTCGTGTCACTGCCCCCCTTGTCCTGTGTGTCAGCCCATGGCGTTTGGAGCCACCCGCCTCCATCGAGGAGCTGGACTGCACAGACGGAGCCGTGTCAAATGGTGGGAAGTGGGAGCTGAACGTGGGAATGGATGTGAAGTGTCCTGTCCGTGCCCATGGGCCCTTCTTCCTTCCAGCCATCCCCCCCCCGGCTCACGTCCTCTTGGGAGATTCACCCGAATCCCTCGTGGCATACCATGAAGATTTTCACGAGTGCCAGACCTGAGCCACGGTGCTCCAGGAGCACATACCGGCGGGATGGCTCTCCGTGGGGTGCTCCAGTTTGGGCAGCCCTGAAGCCGTCACCTCCGTGCCAGGTTATGAAGAACAGGGCTGAGGGCAGCCTTGCCCGATTTCCTGCCCGTGTCTTTGCGGGAGCATCCATCCCCGGGGCGGTTCAGCATCTTCCCGCAGCCCTTCGTACCGCTTCTAATTTCCTAAATGCCGCTCTTGCGGATTTCTCCCAAACCGTTTCCTCAAACGTGTGCTTTGATCTTTTAAAAAGCAGGTATCTTTCAAACATTATCGGCACGTGGTCAACAGGATTGCACGTACCGCACAGTGAAACCGCCCCCGGGAGGGCGCAGAGAGGCGCGATTCGGTCCCGGGGGCGCCTTTGTTCTCCGTCGGGCAGAAATATTGCCTCGCTCAGCCCCAGCGGAGCCCTCTGGAGAGCACGGTGCTGTGGGGATGTATTGATCTCGGCGCTCAGCTAGCACGTCTCCCCGCTTGGTGCTGTGACAGCGATAACAATTCCCGTGTCGCTGCAATGCCTTCGGTGCCCAGAAAGGAGAGCAGCTGCTGGGCCAGGCCTTCAGGCTTGGGCTGCTCTCGGTTTGTGGTCCGGGACCCGTGGAGACCTGGGGTCTGCTGCCGAGAGCCCCGGGAGGCAAACCCGAGGAGCTTAACTTGCTGTTCAGGGCCGTGCACCGCCTCTGCTGTGGTCTTAGGGTGAAAATCCCATACTGAACAGAGCTGCTTGCCTCAGAGCAACGAGAGTGAACGCGCTGTGGGCACTGAGGGGGGATTTGGAGGTCCTGGCTTGTGTGTTCCTGTCCCAGGGTGCTCGGCCCTGCTGTGTGTACGGCTTGGGGAGGAGACGGTTGGACACCAAAAAAAGCCCAAAAGTAAGGGCTGGGACCAGGAACGCATCTGATGATTTAGATTTGAGAGTCAGTTCACGTCTTCAGGTGTTTTTTCCCCTTTTTGGACTTGGTGGCATCCGACCAAGTCGCCAGCTGGGGCTGGGTCTTCTGCCCCTGCGGCAGCTGCTGAAAGGGACGGGGCGCAGCTCTCCCCAGGAGGCAGACGCCTTCGCTGCGCTCCTCTGTCCCTCTTGCTTTCGTGGGCGAGCCGTGTGCGGGCTCCCGCGTGTGTCGGTGCAGATGGAGGGGCAGGTTTCGTCGTGTGCCTCCTCCAACAAAACGTGGGCATCGCTCCGCGCCTCTCCCTGCGGCGCCAGACGCCAGGAGGGGCTGGGCCGCCCGGGCAGCCGATGCCGTGCCTCGCAGCAAGCAAACGAGTCGAGCACGGGCTTCACGGTGGTTTTTTGGGTGCTCAGGGGTGCTGCAGCGGGTGCCCTGGCTCTCCCTGGCCCCATTGTGGCTGAGTTGGGCTGTGCCGTGGTGCGGATGTGATCGAGCACAGCTGGGGCCGGGCATTTGGGATCCTGTGGGTGCGCGATCGCTGCCCCGCTGCCTTTTGCTTCCAGCCAGGGCTCTCCTCCGCTGGGCCTTGCTCCTGCTTTTTGCTTCGGGTTGCAATCACCTTGGTATGCGGGGAGGAGCCGGCGAGCTGCCTCTGACAGGACGCGAGCTTTATTGCACCCGCTGAAATGTCACATTGGTGAAGCTGCTGCGGGCGATGCGGTTTGAGTGATTTGGTGGACGTTTGTAGCCAGAGCCCATCTCTCCGCAGAACCCAGACATCACGTGGCTCCCGCCTCGCGCTGGAAGCTGTCACCGTCTCTAATATGACACATCAGAGATGAGATGCTGCTTCTTATTAGCATCAGGGGGTAAAGGGCATCCTCCAGAGACTTCGGTGCGGTGGCTGCCGCATCATTAACACACATGGCCAGCAGCAGCTCTTGGCCTTTCCTTTGCTTTATATCGTCTAGTCTGATAAAAGATCTGGAGGCTGGGAATAATTGTTGGTAATGGCTAATGAGGAATTGTAAGGCATGCGATTGCCACGTCCTTTATCCCCGCAGCAGCGTGGCAGGCTTGCAGGACGTTGGCTGCTCCCCGCCCGGTGCCACAGCAATATTTGTTTGTGTTGTGCCAGCGCCTGCTCAGCTCGACCTGTGTGGCTCAGGGTGATAGACAAGCACGAGCCTGCTCCTTCTTTAAAAGAAAAAGGTTAAAAAATTGAAGTCAGTGCAAAATTGTGTTACACAAGCAACCGTTTATAGCAGATGGGGCTCTGCTGCTGAGGCATGGGTGCTACTTAAGCACGTGTTTGCACAGTCAGGGCTAGACAGTTCAAAGTCCCAACGCCAGCATGAATTCCCCGGTGATGTGGCGGAAGCTCTGCCTGGATGCCAGGCTGTCCAAAGGCATCTGTCGCGGTGTGGTGTCGCCCAAAATGCCACGCACAAGCAGCCACCGGTCTTGGGCTCTCAGCCACCCCGCGCCTCCTGCAGCACGGTGCAGCGTGGCAGGGGAGCTGTGCCCAGCAAAGGCCGAGGGAGGGCTCGTGTCGGGCTTTGGAGCTTGCTTCGTGTCTGGCTTGCAGCCTTCAGAGGTGGCAGGGGTGAACGTGTTCTCGTTGCTCCCCTTGCACTGTTGGGCTCTTAGCGGCCGTCCCCGAGTGTGCTCGGACACGCCGCGAACACCGTGCCTCGGTGTCGTCGCAATCCTTTGGTGCTGCTCTCGTGCAATACGTGGTGGTAGTGGTACCTACAGGCAGGAACAACGAGAAGCAGCGCTGGTCTCCTGGGCATGTCCCCGAGGAGAGAAGGCTGATGGCTCTTGTCTTCCTTTCTCTCTCCCTCAGAAATTGGCAGCTGAGTGCCAGAGCGCCGGCTATCCTGGGACCCTCATCCCCTACAAGTGCGATCTCTCCAACGAAGAGGAGATCCTGTCCATGTTCTCCGCCATCAAGACCCTTCATCAGGGAGTTGACGTGTGCATCAACAACGCGGGGCTGGCTCGCCCGGAGCCCCTGCTCTCGGGGAGGACGGAGGGCTGGCGGACGATGATAGACGTGAGTAGTGCCGCGGGGAGGGCGGCAGCTGGGCTCAGGCAGCCTCTGCCTTGGCTGGGTTTCTTGAGGCTGGGCCCTCGAGTTAACAGCCACCTGCGAGAAAGATGACAAAGGGACCAGAGAAAGCTTTCCACGTTTTTATTTGTTTTTTTCAAATCAGTCTGAACTGTGGAAATCATGAGATGAGGGAGAGCTTTCCCACTGGCTTCCTATTTGTCTAAACTGCGCTCAGCTTGCCTGTGTTACATAGATTTTTATTTATTCTGGCCACCAGCACCAGTGTGCCCATCTATTTATTTTGTGTGTGGAGCTGAGGACTCACTTCCCATCTGGCTCCGACCTGGCCTTGGGTCGGCTGCTCAGGAAGTGGAAAGGCATCATGCACTGCTGAGCCTCGTGCCTTCACCCTGGAGCATGAAAACGTTCAGTACCTTCAGTAGCATTTTTTCTTTAGTTCTATGTCTTTCTGAAAGGTGATGAGCCTCACTTTTTTTTTTTCTTCCTTAAAATAGGAAATTGAATACCAAACGCTGGCTTTTGTAGCTAATCCTGTTAGTTTTAGCAGTGGGTTTTAAAATGGGCAGGTTCTTTTTGGCTTAAAAAGCTGTAATGCTTTTGGCTTTGAAGCTTCATTTTCTGCCCATAATCTGGTTAGAGCTCGATGTGAAGGAGCCAATTTCATCTGCCCAACAGCGAGGCTGTGCAGATGGCTCAGGCCGGTCACAAGCAGCACTTCCCCCAGGGTGCTGCTGTCCTGAGGTGCTGCTGTGCGTCGTTTTGGGACTTGGCAACTTCTGGCACGCAGCACTGACACCCATGGCTGTGGGACCATGGAAGTTCGCCTGCCCTTGCCATGGTCCTCTTGTGCTGGCCGTGCTGCAGCTCTGGCAGGGGAGCTGCTGAAGCAGCAGCATTTCACGAAGGTGATTTTCCCCTTGTGTGCTCTATATTTTTGTGTGAAAGCACCCTCATAGGGGCAGGATTTAAACCCATGCCTTTCAGTAAACCATGGCATCTTTGTGGCACCTCCTGCAGCTGTGTGAGCTTGTCCTAGTGAAGAAAAAAATGTTTGAAAAGCTGCTACAAGTTACAGGCCTGGGGCCCGCTGCGCCTGGCAGCAGTCGGCCTGCGTCTGTAGGCCCCGTGGCGCCCGGTGGCTCCGTACGCAGCAGCGGCTCCAGGGGCTGCGCAAAGCAAGCCAGGCAGGCACGTCGAGGCCTCAGACTCCTGCTGCCAGGGTGAGAGCTGCCACATCCTGGCTAATTAAGTTCTCGTTAGGGTTTTGGCTGCTCTGCTCGCTGCTGTGACTGCAGCCAAAGCAAGCTCTGCTCGGCTTTGTCTGCCCAGCCGGGCTTTTGTGGGTTGCCCAGCCCGGGTCACGGCACCGCCGCATCTCCCTCTTCCAGTTGCCATGGAGCCTTTAAAGAAAATTAAGTGAAGTGTAGCTGAGCCCAGGCTGGTACAAAGCAGGGCATTGTCTTGCTACAAGCCTGGGCCTGTAGGTCACCTGCACCTTGTAAGCTCCTTGTCCTGGTCTCTGTCATCGTGGCTTGTGTGGGCGCCTCTGTGTGCTGCTGCCTGTCCCTCGTGCTCCTTTTTCTTTGTTCTTCTGACCTTTTGTCCTCTCTGAGGCAGCAGGCTCTAGGGGGATGTGGCTTTTACCCACTGCCTTCTCTTCTTCATGCTCTGTTCCCTGGCTGCTCAGGTCTCAGTGCTCCCTTGGTCTCATCTTCCCCTGATTTTGGGGAGCAAGATTTTGGAACGGGGAACGTCTTGCATGAGACGATCTGTGTTGGTGTTTGCAGCGGCCAGAGCGGGGTTTGGGAGCTTGTGGGGTCACCCTCCTTGTTGTCGCTGCTGCACGCACGCTTTGGAGCTGCTTTGGGATGACGGATGGGGTGGGAGGAGTGGCAGGGCCGTTGATCCGCAAGGGCAGGGTTAGGAAACCAGGCTGGGGGCATGTTTTATTCCCAGAGGTGATCTGTGCTGCTGTGTGTCTGTTCTCATTTGCTTGGTAAAAATGTTCTTGCTGTTGTGGCATTGGGAACAGACTGAGACACCTAAGCCGCCTTCATATACAGGCAGATTTATTTTTTTTCCTCACCAGTTTCCCAGCAGCTGGTAGGTTTGCACTTGGCTTGTGTGTAATTGTCTGAATAATGCTTGTGCTTTTAATGCAAAAGTGAAGCCCTGGGACACCCCAGAACCGAACGCGTGATGACCCACCTCAGCCTAGGCAGCCCTGCCAAGCATGGGCTTTGTTTTTCAGCCTGCTTGCAAACACTGGAAATAGCTGTGGGTTTTTCCTTTCTCTGTGAGCATCCAGTTTTGTGGCAGCAACCTCCTTGCTTGACAGTCTCGCTCCCAAGCGTGCCGGGGCTGTGGGGCAGCAGGGTCTGGGGGAGGGATCCGCACCGACAGCGCTCCCCGCTGCGCACGCCAGCCCCAGGGAAGCACTCGCCACGTCCATTTCTTCTCCATGCTCTGAAGCTCTCGGGGTCAGGACGGGGGAAGGTTGCCAGCGCCTTTCACGGGCCACTGGGCTTTGCAGAGCCGAGCGGGAGCAGGGAGGCTTCTTCCAAAGGCAGCCTGGAGAAAGGTGCTGGCGAGCAGCTTGTTTTGGGGTGCGGCTGGAGAGTTTTCAGCGTTCCACTGGGCTGCAAGACAGGAAAAGTTTCTAAACAGTCGTCGATGTATTGATCTGAGAGGCATTAGGGCTTTAAATTAAAGGCATTTTTTTCTTTTTGGTAAATCGATTTTTGTTTCCATGCATTTTTTATGAGCTTTGAGGCTGGCTGTCTTTTTCCAGGCTCCTCTCTCAGTATGCCCATTCCATAAATTTTCTTGCTATACCTCAAACAGGTCAAGTCATGTTTTCATTTACTTATTCCTCCTCTTTTTTAACGTTCCAGTTCCTTATTGTCTGGTATTTGCTCTCAAGGGAGAAATCTACAGGAGCTTGTTCTCCCAGGGCTGCAGAGGTCTCCGGTTAGGAACTGCATCTCCGCTGCTTTACAGCGGTGCTGAGCCCAGTGCTGTCAGCTAGCAAATTCGGTGTGCACGAGTGAGGAAGCATTTTATCTCGGGCAGGCTGTAAGCCCTTCTTTTGGTTCACAGCTTCCCCCTCTTTTCTTTGCATTCGTTTGCAAGATTTGCTCTACGTGAGGCTGGAGCAAAGTCCTCCGGCCGCCCGCAATCCCCGCGGGAGTAGCCGGGGCCGGGTGCTGTGTACACACTGACTGCGGGCTCTGGGCTCTGAGCAGCTCCTTCATGTTTTACCTACTGACCTTTACAGCCAGGAATTCAAGCTGAACTTTCCACTTGCGCTGTTCCAGGCACAAAGGACCGTGGCACACATCCCTTTGCTCCTGTAAACACTAACTGGGTTTGATTCTTCTTGGCATTATTCTTTGACCAGTGAGGCTCTCTTCTTCTTGCTTCTGTATACCATCTGTGTATGAATATGTTTTCAGTAAACTGCATTTTTATTTGGTGATTAGGAGCAGGAATACTCATTTTGATGCCTTAAAAAAGCCTGATTCTGGGAAATGAAATGCTCAGCACTTCCAGGAACAGGATCCTTTATGTTCTTCCAACCTGGCAATTGGAACTCATTAATTACTAGAAAATGTGCCTTCATTGTTTCTGTTGCATTAGCGCACGCATGCCGCAGTCACGGACCTGCTGCTTTGCGCAGCATGCTGTGCAAACGTGGAGCACAGATGTACTGGCCATCTTTGCTAAGAGACCTTTGAACCTTTTGTTCTTAAAATAGGAACAAGTGCTGAAAAATGTCTTGCGTGGATATTTGTAGCAATGGCCTTTATATTGTTTCTAGAAGTGGTGTAGCCCTAAGTCTTGCTGTCTTTCCAGGCATGTTTTTAGGTTCCTGAGTGCCTGCTCTGTGTTTTGAAGTGGAATAGGGATCCCAAAATCCTGTGAGTGCTACTGGGAAAAGACAGTGAAGAATCCCAGTTCAGCTGCCTTCCAGCCAGTTGTTTTGCTTTACCAGGGTGTCTTATCGCACACAGGCTCTGGACTTTCCCATGTGGCTGTTGATTAGCATCTTGCTTTGCCTGTAGTTGTCAAAATGCTGTAACGCTACCCACGCAAGGAAGTATTGCTCAGCGTGAGTCACAGCGATGGAGCCCGGCTCAGTCCTGGCTTTAGGCTGATGTTACCCTCTAGTGGCCTGTGGAGCTGGGCAGCAGCTCTGCAACAAAAACGCAGTGCCTGGTGGGCTCAGTGCTTTTTCAGGCAGGGAAGAAAGCAAGATATTCCTTGTCATGAAGTTGTTTTTTGTTTTGTTTTGTTTTGTTTTTAAATACTTAAAGTTGCCAAGATTCGTATGTGAAAGGACTGGCTCCTCACTCAGTTGGTGTATGAGATTGGAGCAGGTCACTCCCGCTTTTCTTGACTTTTATTGTGAAATCCCAAAGATTTCAAGTGCTCTACCTGGTCTGGGCTTCGCTCCAGTGCTGAGGTGGTTGTGCAGTTCTGCTGACATGTCTGCTAAGTTTCTTCCTTGGACGGCCAAGGTAAATCTTCAACCTGGTGCCAGGGAATTTATCTCTCTAGTTCCAGGTACGATGGCTGAGATATCCAACAGTGACTGTGCGCTCAACCAAAGTGCACTTGGAATAGGGTGATGACTTTACTTACTGTGTTGCCTGGGTACTCTGTGATAACATCAGATAAGAATGCTGTTTATCTATGCCAAAACCCATAGGCATGGCCTCTATTAATAGGAAATAATGGCCAAGACAAAAGCAGTGACTGGGAGATCCTTCAGCTGACCCCACTCATCCTTGGAGTGTGCTGCTCAGTAATTACGTCGCTAAAACCCATCCCCTTCTGCCTTTTACTTTCTAGTCTCCAAACTGATGTTCCTCATGTGGCTGCGTGTCCGTTTGTGCTGCCAAGTTCTAGCTAGCCTACCCAACTGCTGTTTCTGAGTTTTACAGAGATGGTAGTCAGTCGTTTGCTGGCCGCATGACCTTGCTCCTGCTCCTTCTCCCACTTATAGTTGCACCTGACTTCTGATTCATCAGAAACTTAGTTCTTCCTGGATATTTAGCTCACAGTGGTGTTTTTAAACTTGTCTGGCCTGCTCACCTGGTTAAAAAGTGACATGCCTTTAGGTGGGACCTGCCAGTGTGTCTGGTGTTGAAATGGTTGCATCCTTTCTAGAGGGCTTCAGCAAATACTTTCCACCTTTCAGGTGCTCTTCCAAATCTAAAGCACTGTAAACTCAGCAGCAGTGTTCATTGCTCAAGATGACATGCTTGTCAGTCTCGCACACGCCTGTGGGTGCTTTGTGCTGTTGTGCTCCAGTTGGGGGAATTTCCACATCTCTGTCTTCCTGGAAACTTTGAATCTGCATTTTATGGCAGCAAGTGCTCGAGGCATCAGTGCGTTAAAGGTGGCACCTTGCAGAGGCGATACGACTGAGTTTAACTGAACCACGGCGCGCTGGGCAGTGCTGGTCCAAAGAGCAAGTGCTTGGAAAGCTCTGGATTACGTGATAAAGGACTCGATTAATTACCTTGTCCTTCCTTCCTCGGCTTATCCAGTTAGGGCTGAGGAAGATGTCAGCGAGCAGCATGACAGATTGGTGGCTCTCATCTCTCTGGGGTTCCTTGCCCCCTCCGGCCGTCCCATGGCACGCTGTGATCTTTGGATTCATTTGTGCATGGGAAGCTCATTGCTGGCCATGTGGTCTGAGGTGCCTGTGAGTGCCTGGCTCTCTGACAGGCAGTATCTGGGGATTTCCTCATTAACTAGCTGACCTAATTACCTGCTGCTAGTGTCCCATGGGCTCTCCAAACCCCCGTGTGCTCCGTGCTGTGCCAGACATCTTTGTTCCCTCGACAGAGTGCTGACTGTGGGGAAGCGAGTTTTGGCGTCTCTTACCTTGGACTCAGCCCTTACGCTTGCCCATAAAACAATTAAGTCCATTTATTTTTGTCAGAGGCCAAGGCCTGCCTCACAAAACCGCACCTCTGCGCCTCCCCTGCCCAAACCCCCTGTCGCTGCAGCCCTGGTCGTAGCACAACGCGGGCGGGCGGTGCGTGTTCGTGCATTTCCCTCTGTTGGCATTAACAGGAATTGCCACGCGTTGGGTCCTGTGAGCTGTGAGAGGGGCTTTAAACTCATGTCGGGCTCTGTGGGGAGGGCCGGGCTCCGTGGAGCACCTTGGTTCAGCAGCAGCCATCCTGCGTGTGGCCTTGTCCCAGCTCACCACCACCGGGCTGCGTGGGGACTGTGTGGGGCCCATGGCTGTGTGTGTGCAGGGAGGCTCCGAGGTGCCAGGCCGGGCTGCTGGCCTGAGTCGCCTTCCCTTCTCTCTTCCCTCAGGTCAACGTGATGGCTGTGAGCATCTGCACCCGAGAGGCCTATCAGTCCATGAAGGAGAGGAACATCGATGACGGGCATATTATTAACATTAACAGGTACGCGAGGGGGGAATGTGGGATCAGCCAGGTGGGATTTGAGCGGAGGAGCTTTCACCTTTCATGGTGGGCCAGTGGATACCCAAGAGCAGGGAGTTTCCAAGGATTGTGATCCCAGAATCCTAGAATCATTTAGATTGGAAAAGGCCTCTAAGATCATCTGGTCCAACCTTTAACCTAGCACTGCCAAGTCCACCGTTATACGATGTGATGGTTGGTTTTCCACCCCCCTTTTTTAACCTCTGCTGATTTAAATACAACAAAGACCAAACCAGGGCAATGGCAATCATTTGCTGTAAAGTTGAAGATTGAAACTCCTTCACCAGCTCCAGAAAAGAGCTGTGTCGCGAGGAGCCTCTGGAGGTGTGCATCTCCTCAGAGGGGTGTGGGAGAGGGGAATTCCTCACGTAGCCACCACGTTAACATCTCCTCCCGTGCACATTATGGTGGTTCGACCATCCTGTTGGTTCCTTCTCAGGACACTGCCTGCCTCCCACATCTCAGCACTTTCCTTTCTGCTCTCTCCTCAGCATGAATGGTCACAGCGTTGTGCCACAGTCGGTGGTGCATTTTTACAGCGCCACCAAGTACGCGGTTACAGCCCTCACAGAGGGGCTGAGGCAAGAACTCAGAGAAGCAAAGACTCATATACGAGCTACAGTGAGTACTGCGGGGCTTTCTTCCTCTCTGCTGGTTTTGTGGGCGGTAGGGAGCTGGTAAGTTTTATGGGGATTTTTCCTTTGGAAAACAGATGAGGAAATGCAGAAATAGCACTCAGCACACTGTGAATATTCCAGCCCTGTGCCACCTGTCTATGATCACCCAGTGGGCTCCACGCCTCCGTTTCCCTGTCAGAGAAAGGCAATGGGGCAGAAGGTGCAGCAGCAATGGGCTGTGTCAGAGAATAAACTATTGGGGTGCATGAAGTGGGCAGCCGCTTGTCAGGGCAGCGTGTGGGACTCGTGACGGCGGCAGAGGGGGGCAGTCAGCTGGAGCTGTTTGCTCTCATTCAGAGCTTGCATCTCAGAAGCGATTTGTCCACAGGTTAGTTTATATTGCAGGCTTTTCCATTGTTTTCTCTGCCTCTACATCCCTTTGGGTTATGAGGAGGAAAGCATCCATCAGCAGTTTCCCAGAGGAACCTGCCACAGCAATCATTAAGGCAATGTCTGCTCTCTTAAACTATTCCCCTAGAAAAAGGGTGGATAAGGAGCACAGTAGAAGAGGCTTGGGTGTTTTGGCTTTTTCAGTGCTAAAATCTTTTCTCTACTTTGTTTTTTTATTCTTTCACTGAAGGGGAATTACAAATCCTATTAGGATGTGCTCTGCTCTTTTCCAGTGTATATCTCCAGGACTGGTAGAAACAGGATTTGCTTTTAAACTTCACGATAATGACCCCGAGAGAGCTGCTGCAACCTATGAGAGCATTCGGGTAGGACATGGAGAAATGAAAACAGAGGGAAGTGGCTCTGATCGTAGTTTAACAATTTCTCTCCTGGCTAATCACACAAGGATTTAGTTATGCAGAGTGTATAGTGTTTTCCAGAATAGTCAGCATCCTCAAAGTCAAGTGCCAGACCTCAGATATTGCACTGATAATTGCACACTACGCACGTTTTCATTCAGGTTCAGTTTCTCGCTCCCTGTATTCTTTGTGGACTTCTTTATTGAAGAGAAGTTGTAGTAAGCAAATGTGCCTACACAAGGATGGGCAAGAAGAAGTGTGTGTGTGTGTTTCTTGCAAGTGGCTAGCACAGGATTTCTGGTGCTTCTCTGATAATTTTTGATAAAGATGCCTGACCTGGCAGAATTACTGTGCCAATAGTTTTGCAAGATGCTTAGCCAGGCTGTGAGTCAGAGCAGCTCTTGTACTCGTCTTCATGGTGTCCCCTCTTTTCTGCCAAGGAGCTGCTCATTTGCACTTTGCCTTAGCCTAATTCTACAGAGACACCTGAAAAATGTCCTCTCAGTTCTGGAGAGAGGTATTGTCTCCATCTCTGTTTTTCTGCCCAGCACTTCAGGATCTTAGTTCTAACAGACACCTCAAAGCATTTTGCAGAAAGATTATTCACAGCAAAAGGAAAGTATCAGCATCAGACACTTACTTTGTTAAATTTTTAATGGATTACTTTTTTCCTGCTCGCTTGCATCTTTTTGAAATGCCCTAGTGACACCTTTGAAACTTGTTATTGATGGTTAGGAAAGGAGCGGTCTTCTGATTAACTTCTCCTAAGGTGCCCTTTGTCTAAGAATTTCTTTCATGTCTTCCCAGTGTCTCAAAGCTGAAGATATGGCTAACGCTGTCATATATGTCCTCAGTGCCCCACCTCATGTACAGGTAAGCTGTGGTTGGCTTGGAGGACTCTGCTGTGGGTAGCTGAAGGAGGAAAGGGTAACTGCTGCCCTGACATTTGCTAATCAGTGTTGCAGCTGCGCTATCAGCTGCGTGCTTAGTGGAGCTGGGGATTAGCAGTGATCACGTTTGTTTACAGTTCCCTTATGGCAGCTTTGGGATTGTGCTGCTCAGGCTGCTCACACCTCTCTGCATCCATCAAAAGCTGCTCTGACTGCAGAGCAGGACTAAAGCAGGAGGAATGGGAGGGATATGGGCATGTCTTGCCCTTCCGCATAGTGCCATCTGGGATTTGCTGGTAGTATTGCAGCTGGGTTATGTTCTGCCAGTTGCCAAATAATGCGTTGGGCTGGATCCTGCCAAGTGCTCCTCAAGGGTGGTGCAAGGTGCTCGTGCTGCCAGAGGGACTTCCCTCCAGTGAAACGAGATAATGAGCAGCTTTGAGCTGGAGCCAGGAGGATGGAGGAATGGTGTCAAAGTTTAGGATGTTGGCTGAGTCCACACGTAAGTTGCTGTCGCAAAAGCAAACTTTGATCACGGGAGGTTTAGCAAATCCCTGATGTGAACTCTGCTCCTTCAGAGCAAGGTGCAACCATCTTGACATGGGATCAGTCTGGTGGCCCAGCACCTTGGGTGTCCTGGCTCTAAAGCAAGCTGGCTTTCTTGCCTTAAGAGGATAAAATCTCCCGCTGATGCGGAGAGGTGCCTACAAGCAGTGCTTCTGCTTGATCCTCCTTAAGCAGGACCAAACTTAAGGCTTGATTACAAACTCTTATGGTTCAATGTCATCTTACACTCTTTTCTGTGCTTATCTGTGCTTTTATACCTTCTGCTAAAGAAGTCCCATTTACTTTTATTTCTTTCTAATATCTCAGACAGGCTTATTTCTAGTCACAGGAGCTTCCTCTGTGTGCAGCTTACCACTGTACTAGTAGAGCATGCAAGAACCTGGTGAAAGGTTTAAATTGGACTTCAGTGCTGCAGTAAAACCATGCCTTGGTCTCTTCCAGATTGGAGATATACAGATGAGGCCCACGGAGCAGATATCATAGCAAATGAGGAAGACTGTGAGCAGCACCGTGTATCCACTCCACTTGGAACCCTCTGGCAATGTAGGGTTTCGTCAGCTGGCTAGCAATGTTTTATTCAAGTACCAAGGATTGTGTTTGAAGAATTATTTTTCTCTCCCTCTCTCTGAGCTGGTGCTGGTGCTGAGCCAGTTTTAAATATATATATATATAGTAGTGGGTCTCTTTCACCCCCACTCCTTTCTGAAGCTGCTGAAGAGTAAAATGTATTTGAAAATAATGCAGGGAAGTGGTTTGTGGAAGATTGTCTCCAGACTGGTTTCTTCTTCTTTTTGCTTTCTTTTCAAGGTTTGTTTGATCTTATTTGGTGATGCTGTGTCTGGACATAGGGGAAGCAGCACAAGGTGTTTGCCAGCTTCCATGTGGTTAGGGTTTGAGATTTTCAGTGGATGTTATACATGAATCCATTTAATTTTGGGTTTTCTTCTTATCAGTTTGATGCTTATTTGGTAATGATGCATGTGATATTTTCTTCTTTCATATCCCAGTGCCCTAAAGCAAATATATGACCTCACCCTGCCTCCCCAGACCCTCCTTTTCCATTCATATGAATTGTGCCTGCTAAGTTTGAGGAGGTATAAATGTGTGTGCTTGATATTTCTTTCATTCTTTCTTTATAGGTAGGTAGGTAAATAGTTCGGGGAAAAGTACCTGTATTTTTGCAGGTTAGAATGATCATCTAAGTGGCATAGATACAGTAAGAGTGAGTTGTTTGGTATTTTTAATAAAAATTAAATGTGCTGTCTTGTGATCACCTCTATCCTTGGTATCATCTCCCAGCACTCTTGATGTTTTTTTGTATGTTTGATATTTGCATGCATTGACACTTTTTTGGAAATGTTGATTGGTCTTAGAAAGATGTATGGTGCTGTTTAAACGCTGATGCTGATCACTGTTGAGTTGGAAATGTTGGAATTTTGTTCATATGCAGAGATACAAACTCGGAGAGAGAGAGTGAAATGCACCGTGCTGAAGCTGTCCGAAATGAAAACATAGTAGTAGGGGCATTTGCCTACAAAGCAGAAGGTAAAAGGTCTGGTTCAGATCTTATACTAGTTCTATGCTGGTGCAGCCCCACTGTTTTGCTCTGGGTTTACTCCGACTTGGGAGAGGAGGGAATCAGCCCCATAGCTGATACATGCAGAGCTGGAGACCACTTGAGCTGTTTTATTTACTCTTACAGTGTGGCAGAAGCACACCTGCATGTAGTCCACCTCAATATAGAGCTATGGAGCTGTTAATGTACGTGTTGCCTTAAGATTGCAGACTTGTGCCTGCTGTGCTCTGAATTTCCCGTAGTGTTTTGGAAGGCGAACCTGTAATTTTAGGTGGAGCAGGTCTGGTCAGTTGATGTGAGCGGAGGACTGAGAACCAGAGAAACTTGGTTTGGACTGTTTTGCTTATGCCAGTGTAGCTCTGTGGGAGTTCATCTGTGTTATACCACCATAAGGGAGACCAGAATAGGGCCACTACATCAAGAATTTCAACTCCCTATGTAACCTTGGGCGAGTCACGTTACCTCTCTGCCTCAGTTTACCCATCTGCAAAATGGGGATAATAATACTTACCTACCTCACAGGGGTGTTGTGAGGACTCACAAACTGTTTTGTAAAGCACTTTGAATATGAGGAGCGCTATGTAAGTGCTGAGTGTTGATATGAAGTATTATTATTAATGAATCTTGTGATACATAGAATTCCTTGTGCCAAAGGTGAGCAACTGTAGAAGGGTACAAGGAGAGAACCGGTAAAACATTCCTTGGTAATTGTAAAAACAAAGGCAATTTGTCCCTTTTTTTCTTCTGTTTATAAATACACGCTTGTGGTGTGTTCTATCCCTTCATCATCTGTCACCAGTTTCTCCTAGCAAGTACACATAACCTTGTCTCTGGATTTGGCCTTTTAATTTACTCTGAGCGAAATTCGTGCCCTGTGGCAAAGTCTTGCGCTGCTCTAATGCACTGACCTCCTCCACTTTGCCGAGGCAGTGGCTTTGTGTGGGTTCTTTGCACAGAGCTGGCTTTCACCCACGGCACTGAGTTAGATCACGTCCTGCAAGGAGCAGAGCCAGTCCAGGTCTGCACACAGCCAGCGATGCTCACTGCAGCGGAGAGAGCCTGTGCCAGCTGGAAAAGCTCGTCAGTCTCCGTGCCACCGTGGTGCTCAATTCAGAGGCACTTGGGTAACGAAGGTCCAAGCACAGTTGTGCTTTCTATAACACCCCTGTGACGTTCAGCTAGACGTAATACGAAAACTCTGTGTGTTTTCCGTAAGGTTTCTTTTGCAGGAGCCTGTTTGAATTCAGCACGTGCACTGTGCAGAGTGTGCCATCTCTTGAAGAGAGAAGGTGGCTGAACTGGGAGTTGAGGGCCGAAAAAGTCAAGAAAATCAGGAACTTGTGAAATGAGCAAGGGTGTGGGAAGCAGTAGTGAAGTGTCGGAATTGGTGGCTCTAACTGTGTGCGAAGTTAAGCTGATGTTGAAATGCATAGCTGAGGCAGGGACCTGACTTACCTTTCTGCTCAGTAAAAGGAGGCTTCAGAGAGAATTGCCTAAGATGTAAGGCTTTGAAAAAGGGCCGGTCTGTGCAGTCACTCCCTGCAAACACAACCTGGCTGACCTGCGGCCCTAGAAGTTATTTTTTTCCCCGTGAATATTTGTAACGTTTGCAAGTCTATAAAACAACCTCTCATCCTTGAAATGATATCCAGTATATATTTCCATTTCTAATGAGTTATGGGGGGGGATAATTCCTGCTGCCAGGTAACTTTCCTGCCTTTGGCTGCTTTCCCACACGAAGCACAGCCCACGGAGGGGTTTGGCAGGGGTCGCTTGGCTGCTCTGCCTCATGTAACCTGGCAGCACCTTGAGCCATCTTCCTGGGGTGAGATGGGATTGGCAACATGACTCCAAGGCATTCAAAAACCCCAAACAAGAGGGTGAACTGTGTAATTTATCGGTAGGTTTCTAATTGTGAACTGTAAAATAAAGAATAAAAAGAGGCACACTGTGGTTCTTTTGTTGTACATAGTTTTTGTGTTAAGACATAACATCCTTTTTACTGTTCACAGCTAAACCTTTCTTTTGTGAAGATTTCAAACAGAAACATGCGAATTTGGTTCTTCACAGGGGAAAATCTGTAATTGCTTTCTAGAGCAGAATAGCATCCAGTTGTCTCATGGATAACCTGTGGAGGTTGAACTAGCCCATCCATGTTCAAATGAAGCTGTACTCCACAGAGGTTTGCTGAAATCCCCAGGTAGGCTGCTAAACTATGCAAGGGATGAGCTGCTATTGCTACGCAGACTTGGATATTGAACTTTTTCCATCTCCTGTGCTCGCTTTGAAGCAGGATGGATTGTTGCTGTTGTTAAATGAAGGCATTTTTTGCTTCCCAGTTCCCTTTCAGCTTGTCCAAGCGCCGAGGCACGTGCCTGCGCTCAGGTTTGCTCTCATTAAAATAAAATGTTTTTGCAAGTAGTGAATAGCTGAACTGTGGCTGCCTTGCTGGATTTGAGGCAGATGTTTTGGATACCTTGTAAACAGGTAGAGAGCATTTGTAGCATTAAAAGCGTGTTTGGTTTTTTTTTCCTAATCTTGTGTTTTCCTTGTTTGTCATATAATAAATGTCATCAGTTACGACAAAATTGCTGCATCTCTAGGAAATGTTCTCTGGCACATGGTGATCTCTGGTGACCGATCTCAGCTCTCATTTTGGGTGTGGGAAGAACGAGTGCGCTTGGCTTTGGAAGACAACAGGAAAAAGATGATTTTAGTTAATATCTCTTAATCGGTAAGAGATTTAAGAGCCGTGTTTTGTGCGTCAGCGGCCTGGTGTGAAGTTCCAGGCCGAAGCGGGGCCCCGAGATGCGCTGCTGGAGCCGTTTCTTATCCCTGTCAAGAAAAGCGTGCTGCAGTTACTGTGTCAGGGGGGAAATAGGCCAGGATTTCGCCCAGGGAACGTGAATTTCCAGCTGATCGGCAGCCCCTGGGCCGGCTTCCATGGGCCTTTCAGCCTTTAGCAGCGGGCCCTGAGAGAAACACCCCGGGGCCAGCGAGGCTGCGGCGGCACCAGGCTGCGGCCCGGGCCGGCTGCGGGCCGCCCTAATGAGAGGCGTTAATGAGAGGAACGGCTCCGTGCCTTAATTACGGCCCTGTCAGGGGGCGGGCCCGGCCACGGTGCCCCCGCCGGCCGCCCCGCGGCGCTGTGGTGCGGGGCCGCTCCGCCGCCCGCCGCCTGCACGGAAGCGGCGGGGCCGGGCCCACGCGTGCCCGCGGCCCTTCCCCGGGCGGTGTGGCGCTGTGTGGGGTTGCTCCCCGTGCCCACGCCGCCCGCGCTGCCTCTGGGGCTGGCTCCCGTGTTTTTTACCCCCCACCCCACGCAGCGCTCGCCCCGTGGGCGGCCATGGAGCAAGCGCTGAGGGCCCTCCGCCGGGGGGCCGCCAGGCTGGCGCCCGCTGCCCGGCTCGGGGCGGGGGGGCACGGCCCCACGCGGGACAGGCGGCCCCCGTGGCCCTGCCGGCTGGTGGGTGGTGGGCAAGGGCCTTCCCCAGGCGCTCAGCTTCCAGCTGCGGCCCTGCGAGGGGTGGCTGAGGCAGGGGGCGACGCCTGCGGCTCCCCACGGACACGCGCGGGCCCGGACCCCCAGAGCCGGCCGGGGTCCAAAGCTTGCGAGAGGGGACCCAGGGGGGCTGCGGCAGCAGGGCGGGGGGGCCGGGGCTGGCTGGGGAGCGATTTCCCAAAGCCCAGGAGGAGGCTGGAAGGGAAGCCGCTGCCCATCGAGAGGACGAGAGGCTCGGAGATCCTGTTCGGCATCGCGCCCTGTGCCCTGGCCCTCTCGCAGTCGAGGAGGGACCCGTTCAGGTTGTTCCTCAAGGAGAGCGCCGGCTCTCAGCGGCTCGTCATGAGCGAGTTTGTCCTTCAGGCCTCAGCCCGGGGGGTGCCTGTGCACCGTGTCGGGAGGAGAGAGCTGGATGCGCTGTGCAGGGGTCGGGTCCACCAGGGGGTTTGTTTAGAGGCCACCCCTCTCCGCTTCAAGAGTTTGGAGGAAGCTGAGAAGCCCGATTTGGGGGATGAAGAGAGCCCGAACCGACAGCTGGTTTGGCTGGTGCTGGAGCAGATCCAGGATCCAATGAACCTGGGCGCGCTGTTGCGCTCTGCCTACTTCTTGGGGGTGGACAGAGTGGTGACCAGCCAGAGGAACAGGTACGGGCTTGGTTGTCTGCTTCGTCAGTGCTTGGGTTTTCTCTTTCTTTTCCTGCTGGATCCCGAAGAGCTTTCAAGCCTGCATTGCTCAGCAGCTTCTTTAGAGGGCTTTCTAAGACTGAGCTTGAGAAGTGGATTTGGGCAGTTACTGCTCTGCGTTGCGCTCTGCAGGGAGGCTCCGGGATGTCGTGTTCCAGGCTGGTAGAGAACCTCCCTGGGTACCTCTTTTAAAAAACCAATTTTGTGTTTTAATTGTCCAGCCGTGCACAGAACTGCTGCAACTTATCTCTTGGGTTAATTTTTGAGCCCTCCTATTCTCTATAGGAAAATACATCCGTATAGCGAACGAGATCTTTTGCAGGCTAGATGGAATTGCCTGCTGCACAGGCAAGAGAAGGAAATACAGAAGCAAAAATCCTCCTGGTTTTCCTCTTTTGCTATCATATGAAACTTTTCCTTTCTTTTTTTCCCTTGCAGCTGCCCCTTGACTCCGACAGTGAGCAAAGCTAGCTCTGGAGCTATGGAAGTCTTTGACGTCTACAGCACAGATGATCTCCGGAGCTTTTTGAAGGTAGAATGATCCACGTTTTTTTTTTCCTTCCAGTATTTTAGCGTAGCATATATACGGGAAACCTCAAATATTGCATGTGCTGAACAGAAAGGTGGTACAGAAAGAAGACTCGAATATTTGCAGCGTTCTGTTCTCCTGTTCTGTGTTCCTGTTCGCTACCGGTGGTCTGTGCTGTAGGACCTCTCTGATGGCTGTGCACCCGCAGGCTGGTTGTGTCGGGTCGGGTGGGATGGCTGCTCTGTGTTGTGGGTCCTTTCCGGAGGATGGTGCTGGCAGGGTAGCAGCAGGTCTGTCCTGCGACTCGGTAAGATGGGATCTGTCTCCCTGTCTGTCCGTGGGGACCAGGGCTGGGGCTGCTGCCTGCAGCAGGTCTTTCCCAGTGCACACAGAGGCAGTGTCCCGGAGCCTGGCACACGATGGCAGCATTGGGCAGCCTTTAGAGCAGGGGAGCGAGGAGAAATCAGGGCTGGATGTGAGCTGCTGGAAAGCTTTTTATTTTTTTTTGCCTGTACCTATGCTGCGAGGTGAAATAAGGGCCTTTGCAGAATGCAAAAGGGGAATGCACATGCGAAAATGTGATTTGAGCTGAAACAAACACAGGAGAGTTGCCTTGAATTGGCAGTGTGAGTCCATCCCTGTTACAGCGCCGCACAACTGCCCTGACTTCTTGTGGAGGTGCCCTGTGCCCTGGCCGGGCTGGGAACCAGCTGAATGCTGCCCTGCATGCCTGCATGTGGCTGGGTGAGTCTGGCCAGGGAGCGAGGAGCCGCAGGCTCACCTCTGCCTTCCCCTGTTTGCGTGGGATGCCCCAGATCGGTGCAGCGGTGGGGCTGGAGGGTCCAGCAAGGTGTGGGAGGGCAGAAGCTTTGGATCCGTAGAGGGACAGAGGCACCTGGTCTGCACTCTTGGGGTAGCTGTGTGCCTCTGTCCCTTTGAGGAGGAGCTTGTCAGGTTCCACGCAGGGGTAAGCCTGGACTCTTCCCACTTGGTGTTAGAAAACCGGCGTTCAGCTGTACAGGAGGTGTGTGGCAGTCGGAGCTCTAGAGGATGATGAAATGAAAGGCGCATAAAGTACATTGATATTTAATTGAAACAGCTGGAAGAATCACTTTGTTACTGTAAAGCCTGAATTATTAACATTTGGAGCCATTGCAGCAGTTCATTTAATTGGACCCAGATTCACCGGCCTCACCCTTGGCATTGCCTGGCTGGTGTAAATTTGATAGAACTTAATGTAAAAAGCGCCAGCTTCACAGGAAATGAAGCTGGCAAGAAGCAGCAGCTCTTTTATTGTTAAAATGGATTTCTAAGACAAATAATTAAGGTTCTTTTGACTAGGGTGAGGGAGGGAAGGCTGGTTCTCTGCTTATGCGAAGCACTGAGTGTTGAGTGCCCTGCTTTTTATATGAGCTGATTTTTGGCATCCAGGTTGAAAAACGTGTTTTTGTGTTTGAAAACGTTTCTGGGGGCTTCTGATGGCTGAGGCTGCGCTTGAGAACTTGTGCCACATTGCTCTGTTCATTAGCATTATGCTGATTTGTTTAACGCTACTCTTTCTGTATGCTTTTCTGCCAAAAACCCTCCTAGGGCTGTTGTACTGGCAGAAAAGGCTTTTCAGCTGCTTTTTGTTTGCTTGATAAACTGGAACAAACAACAGAAGGAAAATAACCTGGTTTTGGTTTGTTTTGTTCATTTTCTTCATTCAGGGTTCATGTCCTGGTACTAGTAGGACTTTGGTGGTAAAAACGCAAGGGATGTCAAAAGGCCAGTCAGCTTAACTGGAAGTTTAAAACATTTACGTGTTTATGTACGTCTTACTTTCTTTTTAATCTTGAAAAGTTGCTGTTGTTTTTAACATGTATTTCCTTTCCTGTTCTCAGGCTAAAGCTGCAGAAGGCTGGGAAGTTGTGGGAACGGTGAGCAAGCCTGAAGAGGTGGAAAATGTTCCTGTCATCAGTTGCTTGGAATTTCGGTGGAATAAACCCACTATTATAGTAATAGGTATTGTCAATTGGCAGAGCTTTGGGCTTGGTGGAAGTGCGTGTATGAGGAGCTGATCAGGGTAGCATTTCATCCCCTAAGCTAGTTTCAGGTCTGTTACATTCTGTTCCGCTTTGGTCTGGAAAAGAAAAGCTGAGCAAGAAGCACCAGCATGATCTGTGGGCAAATAAAACAGAGGCCAAGAAGAAGGGGGGAGCCTGGAAGTTTCCCAGTAGGAACTGTAAAGAACAAAACAGTTTGTGCAGATGAACAGGGAGTTTAATAACTGCAGAGGGACTATGTGGCAGTTCTCAGTAGCAGGACAGGACTGGGTCAGTGCAACCACAGCACGTTGTTTTGCATTGCGCTCTGCAGTGCCGTTGGTCCTGTTGTGGGGTCCTGGACCTGGATTTTCCGTGTTGGTGAACCGCAGGCCTGGGTGAGAGAGACCGGGAGGTACGTGTCTGCTTTTGCTGTTCTGAGGCTGCGATGGTGAGCCGTCCTGTGTCTTTGCTCTGTCGTGATTTCTCTTTAAAGGGCAGGAACATGTCTCTGTGTTCAGGTCTGGAGGTGAGGAGATGATGTTGGGGATGGCCTGAACAAAAGGCCGGGCTTTGTGGCAGAGACCACCGCGGAGATCAGTCTGTGGCTGCTTTTGTATGCCTGCGAGAAGGCAGGAACTGCTGGCCACTGCAGCGCAGGTGGGAAGGGTGGGTTTAACCTCCTCCCTGCCCGACCTGTGTGCTGTGAAACTTGCAAAGGATGCTGTCTTCTGTAGGCAGCGTTTGGGTTGTGTAGCCTGCCAGAAGGTGAAGAGAAGGGGAGTGGTGACCCTGTGGCAGCCAGAGAAAGGAATTCACCCAGGAGTGCTGCTCTAGGCACCCTTGTGTGGCCATCCCTTGGTCCCCGCTTTGTGTCTGTCACCTGGCACGAAGCTGGTTTGAGCTTTTACACTTGGAAGTGGTGTCGTGCTGGCGACGAGCCATCAAGGGGCTGTAATCCTGCCCCGTGCTGCAGTTTTCTTGGCTCAGAAGACATTCCTTTAATTAAAATGTTTATTGAACTCCTAGAAATACTGACAAGACAATGCAGCAAATCTGGCATCTCTACAAGATGTGTGAAGCTATATTATAAAGGGGATGGGGAGGCTGGCAGCGATGCTGATGGACCACGAAGAAATGCATCCCAGAAACAGCGGCAACACCAAGAGAAAGGAAGGGGGTGAAAGTGGCAGTGGTGTCATTACCTTGAATTATGAGAGATTTCTCCAGGAAAAAGTCCAAATATCCTTTTGTCAAGGGAGATTGGAGGCTGATGGGTAGATGCATAAGGAGAGCTCCCAGACCTTGCAGCAGTAATGATTTCAACTCTCTGCTGAGCACTAACTCTTCACTGAAAAGAAAATTGAACATTACAGTTGTCTGATGCTGGGGCTGTTTGAAGAAACATCCTAGATCTGAATATGTAGCATACCTGCAGCCACAAATAGAGAGCAGCAAAGATATATTAGCATGGTAGCGAGCATTGCATAGATTGTCTTGTAAGTTAAGCATTTGCAGACTTGAATTCACCCCCCTGGCATCCTCGCTGGCTTGGAAGAGAATGGTTTGGACAGCCCAGGTTAATGTTGTCTGCGCTAGAGTCGTTGCCTGAGGTGGCTGGGGAGCTGGGTGCCCTTCGGACTGGAAGCCTTGTGTGAACGGGGACAGGTTGGGAGCACTTAGGTGTCCAGGGGAGAAGAGTTGCTGGGTAGTTTGTTCTTCTTACGCATCCAGTCTTCAGCTTGGGTTTTAAGGCTGTTCGTGGAACTGCTGGTTTTATCAAGCTGCTCGTCGCGCACCTTCCTCAGCACAGCCCCTTCTGCCTGCCCTTGGGCATCCTGCGCCAAAAACTGCGGTTGCTACCCTGGCGTGAATTGCAGGAGGGGCAGGGAAACTCCTGTTCTGTCGTTTCAGCCAAGCTCAGAGGCTTTCACGTGCTGTGGTGCAAAGTGTGTTGTGTGGCTTGGAGGAGCGGGAGCGTTAGGAGCGTGAGTCTGATCCCATACGGCAAGTCGGAGTGTGAAGGCGAGGGGTGGTGCATTATCATTGCAGGCTCCTTTGAGCACCAGACAAAATCCTGGGCAGTACTGCAGGACTACATGGGGACAAGCATTACCGAATAATTAAGAGGGACAATGCCAGGTGGACTGTCACTGGGAGACAAAACTATGAGATCGAAGCCAAAGGTCTGAAGTGGGAAGCGTTTTGTTCACCAGTATAAACTAGGGTTCTGTCTGATTTAGTCGATGCTCCCTCCCCCGTGTCGCAGTCTGTGCAAGTCTTTTTGCACTGAATTTATAGGTCCTAATTATTTTAAGCAGCTAGAGCCATAAAAAGCTTTGTAAAAGCTGGAAGCAAAATTGCTGCCTTTATTAGGAATCGTAAGGCCCTTATCAGGGAGAGGAGGGGATTGCTCCAGGAACTGTGGCACCTCTGCTAATAGCTGCTGTCCCAGTTGGAGAGCCCCGTGAGAATGTGGTTTTGAGAGGCTCAGGAGACAAATAGTGCTGTAAGATCTAAAACTTTCCTGTGTTGAATCAGGTAGAAGTAGGTTAATGTATATATTTTTATTTCCTTGGAGCATCCCTAGAGAGCCACAGCCTAGTGATGAAGGCAGGTCAGGCTGTGGGAGCCCTGGCTTCAGTCCCCTGTGTCACCCAGGCCTCCCAGGTGGCCTCGGATCCCTCGGCCGTGCCTTGGCTGCTCTGCTGGCTTAAAGCAGCAAGAAAAGAACGGGTAGGATGGGATTTTGTTTTTCTGAAGGTTCCTTCACCCCAGCGAAAGGGTGCTCTTGCTTATTTTATATGGGAAGGTGATGCCAGGTGCATTACCAAATGCATGCTTTTCCTTACACAGAGTGCATCTTGCCTGTTAGATCAGCCAGCAAAACGTGAGACTGGGCCTCAGCGTCCAGTCTGTGACGTGGCAATAACGGCACTCCCTGTGTCGTGCGGGAGGAGGTCTCACAGATAAATACGTAGAGGCCGGGCACGGGACCTGCTGGGGAAGAGCTGTAAGCAGACACCAAGGGAGGAACTTTGTGGCAACTCAGCCCAGCAAGGAGCTCATTTGCCTTATGGAGGAGCGAGTCTCCAGTGGCAGGGACAGTGCCTAAAGCATCTGTGATGCTGTTAAACCTCAGATGAGTGGAGGTGAGCTGAGCGAGGCCATGGTGTCAGCGCTGGTCGCACACGTAGTGTGCAGAAGCCCCTGCAGGCAGCGTGTGCCCTGTGGTGCCGCCCTGGGTGAGTCTGGGGTTCAGCTGGGCCCCGGGGTCTGGCTGTCGAAGGGGAATGTTTGGCATCCAGCATGCTGAGCCTGGTTTGTTAGAGGGCGAGCACGTCTTTGAAATGAGCCAGGTATGCCTGCAGCCGTGGAGCTGTCTGTGTAGCTCTAAATAATGAATGTGGAAGAAGTCTTTGGGGAGCTGAGCGGGCTGGGAGGTCTGTGGTCTTCTGCATTTTCACTTGTCTGCACATAGGATTGTTTAAAGCCTCTCCCTTTCCATTTCCCTTTGTGACAGTGTGAGTCAAACAACTACTAATGACCTGGGATAGATTTCAACTCTGTTTCACCAGTGTATCAGCCCAAACATATCAGGGCTGTTGGATGGTTTAACAACTAATCAATTGAAGCCTCTGGTTAAACTGTCTGCATTCACAAGTTGCACCCAGCTGGTGGTACTCTGCGCTGAAAAGGCTGAGCCTGTCAGTGTCGATAGGGACGTGGGATTTGCTGTGCCATAGCAGGCCGGTCTTGTCTGCTTCGTGCCTCTGGCGGCAGCCCGTGTGCGTGGGCAGCTGCCCGCTGGCACCGTGGGTGCTCGCGTGGGGGGTCCTTGCGCTCGAGCTGCAAGTCTCTGTGATTCACTGGGTGCGCAGGGGTGTTGTGAGGGTACTGAGAACACTGCAGGTACTGGAGAGCAGGTCCAGGGAGGTTGGAGGGGGCCAGGAAGGGGTGGCAGGGACGGTGCCCGTCTCGCCTCTGGTATTTCTTGGCGGTTGCTCGGTGGGAGTTGATGAGGTTATTGAGTGGTGAGAGAGCATTAGCAAGACCTGTACTCGTGACAGGGAAGAAGGAACGTGGCAGCGGCTGTGAGCTGACCTGAGCAGTGTCTGTGTTCTGCAGGTAATGAAGGCGACGGACTTTCCCTGGAGACGCAGCTCTTGTGCCATCGGATGCTGGCCATTCCCCCTGGCAGAGCGCTTCACCCGGGGATCGAGTCGCTGAACGTCTCTGTGGCTACTGGTAAAAAATACTTCTGATGCACAAGGGCAGCAGGCCAAATTGCTGTATTTAAAAATCTCAAATATCTAGGCTCTCAGAATGATTTTCTTTTCTTAAAATATTTTTTTTTTTACTTTCCTACAGGTATTCTCCTGCACTCCATCTGCAGCCAAAAGCTGAGGCAGTGACTGATTTTTCCTGTGGCACGTGGTGGAGGTCATCCAGCCTGGACCTTTGGTGGAGGGAAGCCGCTTGGCGTTTCATGGCTGCTTTCTGTCAGCGAGGATGTGGAATTGCTCTTTCCAGGCTTTTCACCATCTCTACAACATACAGGGAGAGCCCCGTTGGCCCGACCTGTATTTTGGCTGATGCACAATACCTCCGGAGCCCTGGCTCAGTGCTGAAGTCAGATGCCTTCGTGCAGTAGGTAACACCTCCCACCCTCAGGGGAAAGGTTGTCAGGAAGGGGAGACAAAGCTAGATTTTAAAAGCTGACAGCCAAATCCTTCATTTTTTGCAATAAAATAGCCAGTGTTGGCTGCAAGTCTTGCTTGTTGCAAGGGGACTTACATTGCTCAGGGTGCGGTGAGGATTTTGGGCTGCAGCTTCGAGCCAGTTCTTGGTTGGCACCCCCCCCTTAGCTGCCAGGAGGGTGCTGACGACAAACAGGTTTGGTTTTGGACTACTCGATAGCAATTTATTCACGAGGCAGTTTCCCTGTTACGTATTGCTGCTTGAACGTCTGAAGTACAGCGTGTTGTATTTGATTGTAACAAGTCTGCGGCCGCGCCAAGGATGGACGTGACCTGTTCGAAAGAGCTGTAGTGGGGAAAAATGTAGCCCGTTGAAATAAAGCCTCTGTAAAGATTTCTTGGAGACTCGAATCAATCCTTTTTGTGTCATACATAAACCCTGAGTGTGATTAGTGGAACGGGGTGCTTCCTTCAGGTGGGAACGGGGTTCAGGAGCTTGTTCTCTTCATTTGGGGAATTTTTCTTTCCACGGTGGGCCTGATCCAGCTGGACGCTGAGCTGCCCCAGCACCACAGTCCCCACTGATGGCATCGTGGGTTCGGGGAGAGTGGTGTCGGTGGTTTCATTTGCAAATATCCTGGTTGAAAACCAGGCTGGCTAAATTATTGAGAACCAAATGAATGTTATCGCTTAGCACCTTAATTATTTTATTTAGCTACTGTGGCCCTTTGCATAGGATTCCTCATTAACACTTAATTTACAGTGCCCTTTAGGGATAATTTCAAACAATTCAGCTTAGTCTCCCCCCTCCCCCCTTCCAAATGAACAAGTAAATCACTCAGAGTGACTAATTAGGACTTTCCTTTGAGCTAAATGAAGTCTGTAAACCGGTCTGTGGATGTGGGGGTTTTTCAGCTGTGTCCCTGGGAGAGGCTGGCTGGCCTTGCCGAGGGCGCTGGCTGCGGTGGTGGCTGCAGGGCTGGGACAGGAGACGTCGCTCTGCTGCTGCAGCAGCTCTGGGGACTTCCCTGGCCTAGGAGAAACGCGGAGCATCGCCCAGCCAGGGGCTGGCCTGCAGGTAGGATCCTGCTCAGCTTCGCGCTGAAACCTTCTGCCGTTCAGGGGTGTCGAGCGCTCGCTTCTGTTGCTGCAGCTGGAGAGGGTGCCTGGTGCGTGGCTGCACATATCCGGAGCTGTGGCTGCCCCTTCGGCCTCTCCTGTGCAAAACGACAGAAGCCAAATTCCCCAAAAAATGCCTGCTGCAGTGCGAGCCGCGCTTCGGTGCCCGAGTCTGAAAGTGTTCACCGAACAGCAGCCAAACATCTGGTGGACTGCTGCCGGGCAGGTGTGTAGCGCTTGCTTTATGGGCTGAATGTATCTTTTTTTTTTTTTTTTTTTTAAATGCTGAAATGAAAAGGCAAGGGGCCTGCGAGGCTGCTGGCAAGCCTTCCCCGCTGGCGCTGACCATGCAGCCGTGTCTGCCCCAGCAGAGGGTGCCCGTGGCTTAGATTTGCTCATTTTTCGCAAGACGGGTTCAGCACTTGGGGGTAGCTGAGTCCTTCCTTCTGAGCAGCAGGGATGAGGATAAAGCCTTCGCTCTATTCTTAATCTATAGATAAGTATCTATAGATTTTATTTTTCTGATTTCATACAAACTGCAGTTTCTCCATTTTAAAAAAAATAATAATTTCTTTATGCAGTACTTTAATGAGGCACTTCATTAAGTTTGCTTGGGTTTGGGAAAGCCGTGCACCCTCAGACCACGCGTAGCCATGCCGGTTTACTCCCCTAATGAGGAGGCAGGTGAGTAACGATGGAGCAGGTACTTTTCTGAACCCAAAAAACTTCGAGACCTTGATGTCCATGCTGGCTCCGTCAGTGGGGTGAGCGTGGGGACATTGCCAGGAGCCCTGGGGCAGGGGCCTGGCCGGGTCTCTCCGTCCCCCTGCACTGTGATCGGTTTTCCTCTGGGAGCAGTTTCCAGCGGTCTGCCCGGTCCTGTTTTAAACGTGCCAACGAGTGGCTTTTTGCATTCCCAGGCCTCGCAGGCAGGATGGATAAGAATCCCTGCAGTCGCTCCTCTGGTGGCTCAGCATCCATCGCTGCAGCGGCAGCGACTCCCCCCAAATTGCCCCGTGCAGCCGCCGGCTGCGCAGCACCTTGCTGGGGCGCTGGAGCGTCAGGCCGGGCTTACCGGGGGCTGTGTGAGGTTTGCATTTTAACAGGCTGTGGTGCTTTATGGTTATTTTTAACAGGAGTTTGTCTGCCAGCTCCGTTGGCACATCAAGGGAGTGCGCTGGGGGACGCGTTACATCTGCTGCTGGTGCAGGGGAAGGGAAATTGGGATCTGAGTGCACAAATAGGGCTGGGGCTCAGACTTCGTGCCTGACTGCTGCTCCATGGGCGTCATTGCGAGTGCAGTAAATCCCACCCTGGACATCTCCGCCGTTCACTGTAGTGCATTCAGCACGTCTCCCTCAGCATTAACTTTTGGCCCTGCTTTGCGTCGCTGGTGCCCAACTCATGGACGTGGGCTCGGCTTCTGGCACAGCCGACACCTCTCCCCCTGCCCGCGCCACATCCTGCTGCGGACCCAGCACGCCTGAGGCCTCGCGCTGCCGGGAGGAGCACGGGGACCTCTGCAGAGTGGCACCTTTTGAGATGGAGCTTTCTGCTGCGTGATTTGCCCCCGATCTAATAAATGCGATCCATTAATTGGATCATTGCCTGCTTCTCCAGTTAATTTCCTGGATATTTTTAAACGTTAAAATGTAGTTTTTATAGTCTTTCATTATTTTTAGCCTTAAGCTCGACCATAATCGTCCCTGTAATGTAACTGTAAAAAACTCCCGGCTTTATATCATAAAGGAGGACATTAATTGTCATTTTTTGTGTACATCAGCAAGATCAAAACATGCTTCCTGATTACTTCTGTTTGTACATAGAGTCTCTTTGATATTTAGATATGAATAAAGTGTGTGTGTATAATTTGAAAGTCAATTCTTCCCTCCCTGCTGCTTGTCATGGATTCCTCTCAGAAGCATATTTACCAAATTGATTTTAAAATTTAGTAATTGCCCTTCCAAAATGATTTCTCAATAATCAAAGTGTCTCTAAGCACAGTGGCAAAATATTTGTCCTTGCTAGCTCAGAAGATGCGCTCTGCGCCTGTCTTAATCTCAGACCAGGCGAGCACAAATCTTTTCATCCCCCAAAATCAACTCGAGGGAGAACAGGCTTGGAGAAGCTCAGCTAATGCCCCAAATTTAGGTTTTGTGCACAGATTATTAATATGACAAAAACCAAATCATTCCATAAAATCCTCAACTGGCTCCTAACGAGGCTTCTTGAGAGGGGCTGGCAGTGTTTTTGGGCAGAGAACCGCTATTTTCTCTGTGCCATGATCGGCGCCGTGCCATGGCCGGGGCTGCCCCATGCTCATGCCCGGTGCTCGCGCCGCCTCGGATCGAATGAGATCGATTTGGCTGCTCCAGGGCTTCTCGTTCTCATTTGCAGCTGCTTTCAAGAAAGTTGTGGGTTTGTTATTTTTTTAAAGCAGCTCTGGCACCATCCCTTTTATTCTTCAGCCCTGTGCCCACCCGACGAGCGCGGGTCTCTGCCAGCATTAATTGTCCCATTTTTCTGCACCAGCTTTATAACGAGGCTGTGCTGAAAGTCGGGCGCGAGGGCTCAGCCTGGGCACGCGGCCCCTCCGGGTGCGGTGGGGAATCCTCCAGCCGCGCCGCAGCGATGATCGGAGTTTGTAAATGTAATCAACCTTGAGGTCTTGTTACTTCCACAGGTGCAATTAACATTACCATCTGCTAATCCGTGATTAACGATGTTTACAAATATGCTACAACATGTTAAAATGTGCTTGCGCTCTTTTTTTTTTTTAGTTTTTTTTTTCCCCTCACCCTGTTTTGGCGCAAGAGCTGTGCCGGCGGCAGAGGCGCGGCGAGGGCTCCCGGCGGAGGGCTCGCCGTGCTCCACCACCAGCTCGCAGACATTTTGCTTTCATTACTTAAAAGTGCTGTTAAACTCCAAACCAGCTGTAGGAATGACAGGTTCAAATCAGGAGGTCAGTACTGCTAAATGGGATTTAATTGCACGGGGGTTGAGGTACAAACTGATGAATCTGAATAATAAAACTTTGTTGGAGGCGACATATGGCACAGTTTAAAGTAAATTTTTATTGATCGTCCCACAACTGATGTGTTAATGGGATGGCACTCTTTGCGTTGGGTTGGAGATTGATGTGGAGTTTTAATAACGTCACCCAGGAATATTGTGGATTCTAATAGGAGAGTTTTTTAATTTTTTTTTTTAAAAAGAGTGTTTTCTATTAACTGCCTCTTTCTTTTTGACACGGAGAGGAATACATTATATCTCTACTGTATGTCCTCCAGATCTAGGTTACATGTAATTGCTCCGTAATTGGTAGAACCATGTAAAAGCCATGGTATTTGCCAGTCAACCCTCCTAAGTTACCATGAAATTGAAGTGTGATATTTATTCCCTATAAAACTTGCGACCCAAATATTGTGTATGATGAGGCTTGGTTTACTGCAGCGGCGTTTTTGCAGGGGCTGTGCCGTGCGTGATGCGTGCACGTCTGGGGCTGTGCGCCTGTATTATCGTGACTGCGGGGTGTTGGGTTTGGTTTTTTTTTTGAATAGGAGCTGGAGGAGTTATTTTGCTTTGAGGGAAGATGCTTTAACCTCACTTGGGCTTCAGGCTCAGGGTGATTGAAGTTATCTTGTGGTCCAATTCAAACTGCTGGAGGTTTTGGGGGTAGCTGAAGAAATTCTTCTTGTGTTTTCAGTGGGCTGGGGGAGTAATTATGCTTACCGTCTTTCCTGAAGCCTCTGGAGATAAAATATTTGTCCGGGTATTGGGATCCTCAGGTGGGAGATGCTCTGCAGGTACACAAGGTTCTCGTTAGCACTAAAATAGTGGTGACCGGCTTCAGCCCCGAAACGGATGTCACTGCCGAACACGGGTACCTAAATTTAGAGATAAAAGATGTGCATTGCGTGCTCGTTGTAGCTGGATGCTATTTGTGTTTAATTACATCTCCCAGCGCATCACGCTGTTACGAAGTTGTTTGTGCTGAATGCATTTCATATGTGCAAGCAGGCACGCCAAAACGATGCTGACCAGGCCACTGGGAATGCCGCTGGAGCCCGTGGCAGCATCCCTCGTGGGCTGTGTCCGTGGGGTGCTCGCGATCCGGCTGCTGGAGGCTGGGAGGTTTTTGCCCAGTCGGTGCAGAATGGACGGGTGGATGCAGCGAGGGCTCAAATGTGCTCGCTGCACGGCTTTAGCTATGCGCACAAGTAATTGGCTTGCTTATGATCAATAGTTTGATATATTTAAAAATGTAACAATGTGCTCTGGCTTGATGCAAAGTTAAACCTGCCAATTTTATTTATTTATTTATTTATTTTCTGGCCTGTTTTAGAAGCTGCAAAATCAGCAGTGTTTCTCCTGCACTCCGTAAGTGTTAGCTCAGCTCTTTTCCCTGGAGATCTGAGGACCGGACCCTGCAGTTCCCAGCGATGCCGAGCTCTGTCCCGGGTCCTGCCCCAAGACCGGTGGGTTTTGGTTGCGTGGTGGAAGAGAGGAGGTGGCGGTGTCTGCCGGCGCCTTCGCAGCTTTGCCAGCCCTCATTAGCACCTTCCGGTGCAGCGCAGCTTGTTCAAACCATATCACAAGTCTTTTGCTTGAGATTGCATCTGTGCCTAATATGCATTTTTATATAAACAAGGGTACTAAATGGCCTTTCAGTTCCCTCTGTAATGTCTTTTTTAATGGAAGGTCCTGAATTAAGAACATATATATATGACTCTAAGAATTTTCTAAGTGATATTGAAAAGCTATTGTAAGGTAGGATTCCTTCTTGCAAAATTATTTTAATGAGGTTCCAGTTTATTTTCTGGCTATATTTTACTTATTTAATCCTCCAGAGGGGTTTTTCAGAGGCAGCATCTCATTTTCAATGCAACTATTCTTAACATTAGGGAAAACTACCTTTCTGAAATGCATGAAGGGGGGGAAAAAAAAAAAAAAGAACCAGAGGAAGATGTACGAGATAAGAATAAACTTGAAAAGCTTTGAGGTGGTTTATGGCTTCTCTTGAAAGAATAACAGTTCATGTATTTTTGTTATGGTGTGGTTTAATGATGCTTGCAGAAAAAAGATAAGGTAGAAATGGAAATATAAAATTAAACCAGCAAAGTGAATGTGATTATTTTAGTTACTAGTATTACCTGGGGAAAACGCTCTCGGGGTTTTTTATCTAGACTAAATATTTGCTTTTCTAAAAGGGAAAGCCCTCTGCAGCCTCAGCCCCGGGCTGTCAGGTGAAATACTCCCATGGCCCAAGAGCTGCGGGAGGACAGGGACATCCCTGTCATCACCTGGTGCCTCTGGCCGCCTGTGTCCGTGGGTGCCCCCGCACCAGGGGTCTGAGCACCACCGCTGTATTCGCTGCCCTTTGGACGCAGCCCTGCTTCCAGGGGTGCCCGTCAGCATCCGGACCAGGACGCTGGGCCTGGCAGTGACTGGTTCTGGTCCCGGGGCTGTGCTAGGTGCCACAACGGGGAGGGAGGTGGCCCCGGGAGGGGCTCAGCACCAGCAGCATGGGTGCTGCCGCGTCACCGCGGGCAGAGGGGAAGGCACGGGGACATCCTCTGTGCCTGCCCCGCAGGATGCTCCTTCACCAAACCTGGGCACAGCTGGCCCGTAGGCAGCACGGACCTGTCCCACCTCACCCCATCCCACCCCAGGGTGCAGACCTGGGAGAGGATTTGTCACGTCCCCGCTCAAGCCAGGCACGCCAGGCAGGGCCGCGGCCGTCTCGCTGCAGCCACCGTGCGCGGAGCCCAGGCCTGGGTCGCGAGAGGTAAGCTGGCGGATGGACCGAGCCTGCCGTGTGGCCTTGAGCTTCACTGGGTAGTTAATTTTTCAATTTCTTTCATGGGTCTGGAATGGCAAAGAGTTTGTTTATAATTAAAGTACTTGAAGATTTATACTTTAATTCGAATAGCTGAAAAGAAGCAGTTTCTGTGTAGGTTTCTTCACTATCAGAATCTAAAACAGATTATTATGTAAATTTTTTCGATCCTAAATTCATTATAATATTCAATTTCAGGAAATGCTCTTGACCATCTGCTGCTGCTCTAAGAAATGAGTCTTGGAGATTGTTTACTACCAGAAATATTGTAGGTATTTAGGATAGATCACAGCGCCGTGTGAGGGCACGGGGCTTATTCCTGCAGCCCGCTTACATAAATCCCTGCCATGGGTGCCACGGGCCCAGCGAGTTGGAAAGCGAAGCCAGAGCCATGATGTCCCCTCTGCAAACCTCCGGGGATGCCAGGAGGGGCAGGAAGAGTTTGGGGGGAATTTGGGGAACGTTGGGTGCCAGGCGGGCAGTGAGGGCCCTGTCCGCAGGCCTCGGCCTTGCCTTTGGGCTCTTCCTCAGCGTGTGCGTGGGGTGGGAGCCCACAGCGCCCACCCGGCTTTAATCTGCTTCTTCCAAGCGTGTTTTATTACTGAAGCAGGTGTGTGTTATTGCCACCAGGTGCCATGGGGTGAGGTGCAGATGCAGATGTGCTGCAGGACGGGCCTGCATCCCAAGGCGCTGCTCATCCCCAGGCCTGGCACCTGCTTTAGCTGCTGTTATCGACCATCTGCAAGACAATAAAAGATTTTTCTGACCACCCCCCTGCTTGCTCCCACATGTTTGAGTTTGGCTTGGCATTAAACGTGGTTTCTGTTCATTCTCCCCCACCAACACGTGCCAGCCCTGCTCCCGGCCCCACGGCTGCGCCGATTGATCGATGGGGCCAGTGCTGGGGGCACGGCGGGGGCACCCCGGGGGCCGAGCATCCCCCGAGCATCCTCCCGGCATGGGGACGGCGCCACGCGGCGAATTGTCATTAATATCGAATTATGTACAGGGCTTGCAAAGAGGAGCTGCTAATAAAGTAGCACAGCCTTCAGAAAGGCCACTCGTGTCTGGCTGCGCGTGCACAGAGGAATGTGGGAGTGCTGAGGGATGCCTGCGAGCAGTGACGACGGCAGCAAGAGCATTGTAGTGGGGCAGGCACTTTGTAGGAGCGGACACCACAGGCCCACAGCACTGCTCCTGGGGGTTGCCCATGCAGCAACAGCAGACCAGTTCCTGAAGTTTTCTTTTCTTTCATTTTTTTTTGTTTTGTTTTGGCAAACCCAGTTCCGTTGTGATGCCTGTGGGCCCTGCAGGCAGTGGATAGAGGTGGTGATATCAGCGTGGATTTATAGGACGGGCACTGGCAGCCCTTGGACAAAGGGCTGCTCTGCCCTGCCCATGGGTTTTGGGGCTCCCTGCTGCAGCAGGGCTGGGCTGAGGCCCCCCCCCAGCCCCATGGGTGCTCTCTCATCCCACACATGCCCCCGCATCCCTCAGTGATTCCCCACCCCGCGTTTCGGCGAGCGTCGGGGCAGCCTTTGTGTGTGTGCCCAGCAGATGTGAGCACACCCGAGTTCGATTGCTGCGACCGCCTGGGGAATATTGCTAACTAATTATAGAAAACAGAAGATGCACTCCCCTCCTCTTGCATTTTTTTTTTTTGATAAACATTGTCTCCTCTCAACAGCTGAGTGTTTAATTAGTGTTGATTGCCGTTCGCGTGTTCAATAACTGCTCATCAGGCGGGGGTGTCCGCTGATGCAGCGTGGCCTGGAGCGTGGAGGAGCAGAGGGTGCTGCTAATTAGGGATGCCTTTTATTTGGGTAAGTCATGTGGACAGCAGCCCAGCTTTTAGGTTAAGTTTCAAGGTTAAAGGGTAAAGGGGAGCGTTAAAAAAAAAAAAAAAAGCCCCTCATTTATGAGGACAGGGAGCTCTGCTGGCACTGCCACCGCCAGCCGGGCCCCTGCTGGCACCCACCTGGCCCTCGCGAGGTGCCATCCCTGTACGTATCCACACACACACACGTATATAATGCACAGGAGCTGGGCACGTGTGCGGCTGCATCTGTGCTCCCAGCAGAGCCCGGCCCTTCAGGCGTTCCCCTCCTGCATCCCTACAGCCCGTGCCTGTTTCCCTAAGCTATGCCCCAACACATGCTGCTGTAAGGGCTGCAGTGCCTATCTGTGGGCAGGTTTCAGGGAAAAAAACCAGCTTTTCCACATGCTCTCAGGCCACACAGCTGTGTGGGAACACTGCAGTTTACAATCACTGTGGGGTTTTTTTGGATGTGAGGACAGTGGGCGGGAAGCAGCCACTTGGGCTCTGCCTTTGCCTGGAGGCTCTGGGACTGTGAGTGTGCGGCCGTGGCACGGCCAGCGTTCCAGCACCGACTGCCAAACGCGATGCAAAGCTCACCCCGTTTAGATGAGGAGAAATAAAACCTCGAACGAGCACAACTGTGTTTATAAAGGCACACAGTGATGCCACTGGGAGGTGGGGTTGAGTTGACATGAGTGGGTTCATTTCTCTTTCCAGGGATGTGCACCCGCACCAAGCTTGCCCTGATGGCCAGAGCAGGACCAAAACACATGAGGAGAGCACAGGAGCATCCCCTGCCGTGGGGACACGGGCTGGGGACATGGCCAGAGCTGCGAGTGGCAGGGCTCACGCTGGGTGCCCCCAGCCATGCCCGGCACATCCCGCTTTGCTGCACGTCCCCTCCCGCTGCGGGCAGGACAGGGGGAGCAGCTCAAACAGCAAATGAGCAAATGCCCGTCTCCTCCCAGCACGCTTCCCCGTTATTTATTTATATGTTTATTTGCTGTGCTGCCTGACAGCGGTGATGGAGCTGTCATGCTTTGGTGGCCACCGGCTCGTGATCCGGCACCTGTTCTCCGTGCTTTAATCTCTCCTCGCCGCTCACACAGAGTCTATACATAACCCCCAGCCAAACAAAACGTGAAGAAAAATCAAATCTAATTACATGCCATTGATTTCCCTCCAAATTTGCTTCTAATACACTTTTTGACTACTCCTTGATTATTACTTTTTATTTTTTTTCCCCACTTTTCCCTTCTCCTCTCCTACCCCTCCTCTCATTTGGCGGCAGCCTCCTCCCGTGATAGAGAGAGGCTGGAGCCTCGCCGGACACGCTGAGCCTGGAGCGGCTAGGAGATATATGGACAGACATGGGTTTTTTTTTTGCTATGACTAGGAATAGGGACGCTCTGTGCGATGCACCTCACCTTAAGGGACAGGTAGGACTGTGCAGTTTTCTTTATGGCTTTTCCCCTTCCCCTCCTCTTTCTTCTCACTAAACCCGACTTTGCTCAGCGTGCCGGCACCGCCGTGGCAGAGCGGCTCCTGTAAGCAGGGCAGCGTTGGGATGAGCTGGGCTGGGGGGGGCTGCAGGGGCTTTCTCCCATCCCCAGGCTTTGCTGCGGCCCCATGCCGGTGAAGGGCAGGCATCCGTTCATCCGCTTCTCCTGCAGCTGGGTCCATCCCTCGCAGGTGGGGTGGGGAAATGGGAAAGCAGGGACAGCCGGCAAGCCTCTGCTGCATTTCCATGTCCCCCCTTGGCTCCCTGTGTTCCCCTGGAGCTAGCAGCGCGGGTGCAAGTGGGGAGGAGACCCCCCCCCCAGGCCACGTCCCGATGGTGGCCGTCACTGTCACCGATGCGTGGCCCCGGTGTCACCGGCGCGAGGGGGACGCCCGCCGGCAGCAGGAGCCCCGGCAGCGCAGACTTCCAAGGGAGCGGCCAGATTTATCGTGTAAGGAGAAATACTTAGGCTGAAGACAGTTCAGTTGTGTTAATTATGGAAATCTAAAGATAATCTATATTTAATGTCAAATTTTTCTCAAATCTACTAAAGAATGAGGAGAATATATGCACATGATGACATTTAAATGAAGAACAAGGTGCAATTAAACTCCAAAATGTACAGTAGACTAATTGGGAGAGGATGACAAATATAGTTATCATCAGCAACTAATTAGGGACCTGCTTTAGCTTTCCCTGCTTGATTAATCTTGACTAGGTGTTAATAAGTTATGTGGGACCAGCCGTAACTTGCGGCGAGGCTGTTTGTGGCTCCGTCTGGCGTGGTACCGAGGTGGTTTACGGCCGGGCAACGCAGGAGCCAGTGTGAGGATGCTTGGGGGGGGGGTACGACCATGTTAAGGGCTTCTGATTTATGGGGTGGCGTGGCTGGGGTGGGCACCCCCCATCTCACGGGGCTTTGGGTGGCGTGGGGCAGCGCTGGTGCTGAGGATGCCTCGATTACTTCCATCCGAGTGGTGCCCAGCGGACGGTTTTCGCGTGGTTTTGGCATCTGTTCAGCAGCGCAGGCACCTTGGAGGCCCTGCTTACGGGGAGGGTTTTGCTCTGTGGGTGTGTGTGTGTGCCTTAGGGCTTTCCCTGGTTCCCAGGAGGTTTTGGGGCTGCTCCTGGTACAGCTGGTATCAGCCCAGCAGCCCGCGGAGCTCGGCGGTGGGGATCCGTGGTGCTGAGCATCGCGCCGCCCACCTGCGGCACCGCGTCGGCGCTGCCGACACCGCCAAGATTTACACGCTTATCTTTTTGCGTTGAAAGGTAAGAATAATAGTAAAATGTTAATGCCGCGCTCTGCATATAACACTGTACATAAAGGACTGACATGACGTGGGAGACAGATAAATCACCGCCGCGTTCAGACGATAATCCGCGGGAGGCAGAATAACGCACGGGCTCTCCCAGCACGGGGAGGCGCGTGGGGAAACGGCTGCACAGCCCAGGCTGGCTCCGAGGTTTGCTGCAGCACTTCTCAGAGCTGGGTTTTATGGAATTTGGTCCGTATGTTCGCTGGTCCCTGCTCACTGCAGGCACCGGGTGCTCGCAGGTGGGCTCTCTGCGGCGTGCTGCAGCCCTCCTGGGGGGCACTGGGCCAGGACAGCCAAAAAGCTGCACCGAGAGCCAGGAGAAGCCCTGGGGAAATGCGGCAAGGGGCTGCTTGTGCCAGGCCTGGCCGGGGTGCTGGGCTCCTGAGGAACAACCCCGAGTGGCTAGGCACGGCTCGGCACGGCACGGCACGGCTCAGCTTGGCCCGGCACGGCTCGGGAGCGAAGCCATCGCCGTGCCGAGGACGAACTTGGCTCAGTCACCATGGAAACGGTGGCCGGGCCCCGGTGCCGCTCGCGTGTGCACAAGTCCCGTTGACCTCACTTAGAATTATTACCTTTAGCCAAATAAAATAATTTGCGTTAATAAAGAGACCATTTTCTCTCGGCTTCCAAGCGAGCCTTCCCCAGAAGGCAGAGTGACTCCTTAATTACACTTTTACTGCAAGGTGATTAATGTTCAATATGTGATACTCCGTTTAAATAAGTCGCTTATTAACACCTTTAATATGTTTTAATTTTTTTTCTCCTCTTTTTCCTCCTTCCCCCTCCCTGTGGCGCGAGGTGGAGCTCTGAGACCGGGCACAGGCACCCGCGAGCTGAGCCTGGGGCCCTGCAGCCCTCCAGAACCACAAAATGTCCCAAAACAGGGAGAAAAACCAACATGTGGGGGGCAACAACAGTGAAATTAAATGGGGAGCGTGCCAGGAACCCCACTTTGCTTCCCCTGCTGCGGGAGGCTGTGGGCAAGGGGCCAGCGGCCGGCTCTGCTCGGCCCCTCCGCATTCACCTGAGAGGCACGGGCTGGGAACGGGGCTGCAGCAAGGTGGGGTGCTGAGAAAATGGGGGAAAAAATAACATTTTTTGGTCATTCCTTCGTTAGTTCATGAAGGTCCGGTTTTGGGGATGGGGAACTGGCACTGCTGCGGATCCCTAAATGTGCACCGGTCAGCTCCTTAGCTGAGGTGGTGAGAGGAGGGGTCGTTGTCTCACCAAACTAAAAAGGGACGGGGTGTCAGTCGTGGCGTTTCTCCTCCTTCACCCATGCTCCGGGGGTGGGGAACCCAGCGTACAGCACGTACGCGTCAGCCCCTGGGGGTGCTGCAACGCGGAGATGGGCCGAGGGCGGCGCAGACGGGTGCCCAGCGTTAACAGGGAAAGGTGAGATCGGGCCGAGCAGAAAGGTAAAGTCCTTGGGCAGGGGAGCAAGGCTGGAGGTTAATGCCTCAAACAACAAATGCTTTTTTTTACTCCCAGAAAAGCCTCTTGCTTTGAAAAGGCACCTGGCGCCCATTCTCCACTGCATTTAATCTGCGCTGTTGGGCTAAAAAAAGGGTGTTTGGTGCTGACACCTCAGTGCTGGCATTAATAAAAATGACTAAAAATGACACTTTGCGTATAATTTTTGGGACCTTTGTTTTTACCCATACTCATTGCTTGGTTGGTGCTTGGCTGGTGCTTAAAAAAGGAAAGAAAGGCGTTCTGGTTACTGTCTGAAATGGATGGTTTCTCATGATTGCAGATGAAGTTGAAAAGTCAGAGAGTCATTTTCTTTCAGATCTTTTTAGAAGTACTTTTGTTTGCGCAGCCACATATGTCTATAAATATGTTGTTATTTGTCACACAAAAGGCTGTATTAGTGGTAATAGCCTTTTCTGCATTGTTTTGCTTTTCCCACGTGTGATTCTCACAAGGCACACCGTAAGGAATCTCAGCGAGGCTGGCAAAGCCCCTGCTCGCCAAGGGCCGAGGCTGGCACCCAGCACCCTGGGTGGAAAAACTAACCTCAAAAAGTACAAAAATACAGATCCGGCCTCATTGTGGGGCGTATTTATTTTTTTCCTGGGCTGTATCTCACAGCCACACGCTGCTGTGTGTTGGTGGGTTATCCCAGAGCTAGACATTTACATCACCCCTCTTGGATGCCTGAACTTCTCTGTTTGTCCCCACAGGTGGGAAGGGGTGTCCCAGCCCCAAACTCATCAGTTCTGGGCCAAAACCCCCAAAAGTGCAGCTACACGTGTGGGGGCCTGGCTGCTCCCCCCTTACACCTGCTCCCCCCTGGAGACGAGGTCAGTCGTTCCTCCTACTTGGGGAAAAATGTTCAAGGGAACTTGCTGAAGAACTGCCCCGCCTGCTGCTGAGGGGCTTTTGCTGAGCAACGTTGCGGAGTTGAATACAACCACCCGGAAACCGATGATTTATAAGTGATTTTGTCCCTTAATTTGTCAGTGAGAGCTTCGGAGGCAGCTCAGGTGCTCCCAGTTATAAATTTGGCAGAGCTCGCCTCCAGGGGAGCCCCAGCTCCCTCCCGATGGTGCTGCAGGTAAGGGTGGCAGCAGTTTTTTAATAGCCTGAAATGCAGATTAACTCCTTAGTTTGCTTCGTTTTCTGCTGTTTTGAAGGGAATTGGGTGTTTGCTGCTGTATGGCAGGAGCTGGGTCTGGTCCCCTTGTGACTGATTTTGTTTTACTGCTTTCTCCTTTTCTTTTTCTGTTCTGGCAAAGGGGTGTGTGCCAGGGAACCTCTGATCCCAGCTCCTGCTGCTCTCCTCTCCTTGCTCTGAATTGCTTCACTTTACTAAAAACGTGCAAAGATTTGGGAGGAAATAAACTGAAAAACAGCTAATGTCATTTCTTAAAATTGCCAGTAGCCCCTGTGGTTAAGGCAATCAGGGACCCTGAGAATAAAGTCTCATTAAATGATGGGAACAGACATTTTAATAGAAAATGCCTTTGTAAAGCCCTGTAAGAGCGGTAACACCTGTGGTTTGTGCTCTGTTGCTCTGATGTAGGGGCATTTCTTGGTTTGGTTTTAGTTTTTCCTCTCCTCTGAGCAGTTTAGCAAAAGGTGTAACTTCACTTACACTCGGGCTGTTGAAAATATTTAAGCTCTGTTGAAGGAGTAGCTGCTTTGCAGGTATAAATTATGAGAGCTCCACTAATTTCGGTGTTAAATTAGACATTTTCTCAACTGTTTGTCCTATTACCCACCTCTCAGACGGAAAGGCATCGCACGCTCCCCCGGCCCCCTCCCCCTGCTTTTCACCGCCAGATATTTGCGAGTTCATTAGTTCACAGGGGTGAGCAATACATCATCGAGCGTTTCTTAATAGTCATCCATTTCAGGACTAATTCTCATCTAAAACGAGCTTTCATTGCATTAAATAAAACTTCAGGTAATTCAGAGAATAATATTTCTCTAATGCTCAGGACCCAGTGAAAGTCTCCAGCCAAGTCGACTCTGATCACGAGAAGCTGTAGATAAGCAGTAGCAGCGTATGCGTCCCCTCCTTTTTTATTTTTCCTTTTCCTTTAATTTTATTTATTTTAGCAGTGTATCTGGCTGCTTGCTGTGTGGATCCTTCCCAGCCCCGAGGTGCTCTTTCCAGCTGGGTTGCAGGGGCTGGGGCAGACTGGGGAGCCCCCAGCTGGGCACCCCACGGGTGGGGGGCTGGCTCCTTCACCCTTAGCAGTGCCCAGCAGAGGCTTATTGCCAATAAATGGTGTGATTAACATCTGTTATCCTCATTGACCTCCCTGATCTGTCTTGGACAGCCCTCCTCAAGCAGTCAGTGGTCAGCGATCGCATCCTCGCGCGGCAGCGTTAATTACGAGGGGAGCTGCGGGTGGGTGCCCGTCCCGGGGAGCCCCTTCCTCCCGGTGCCATGCGAACAGCAGGATTCTCAAAGGGGCTCTCCCACCGCGACACAATCCTTGGTAAATACATTTTTCTAACGACTGCTGGATCGTAACGAGATTTTTTCAGGTCGTTTCCGCTGTCGGAGCGCTCCTGCCTGGCCCACCTCCCTGCCCCAAGTGCTCTGTCGCATCCATAATTCAGAGGTGTGATGTTTGCCCCCCTCTGTGTTTTTCTTTCCCTAATGCTGTAGCCAAAACTGAAATGAGAATTCAGCCAAAATAGCGCACAAGACAAATACATAGAGGCCTGTACCTCTGACTTACGGCCCAGCACGAGCTTTTATGGTGGTTACTTATTCTCAGAAAATTGATGAAGCTTAAAGCAGAAGCTAAACTTTTAGCCAATATATAGGTGGAATAATATTAAATTCCCGTATTAAAGATCACCATTAACCTGTTTGTTTTTTACTGGGCTAACAGTAAACACAATGGGCTGTGAACAGCGTATTTAATTATTTCAATGAATATTCATAACATACAGGACCTTGGGAGCAAATAAAGACAGGAGGATTTTTCACAGCGATTGGGAGCATGATATGAAAAAACAGCCTTAAATTCAGAGTGAGTAAAAGGAAATATGTTTGCTCTGTAAGCCTCTAGTTCTGCAGTTGCTCTGTGTATGTCTAAGAGAGTAATGCACCTCTTACTAAGCAATTTGCTGGTGCATCTCTACTTGTAGATGGACACTGGTATGTCCGGATGACTTTGGTCTTAAATAGTCGAAGCCTCTGGAGCTGGATTATGTGGCACCACGGTGTGCATGGGTAGTGAGGTGCCAAGAGCCCCATTGCTTCCCTAGGCACCAGCCCCTTTTTTTCTACATTTTCATGTGGTGCAATAACTCCGAAGGAGTTTCCTGCATTGTGCCAGATACTCAGGGCACTGGTGAAATTGGATGTTGCGTAGGGACTACACGGAGACCTGCACGGCTGCTCGTGGAGAGGCCACGAGAGGTGCCAAGGCAGGGAACGAAGTCCTCTGTCCTACCTCATATGTAGGGGCACGTGTACATTTAACCAGTACAGGGAGATAAATGTTACCCAGCTCTCGGTACAGACAATAGGACTGGATGCCATAAAGGGAAGTGTGACTTGTGAATTAAGAGACTTGGTAACTTGGAGGATGATGGTTTAAAATGACTTTATTTTATGGCTAGTTTCTGCCATCTGAGTGATGTTGCATGTATTGGTTGTATTTATAACTTAATAGCTTTTCTCAATTTTATTATACTTTTTATGATACTTGTGGCTTTATGGTACTTCATAATTTTTCTGGGATTCATTAAAGAGGCTGCGGGCAGAGCTCCCGGCGGTGCCAGGGGAAGGCGGCCCTGCTCCGGGCGCACGGCGAGGCCTTGGTCCTGGTGTGCTTTGGTGCTGGCCTCTACCAGCAGCAAGAGAGAAGCATCTATTTAGGTTTAATGTTACACAAAATAAGCTGTTCTCGGCTCTCAGTGTATCCGGAGCAAAGTCTCCTGCCCAGCAAGGTGTGCTGGCAGCTGGACCGCGTTTCTTACCCTCCTGGGTACTCCCCAACCCCTTATGTCCGTGGCAGGGTTAGGGAGATTTGTTCTTTTTCTGAGCTGGTTAAAGCAGCAGTTCCTTCCCAGAGGTAGGGAGGTCTTGCATTTGGAGCAAAGGTGTGTTTTGGCAGCTTGGGTTTGGTGTCCACAGAATTGTGCCGAGTTTTCCTCGGCTGCAGCCTATGCTCCCGCAGGGAGGCCTGAAGGATTTGCTGGATGATTGCAGTTGTTCCAAGGTGTGTTTTTTCAAAAAACTGTAGTCTCTAGGACAAAAATAGCAGCATCTTATTCCTTTTTTTACCCCCTTTCTTTTTTTTTTTTTAAAAAAAAAAAAGGCAACCAGCATGAGACATCAACATTTTTAAACAAAAATGCTGCTTGTGTTGTCATTGAAATAGGGGACACCCCTGAGGGCAAGTGCCACAAATTCCCAGTGCACAGAGCCTGGGCTGTGGTCATGCCTGGAACGGCCCTCAAGAAGGGGAAGATGCTTCTCCTGGAGGCAAATCGGGTCGCTTACATATTCCCTGCGGAGTGGGAAGTGCTGGGATTATTATTTTTTTTTGCATAGTTTAAAACAATTCATTGCCAAATCCCACTTTGGGGAAAATGGGAGACGATGGAGCTGGCTTCCCAAAAAAGGCCAGTACGATGTGCAGCCCCCATCCCCAGCTGGGGGCCCGGTGGCATCCGACCCTCACCGTGCCTCCTTCGCCCTATTTACGATCCGGGCTGATAACGCGCTCCCCAACTCCAAGCCGCCTTCATTACAGGCTGCTGGTTTGCGGGACCGCAATGCATTTATAATTTTTATTGTTATATCTTTTAATTTTATTTTGCTTTCCTTGCTGTCTTGGAGAAGGGAAGATAGGAGTCCATATTTATTACAGAGCAAACGATCTACCTCTGCGAATGTATGTATCAGTTAATTTAATCTCACCAGTTTTATTTAAACTGTTTTTCCTTCCTTTCTTTACTTCCCTCCTCCTAGCTCTCCCCCTTCTTCCTCCTCCTCTTGGTGCAAGGTGATCAGTTTGTTTAAAAAAAAAAAAAAGCTGGAAAGTAAAACTATCCTGTGCCTTTTATAATCTGTACTGAAAAGGCTTTTTCTGGTTGCTACGGAATAGCTCTGCCTTTCACTGCTTCCGCCCGTGTGCCTCCCGTGGCCCCCAGCCTGATTGACATTTACAAATTACCAAGCTGAGAGTGTTCAATCTTTGACCCGTGTGTTTCTATTCAGCAATGAGTGAGATTTGCAAGCATTTTGTCATATAATTACTGCAAATCCCTTGAAAATTTCCACAACAACGCCTAGATGAATGGTAATTTGTGCAGACAGCCGCTGATGCCTTTACAATGCACTAAGATGCAAAGCAGTCTATTTTTTTTTTTTTACCCTAAGATTTCTGGGGGGAAAAATGTTCTGCATGTGAGCATGCTGTAAAATATTTGGATTGTTAGATTTATTTGCTTACACAGCCTATATTTGTGCTGATTTTATTGTATTGACTGTATGCATTTTTTTCTTCCCATTCTACAGTTTTATTGTGCGTTGGTCATATGCATACATCACCAGCATTGTTCTCCGGGAAATTTATTCCACCTTTCAGCGTGCTCTTGATAGGACTTATTGCATTACTAGTTAAGTGCTGAGATTTGCTACTACAAAGATCTGAAACAGCCTCCTGTAATGTTTATTCACCAGCCGTGGCTGAGATCATATGTTTTCGTAACACTTGGTGGGGAGCGCAGCCGCGTCCTGGCAGCCGCTGGGCGCGGGTGCTGTGGGTGCTGCACACTGGGATGGCCCCGGTGCTCTCCTGGCATCGAGGACCTAGAAGGAGGCAGGTGCCAACACCTGTTGAAATCATAATGTGTACTAGTTTGTTGTTATATGTATTTATTCGCCCCTATATTGCCGTGATGGCCATGCAGCCACATGTTGGGTGAGCATGCCCAAGCACCCACGTGGTGCTGCCAGCTGAGAGCGCTGCCCGGAGCTGCTGCCATCCCCTCCAGTGGCCACAGCTCGCTGGGACCCGCAGGGCGGTGCCGGGGGCGATTTGGGGGCACCCAACAGCGTCTGCCCCGCTGGGGGGTGTGCGGGAGGCTGGGTGGGGAGCCCGTGCCAGAGGGAAGGTGCCAGGGTTGTGTGCAGCTGTGAGGGAGGCACTTAGAGCTTGGCCTGGGGGAGTCTGAATTTGTGATCTATATATAGATTTAGAAAAAAAATATATATATATAATTTTTACCAACAATATTTTGATGGATTTTAGTTACAATAATTCTTAAATTATAATAACTACGTAAAAATAATGATAATTTGCCTTTAAGCAACACTTCCAATTCGTTTGAATAATCTTTTCAGAATTTCCCGTACTGATGCTACAGTGATATATACATATATATACATTTATTTATGTGCATGAATATACACATTTATATTTATATATATTTGTGTTTATTTATGCACATAGCCTACACACCTGCAGCAATGGTCCCGGTGCCGCAGCTGTGGGAAGCTTCGCAGTTTTTTCCTCTCGCAGTGACCTGCGCACTCTGCCTGGCACAAGAACCATGATATACGTTTCCTTGCTGCTTGTTGAAAACCAAGCAGCCTTGCAAGAATTATAATAACCAAATTGCCTGATGTTTGTTATTGCCTTTTTTTTTCTTTTTTTCTTCTGGTGGTGGCAGGGTGTCTGGCCCAGCCTCTGCTGTGTGCGTGCCTCGTGGCACCAGGCTGCCCGTACTGGTGGTGGTGCACGCTGTGAGGCTGGTTGTGCCGGAGGGTGCAGAAGGAGAGGTGCTCGTGGCTTTGGGAGCAAGGCTGGGGATTTCGGGCGGTGTACAAACCTGCTGGGCTCTCGTGCGGGGTCTGGAGCCCGTGCAGAGTGCTGCTGTGCCACGGGTTTACAAATGGGCACTTGCATGGCAGAGCCCTGCTGGGGCTGAGCGGTGCTGGTGGCGAGGTGGGCCAGGCGCAGGATCTGCAGTGAAAAACACCCTCCGACTCCTACCTGTTATTACTTACTATTACCGTAGTGTTCTGGCCGAGTCAGCCTTGACTGCACTGCAGTATTTTCCCTTCACTGGGGAATTTCCTCCCTTGTCTTTGCAAGTGCTCCTCCCGCCCCACGGCGAGCGGCGGTGAAACGCAGGTGTTGGGCTGTGAGAGCCGTGCGTGCACAGTGATAACGTGTAACTGAGGCAGTTTTGGGGGTCACTTCTTAATGTTGAGTCCCAGATGGTCATGAGCAGCATGATCGTTCTCCCAGGTGATGGAGAGCGCCGTTACTGGGAGGTGGCTTTGTCTGGCTGTCCCGTGCTGGTGGCCGGGCAGCGTGGATGGACGGTGGCAGGAGCGGGTGGCACAGCTCACAGAGGGGCAGCCCCTTCCCATGCAGTTCTGGGGGCTCACCCTCAGCTTCTGGAAATCCTTTTTGGGGAAAAAATATCACGGGATGGGAAGAGACTTGTTTGATTTGCCTCTCGTAGCACTGTCCATCTTGAGCAGCCTTGCGAGCACGCAGGCAGCAGCGTGCGCTGGGTCACTGTGATGGATCGGAGGAAGAGTTCAGCGACTGCGGTGTCTGAACAAACCGCTCTTGTCATTAGGTTGGAAATGTAATCTCTGCAAAAGAAGAGGCTATGGTAGACTTAGCAAGATCTGTTCACGTTATGGGAATTTAATGCACCTGGTAGAAACTAACTGCAGGTCATCAGTTTTTATTGGCATAGTGCAGACATGCAGTGTGATGAACTGATCTGGCAAAACATTAACCAAGATAAAAAAAAAATAAAAAATAAAAGAAAAATCTCAGATCTGTTTTTTTGTCGTGGCTATCATTGAAATCAGAGTGAATACTGCTCTTCAGGTACTTGTCTGTTCTTCCCCTGTAATTTCTGCTGCTGTGCTGCTGATGTAGATGGGCTTTTATACAGAGTTTGCAGATAAATTTTTGTCTGACACACATCTAGAACTTATATAGTCACCTACTAATTTAAACCAATTTGCCCTAGGTGATGGGTGAATACACTTGAAAATTAAATGGGTCTGATTTAAGCATCCCTCCTCTGAAGCCAAAGATTATATAATTAAATTAAAAGAAAATGTGTTTTATAATAAACTGTATTTCCTCTTGGCAAAATCCAATTTTGAAACAAGATTGTAATATCATATCAAAAAATGTTTTCCCATGGGTATTACCAGTCTATTTCGTTTAATTGTTTTCACCCATCATATTACGAGCTTTCAAAGTAGTGAAATGAGTGTGGTTTTACGAAGAACAAGGGAGAAAGTGGCAGGGAAGGGGGGGGGTGTGAAGAGGGTCCCTTCCTGTGGGGGGTACCCTCTGAGCCCCGGGTGGGTGCCAAGAGCTGGCGCTAGTGGGCTCGGCGGCGTGGTGAGGCCAGGGTGGCTGCACTGCTTGTGCCATGGGAGCCTGGTGCCCGTGGGGTCGTGGAGAGCTGTGGATTTTGGGGGACCTGTGACTGGCCCTCAGCATCCCGGGTTTTCCTTCTCCAGCCATGGGCTGGCATGCGAAGAAACTTAACGAGCCGTGCGATAAAGATTTTGCACTTAAGCAGAAAATATTTAACGCTTTGGGTCTGAACTGCTGGAGCACTCCTTCCCCAGCCTGGCTTCTGGCATTAGTGCTCGGGGCTGGACAACACCAAGGGGCTGGTGGCGATGTTCCCAGCGAGCAGGGCTGGGGCAGGGCAGAGCCCCCTGGGGGGGACCCTGCTGGGTGCCACCGCCCCGTGCTCACCGTGACACTGAGCATCCAAAGCCCCCACGAGGTGCAGCTCTGTGTGAAAGCACGGTACACTTAGAGTGAAATATGAGCCAATTCCACCCGTAATTAATATGCTCATTTTCTTCCATATACGTTTATCCATTCATCTATTGTTCCAGTGCGCCGAGGGCACGGCAAAGGGGGACAGGCATCGCTTTCAGCCTTGCACATCTAATTGAAGCAGCCAGCAGTAATTTGAAGGCAAGGCAATGGCAGCTTTGATGCTCTGACTCCACGTTGATTTGGTAACTCCAAAGTTTTGCAAAAAGCTTCAATAAAACCTCAGGAGAAGCTCGAGGTACCTGTGCCACCCCTGCTGCACCTCTCCAGTCCAATGCCGACAGCAGGCATGGGGCTGGGACCTCAAACTCCTTTCCGCTGCTGCAATCAAAAAAAAATCCATGTTTTCCCCCAATTTAAGGGACAGCCACGTCCCTGTTTCTGGGCTCTGGAGGGGTGTGTGCTTAGCTGCAGCTGGTGAGAGCCAGCCTGCTCTGCAGTGTGCCCACGCACCCTGTCCCTATCCTGCTCCTCCTGCAAAGCGCCCTTTTAGAGGGGGAAATGAAATTACGCACAGCCAGGGGATGCTTCCACCTCAATAAATCCTCAGCAATTATCAGTTGTCTGCTCTTGGTCTCTGAGAATGAGGAGGACTTTGTGATCCACGTTTGGTGTCCCAGCAAAGGGACAGCAGCTGGCTGTGGTAGCAGGAATGGTCACGAGTCCCTCATGCCAAGTTACTCAGTTTTTTTCCTTAGAAGACCCCAGTTATGATTTTCTAGTGATGGCAGTGTGCACGTCGTGTTTTGCCCTACGTGCCTTGGACTGAAGCCTTTGCCTTGACCTTGTGGCATGTGGTCCCACAGGAGCTGGCTTTGGTGTCCCCACAGCCACGTGTGGGACCGCGTGGTGCCACCCTGCTTCCTTCTGTGTCACGTCCCATCAGACAAATCCCCCTCCCCGCTGCTACAACTTTCCAGGAATTTCTCGATGCGGCCTCCCCAAAGCCAAAGAGCATCTCCCCTCAGTGCTGGCTGCTCCTGGGCACGTGCCGTGAGCTGGAGCCCCCCAAAACCCAAGCCTTGCTCGGGGCACGCAGGGAGCATCGCTCAGTGGCGTGGCGCTTCCCGGGCTCTGCCGCGCTCGGCGGCCTCATTAAATCCTCCAGAGCCTTTATCGGGGACAAACCCGTCGACTTTCTGGGAAAACGTTGATTAAAGCAACAGCGAGCAGGAGTTGAAAGGCTAATATTATCAGTTTTAGCTCGCTGGGGTGGTGTTTGCCCGAGGTAAAACAAGCGAGGCGCGCAGAGCGGCGCTAAGCGCTGCTGCGCCCAGGCTGCCCGGGCTGCGGGGCCGGGGCTGGGGAGGGGGCTTCGGGGGGAAGCGTTTTCCGCGGCGTGCAACCGCTGTCAGCCATTTTAGGTTTCTGAATCCTATTTCCCTGGTGCTTCCAAGGGAAGCTTTTGGGGGAGTCCCCAGCTAAAACTGAAATTTGCATTTAAATGGAGTTTTTTTCTTTTTTTTTTTTTTTTAATGAGCAGGATGCATGGGAGACTAAGACTATTAGGTTTCCTTGTGGGAGAGTACAGAATTCTCTCACCTTTTACTTCCCACCCCCCTCCCCAGCCCCTTTAATGCACACTTTAAATTAGACATTAAAAAAAGGAATGGTGCGTCTTTAAGGAGGATATAATCATAAACAAATAAGTCTCGTTGCCCTTGCAGCAGAACTAATCTTCCCTCAGCTGAGCTGTGATATAGATCAGTAACAAGAGCCACGCGCAGGGGGTTCCTTTGAAATGCATAATACCTCCTCGTATAAATTGGAGTTGGTGTGATGGAGCTGTGAGATGACATATTGTGGCATGACCCCTCTCTACTGATTGTGGGTGAACCCTGCAAAGGTAAATCTAACACGGCGCACACATCAGACAATTTCATTTTCATCACCCAGGGACAAAAACATGGCAACAGAATCTTTTCAAATGATAATCTGCATGCTGGGCGGAATATTTTCCCTCCTTCCTTCCTCTTTTTTTTTTTGCATGTTCAATTCATGATGTAGGTGAAAGGAATTATAAATTGCTTCCAAAGTTCATTCATTCCCTTCTTCCCATTCTTCCCTTTCTTTTCCTCCTTTTCCTTTTGCTTTTGTTCTCTCTCCCTCTCTACCTTTCTCCTGTCTTTGTTTTCTTTTCTCTTTTGAGGAAAAAAAAAAATAGGGAGAAAGTTTGGCATTGTGTGTGTGTATGTGTGTGTGTAACTGATTCATTCTTCTCATCCCCTCGGGGACATTCCAGTAATAATGATTTATAGGAGTGCAAAAATCTATGCTCTCGCTGTTACCAACTAATATCTCTCCTACCCTCCAAAAAGGGAGTTTTCTTGTAGAAAGCTCTCTCCGCATGAAACCTCTCCCCTGCTTCTTTCCACTCCCCCTTTGCCTTCCTGTGTGTTTCCATTCAAGTATCAGGAGCACTGAGCTGGCGTGCATCGTACCGACGGGGAATACGTCGTCCTGCAAAGTGGCATCTCACCTAGAACTGGTTACAATTGACTAAAATGACGCTGTATCTGTTCTTTGTTCTTCTCTCCAATGGTTTTGTGTTGTGCTCTGTTCTTCGCAGGCTGAGAACAGTTTAGAAAAATCCACCTTCATGTGCTATCTCTAATTTACCAGAAACCACTCTCCCCACAAATCAGTGTGCCTGCAAGCTTCACGTCACCGCGAGGTGCCCCCGGCGTTGCTGGTCCCAGCCCGAGGTGTCGGTATTGGGACAGCCAAATCGATCACCCCGAGCAGCACCGAGAGGCAGAGGAGAGCTGAAAAGTCGGGCTCGGAGGTGGCCTGCAAAGCCCCGGTGGATAGATGCCAGCCCTGCTGCAAAGTCCTCCTGTCTGGCCAGTTTATTCCTATTAATCAGGAATATTAATGACCTGCTCTGTCCGTCAACACGCTGGCAGTGCCCCGGTCTGGCTCCCATTTCTGCAGGACCTCTGTGCCCGCTCCCGTGAGTACCCCACTGCCATCTCCTGCCTTCACCCTGCGGGTTATCGGCCGGCTCCGGTGGGAGCAGCCTTTGGGGTGGCACGGGATGTGTCCCCCATAGCAGAGGGTGCTGCTGGGCGCACCATCCTCACCCGCCTGCATGTGCCCCAGAGGGGAGTGGGGCTGGCACCTGGGTGCTCGGTTCCCTAATGGCCATGGCTATGGACAGCCCCAGTGTTTGTCTGTGCCTCGGTTTCCCCATCACCATGGTATAACCCTGAGATATTTCTGGTTTCCTTCCCAAAGTGGCATGAAGCACTCGGTGAGCTCAGGAGCTGCAAATGCCTCCTGCCTTGTGGGGGATTTCTGTAGGTGCAGGGAGACCCAGATCCCGCTCGGAAGGGAAAAATCCATGTGCTGCACCTCCAACCACTGCTCTTCGTGTAACCAGGCCTCGCACAGGAACAGGCAGCCCCAGCTAGCGCTGCCGGAGCACGGTTTGCAGCAGGAAGGCTTAAACCTGCGCCCAGATTAGGGCCATCACGGGCCCCTAATCCCGTCACCGCCTGCGCGTCCCTGATGCCGAGTGACACGGCGATTGTGTGCGCGGGGGAGCGACGCGGAGATGAGTTTGTCGGTTCCACCTAGCGTGATTGCCACCTTCTCCTCGCCGAGGAGAGGAACGAAATTGAAGGAGAAAAGGTCAGAGAGACCTGGTCATCCTCTCCCCTTCTCCCCAGCCGCTCGCTCCTCGGGATGGAAACGAGAGATGACAGCTCCCCGCGCCGCTTGGGATGTGGAGTAAAGCGAAAAGGGAAGCGTCAGTGCAGGGCCGGGCGGCGAGGAGCGCCGCCTGTTAGCAACGCATCTCCACGGCGTGGGGTCCTGGTGATTGTCCCTGGCGTCTGCTAGCACCAAAGTGACAGTGACAAGGTCTTTGATTAGAAAGAGGCCCCGCCACGTCCTCCCTGCCAGCGCTGCGGGCTGGTGGCACGTCGCCCTCTGCCCGGCGTCCCTGCCGATGGCCGCAGGGGGGGCGGCTGGGGGAGGGCTTTTTGTCCTCTGTGGCCACCTTGGTGGAGACGGGTCTCAGTTCAGGCCCAGGAGACTCTCCTGAGAGCATTTTTTTTCCTTTATTTTTCTTTCTTTTATTCAATTTTTTCCCCACTGTTAATAGTTTTTTCCAAGGAGGAACCACAATGAAACAAGTGATCCTCCTCCTCGTGATTTCTGTGGGAATCAGCACCCACCTTTTAAATCCCAGGGCCTGTGTTAGCAAGCCTCTTTGCGTTGACTCCCCTGGAGACATTTCTCATGTAAAGAGCACCTTACGAAGTGGTGCCGTTGGAGAGAGGCTGCCTGAAGCAGGCGAGGTGAGAGCCTGGTCGCAAAGCGGGACGCAGCAGGGTACGATGGCAGGCAGGGTATTTCCATGGCAGTGTATTTACAACTTTTCCCCAACTGCCCAGAATGTCTTTAATGGGCCACATGGGACTTTCTTTGTTTTTTTTTTTTTTTTTTCAAATATGTGTCAGTTTTGTTTGGGCTCTTGTGCAGCGAGCATGCCGGAGCTTTGCAGGAGGTCGGTGTGCTCCACGGGCAGGATCCCCTGGGAGCTGCAGGGCCCTCCTCGCCCGGGTGCTGCTGTTCCCCTGCTAAGCCGTACCATTAGAGATTTTAAGATAAGGTGCTTTTGTTTCTCGGCTCTGTCTGAGCTACCGTCTGAACTGATATGACGGGCCTAAGGCTAGGATAGGAATTTGTTACAAGTTCCCATTTCACCAACGTGTCGCCAGTCAAATAGCCTCCCTCGGCCTGAGCCTATTTACTCTCTCGGGGATCTATTTTTAAAAGTTATTAGCAGATTACTGGTTTTCTATCAACCTCAGGCACCAATCTCCCAGTGACACCATTGTGCTTTAATAAGGTGCGTTTGATAATCCTCGGATAAAGGCAGGGGAGGTGGGGGGAGAGGAGGGACCCTTGCACCGATCCCTCCAAGGGACGTGGGCCAGAAAAGGGTTAAAGACACTCGTGTTTCTAAATGGCTGAACTACTGTATGTTGTAGTTTTCAACTGCAAATCATCTTTAATAGCAGACATCACGGGATGGCTCATTACATTAAGCTATTTTTCATGCTATCTCCTGTAATATCCTTTAATCCAATGCGTTTCAAATCACCTCAGGCTAAAATAAGAGACATAGCGATGTAATAGCCTAGTGTATTAGTGGGTTAATTGCCCTGTTGTACTCTCTAGTAGATATCTCTGGAATGAGTTCTATATTAATTGTAAATTGCTTAATACATTTAACTCCTTGAGCAGCTCGGCCCCGCGCTGGGTCTGCAATGGACGCTCAAAGTTGGGGACTGCGAGCAGAGGTGGCGTGGCGCTGGACACGCTTGCTATGCACCAAGTGATGAGCAACAGACACCTGAAAATGGGGGGAAATCAGCAGCTTTTGGCAGTGGAGAGGCCTGGCTCCAGCCTGCACCTCCTGGCAGCGCCGTGCTCATGGCCAGGGCTGGTGGGGAGCTGTGGTGCCCAGGGCTGAGAGCGGGGCTGTCCCCAGCGGGGCGGCCGGGGTGGGGGGGGAGAAGGTTTCAATAATATGTAAGGTTTCAGTCTGTTGTCTTGCTGCTGGGGAAGACGAATGAAATGCTCTGCAGTGCTGTCACGGGATGCGGCAGCGGTCACGGACACGCATGGCTTTCAGAGTGTCGCCCGTAATGCGCAGCAGCTAGTTTTCTGAAATTACTTTTGTAGCACTAGGCAGACGTGACCGCAGATTTGCAGTCACTTTCCTGAAGATTGGAACATAAGTGTCAGCCGGCTGGCAGAGGGTAATGTCACTAATTTCTTTGGATTGCTCCCAGTTTGTGCCAGGAGGGTTGGAAGATGGAGCAAGCAGAGCAGAGGTTGGAGAGGGCCGTGTCATGCGCAGGTGAGGCATTCCTTATTCATTTCCTCGGGGACATTCTGGTTTCTAAAAGTCCTGACAAAAATGCTGCTGCAAATTTAAAGGGAAGGCACAGAGTGGGAGCGCAGAAAAGCTCTGTGCTTTGGAAATTCAGGAGAAAGTCGTTCCTGACTTGCCACCTATTGCTTAAACCCAGCTGTGCACAGCAGCAGGGCGGCAAGCACCTAACCTGTGTGCCTGGAAGTCACGGCCACCTGGGCTGCGCACCTCGGCACGGTCCCAGTTAGAAAAGTGTACGTATAAAGGCCTTGCGTACGGAGACTTGCTTGGAAATTTAGCCCGAGTAATGCTATTTGTCCCTTGCAGGGTACAGAAGACCAGCGAAACAGGCTCCACATCCTCACTGGGAGGAGGCGAGGAAAATCGTCTCTTGCTCAGTTGAAGTCAAGCAGAAATGACCCTGGAAATCAGCACCCTGCTCAGCAGCCTCTGCTACAAATGCAGCAAAGCCGAAGGCTGCCTTGCTCCAGTCCCACTTAGGCAATCCTGCAGGAAGGTAACAGCACTGACTCCAGCCGAACGGCTCCAGATTTATAGCTGGCAGGTGAGGAGGAGCCAGGCACACAGGTGATCCTGCTCGAGCGCTCCCTCACCTGTTAGCAGCTCCTTGCATTTACACAAATATCTACCTTGGGCTAAAACAAATGTCATCCCTCTGTTTTGAAATGTAATACGAAGGTATCTGAGGGATATCTGAATGCAGTGGTCTAGCTTGTAGAGGAGTGTTTCTGTGAACGTGGGGAGCCGGTAAGTCTTTGAAGGAAAGACACCCTGTGCTTGGGGTGCTGGAAAAAAAATCCATCAAGTCATTCTCTATCTATAAAATAGGTGGTAATGCAATCTGAGCTTAATTTTGATGGCACACTGTACTTCATAACAGTGACAACACCTTAAAAAATGTAATGAAAGGGCCTGATTTATTACTGAAATAATCCATTTAGCACTCCAATAAATAAAGGGAGAAAATACAACCAATGTTTCGGGAGAAGGGAAGAAAAGTGAGAGAAAAATTGCAATGCATAGCAGTTTTCTGTAGACGCATCCAGAGACTGTGGCCACGTCTTTTGGGGTTGATTATTTTTTGGAAGACAAATATCAGTTCAAAGCTAGGTTTGGGGTTTAGACCTGGTGTCCACTCTTTGTGTTTAAAATACCAGCCTTGTGGCTCAGTGCCACAAGGACTGGTTTTGACTGGCAAGGGGGAGGAGAAAACCCTAATGTTCAGCCTTGCAAATATTTGATTTTGAATATGCTCTCGTAGCAGTTATTAAGTGCAAAGCAAACATATTTTCCCCTCATGCCAAATTTGTTTTAATAACACGACGTTACTTCTGCAAATGTCAGCTCCAGCCTCTCTGCGTTTCAGTGGCACTCGGCCCGTGGTGAAGACTGGCATGTTTTATACTCCCTCCGCATCGCTTCTATTAATCTGTTTAATATGCTGGCGGCGGCGATGACAGCAGAGGCAATAAAACCCCCGCGTGGCTGGTGTTTGTGCTCAGGTACGGCATCCGGAGCGGCACGCTGCAGCGAGGAGCTGCCATCTCTGTACTCAGGGAGATAAACTTTGTTCAGCAGGACGAGCTGACCGAGGACGGTGCTGGGCTCCGTTGCCAAAAGCCCGAAGGCCACGTTGGGCCAAGAGCAGCAGTGGTTGGCGTTGCCTCAGGCAGGGTTTTGGGGCTGTGCGTGCCCCGTAAAGGGGAGCTGGGGGGGCTTTAGGGGATGAGGCAGCCCTCAGGGTGGCCTCATCCCGCTTCTCATGGTGAGCGTGGCCCTGCGCATCCCCTGCACCGCGGGCAGCACGAAGCCACAGCTCGGTGGCATCGTTCTTGTTCCCACCATGCCGGAGGCAGGCGGAGAGGCTCTGGATGAACCCCAGCCCGCAGGGAGACGTCGCGTCCCCACCTCCCTCTGCGCATCAGCTGCATGGAGCCCCTCCGATCATTACACTGAATAGGGAGAAAAATGAAGGGAGAAAAAACAGACAGCTCCTGCTGCATGGTTCTCTTAAAAAAAAAAATGTTTTTTTTGGCTGCGTGGCCTCAGAGCAACCTCCGCCGGCGGCTTCGTCCCTCTCACCCGTGTCAGGGCAGCCGAGGCCGGAGGAATGGCTGCGCCCCGTGCCGGCCCGGCGCTAATTGGCCTGTTTGTTTGGCAATAAGTGATTCCTGCCTGGCGTGGGGCGGATTGTTTTTCACACCATTAAATGAAGTTCTGCTGTATTGATCCCTGTTTTTCCAATTTGAAGCCTGAAAAGTGATGAAGACATTTTCTTGTTTTCTCATGTACTTTTCCCCCAGTTCATTTAGGTGACCTGTCTTTAGTTCCTTGCTCTGCTCGCTGTAATTGCTTCTTCAGAGTAATGCTGCACTGTGAGCGCCGTACTGCAGCCCGGGTACGTTTTTATGGAAGGATGAAGGAAGGCGAGGTTGAAGTCATCAACCAATATTAACTGTGGAAGGTTTGTCGCAAATGACATCTCAATAGCAGTGTGTCTGTGCCTGCTGCTGGAGCCTCAGTAAAACAGTGCCGAGGATGAGGGCAGGACCACGGGACAGCTTTGTCTCTCCAGGCTGCTTAATATTTTGCTTAGGAGCTGGAAACACCGTGGAACGTTATTTTTCCTTGGGCACAGATATCATCATTTGTGTTCCCTGCACCTTTGGGAAAAACTTAAATACTTGGATGTTTGCGTGAGGTTTTGCCAGGGTTTTGTTGAGCATTAACCCATGGGGGGATTTTTTTCGAGGAGAGATCAGTAGAGTGGGTGCTGAACTTATGGTTACGTGGCAAGTTTAATTACAGAGGGAGCAATGGTTGCTCCAATGCGGTCTCACTTGCAACGAATTAAAGTATGAGGTCTAACCCAAGTGTCTATAGACAGGGAGGCTCTCAGTGACTTCGGCAGGCTCCAGACGTGCAGCCTTTACTGACGGCAGCAGCCCAAGTTGCAGTGGAGCCTGGGGAGTTGAAGCAAGGCTGGGATTTTTGCCCATATACCCGAGCTCTGAAGTGGACAGGGAGTCCTGAGACTCCGCGATGCACCAGGATTTCTGCTCACCACTGTTTTGAGCTGAGGGGTTGGCAGCACGGAGTCGGTCCTGAGCCTGGAATTCATCCTGGCAAGAGCAGGGTCCGGAGCCCACGGGCGCCCTGGGTGCGGGATGGCAGCCGTGCTCGGGGCCTCTGCAGAGTCTGGGCGACAGAGCCCAGCTCGATGTGCACTTATTAGGGAGATGATTAATCTATTTGTTTTGCATTGCTGCTATTATTATTATGCGCATAAGCCTGAATTATGTAAGAACTTTCCTGCAGAAATTGTGTTTGCTGGCTGCAAGCACGAAATAAAGAAGAAAATTCTTTCCCTTAAATATTTCTAGCTATATGGATAGAGAGTGCTCGGCTTTTGGGGGCAGGATCTCTCCTTTGTGCTCTTGGCATCTACTGTCATGAGGTCCCTGCTCCTAACCAGCCTTGCAAAGTGTTGTTACAATACCAAATAATCTATAAAATAGACAAGAGATAGGGAAAGGAATGCAGTAGAAAAGGAAACTTTTGTCAATATATTATTCCAAGAATAGCAAAAAAAATCCATGGTGCAGTTTGAGAACATGGTGCCACGCAGACATGCGAGGGCAAATCTTGGAAATAATGTCCCTTGGATCTGAATGACATGGTGCATTTCAAAAAGGTAACTGCACTAGGCATAGTAAGTAGCAGAAAATACATGGACAAGGAGGATTTCGTAATTTCGTTCTCTTCCCTCCAATTGTAAAATCCTCAGAAAGAGGGTAAAAATTAGGAAATGGGGTAACTTGTAGAAATAACTGATCTGTTCATCACCTACACAATGAGAGTTTTTTATTTTATTTTTTATTGTAAACTACCTTATGACAATTGGTGATAAAAGAGCTGAGCCATTCAAAAATCCATTTTAATAAACCACCGTATGACCTCATAGATATGCATAGGATTTAGAAATAACATGGATTTTAATGAAGGTACTTGAAAGGTATGGTGCCATATTGCAATTTTATGGAAGATCTTAGATTAATGAAATTAAACGTGAACTGCATTGTTTAGATGATGAACTTAAGGTCATATCTGCAGCATTTGAAAGAGAAACCTTGAGTGGAGGGTGTAGAATCATTGATTTAGACCCTGGTAGACAGCTGAATAGCAAGCATTGAAGCATGAAGGTAAATTCCCATATTTCATTGTTAGAAGGTTAGCTGGTGGCTGCCAGCTTTTCAGTGATAATCACCAACCAATTCCACCCTGTTTCAAAAAAGATTTTGCCTTTGTGTGCTAAGACACTTTTAAAAACCATTACTGTTCAAAGCAGGGGCACAGTGTTTAAAGAGAAGCTATTTCTGCAAAATATAGGATAGCAATGAGTTGATGCTGTCCTTGGATAGCGATGCTATTAAGTTCATTAGGATCATCATCCATTTAAAATGCTTATAAGGAGAATTTAGACTGTTTGCTGTAGACGCCAGAGGCACCTCCTCCTGCAAGTCATAACTACATGTCACCAGTAATTAGCTCTTTTCCTTCCTTAGGATGGCTTATAAACAATGGCCCTTTCAGGTTTAAGTACCGTTTTCCTCCCCAGACACACACACACATGCACCCACACACAGAGGGGATGAACGCATGCACGTGCACATGTGTTAAACTAATAGACATGAATTTGTACAACAGGAAAATTGCAAGGAATGAAATCCTCAGGCCTTAAGAATAAGTGATAATGGAATGATACTGCCAATTACTGCTTGAGAACAGTGTTGTCACAGGGAACAGCTCATGGAGATGGAAGGATGAGGGGAGGAGAGAAGGTTCCCTTTTGACAGTTTGCTGTTAAAGGGAATTTGTCAAGGATGTTAAAATTAGATCTAACTGGGCCAGATCCTCGGATGACATAAATCAGCCTGTAGACTTCAAACCACGAGCTGGCCACATATTCCTCTTTGTTCTTCCTTCATCTTTATTATCTGCATCATAACACTGCCTGTGAGCTGCAATGATGCTTTGAGCTCCATTGTCTTAGCACTGTACAAACGCAGTAAGAGAAGGTATTTCCCTGCTTTCACCTGCTCTGGGTAGTGCCTTTTATTACTTATAACATCCACAGGTTTTACAAATCCTACGTAATTGCGGGAGATGGGGACCTCGTCTAGACTAGGATTTGGGCTGTGATGTTAGTATCTGTCAGATCTGTATGAACTGACCCGTTTTCATTGTGGGCAAGACGAGCTGCTTTCCACAAGGGCAAAGTGATGGAGTTGCCTTTAATGAGTGCTGTTGCATACCGGAGTGAGGATACTGAGGTGGGACCCCATCATCCTGCACCCAGCCCCGCTGATCGCAATACGGCAGCGCTCAGAGGCGGTGTTTAGCTTCAGGATCAGCCACGTACCTCTCATGGGCAGATGAGAGGGCAAACCCAAAGAGGATCCTCTCAGATGGGAAAAGATCCTGCAGTTCCATGTACAATCTCTTCCAGCCTGAATTTTTGGCGTGCTGAGCTAAACTCTGCCACATCATGAAAACCGTCTGAAAGCTGCCAGTAAGGAAATTAGGCAAGAAATAGTGTTAGATAATGGTTGTAAATGCATTATGATCATTCCTTTCATTAGAAACTTCCTTGTTTTCTCCCTGACGTACACCAGGAAACAGCTTGCATGTGATTTATTTGTGTGTGTTTGGGGAGGAGAGGCAAAGGGAATAAAGTCTAAGCCATTAGGTGTTTAAAAAGGCAGTTGGGAGATTTAGGGACACGATGCTTATTAAAATAAATAGAAGCTGTGTGTCTAAGTCCCCTGGTCATCCTTGAAAATCATGTCCCTCATATTTATCTGACAGTCAATTCCAAATAGAGCACTGCCTATTGCATCTCCAGCGTGCACCTCAGTGCAATGGGACATTAAAACCAGCTGATGCAGGATCATAAGGGGGCCAAACCCAGCTGTATGCCATCTACTGCCTAATGTTCTGAGTAAGGAGAGAATATAATGGTATAGAGCATCTTTCTGGGAAGCTCGCTATAGAAAAAAGTCCAAGTCCCCCAGATGTTCAGGGCAGCTGGCTCCCTCTGCCTGTCCCAGAGGTCTCGGCTATGTGCAGGGCTGGGCTTCAGACCCACTCGCCCCGCGGTGTCCAGTTCTGCGGAGCGGATTTGCTGAGCTTTTAATAGATTCACAACTTTCCGTCCCGTTGTAAATCTTCCAACAAATATTTTTTCATTTTTAAAAGAAACTATTGGCATTGGCCACTTCAGAAATGCTGACCCATTAAGTCTAAACAGGGAAGTTAGGGCGTGTTAAATATCAATTGATTATAAAACCCATATTAATTGACGTTTAGCAGCCCCACTAATGGAGAGGAGCTCATTACATAGCAGTTAACCCTCAATGCATATATATTAAATAATCAATTAGTATTTATTTAACATACAATAACTTCCCTATTAGGGCTAAATTAAAAGCCTCTTTATGGAGGCCCTGCAGAAAGCGCTGCACTGTGCTAACCTGAAGCCAGGCATTTGCATTAACAGCGTGAATCTTCGGTGCCCCCCAAGATCCTTTAAAGTGGTAAGTGAAGCCCTGGAAGGGCAGTGCTCCTTCCATCACCTGGCCCTAGGAAGGGGCCTCAGCCCCGGAGCTGTGTGATGGAGCATGAAAGAAGCGTGGTTCACGTAAGCGTCTGTTCAACAGAGCCGTGGCAAGAACAAACAAAGCTCCTGCCGGCTCTCCTGCAGCACAACGTGTTCTGCAGGCAGATCCCGCTCCCAAGAGGGGCCAGGCTGAGAGGAAAGGCAGGGAAGAAGAGAAAGTCAGAATTTCCCCTTCAAAACAGATGGAAAAGGTTGCGCTGCCCTCCCCAGCCTGGGCAGGGTGACCTTGCTGTGCATGCCTGGTGCCTGGCCACCATCCCGTGCCATCGGGGTACCGCTTGCCCCGTTGCAGGCAGACCACACGGTGTCAATTTTACCACATCAGCCTGCTCTGGTCACTGGGTTCGTTCTTCTTCCATTCATCTTCTTCATCCATCCCCTGCCCGTCACTCCGGTAGCACAGCGCTGCTGCCAAATTCCTCGGGGGCAGCACGCGGCGGTGGCTGCAGGCGTGGGCAAGGGCTGGGGAGATGCTGGCTGGCAGCTGAGCCTCGTTTATCCTCCTGCGCCCGCCCAGTGCAGAATGCCCTCCGCTGACACACTTCACAGCCTGTAAAAATGCAGTTCTAACAACGCGCTACCTTTATGAGCAGAACGGTCAGTTAAAACTCCTCCTAAAGGGTAGGGGGTGTGGGACTAAGCAGAGAAAGGTGAGTCGGGTTCCTCCGGAATAAGCCAGTGCCAAAAAAGCGTGGGGCTGTGGGAGGGGGAAAAGACTGAGAAAAGCTTTGGCAGTGTGTACCCAGGGCTGTGTGCCTCCTGGGGGGGCCGGTTCAGCTCAGCCCCCCCGGGGAAGAAGGGTCTGGAGCTCCCCGGCCAGGAGGGCACTTGGTGCAGAGATGTTGGGGCTGATGTGGTCCTGGTGCAGGGCCAGGGCAGGGAAAGAGGGGGACTGACAAGTGAAAGACCTTTAAAGTAGAAGTAAAGTATTTTTGAGTGCAAAAAAAAAGGAAAGGAGAACAAGGAGAGAGATGGGCAGACAGCGAGGCAATATAGAAAGCAAAGAGGTGGCACGGCCGGGTAATGGAAATAGGGCAAACTGGGGAGCTCGGAAAAGGCACACGCAAACTAAATTGCAGAAAATAAGTCTCTCCTGTGTTATGCTGTGAGCTGCCATTTACATCAGTGTGGCGCATTGACTATAGGCAAATAGATTTACACCAGACAGAGATGGGAGTAAAGGGCCGACAAGGAAGAGTAAAGCACAGAGCAATTCTGTTTTCCTTGGAGCCTTGGTGAGTTTTATATTTGGGTCTAATAGGCCCAGAACCTATTTGGAGTTGAATTATATCACCCCCATCCTATGAAATAATCTGTTTTCTGGTGGGGGAGAGCTGGGAAATCAAGCAGCTTCTCCAGAAGTCAATTTTGGTTCTCAAAATGGAGCCAGCTTGAGAAATTGCCATTGATCCACTTCTGAACTTGGAGCAAATTTCCATAAAAATAATCAGATGCTCCCAGCTGCCGGAGTTTGTAAGGCTGTGTGCTTCACTGGGTGGGATGGGAGGGCTGGGAGAACGGGGGCTGAGCAGGCATGGTTTCGAGTTCCTCCTCTTTGCCATACAAAATATGAATTGGGAGCAGAAGGAGGGCATGGGAGAAGATGTTCTGATCACCCTCTTGGGAAAAATAAACAAGCAAATGAAAACAAGTTGTTTGTCCTAATCCTCCGCTGATGGAAAATGGAGCTGCCCTATTAGCCTTAAAAAAAAAAAAAAACTTGATCCATTCAGGTTCCTGAGAGGAACATGCAAGGATCTGTGAATAACCCATGAATGTGGCTTGACTGAGCGCTCTGGAAACTTGGGGAACTGTGATGCTGACAGAGCTGGGTTCATTTTATATGTGCATGGAAGGAAGGGGGTGTGTGCCCCCCCCCCAAAGCCCTGCCTGCCCCCTGGAGGGAGAGCCCCAGCCCAAAAAGAGTTTTATTGAGAAAATGTCATTGTATTTCACGCCACCTTTGCTTTCCAGCTCTGCTGTGGAGTAAAATTCAAGCATGTGCCAGCGCCTGCCCCTCCTGAAGCTCAGGGAGGACTTTGCTGTTTGCCGTTCACTGCAGTAGAAAGGGACCTTCGTGGTCTTTTCCCTCCAAGGACAGCACCAGTCACTTGAGCAGTGATGGTCACCTGTATTCACAGGTGTATGATGTATTTTTAGCACCTGCAATAAATTACTTCTTTTTTCCTTACAGCTTCTGGAAACATTCCCAGTCCCTGGCTTATTCATCAGGACTGTTAGATTGCTGCTGCTGAAAAGAAGGAAGTACCTTTTTTTTCCTTATTATTTATTAGCATATAGCATAGTGTGAGGGACTGTGCCAGGCAGGGAACCCCTCTGTGAGAGGCACTGGGTAAACACGGTAGAAATGGCAGTGACAGTCTTCATCACGGAGCGTTAGCAATTCAAACAGCCACGTCAGTCAAAGAATTTGAGAGACAGGATGTAATACAAGCAAAGGGAAGAATGTGACAGTTTGCAAACACTGAGTGAGTTGCATGATTTTTTTTTTGTAGGTGTGTTCATTCTTTTAGTATCTTGAAGGAAATGCAAACAAAATTTATCTTGGACGAGTCTATGTGCAAGCGGGGTCTGTTGGAGCTTTATGTTAGATGTAGAAAATTCTTTGCCTTGCAGAAAGAAATAACCAGAGGGCTTTTTGAAATTTTGAGGATATTATCCAAGGCCTGTTTTTGTCTAAGAGCACGGGGGGTACATCACTGAGTCCAAGGGAAGGGGAGTCTTGTGCCATTCTATTAATAATAAGCAGAAGAAAGTAGTGAGACAGAAGCAGTGGAGCAAAAACAAAACCCCCACCAGACAAACAAAGAAGCCACCAATCAAAAGCTGATGAATTTCCAAGGTAAAATTTTTGGGTAGTCAGAATGGGCTGACATTTCCTAAAATAACCAATTTAATCCCTCCATGCTGCAAAGGGGATATCAAACTTCACAATTTTAAAAAATTAGGCTAAACATTTTCTATTACCCAGAAATTTTGCCTTAGAGAGACGATACCATGGAATGAATTTCCTTGGGAAAGAAAAGAGAAAAGGATGCTGCAGAATTATTTTAGTTAAGATGACTGCAATGCTAAAAATGAATTCTGGGGCAGCACAATAAACTCATACAAGAATATTAATTCTGCTTCCAATCATCCAAGGAGTTCAGTCGCTGAAGCCAGGAGCCCATTCATAGTCTGTCTGGTTTCCATGGGCTTTGGGTAAGCCTTGCAAATGCTATTTTTTTTCCTGCTAGATTTGCCTGTGACTCGTCAGTGTTATTAGTCAAAACACTTTCTTCGGCAGAGAAGCAGCCACCTCTCCCCTGCTGCTTTGGCTCTGCCGTGGATTGCTCCATCGTACACCGTGCCTTTTCTCAGTCCTCGTAGGCAGCGCCAAGGGCGGTGCTTGGAGGCACCTTGCTGGGGGTGCTGGTCGGGCATTTGCCCAGCTAACCAGGCACAAACTCCACATCCTGAGCTCACCACGAAGGTGCAAACACCCTCTGAGGATTCATCTCTGCTCTGGTGTCTTCAAGGAGGTAACCCATTGATTACGGGAGAAGAGCGCTTGGATTTATACCGTACATGAAAATAAAAGCAGAAAGGGAGGTCCCGTGGCTGAGCCCCCAGGTACGGGTCCCTGTGCTTTGCTGTGCCACTTGGCTCTCTCCTCATGTCCCTGGTTCCCCAGGAATCTGCCTGCCCCTGCGGGCAGCTTGTGCTCCCTTGGTGAGGGATGCTCCAAGACTTTGAAAATCCCAACCTGAAGACACTTGTGTCCAACTTCATAAAGATCCTACTGTGCGGCTGCAAAGAGTGAGTAATTTCTATCTATAACACGTTATGAAGTCCTCAGAAAGCAGGCACTAGGGCAGTGTAAAATGGTTATTTTAGCAGTATCTTCTCTTACAATCGCTTGTTCTGCATCTCCACGGAGGGGTGCCTGGCAGCACACAGCCCCGTTGATTTAAGCTCGCCAGGCTCCTGTGCTGCCGCTTTTGCAGAAGCGCCTGAGCTGCCGTGCAGGGCTTGGCCATAAACTGCACAGCCCAAGGAAGATGTTGCTTGTTTGCTAGGACAACTGTACGTTCACCCCGTGTACGTCCTCTGTCTATTGCCTCTCCGGGCAGGGAAAACATAAATGCCTTTCCCATCATTTTATTTATTGGCTTTTCTCTGTTTCCTGGGAAAAAGCCTATTTTTTCAGTACTTTTATGTGCGTGTGTGAGAGCCTGTGTGGGGTAGGCGTGTGTGTGTGTGTGTTTAGGAGGTTAAAAAAAATTTCTCGCTGTCAGCAAGTGATGTTACAAACCTGCTCTGACAAGGCTGGTTGTATATTTACAGTTGGTGAGAGCGAAGGCTTCATCAATCTTCACGCTTTGAAAGGGACAGGCCCGCTCCCATGAGCACCTGCTCGGGGAGAACAGCTGAACTGTGACTTTCCAGGGAGCTAGCTGTAAATTTTAGCCATTCCCCCCGCAGCCCACGCATGCTTGAGCTCTTTAACCTTCCCAGGCTGGCAGGAGTCCCAGCAATCAGTTTAGTGCAAAGATGGGGGTTCTTTTTAATTAACCTTTTGTTTCCCACCGCAGGTGCTTCAAAGTTTCTTAATGTTAAAAAGGAAGAGGAAAGAAATTGTTTGCAGAGGTGCGTCCGCTCTTTCGCTTTTTCAACGCTTGGTGATCAAACAGGACCAGTCTTTCTCGTGTTTCTGCTCCCCATCTGTGTAAGTTTATAACAACATCTGCCGCAGGTCTTTGGCACCGGTTCCCTTTAGGTGTCTGCAAAAGGTATTCCTGCGAGCGCCTTTCAGTTTTGTCCTGCAAGGTCACGTTTCCATCCCTTGCGAGGCACCTGCTTTCCCAACCCACCCCTCTTTCTCCAGGCAACTTTCTTCCAACACTTGACTCCCTCGGGGGTTGATGTTCTGTTTAATTACTTTGGCCTCTCGCACCCGGCCAGGGGAAGTTTGATTAGAGACCGGCGGAACACTTCTGCTTCCGCAACCTCCGGTCTTCCCAGAGCGCTTGCCCGATGAAGGGAAAAAAAGCCCCTTTCCTACAACTCCAGACAGGCCATCCTGCACTGAATGCCTTAGTGGCACAGTGGACAAACCCACTGAGAAGGCAGTTCAGAAAATGCAGTAGTAAAGCACAGGGAGAGGATTTAGATGTATCATGTTTGGGAGGCGTAGCACTATTTTTTAACGTTAAAGCACTTGGTTTTCTTCACGTACGCTTCCCTCTTAATAAAGTAAGCTGTAGCATTTACTATGGTTAAGTATTGGCAATGTTTCCCGACTAAAGGCTTGTGATGTGAAAACACAGCTTGTTAAAATTCCAAAACACTTCATTCCAGGAGGGAACTATTCCTACACCGTAGGAAAAGGGAAGTATTATCCTCTTTGATCAATAAAATGAGTAGAACGAGAACCTGTTTTATCTCTAAGAAAAATCATACGTGGAAATTTATCACAAGGAAAAAATACATTTAAGCCCCACTTAAAATAATAAAATATATCTCTTAGAGAAAGTTTCAGACTTTTCTGTATAAGAGGAATAATGGTTTCTATAATTTAATAGGTGCTAAATTTGGTGAGGAGTGCCAGCAAATCCATTTCACATAATGATATTTTATCTCCCTTGAAATGGTCATTTTCATGAATGCCTTTTTATTGGTTCCCTTGTCCCATGAAGTGTTCAGGGTGGTGCTGCTAATCCCTCAAAAGCTGAGCATATATAGAGGTAGGGGTGACTAGAGTACCCGATTAATAATGGTGACAAAAAATGGGCAGGAACTGCATGACAGTTAAATGTGCTCCCTATAAATAAAGAGCATTTCTACTTTGACCCTAGGGCTGTGGCTTTTTAGCACTTGCTTTTGTAGGAGCTAAGGTGGTCACAACTATTAAAAACTAGAGATGACCCTTAGTCATCTCTAAAAAGGAAAAAAAAAATAGGGGCGTGTATATGTGTAACGAAGAAGATCTCACTGGAAGTTTGGGCTAGAAAAAAACTGAAATTGCCCTTAAAAGAGGGATCTTGTTTACATAGTTCAGGACAATCTTTGTTCCTTGGTAAAAGAACTGATTTATTCTCTTAGGTACCTAATTGCAAATTCGTAGAGCCAGATCTTTTCCTCGTGGAGCTCTGCTGAGATAGACTAGAACATTAGTTATGAAGCTGCAGAAATTTTCAGAGCCCTCACAGTGTGCATTGTATATAAACTAAAACTCATGGTTGTGGTTTCATTCTGGTTGGTACTTTATGCTGACTAGAATCAGTAATCACAGTCTGTGACCACTGTCACAAAAAATAAACTGAGTTTCAGGAAAGGGAATAGAGAATTTTGTCTTGGTTGGGAAAAACAAGCAAAAAGTTTCAAGAAAATCAGAATAAAAGGGAAAGAAATGGAAAATATACAAGGGTAGGTATTCAAGAGGTAACGTATTATATGATATTGTAGTGTAAAACCTACATTTATTATGAAATGGCCAGTGACATTCACAATCAGCACAAGGTTTTTGCTGCCTTCCCTCTTATGTGCCATATACTTGTAGAATATAAATTGTCTGAGTTTTGCCACCCTTAAAATTCTCCCATTTTAAGAGGCTGGTTGTCTTCCTGAGAGCTCCTGCAGCCCTGCCTGTGTGGAGGTAAAAGGATGTGCCAACATTTGGTCCTGAAACTGCAAGAGCAGAATGAAGCAATGAGCAGAAGAAGTGACAAGACAATCAGTGGTGGGAAATAAAGGGAAGACTGTGAAAAAGGTTATAATAAATAACAAGGAATGTTGCATGGGCCAAAGGAATAATAGATCAGCAATGGAAAGACTCTAAAAGCTGCTGAGGGTTATTTATTGATAGACATTGTGTAAAAAAAAAAAAATCACTGACAGTTTTGCCTTCATTGTCACAAAGGCAGATGGCAGGGCAGATGCCAGCATGAAAGATAAATTTCCTTTTGCATAAAGAAGAAATATTGAAGGAAACTGAGCAGAGGTGATGAAGAAATTAGAGCACTGAAAGACCCTGAAAGCATGTGGTCCATGTCAGCCCCCTTTCAAGATTTTCAGCAGAGTCAGCAAAAAGCAGGAAAACTGTTGCAGGAAATGGGAACCTCTTTGAAGACCAGTAATGGAGAGGTTCCTGCAAATGGCAAGTCCAGAGGTCTAAGGAAGCTGTCCAGGAACTAAAGGTGTACAGAGGAAAGTACCTTTCATGGCTGGGAGGCCAATGTGTGTCTTAATCTGGGGTTGCAGTAGAGAAATACTTCGGAGAAGTTATGAGTTCAATTAAGGAAAACCATCAAAGATTCAAAAATTGGAAGCTGTGCCAATAAAAGGAGAAGGAAACCGACAGAGGCTTTCTGAGGAGTTCGTGCAAATCATAAGCCAGGAAGAGCCAAAAGATATAACTTCTGCAGTGGCAGGAAAAGTTGGATGTAACACAGTACAGACGTGTAATCTGGAGTAAAAGTGCAAATGTGGGACATGCAAGTGCCTGGTTGAGCTCTGAGCTCCTGGGTACTTGTGAGGATGCATTGGTTTCTGTGGTGCTGGGTGTGAGCTGGGAGATGGTGCGATGCTGGAGGATCTGCAGGACACAAGATAAAGTGATTACGGAGGTGAATTTAACTGAAGGAAGCACAGTTCACACACAAGAGGAAGGGAACAAATGCTGCAAGGATTTGAGGGCCCCTAGCCTGACTGGGGAACCAGTGAGTGTGAGTCCAGCCCCAGCACTGGCCAGGCAATATTCTGTGTTTCTGCAACAAGATTCAATTAACGATGTTTGATTCACACATTCTAATTAATTAAAGCTCCGAGCATCCCTGTAGTAGGTGAGTGCAGTCTAGGTGGTTACCGCCAGACATGGTGAATCCGACTTGCCAGTGGTTAAAAGCAGGAGGAAATTGACACTTGGGCGAGTGGCTGCCGGAGGGGTGCTGGCCCAGGGGGATGTGTGGCCCATCCTCTGAGCTCAGTGGGCTTCTGGGCAGAGTTTAGGGGCATAAATAAAGGGGAAAGGGAACCAAAAGGAAATTTTTTGGGTTTTGATATTTTTTCCCCTCCCAGTACAGTTCCACAGTAAGGCTTCTACTGCCCGTGAGAGGGTGCACCTCGACCTCCTCAGGCCACGCTGGTGAGGAGACAGCTGCCTCCAGCTGTGTTGTTCGGTAGACACCCTCACCCCCATCTCCAGGACTGATTAATTTGTGCCTCAGATGGATGGAAACAAGGAAAAGAAGAAGAAACAGGTCCCCTTGGAAGCCAGCGGGAGGGCTGCCTCCCTCCCAGCCGGGGCAGCACCCACAGCGGGAGAGCCTAACCCGGGCCGAAGCCTCCTCAGGTAAGGCCTCGGGCAGAGTGAGCGTTTTGGGGGGGTTTCGCTCTGTTTGTGTCGGGAATTGGGGCCCCGTGAGGCGGTGAGGGAGCACAAGGGCAGAGACCCGCGGGGGCATCGCGGCTGAAGCAAGCCGCAGGCTGCCGGGGCGGCCTCGGCCCCTCAGCTCCCGCTCACCGCCAAGAAAGCCCCGGCAGCGCCTCAGCCCAGCCGGCCCGCTTGTGGTTGAGCCGCTGCCTGCCGTCCGCCACTAGAGGCTGCTCCACACCTCATTAAATAAACACACAAACAACAATTAACGAAGCAGCCCGACGGCGGGGGCAGCGCGGCCCTGCCGCCCTGGTGGCCGGGGGGAAGGAGGCGTCCGACACCGGGGTGAGGGTCCTCGCCTCGAAACGGCCCCAGGCCCAGGGCACCCCGACAGGGAGGTGTCGACCCCTCACATGTTCCACAAAGCTGCACAAATGTCTATAAAAACTCACACCCCCAAGTAAATATGGCTAGAGGTTCTGCGCTGGGAGCCCGGCAGTCCCTGGTGGCTTTGTGAGGCAGAAGTCTTGCAAGAAATTCATCTGCACAGGTGCCCCGGCTTCCTTGCAAATACCTGCTATCAACACAGAGGTTTGCAAGAGATTTTATCTGCGAGTTGAATTCCTTTGTCTCAGAGGAACTGGAGCGTTTGTTGTTGATCAGGCAGCACCCCTGAAATTCATTCCCTCTTCACTTTGGTTTGAAAAAAAAAAGAAAAGACAACCCACAAACAAAACCAGAGATGATACATTCATGTAAATAGCAGCCCTAGCGCTGTAGCTATCGCTTTGCCAGGCTGAATGCTATCAGAAAGTGTTGGTGTGCTCTTGTAACTTACACCACAAAAGCTGCGGTTGTTATTAATCTCAGTTCTGCTGTGAGCTGCCGCTTTCACAAAACAATATATAACTTCATTCAAGCATGCTATTGTTGTTGTCTGCCTGGCACTTTAGGCTGCTGTGTGAGGGAACGTTTTATAGGCTCAACATTTACAGTAAGTAAATATCAGCATTTTCACTAGGCTCCTTCATTCTCTCCCCAAAGCTCAGACTTGATTTCCGTTCCCCCCTTCCTCTTTTGCCACCAACTTGATCTTATTAGTCTGCAAAATTATACCCTTGTCATAAATCTGGCATTCTGCACCAAGGAGAGCCCATAGCGGCTATGCTCACATTTTCATTTTCTATTTTTAATCAGTGACGGTCCTTTTGTTTAAAAAAAATATGATAATTATCCTTTTTTTTTTTTTTTTTTAGCACTGCTCTGAAAGAATAAAGCTTGAAAGTCTTATACGTTTCCTGGAAAAGCCAGTTGCTGTGTATGCTATTATTTAAAAACAACTACAGCAATGGACAGACCAGACTATATAAGGGATTACTCTCACTTTAATTCCCATATTCAGTGGCCCACACTATCTCTTGTTTAGCCTCTCTGTGCTGCTGAGAGTTAGGGAAATGCTGGCATCCTGTTTTTGCAGAAAGGCAGGGAGGCACAGCTGCATCCACACTAAATGGCTCAGGGCTTGAGGTTGCCTCTTGCCACCAATTTCTGCTCTAAGCACTCTGCTTCCGTGCTGGGGAGATGCTGACCCCAGTTTCCAGACAGATTTTCTGCCAGGGAAGCTCACATAGAAGGTGGGCCTCGCTTGCCTGTTACCTCTGCAAGCACTTCACACAATAAACACTGCTTTGCAAATTCAGCGCCACAAACAAGTGAGGGTGATAGAGATGTAGCTTGGAGGCTTCAGGCTTTACTTGCAAACAGCATTTCTCGTAGGTAGGTGTGGTTGTTATCTTCGTGGGTAGCTAGGAGGGGACTAGAGTCACGGATACATTGAGCAGTCGTCTTTGACTTTGAGGGGGGGAAAAAAAGAGAACTGACATACCAAATGTGAAAAGTCAAAAGGCAGCCATTCAGTTAGGGAGACTACAGAGGGAACATTGCCTGGACCTGCAGAGGAAAGAGGATTTTCAGAGGAAAAAAGAAGGCACTGTTAGCTTCCTTGTCTGTTCTAGGCAGCGCTAGTGGTAGGCAGCATTGCTGCTCTGCCTTTTAGTAATTTTATGGACCTGATATTTTAAGGCACCAAAGGGAACGATGATGTTCATTCGACATGTGAGATTATAAAATGGTGAAGTGTTTGTTTGCATGGCCTGGGTTGGTAATGTCTACTTTAGAGAGCTTGTTGTTTTATTACCAGCTTTCTGGTGGAGAATAGTGGAAAGAGTGAAATAGGAGAATTATTATCGTTTATTTTGTTGCAGTTAGGTTTTTATGAAGATAGGTATACAGATGGATATATAGATATGCACGAGCAACTGCAAATGTAAGATGAAAATCTGGGATTTGCATGACAAAGCTGAATTCCTGCCAGACTTCGAGTCCTTTCCTAGGACTATATTTGTTTGCTGAAGAACATCAGTGGTTTGCTTTAATGGAGTATAAAAGGTGGTACAAAAAAGTAGTGGCAGAGATGAGTAGATGGACCATATAGGCAATGCGAGTTCTCTTTCACCATTTCAGCACTGCAGTCATTGTGTGCCAGTTGGATTTTTTTACACCTGTGAAGGGGTTTGTAGATACTCGGGCATTTGGGAATGGAAGTCTTCCAGGCTGGGTTATGTGGTAGTAGCAACGTGTACATATATATATATATATTTGCAGCCATATAGGCATCACTCCTTACCTTCTTACCCTGGATGCTGTTTCTGTGTTGTGAAATATTCCCCTTGTTTTCCTTTTCTCTTTTCTGGAAAGACTTCCAGTAGCATTTGCCATGTTTATAGCTTTTTATGGGACTTGCAACTCTGGAGTTTCATTGCCGCTCCATAATCAATGTTAATTCTCCCCATTTTATAATTTTAAAAATGTACATGCTCTCTTCTTACCAACTCTGTAAAATGCCATTAGTGTGTCTTGGGATTATCATATTTTGTTTACAGATGCCTTGCTATTGTAAGCCTCTGTCTTTCTATGGTACAGTTACTAGAAAATGGATTAAAATTAAATGAACATATTGCTTTGTTTGTTTGTTTTTAATGAAAGCTGTTTTTTCCAATTAGCTCCCTATTTGATCAAAGATTGCATCTGAGTTAATTGTGTGTTTTTGCCCAGTTTATGAATCTTTCTGTGAGATAACATAAAAGATAATGGGTCAAATTTTGTTTACATTGCAACCTGTGTGAACTCCATGGTAAAGCGCACACATATCTGTTTCCCAGGGCTAAAGCAGTGCATGGAGATATGCCTGTGAACTAAATTAATTGCACAACAGTAGGCATGCAGCTATTTGATGTTGGCATGCCTCACTTTTTCAGGAGAATTTGTATGCCCAGCTCCAACTGACATTCAGTCTTTGAGTCACCTACTGGATGAATCTTATAGCCTTTGCTAGAGGCAAGAGATTGTCCAAAAGTCGCCCGTGTTAGCTGTTTTTATCCCTAGTGCCACGTGCGTAATGGAGAAGCTCTGCTTTGAACTGGCTCAGTTTGACAAATCTCACAGCCATCTTTCAAATGCTGTTGTACCTTGTTTTGTTTTGCAGTGCTGTGCCAGACTTCGGACTGTCCCTCTTCCAACCGCGTTCATTTCTTCCATCCTGGGCTCCTTTCTCACCACACAGCTCTGAAAAGGTGAGAACACTTTGAGAGGCATGGCTGAGACCAGCATTGCCCACAATGCTCAGCACTGCCAAAAGTAGTCATGGACCTGCCTGTGATATCCCCCCATGGCCGTTGTTACCAGGACCAGTCTCCAGCTGCTGTGTCTTTTAGGGACCATCGCTGCCTGTTGGTGTGATGGCTGTCTTGAACAGGTATTGTCCGAACTTTGGAGTTTTATACTCTTCTGTTTTATGACTTTAAAATCAGTCTTTCCATCAATAACTTTGTAGATATTACTCAAGCCTGGTGATCGTTGCTGGAGGAGCCCACCTATGTTGGGATAGACATAGCCACAGAGAAATTGGTACAGAGGTTTGATGACCTGCGTTAAGCAGAAAAGAGAGATCACTGCAGCAATTGTATTTGAGGCATGCTGTCAGTAACCAGCTTCCTGATCACTTGTGTGACAATATCACAATGAAGTTAGTAGAAATCAGTCCTTTTTGGCTGCTTATCAGAGGACGGTACTCTGTTTTCCCCATTAAACGCGTGGTTGGGAACTCCAATATCTGCAGATGACCTGAAATATATAAGCCCTTTATCATATATATTGCATTTAACACTGCTTTTCTTGCTTTAAGTAAAATGTTCCCAAGCTACTGGCCGATATTTCAGTGTTACTACTCTTTTGGCTCTCTGGTGATAATAATGTACACATTTTATGATACTGGTGTTTGTGGTGCTGTGACAGCGCTGAGTGACACATTCTGTTGGGTTTGTGTGGCTGTTGTGAAAATCAGATTCTATTAATTTGGTTAGCAACATTCAAATTGATTATTGTCCATGAAAATGATAATTGGAAAATCAGTTATCGATTAACATGAGACTAGGATTCCATACGTCTCAGCATAGCTGCAACTTTTTTGAAAAAAATCATTTTTGGTGACTCCTGACGTTTTAACTAAGAGGAATGTTCTCTCTGTTTAATGCACTTTTTCCAGGGTGAATCCTGAACCACCTTCTGTCACAGGCTACAGATACTAGTCTGGATAGTAAATATGAAATCTGTGTTGATCTCTGCACTGCCGACACCTATTCCTTCATTTCTTCTTTGTGCTTTTGCTACCTAGACATGGTATCTGACTCCTTGCAGCTTACCTCCTGGCCTAATGATAGGTAACAACAGAACAATTCATCCAGGAACAACTTGTTCTCTACCTGCTTGGATGGGGAGGTAGGAAAATGTTCCTAACTCTGAATGGAATGAAGCACTGCTCTACTGCCACTGCCAGCCAAATAAATACAAAAAAAAAATAAAAAAATTGCTATATTCTTATGTTTACTATTAAAAGCAAATGTAATACATACTTTTTTATAATTACTATTGCACTTACACTAAGGGACCTTAGCTGTAGACTTATTCATACTTATGTAGGGGCTGCAAAAAAACATAGTTAAAAGGAAGTTGTCTCTGTGATGAACCCAATCTGTTACTTGAATATGAGTGGAGCCTCTGTAATTCTGATTGCAGACAATCCCAAGTAATTCGTTGACAACAACGTTGTTGTTCCAAATTGGTACTACAATAGCAGAAATGAATCTGACCCAAAGCATCTCTCTAGCATGTTTCCTTATCAAATTATTATGTTTTGTTTCCATTCCTTCCACGGAGTGCTTTTGCTGCTGTGTCTTGCAGCACTCTGCAGGGACGCCATGAGGGTATTTTGCAGAGACAATGTCTAGCTTTGCTTTCATTTCTCTTAGGAGAGAGCTCCTATGATGCCTTTTTGGCCTATATTTCATATTGTTTGTGTGTATAACAGGATCGGATGATTGAAACCTACTACCTGGGATCTGAAATGAATTGTTTGCTTTCTCATGAAACGTTACGCTTCTGCAATTCCTTCCCCTTTGCACACATATACATATGCGTGCATTCACACAGACACACTGGGGCTTCATCATACGGCAAATTGCTTATACACATGTAAGCAAATATCTTCTCAAATCATCTCTTATCACCAAGTGGGGTGTGGTGCTTGTTGTTCAAGGGGTTGAGGTTGCCTTTCAATCTGCCAGGGCCAGCCTGACACCAAAAATAAACAGCATAAGCCTGGAACGGTTGTCACAAGGGGCAGAGAGAACTTGTCAGGCAGGAGTGTGTGAGCCGGCAAGATGATAATGTGGCATGACACTTCTGAAATGAGACACCGGTTGCCATGGTGAGGAGTCAGGAGGGACTATCTCTCCAGAGGCTGAAATAAAACATGCTTTAAATGATGTTTGATTAGAATTTAGATCATGTAACTGAGTGGCTGGACCCTTTTTTTTTTTTTTTTTTTTTTCCCTTTTTCTTCCCCCCTCCCTTTACTTGTTGTCGTTGTCGTCTTTGGCTGCTGGCAGAGTTCACTTTGGGAAGAAAGGGCTCTGGGTCCGGAGCAGCCCCGGCTGTCACCCCCCTCGCTCCACCACTTCCAGCGTGCTGAGAGGTTACTTAGTTCCATGCCCAGTCAATTATGCTCCTTGCTAACTCTGCTTGCATTTTCCACTTGAGTCCATCATAGTTTAAACCAGTTAAAAATGATTCCCTCTGTTCTGAAAAACAGTTAATCAATAACACCCTGAGAATATTTCTTGTCTTCGTTTGCTTTCCCTGACTGGTCTACTCCAGGTATCCGTCATCTTGTTAATATATATTTAAAATACAGTCCATGAAGTCTCAAGCACAATATCCTTGGACTCTTCATATTAAAAGAGGGTGTTAGTGTGTGTGTATGTGCCAGTCTAAGTGGTAAAAGGAGCCCGAAACAAGAAACATTTGAGAGAATAATGCAAAACAATCGTCCTTGTGGCCTTGTAAACGGAATGGGATTTTAAAAAGTAATTATAGCTTTCTTTGCAGTTTAATACAGCACAGTACTAAATGTATTTTTCATGTATTTCCCAATAGAAAAGAGTTGGTGGTGGGGTACAGAACTTTCTAACTGTGTGGTGCCTGTTGGTGTATCCAGCCTTTTAAAAACCTTGAAGCAGGCATCCGATACGTGGGTAAGTCTGTTGGAAAGTAATAGTCAGACAATTCCTGTGTTGCCGGGATGTGGACAAAAGCACTCTGCAAAGAAGGACAAATGCACCATGTTCTGTTAATTTCAAGATCATCTGAAGGCCAGCTATTTCTTGATGTAAATCCACTAGCTTTGCTGGTGCTAACGCACACAGAGTACCAGGACCGAAATTTTTTTAGGTGCCATCTCTACTCATTTGTAAGTGGAAGGTACCAAAATACAAGGGTTTTTTTTTTTTTTGGTTGCTGGAGTGAACTGAGTTTGATGACTCTCTGTTGGGAGCCATTGTTAAGTCCACAACGGACAAGTCAATGTAGAAGCAGGTGCCAATTTTTTTCACAAAAGGCAGAAATTCAAACAATCACAGCCACACTACCATAGCACGCACTAGGTGGAGATACTTTGCGCACTGGTAAAATTCCTATGCAACTGTGAATGGAGGTGTATGTAGCTAATAATGATATTCTTATATACACAGTGCAAATGAGCTTCCCCTTTATCAGCACATTTAAATTGTGGTCATTTGCTTTGGTAATTGAAATAGTTACACCAGGCCCAAGAACGTGTGACTACAAGTACGCTTTTCTCGGCTATTAAAATCTCTATGCAAGATCATGCTGATTAGAGTCTCTATTGTGTGTATTTGGAAGAAAAAAAAAAACGACTACATAGTGGCTATGCATGAGATGAAGTATATTCTAGGAGTCACACGATGCCCTGTAATTTATGAGAGACAAAGAGGTACATTAGATATTGTTAGAATACATAATAATCCTCTGGCAATAATTTATTCGGCTTGCAAGGTTAGGATCTCCATAATTCTTGGTTGCACTCTAATGAAGACTGCTGATACTTATTATATATTTTTGTGTACATTAGAGGTACCTGTGAATATATGGATACTGTACTTGCCTCCTGCTACCCCACTACTCATGGAGCTGCCAGTGGGACTATATTGTGTGGGCCATTTGTCTAAATAGTCTGGGGAAGTGCATGAGCTGTATTGGCTTCTTGTCAGGGGTTCTCTTTAACTTTGTGCCCATAAAATCATCTTCTGCAGATTTAGCCTGCTTTTCTCTTGCTATTAGGTCACCCCTGGCTTGGGGTTGACACAAGCATCATCAGGAAGTCATGATCTTCTGCAGAACATGCTGTTCATCTGCAAATCCAGACAAAACAGATAGACGTTCCCCCAGAAGTTTTAAGCTTGGCACGCAAACTTGATTAATTTGTTGGTGTGATGGCGTGGGGTGGCCTGGACTGAGGGGGGAAAAAGAGAGGAAGAGAAGAAATCAAAACTTTTATTCACCCCCAAATTCAGTGACTTTCCATAAAACTTTTGCTTCAAAATCAGTTTATGATTCCACCCATAAAGTCATTTGCAAGTGATTTATTACCATCTGACAGCTCACTCCAGGAATTTTGGTGACACTCCATGGGTCCTTTGAGCTTTATGTTCAAATTTAATGGTGAGCACTGCAGCCAGATGGATGAAGAATATCCATTTCTTCACCACTGTTCTTGTATTGGCCTCGGGGATTAGAAAAGTAGGTCTTTTATTTAGTTACACTGTCAGCAGCAATTTTGATGTGAATTCAGTTGCTCAGTTTGGAGTTCAAATGTTCCAGTCTGAATACAGCAGCATGGGGCTGTAAAGCATCTTGAAAACTGCTCTGCTGCTTGCCCCGTGTCTGCACAGAAAGCTGCCCAGGGCCTGTGATGGGCATTGGGTCTGAGTAGCAAGAGCGAGGTGGACGTAAAACCATGGGAGAAAGGGAGAGTCATTTTTGAAAGGCAGCAAGATGAACTGAGAGTGCCTGGGTGAGAACCTCACAGAAGGCAGCACACGTCTTTGGACAGCACGCTTCCTTCTGTGGAGGAACAGCACGGGATAGGTGGTGGGAAGAAGTAGGCAACAGTATTAGATGGAGCAATGGGACATATCATCTGCTGCGTCTTGGCCAAGAGTAAAAATTCTTTGTTCCTATAGTCCAGAAGGGAGAAAAATGTTCACATGCATAATGCAATGGAAATAAATAGGGAGAGGGAACCTGAGGTGAGGAGCTTGATGCTACGAGAGCTGGGTGAATAGGGGCAGTGATGACAACATTGGACTAATGAAAAACTGTTTTGAATGGGGAAGCCTCAGTCTATCGCCCTGTTTATGGGTGGGTTTCTTCAGTTAGGGGCTTGACTTTTGGCAGCCTCATTTTAAAACCAAGATATTTTTCTGCTTAGCTCATTCCGATATGTGTTCACACGTAAGAATCAGTGGTAAGGACGGGGTTAAAAATATTTATCTATAGGGCTTTTTGTGCATATTAATTAGGTGTTGCTCTATTTTATCGCTATAGTGCACTTTGTACAGCAGTTTTAAAAACGCTTTAAGTAATGTTTGCTATGCATCCTGCAGTCTAATCTACCACATAATTTAGGTTATTCATGCCATGGAATTTACTTAACACTGACGTAGAAATTAGCCCTAAAGTGCTGGAAGATCCCCGGGCTGCTGATTATGGTTGCCCGATAAGAGCATAGGCCTACAATGATTTTATACATTGTTTTCATCTAATAGTTTATCTGTTTTTGAAGGCAGTCAGCATTTTGATCATATAGGCACACATTATGATCCTCACCACCAATACAGAGTCAAGAGAAAAGCCACCCTTGCAGGCTGTTTGGTATGCAGGACTACAATACTAAACATCAGATCCTGTAGCAATACTGTGTCTCTGGCCCCGAGTCAGTCAGGATCACACACCACAGCAGTGGCACTACTTAAATAGCTAAAGTTGGTTCATTGCCCTTCCTCATTTGGGCCTCTAATAGCTGTGGAGTTCAGCGAAATGGCTTTGTCAGTACGGAGGCCGGTGTGCCTCTAACCTGGTGCCAAGCTGGTGCTGAAGACAAAGCCCTCTTTGACCATGGTGCTGAAGGCAGAGACAAGCTGCAGTCATTCACAATCCTTCTGCAGCGCTGGAGGGGGCAGGTGCTTAGTGTGGAAGTGTTTGCAGATGTAGGGACCATGAAGACGTCTCTCTGGATTTCAGCAAGGCCAGGATTTCACGCTTGGTCCAGAGCAAGGTGATCAGCCTTTTCTGCTCGGCTGTTTGGGTGACAAGAGCCTGGTCTCAGGTGATGTAAGTCACCATGGCTTCTCTGAAGTTATGTTAGTTCAATCCATCTGTAGATCTGATTCTCTCATTTCAGCCAATTATTATTATTATTATTATTATTATTATTATTATAATCCATAGGGAAGTTACTACAGAACTATAAATCTCAACAGATTGTCTCTTTGAGAGTGCTTGATTTCTGCATATGGCTGTCTAGAATTTACTCTGCCTATTTTGAACCTGAATGCATCTAATCAGCTTCTGGTTACAGGATAATTAACAAAAAAAGCAAAGAGGAAATCATCCAGAAATTATTAAACAGCTTCTTCAAGTACCTTCTGTGGAAACTGTTTTTTTTTTTCCCTTGAACCTTGTATTAAAACCTACAAGATTACTCCATGGGGAATTTTGCAAGTTTTCATTTTCCCACCATATTTCCAAACCATTGTCGTCCCTTCATGTATGCTTTTCCTTTGGCCAAAGCACATACAGCTTCGCCACAACATTTGCATGTGCTGTTGTAGCACAAAGCTCTTCTGATCCCACATCAGGTGTCAAATCTTTAATATGATTTCCTACATGTTTGACTAATCAATGAAGAACATCATCATGAAAGATAATTTTACCCTCTGGCACTTCAGGGACAGGATAATGAGGCCTGGTGTTTTCCATTTTTTATTCCTCCACAAGAATCTACATTTTTTAGTCCCAGCTAATTGATTTAAGTTCATGGAGGAAGGTTTTTTTCCCTTTCCCTTCCAGTATCTTGGATATTAATGGATTCTAGTGAGCTAGCAGAGCTGTGTGATCAGTATGTTTAGAGATTCAATACACTGCTGTTCTGACCTTTCGGAAGCCAGGGGAAAAGCATTAGGCCCAGCATGTTGATCCCACATGAACACTGGAATCTCAGGCAGGTTGGAGCTTCTTGAACTGGCTGGAGGTGTGTGGGCTTTCTGCAGCAAGGGAGGTTCGTTCTCAAATCCTTTGCCAAGCAGGAGGGAGTGTAGTCTCGTGACCCAGTAAGAAGTGGGGAGATAAATGACCTTGCTTAGGAAATGGTGGAAGGCGGACGGGTGGAAGCTACTTACAGAGGAGCTCAGGCAGCCAAGCATTGCTCTGAAAACCCTGGTCAGAAAGCATGGCACAGCAGGGTGTGAGTGCTGAACCATGGACACAGGCCAGATCTCTGAGCTCCTGCTCCCCTGATTTCATCGGAGAATCATTGCCCTGTTCCTTCTCAGCAGGCCATGAAGCTGCTGGCTTTGGAGGAGAGCTGGGCAGGCTCCTCACCGATCATCTGTGGGGCTGACGGAGTGGGACATAGCCCTTTTCCAGCAGTAGCTGAACTCCATATCAGCAAAAATACGTTTGTCTAGATATCCTTTCCTGAATTTGTGTGAACTAACAAGTACAAAACCGTTTCATTTAGCGAGGAGCCACTGATAGCGTTTATCAGCTAAACTCTAGTCTGTGAGGTATCCTCTCTTCTCACGTCCTTGGCAGGTGAGGTCCAAATTTCTTTCTGAATGAGTGAGCAAGAGATGGAGAGGACGGAGCTTCAGGACAGCCAGTTCGGAGGCTGCTGGCGTCTTCAGGTGAGCAATCTCCGTCCAGCCCCTCCTTCACCCTGCTGCCCAGGCAGGGGCAGGTTGTGTGCGTGCTGCCTGGCCGGGGTGTCCAGCATTCCTGCCTCGCCTGGGCGACCGAATGAGTGGCTTCAAAGGCTGTTTCCCACTTGGCAGTGATGTGACAACGAAGCTCCTGGTGCAAAATATGGACGTTTCCTGGTCACTGATATATATTCTTGGCCACTGATCCCGTAGGTCCACTTGATGAGACCTGAGAAGGAGTATGTTCCCACTGCAGCATGTACCTGAGGCTCTAAAAAGTGTTAGACTTATTTTTATGAATAATTTGTGTATTTCTTCTGTATTTTACCACCATTAACTAGAGTTATTTTTGTATTATGATTTTATTTTAAGGATGGCAGCAGCCTATGACAGATTTGTTTAGGGTTGGCCCTATTCATAAATTAAGCAGCAGATAAAATTTAATTTTTCTTATAAGAAAAGCCTATAGCTCCTTAAATTGCTCATTTAACATCACTGAAAAGTAATACTCCACTTTAGAATGGACATCGTATTAACTTTAAAAGGCCTATTTAAAGTGACGGTTGTCAGTGAGTGAAAGCCAGATATGGTAATTTCGAGTTACAAATCAGAGTGAGGAAACTGTGGAATGGACAACCTTGTTAACACAAGCGCGACGGAGGAAGCACCGGGGTCAGAGTGCCAGCACGGAAAGGAATAAAGACACAGCACCAAAAATATGTCCTATAATTAGGGCAGCTGTAAGAGTCAAGGTTGAAGATTCTTCACCATGACATGTCTGATATAGAAAAAGTGATAGCCAAGAGTAATCACTTAGAGGCACCGAGCCTTAAAGGAGCAGCACGGCTCGTCCCCTGGCAGGGCAGGGAAACCTGGAAGACAAAGGACGGAGGGGCCCGGGGTGGCTCTGGAGCAGGGTGCGTGGGGAAGGGTAGGGAGGAGCCGGGAATTTCAAGGGTCAGCACTCAAAGGGACCGCAGACGAGAGAAGAGATCACTTATCAGAGAGGTTTTCTGATCACGGTGTGGAACGGTGGTATCGCAGGGGGCAGGGGGGTTCCGCTGGGTGCCGGTGGGGGTACCCTGGGCTTCGGTGGAGTGGGTGGCAGCGGTGAACCCCTGGGGACACCGAGGGAGGAAGGTGGCAGGAGGAAGCTGAATCTGTGCACGTGTCCGTGGACAGACACAGACATGCGTGGGTACGCGGGGCGGCGGGAGAAGCTGGGCAGGATTTGGTGGGCACACAACTGCACAGACGTTCAGAGGGCGCAGGAAGGAGCCTCCAAGCAGCAAGCAGGCCGCAGGCGCACCTCCTGTTGGACGAGCAGCAGACGGGGGATGCAGGGTTGCTTCCCCCATGGCCTTCCCCAGGGCTGGGTGTTCACAGAGGGGAGGGACAGAAGGTGCCTGGGGCCTGGCTCGGACTCTCGAGGTCAGCCTGCAGGGATTTGCAGGAGCAAACGGGATGGAGCCAGCCTGCAGCACGCTCCACGCCTCCTGTGGGAGCCTGCGTGACTGGGGTGTGTGTGAAGGAAAGGTTTTGGGAGCCTTCCTCGGCATCCTGGTGGGGCTGAGTGGGGGGAGCTGGCGTGACTTCGCCTGGGGCGGGTGGGTGGCCACTGCCCAGAGGAAGATCCCTTGCCAGCTGGGTCACAGTGGGGCAAGGAGACGTTTCTGTTAGTGGAGGACACCTCCTCAGGTGATTCCGGCTTCCTGGGAGTCCTTTGGGATCTGCAGAAACCCGCCAGGCTTTCTGCCTCCTCTGTGCCACTGGGCAATGGTTGCAGGGGGAGCCCGCACGTCTGCTGCCTGTCCTCGGGGATTGATCCGGCCCCGCCAGCTGGTGCGGAGTGACACGAGCACACGCTTTTCTCCCGTGCTCCCCGCCTCCTCCATGGGATCCACTTGAAAGGATAAAAGAAATTCAGGCTGAACGAGTGCCGTGCTCCCCACACACTCTTCTTTCTTCCCATTAAAGTGCATTACATGAGAGCTGGTGTAATTTAATGTAACCCATCTCCCTGAGCTCCCCTGTTGTGCATCTGAGAGCTCTTGGGCTGGACCAGGCACCTGTGGTCTCCGGGAGCTGCAGTGCTCCCTCTCCCCCTCCACGTTTCTGTGTAACCCACAACATCTCTCTGGACAAGCCCGTTCCCCGCTTAGGCTGAATGCTTTCTTACGGTATTTAAAGGTTTGTAAGTAATAACCACGAGCCCTTGAGAGAGGGACTGTTTGACCTTGCTTTGGGCTACTGTCTCCCCTCCCATTGCTATCATAATGTAGATTCGGTCGCCTCATATCAATTTTTGCCTACCTGCTTGTAGAGCCAAACCTTTCTTGATGGGCAGGAGAGTCAGCCTGCCTCTTTGGACATCTCCGGTATCCATCGGTAGGTTTGCAGCGTGGGTTTGGAAGGCTGAAGGGAAGCAGCCTTTGCACAACCCCCTGAGCAGCGTCACTGTGGCACTGGACAAGGAGTTTGCTGGCAGATCAAAGGCTGAGTCGTTCAGCTTCCCACGCAGCCCCTTTGTCAGCCAGTTTATTTTGCCTTTGTCTTTGTCGACCTGTACTTGGGGACGCTAATTCGATTTTCCATTGAGAGGTGCGGATATCTATATTATTTTCCTAAAACTCCAGAGAATATTATAAATTTCTTTTTATTGCTTCCAGCCATGTTATTTAAAGTAATTAACCTTAATTTATAAATTTTTATATCAAACTGCCTTTTAACTTTTAGAACTGGCAGGAGAAGTCCATTTCCCAGGGCTCCTAATAGTTCTCCATTTAATCAAAATTCATCCATCAGATTCCAGTGTTAAATCATCTTTTAATTGGGAGTTACATTCTGGTTAATAGTTTTATAATTCGCCGCCTCTAATAGTTTTTACCACAGGGATCTACTCCATTTTTTCTCACTCTATTATTCCTGGTGTTCAGCAGGGACATTTTAAAAACGTTCACTTCCCCTGCCTGTTCTTTGTGATCTCATTAATTCTTGATAGCAAGTTCCCTTTCTCCTCATTACTGGAGCATAACTACCTTTATCACTAGGTGAAACCTTACGCATTTCTACAAGTGCTCTCCTTTTATTTATTTATTTATTTTTGTTTGCCTCTTAAGAAAACAATCTGCCATTTATTTCGGCAAATAAGAATATATGTATTGTGTATGGTCTCTGCATTTGACATTATCGAGGTTTCAGACTGGAGATTTTGGGGGCAAGAACTTTCTCTAGCTTAGTGTTGGCACAGTGGGGCCTTGATATTAGTTAGGTTTTCTACGAGATACTGCCAATCAAAATATGAACTATTAATATTAGTGACGTCAGAGAACAATCCAGGAGTTATAAAGGGAATTGATTGACAGGAATCGCGGATCTTTTTGGAGACTCATTTGCTGTGTGCCCGCACGCCCTTTTCTCATAGCGTGTTCCGTGAACTGCTGCCCCAGCACGGAAGAGCAGAATCAGGCCTCGCCACTTTTGAGCACCAAATGCTGGTTTCCTTGCACGTGAACTCTGCAGTGCAGCACTTGGCTGTCAGACACGCCGCATGCAGATGGCCTCGCTCGATGCAGCTAAGCAGTTAGGGCAGTGCTGCATTAGCTTGGTATCCTCCCAAAACAATAAAAAGAGCCCAAGGAGAAGTAAATAACGTTGTATATGAGGTAGTAAAACCAAGCTTGTCGTTTTTCAAAAAATGCCTAGAATTAGCGTAAAATTAAATTTGAAACCTTAATTCTCCAAGGGCTGATTCTCAATTTGCAGATCCACAAAACCTCTGCAAATTACCCTACCAATCCTACTGACAGTCTTATAGGAATATGTTATATTGACTACCCAAAGTCAGCCTCTGCAAAGAAGAGTGCGTTGTAAAGTGCCATTGGTAAGAGGAAGGAAAGACAGTCTCCCAGGTTTATATTGTAGTCCCTTGAACAGTCCTGTATAATCATTCCATATATAACTTCATGTAGGAAAAATAGGATGGACAAGTGTAAACAGAATTATTATACAATTATAGTGGTCCTCAGAATAACTATAACACTGTCCACAGTAATTTTTATGTCTCCATAAACTACTATCGCTGTGGTATTCTTTTAGCCCTTCTTTCGCCCATGCGGTAATGTGATAACTTTTCCTACCTAAAGTATGCATCAGTGCGGTAATTTGATGTGACAATGATTACAAAATACTCCAGCAGTTTTAATTGACTAGTGTTGAGATCATATCGCCAGGAACAGACAAGATCTTATCTTGTGTATGACTTCCATCCCGCCTGTTACAATATTTATGTTAATAAGGATCACAGACATTAGCCAAGTATAAAGTCCTCAGCTATGGTAACTACATTTAGAAGCAAACAATAATTTCACAGATTGCTGGCCACCCTTTCCTTCTAGCACGGTACTGGTAAATAAATAAATAAAGAGTTAGCTTTTTGCTAGGTACAAAATACATCTAATGAGTTTTTTTGTCTGGAACCTAGATTTCAGGATTTATGTGAAATATTACAGTAATTCAGCAGTTAAAAAGTCCCCAAAGCTTGATACTGTATCTGAAGAAATTACCATAGAAATCTAAACCAGTATTATCCCTCTTGTATGCATAGCAGGCATACTATTACCTCCTCTTTTGTTGCTGCTGCAAACATTTACTTTGAGAGACCTTATTGTCAATGAATTTTTGACAGAGGTCAAAGTATTTCTGAGTGAAATTGAAAGAGGTCTGGGACATGTATCAAACAGCTGACAGCATCAACAATAGTGTGTTTACTCATCCCGCATGCTGGAAAAATTAATTAAAAGTGTTTGTGAGATGTTTTGAGCCTGCAAAAGCCGTATATGCTTTTGGTAATGAGCGTGCTGCTCTTGTCTCATGCTGGAGGAGGCACCGCAGCCAGCAATAGATCTGCTGATGGGAGGTGGTTGAGGTTTCTTTGGTGGGGATATTTAGCAAAACTGTGATTGATTGTAGCGCTGAGTCAGTGTGCAGCTTGGGTGGGAGCCCCCATGTATTTTGTTTCCTGCTGTCAGCAGTGACACGAGTGCCATCCGTGAATCAACCTGTATTATTTTACATCCAAGATTTTTAAAAAGGTCCAACCCTGCAAGTTATCTGACACATCCGTTATTTTGATAATGTTATAAATTCTTCCCATCATTAAAAATCTCATTCTGACAGGAAGTCAGTCATTGAAAAAACATGCAGAAATGCAGCTGATCCAGCGCATCGCTCTGTCATGTGCCCGTTCTGTTAGGACTTCAGGGATCTTAGCACATGCTCAAACGCTATCCTGCAAAGAAATGAAGACCTCAGGACACAGGAATCCAAACACATATAATTGTTCAATTTTTTATTTTTTTAATTTTTTATTTTGACTGATGTACACTTAGGGCTGGGTTCTTGCAGTACTTTACCTCCTCCTACTTTTGGGTCATTTTAATAATGGGAGAGTACTGCGTCCTTTTTGGTACGGATACTGAATCCTCTCAAAGGCTTTACAAACACTTATGAAAAAATGTGCAGGACTTAATGAGATGTAATACCTGTTTTATGGACTTTTTGAACTTTCCTTTGTTGTCATTTTCGAGAAAGCTTTATCCACCTCTATGTATGTGCATGTTTGCAAGTGCAGGAATATAAAAAATAATATCAATCAAAATTAATTTGATTGTTTCAGGGTTATTTCAGCAGAATGTGACTTATTTTTTAAGGAGTCTCATTTGTTTCTGTGTTGGTGTTTTTTTTTCTGTGCAGTTTTTGGTTGTTTTGCAAATAACGTTGTATGTATCTTACAGGCATGGGAACTTAGGAGGCTTTGTCTAAGCCTGAGTCACTGAAGACCTTGGATTCATACTGCCAAGTCCTGGCTGTTGGGCACTGGCAACGATAAGCCTCCCCGGAGTCTCTGAAAGTGTATCCTATACTTTATCCTGTACTTCCCTCTTATAAATAAACCCGTTGTGAAACTAGTGCTTAAAATCTGTTCCAGACCTGAGCCAGCAGGCTCAGCACCATGCAGAATCATGCCCCAAGTTCAGATAAATCCCATCAAAGATGCAAATTGAAGATTGGTTGGACATTAAGACCAGCATCTTTCATTTCATGAATGTCTCTATATACATATATATACATACACTTTTAATATTTGGCCACTTAAAATATTCATCTAGTATTTTCATTCTGTTACTCTTCACTAATGCATTTTTAAACACGTTCTCTCGAATCAGCCCAGTCTCCTCTTTCATGAATCCTTATCTCTGTCCTATGGGCATCTATATCCCTGCCCTAATGTTCCACTGTACAAGTACTGAGCTGTTCATAACCCTAATCATACAAAAACAGATGATTCATTACTGAAGTGGATGAAAGAAGGCATTAAATATTGGCATAAAGAGAAAAGATAAGCTGGTAGTGGACGGTTCATCTCTATTAGCTAAAGTGTTTGGGGAGACCACAGAAATAAACCTAGGGTTATAAATATTGCCCTTGATTAGGAACCTGCAATGAAATCCAGGAGAATGAACTTCTGTGCCCTGTTTAAGCCAGCAGTCTGCCTGCGTGGCGCTCACAGCGGGATCAGGGCTGGTTAGAGCTGGGACATGTGGCAGCTGCCCTGGGTACAACAGCTCAGGGTTTGGGCTCGGGGTTGCGCTGTATTAACTGCGGGCATTCACAGTCATGAAATAACTCAGGAAATAACGAGAGCTAAAAAAGTCTTGTGGGCTCTCCTGAGCTGCAGTTTGGACATTAGGGATCTTCACCTGTCAGCTTTTCCTGGGAGGTAGGAGGAGGTTTAAGGGCTTTTTTTTTATTATTTTTTTTTTTGAGACATAAGGAAGCAGAATTCACTGGACGTAAGGAGCAGAGGGCATAATGAGCGGATAAGATCGTGTAAAACTTCTGATTAAACAAACAAATGGAAACAAAGCAAAAAGAGATAACCCTACACTGAAGAACTGCTCTCCTGCTCAAAGAACATCAGTGACTCGAAAGGTAACAAATACAGGCTGGACTCCAGCACTATAGACCGTGCTGGTCTCACGTTAGAGCTAGGGGACGACATCTGGGTGACCAGACAAGTTTCCCATGAAGGCATCGGCCCAAACCCCGAGGATGATCCTCAATCGAGCACTAGGGGCAGGGCAGGGAGGTGGGCCCCCCCCAGCAGCCCACCTGCCTGCGCTTTGCCATCACCAGGGCCCACATCTGCAGGCGGTTAGCGAGGGGCTGGGGGATAAACGAGGAGCTGGGGGGAGCGTTTTCCCTCTGGTAGGGTGAGGGGCAGCCTGCACCAGGCTTGTGGGGGGTATTGCCTGCTTTGTGCCTGCCTTGGGTAGCACGCGGAGCTGCTGCTTTGGCCCTGAGGCCCTGCCGCGAAGCCTGCGCGTGTGGCTCGGCTGGTGAAGGTAAGGTGTTACTGCTCGCTTCTCTGGGTGGTGGGTGAGGGGGGTGTTGTAGCTTTGTAGCGTCCCTGGTACGCATAGCAGGCTTGTGGTACGCTGTGTTTGGCGCATTGTACTTCTGTGCGGTGGAAAGCAGTCGCTGAGTGGTCTGTAAGGGTCTGAGGTCTGGAAGCAGCCTCTGGCCTTGAGCCCCCTCTAGGTTAGGGGCTGTGGTCTTCTCTGGAGAAGTTCCCTGGAGAAGCATAGCAAGGTGAACTTTCCAGGTGGGAAGCCCCTTAGAGCTCAGAACAAATATATGGGACACAATTGTGCGCCTGCGTGTTGCTCAGGTGGTTTCTGAGCTGTGCTCCTCTGCCCGTGTCGTGTTCAGCTACGTGCTGTGATGTAAGGCAGTCCTAAATTATAGCAAACAAACACAAAACCCAGCCTTCTTCATCTCTCTGCCGTGTGGGCAGAAGCTCATCTGGTAGCCTGCAACAAAATGCCTGGGTGAGTAGCGAGTGGGGAGGCTGTGCAAACAGCTCCTCCTGGGGAGATGCTGCGACTTACTGAATCGTTAAGAAATAATACAGGGTGTATCACTCTCTCTTGTTCCCTCCACACGTAATCAAACAGAAAACATGCAACATAATCTTGTGTGTTTGAGGGGAGGCGTAATGGCTGTCAGAATAAACACCGGCTATTTTTAAAGGGAGCGAACCGCTGTCTGCACTCCTATCCTCCAGCTGACTGCTGTACCCTCTTCGAAGAAGTGGCAGCGAGGGGGGAGCCTTTACAGAACTAATTTAGTTAAAATTTACACTCCTTAATTTTTGTGCCTCGTCTTTTTCCCCGTCTAGTTTTGTAGCTATGATGCAGTATTGATCCAAAGATCTATAGGATCATACCATGGCTCCAGGTGGGTGGCTGAATTGAGGCTAGGCTTCATTTCCATCTGAATGGTGCAGAAAATAATTCCACTTTCCAGCTTTTATTGCTCAGAACATTGCATTTCTCTCATTGCAGTGTATGGGAATTAACTCTGGAGGAAAGAAATTATCTTTTTTTTTTTTTCCTCCTTGATGTAGAGTAGAGCAGAAGGATTCAGGGGAAAAAAAGTAACGTAGGAAAGCAGGCAGCAAGCTCATTGCTGTCTGAATTAGGTGGGCCTGGACTGCTCTAATAAAATCGAACTCCTCATCTGGGGTTCAGGCGGTGTTTCTGTGGACTGGGACAGCTTTCTGCAGCAGCGCTGTGTTAAATACAGTGATGGTGCAGGAGCATGCAGTTGTTCAGCTCTGTTCTAGGTGTCAGCGAGGGGACACGTGAAGGAACAGCACAGGGCAGCAGGAGGTAGAAATACTTGTGGCTGGAAACCAGCTCTGTGCCATCGCTGGTACCCAGGCCAGCTCGAGATGTCTGCGTGAACCTCTGTTGTTTGTGTCACAGACCTGCTCCTGCATCTCCAGCTGTCTGGGATAAACTCCTGCTGTATCTGAGTGCATAGCACAGCTGGAGCTTGGTCCCCACTGGAGCTCTGCTAACAGCTGTCCTGAGGCTGTGTGTGTTATGAAGAAAAGCCCCAGGCTATATTAAATTCTGCCTTCGGAGACCAAAGGAACCTGCTGGCTCCGGAGCCTGGCAGGTTGCTTGAAAGTAATGAAACTATGCAGAGGTGAATTTGTAGGTGGGAGAGAAAATAAGTGGCAGTGGAGCAAGAAAGCGTGTGCCTATTCGAGGTTCCTTTCATGGTGTCTCCCTGATGTGTGCAGAAAGGCCACCACCAGGGTGGAGAATAAGAGATGATTAAGCTGCTGCTTGTCAAATCCTGTGCTTGTTCTCCTTTAAAATCTTGTCTTGGTGATGGGTGGCAAGTTGCCTGCTTCTTTTTCCCGCACCCTAAATGAATGACAGGTGTGTGGCTCAATGATTGAGGATAGCAAATGGAATGTAGTAAATCAGAAGTAATTTCTCTGCAAGGGAAGTAGGCTGCCACCTGCTCATGAACTTGGCCACTTCAAGTCACACCTCAGGTATTATATTCTGCTAAAAAAAAAAAAAATTCAACAGTTATTTCCTCCTGAAGAGGGACTGGGGAGAAATTCAGTACTGTGCCAGGGAAATGTTGCTGTCTGTGCCCTGTGTCCAGCCAGGAAAGCAAATATCCAGGACATGACTTCCAAAGTCCAGTGGCATGCCCTGTCTGACAGGCACAGCTCGCAGATAATATCAGTGTGTGAAGACTGGTTTTTAAAAGCACAGATCTTGAACTCCCTGTCAGTGCCAATGGCTCGGGACTGGGGTGGGGGAAGGAAAAATATCATCTACAAGGGTTTTGGCTAACTTGCGAAGGTTCTTGTAACACTAACTGGCAAAATGCTGAGTGTTCCTCATCAGAGGGGTGCTCTCAGGAGAATCCTGTGCTCATGAAGCATTTACTTCTAATACCAGATAGCTGCTTCTGCTGCCTGCTGTCACTTCAGTCAGGATGCTTTGTGATGGCAGCGGGGTTTTCTTCCCCTTCCCTTTTTTTTCTCCTGTCCCTCCTACTGGTGCGGATTGTCCCACCCCTGGGGGTTACTGCCTGGGCAGGCGTCCTGCGGTGCTAATCGCATTAGCACCCCGAGCAGAGCCTGCTTCAGTGCCTCTCGGTGAGTGTTTGAAATGCACCAAACTCGGGCTGCAGGATTTGTGTGTTCTGTCAATGACAAGTGGAGCAAATATTGACAGTGCCTCTCAAAGACTCCAGTTACTATTGCTCTTGTTAATTCAGGGCAAAATTTATCCTTGTGCCAGAGCCCCGTGTTAGTTAGTGTTATTGAAACAGCTGGTTGGTGTATGGATTAGTTGCTTTGCCCATTTACTTTGTGCTCGTAATTTGTGCCACTGTAAAAGTTTCAGTGTCTCGCTGGATCTTGTAATCTGGGATTTTGAGGACTTGGTAGAGCTCTATAGCACAGAGCCAATTAATGACATCCCAGCATCGCTTCAGTTGCCAGATCTTGGAAAGCCTCAGAGGCTTCAGGAAATGGAAGGAAAGGAGTACGTGGAGGCTTTTTGTTTGAATTATGTGCAAACTAAACCGTAGGCTTCACTGCATCAGTCTCTTTCTTGGTTGTCAAATCCTGTGAAACTTTCATAGAATTTCTTTTGACTTTCTTTAAATTGGGAGTGTGGGGAGGTGGAGACCAGGTTTGGAAGAACCAATTAGTAGTTTTCCTCCTGAAGCTACCAAAATTCTGGGTAATGCTTTTGAAATTCTTGCTCTTTAAGAGACTCCTAGATTTACAGGAAAAGAAAACAACTAAAAAACAGGCATGGAAAAAAACCTGGATTAAACTGTCACTCATATTCACAATCTGTCCGGGAAACTCATCCATGCCCCTACAGGTAGCTAGTTATCCCATCAGGAATTTCATATTTCTGTCTGAATCCTGGAACACAAATTGGTCCAGCGCTATGGGTCTGCCTTGATTAGGGTCTGCTGGCACAGATGTCCACAGCATGGGTTCCGAAAAAAGCCTGCTCAAATAACTGCTTCCTTCCCCAAAGGGATCAAAGGTTGAGATGGTCTTTCCAGATCTTTAGCTAGGCTGTGCAAAGCATCTGCAAAGTTTAATCCTCTAACCTTTCCTTCCCTCCCTTTTCTTTTAAGGATGGTATAAATGGAATTTAAGGGTTTCTTTTTTTTTCTTGAGAGAACAGCTATTATTTGTAAAGAACCCTTGAAAAAGAAAGCGCAACCTTGCCTTTCTGAGAGACAGTTGGGTTTTGGCTACTCTGTCAAGGATAAAGCCCGGAATATCTCTATACACTTGTGCAAATATCTAATGTTGACATCTTTTGCCAGCTGCTGTTGTGGCTTCCTTTTCCTTGACGAACAAAATCCTCTTGTGATGTGGCCTCTGAGCGTCTTTGTAATTAAAAGAATTAAAATTCAATTTGAACTATTGTTACACAATGCAAAGTTCAACACCACCAAAGCCTGATTTTATTGATTCTGTATTGGGTCCTCCATGGAAATAAGTTACCTTGACACAAGCATGGTATTGGCAGCAGAAGGCACAAGTGGTCTGGCTCCAGCCCTTGCTTTAATTTCACTGTTAGGGGGCAGCTTGCACTAACTTGTACTGATGTTTCTACATTAAAGCATGCTTTTTCAAGATCATTTAAGTTATGAAATTATCTCCAGCTTAAATAGCAATATAAGATTTTCATCCCTGGCAGAAAAACATGTATGGGAATTAAATACTCCAACCCTTACTAGAATTGCAGTTGTCAGTGGCAGCAAGGAACTGTGCTTGTCCCCGTGCTTTGAATGGTTTTCTTTGGCTGTTTTTCCCTTGCATGTTTACTGCTTAAACCTGCATGTGTCTTTTTTATTTGTTTATTTTTGTTTTTAAGAGCAGGCTTAAGTTAATACGAATTTCCTGAGTCTGTTTCATTAAGAAATGACCAACTCTCACCATCAGATGTTTATTCAACACATTTATTTGCTTGTGTTTGAGACTGAATGTTGACCTAAAATCATATCTTCTCAGGGTAAGATGCTTTCTTCAAGCACTGGTGAGAACTGTTCCTGTTTTCCAACTGCTCCTGTAGCAGAGCAGCCGTAGTTGGTGCTTGATGCAGGAACTGCTGGCTCAAATGCTACAGCAGGCTGGGCTGTATGGGGGCAAAAAGTGTTGACAGGGAGACGGGGTGTGGGGAATGTTGAAATTCTGGCAGCCCCGTGCCCGTGAGGTTAGGGATGTGAGTGAGGTCTGGATCAACCTCCGTGCTTTATGTTGAGTTGGGGGCTGCCTGGGGTGACGAAGTTGCACTGTGCAGCGTTCCTGGGATGCCACGAAGCAGGACGGAGGGCAGGGAACACCGCAGCCTTCCTGTTAACGTTGCATTCAGCACTCCTGAGCTGCGTCTTCGAGAGGGGGGGAAAAGAGCTGGTTGGAAAGGAGAAGCCTTTCTGGTTGTGTTGGCAGAAGTAGCGAACTGCCTGGGAAGACCTTGTTTTCCTATTATGTGACTGCTGCTCAGCTTATTGCTATCTCATTAGCAAGGAGTTACCTAATTAGCAAGGCAAGCTGTTAATTGTGTTCTGTGTTACTCGGCTTTAAAAATTCTTTTAGATGTTAAAGATTTTAGTGATAAGGAATTGCTACAGAACTGTTTTTTGTTCGGTGTAAATTTTTCATTTGCCAGAACGGAAGAAATCACAAACTTGTAACCACCGCAGATCGAGGATAAAGGGACTGAGTTTCTTGTGACAGAGCTGGCACTAATGAACAGTAATCATTTTTTAAAAATATAATGGAAAAGACTTGGTAAGGTTAATAAGATAGTAGAACCCCCGTGTACTGAATCAGTTTTGATAAGAGAACAAAAACTGCATGTTTGCTAAAATAACTTTAAAAACAAATAACATTGACTTTCCACACCTAGTGGAGACCAAATTTTCACTTGCTTGCATGCCTGCTCTCCCGGCATGCTAGGACCTGTCACCGTTCCGGCTCTCACCAGGACAGTGTGACTTTGATTTTTGACTGCTGGGCAATCTTTTTCATCAGATGGAGTTGGATTGCGAGGTGGAAATTAGGTGTCCCTGCCTCTTCCCACTCCTTCAGCTCACATGAAAATTTTGTGTTGAGGACATGTATCCACTTCCTACTGGCCCCACCGCATGAGGCTTTGATTAGCAATTATTTCTGAGATATTAAAAAACACAATAGATGCTGCAGGGCTCTGGATTTTCCTTCATGATTAAGGGAAAAGGGAAGGCGCTGGTTACAATTCGATAGTTATTTCTCCATGTCAGAATGTAAATTATTGGCATAGCCTTATGATCGTGTGCATGTGTGCTCGTGTACCAAACACAAGTGTCTCCACGTGTTGATTAGCTGGATTACTACTTTTACTTGTGTAGGACAAACTAATGCTGGCAGTACCAAGCGTTTTGCTGTTTTAGCAGTGTCTCTTCACCCTTACCCTGCTCCTCTGTGTGTGAACGAGGACTTTTGGGTAAGGAAAAAGGAACTCCCCAGGGCACGGCTTCGCTTGGGGTGAAGTTAGAGTCAAAGAAGAAATGCTCATATTGCCGTACTATGGGTTAAAATTCTTATTTGATAGTCAATGAAGATAAATTACACACAAATAGATACTCCAGCTAGAGCGAGCTGGCAGTTTGCAGGAAGGGGTCTGTGGTATCTTAACGCGCAGCCAGTTGTAAAGGCTCGGGAAAAAAATCTCAACTGCACATTATCTGAGTGAGCTTCCATATTTTACCGTGACACCGACTCTGAGACTCATTTCCCTGGGTTAAGTAGTGTGGGGTGAAGTATCTGCCGCTCTCCTTCTCCCTATCCATCTGCTGCGGTATTCTGGGCATTTAACCTGGAGCGCCTGCTGATGTATGACCAAATCAGAGAAAAGAGGCCGCGCTGTTTAACCCTCTCCCTTTGTAGCTGCACTTAATGAATGTCACACAGGCCCACTATAGAAATGATGGAACATCCATTCTGGCAGCACGAACAGAGCCCACTGCGCGATGATATGGTGAAATAAGCTGAAAATATTCACAGGAGCCTGGGAACATAAACCCATGATTATTTTTTTCCCTTAAATCTCAATATTTTAGCTGGTTTCCCACCCCATGTAATAAAAGTACGTTTCTAAGCAGCATCTACTTTTTTGAAGGGAAGAAGAAAACCCTATTTTCTTTTTAATGTGAATGTACTGGAATTGCTAACTTATGCTAACCAAAATGTAATTATGTTGTCCATGCAGGTCTTTTTGTCTTTCTAAAAAATGCCTTGCAAATAAGATCACAGGTCTTAATGACTCCATCCAGTCATTCCTGGGCTAAATTCAGAGGTGATAAAAGTAGGCCTGTACCTTCTGCAGGAGTCATTTACATGCAGGTATGTGCTGTCGACCGGTCCAGCTCCACCTTCGCTCAGGGAAAGTTGTCTTGTTGAGAAGTTGTGCCTTTTGCGGGCGTGCTGCTGCTCAGCATCCTGAATGCAGGCATGAATGAACCGTGGGCGAAACAGGAGCATGTAGCTGCGAAGCAGCTCTTCTGGTGAAATGCAGGAGCCTCGTCCTCACTGCTTTCACCCCTTCATGCATCTTTCTCCTCTTGGTTACCTTTTCTTCTGAGTGCAGGCCACATCTCGCCGCTCCTCACCTCCGAACTCTGTGCTAGTTCTCCTCCTCCCTTTGGACTTGTGCAATCAGAGTTCAGTGGGTGAGAAAGTCGTGGAACTCGCTCTTGGTTTGACCGGCCGTACAAAGCCTCCTGTGTCACTGAGGTTTCCCTAAAGCACCGTGAATCATCCACTTAATTTAAAAACACGAATCTGTCGTGATTCAGAAAAATGAATTTAAAAAGCCGTTGGCTAATTACTGGTGTTAGATTCAGCTTCGTGCTGGTAGCAAATGTCTGTCAACTGTTCTGCCAAAGAGTACGGAGAGTACTAAAACTGGAGAATGGTTTCCAGCACGTTCCTTTTAGAGGATGCTGTGCTCCCTTGATGCTTTTGTAGTGTTCCTCCCCAGATAAACACACCTGCACCCTTGGGTGTCTGAGTGCTTTCCTAGTGATGTGCTCTTAATTTACAAAGCCCCTGTTTGTACTGGAGGGGGGAGACCAAGAGGAGCTGGGATCTCAACCTTTGCTGCTCTGAAATAATCAGCAAACAGCGTGAGCGCGTGTGTGTGAACACGATGTATGTAAATAAAGGGATGAAATACTATCGCTGGGACCTTCATTTCACCCAAGCTATTGAATCATCTCATCATAACTGCTTGTTATTAACCAAGTGGCATAATTCCAACTTAAACTTCCCCTTTGTTTACTAGAGACTTGCTGAAGAGCCTGTGCTGAATGCTTAATTTCCAACCTTCCAACTCTCTGTGTTTATAGAGAGACCAAGTGATGTTTGCCTCAAAGGTCCAGAGGCAGGTGATGAGCAAGTTAAGTGTGAATCTTAGTTATTTTAAGAGATTTTTTCAGGTATTTTTTTCACACAAATCTTTTGTCATCCTGTATTTAAATGCATGCTTGTAAAACCAGAGCGCACAATTTCTAATATTCACGCACTCACTTTAAAGCACCTCATTCTGCTTTTAGTCTTCAGAGGAGACGTGGCACTGAGTGTGTGGCTTATAAAAGTTACTTTCCCCAGTATGTGAAATTAACACCAGAGCTCCAACTGAGCCTTGACTCCTGTGCAGGTGCACCAGGCAGGATTTGCCTGTCGGGCTGTAACTGCACAGTGTCCAAAATACCATTTTCATCACTGATACAGGCACTGCTACAAACTGGTGCTGACGATAATAGTCTTGCGTGTCCTGGTCCTTTTGCTGAGTTAAAAGGGAAAACATGCCAGTCGTGGAGCCTGCAGAAGTAGTTTTTGGTGGTGTTTGGGTGAAGCATGTGAGCGGGACTTCAACAGCAAGCTGTGCCTGCTCATCCTGTCCTCAAACCCTCTGCTCCGGCCTTCCCTGTCCCTGGTGGGGAGGCAGCAAGCTGATTAACATATTAAATGAAGCAGAACCCCGTGCTGTCCCAGCTTCCTTATGGTATAGGCACAACTTCCAAAGTACTCGTTATAACTGTCCTGACCCCAGAATACCTGTGTCTTAAGGACATTGAGCAATACAGGCGGATAACGGCATCCCTCAGGCTGCGTTGCTTCATTTCAGAAAGGTTTTCCCTTAAAGGTCCCTAACTTTAGGGGTACCTGGACGCGGTCGGTGCTCATGTCCCCATGCAGACCCTGCTTCACCCTCTGCCACATGTCTGCGTATGCTCAGCTGTGCGTGGGCTCTCCTGGACCGCTTGTGCCGTGCTCCCCACCCCAGGCAGGCGTGACAGGATGGGTGCCCCAAGACAAATAGGCACCTCCTGCGCCCGGCTGAAAATCGAACCGGCCCCGTGCTCATCTGGAGCCGCCGCGGAATAGATTGTCACGAGAGCCTGGGGACAAGGGGAGTGGGGAGGGGGGGGGGGTTATGGGGCATCGCCGCGCTCCCTCCTCCTGCGGACGAGGCCGTGGGGCCAGCAGCGGCTCCTGAGGATTGCCCCGTGCTCAGATCCGTGCCTGCAGCACCCAGCTGCAGCCAGGCACGCGAGAGCCCGAGCCGCTGCGATGCGGCATATGGGGCCTGTGGTGGTGCGAGGGGAGCTGGGGGAGGGAGAGGCATGCATATAAATCATTATTGGCGAACATCTCAGCTCTTGAGCCAGGCTGTCGCTTGCCGCTGCTCGTGGTGCAGCCCAGACATAAATCATAATTCCCCTACAATAGATCCTTTTGCAGCCGCCATCAGGAAAAGTGTGTTGGTTTTATCGATTTTTTGACACCGGGGCCCTGGCAACGGCCGCTCTGAATCATTATGAAATGAAACTGATTAGGAATTCATGGAATACTAAATAAACTTTACGAGCCCGTTGTAAGTTTTTTGATGCATGGGGAGCGGAAAATGAAAACTAATGATATAAAAATTACACAGCGTGCTGAGTATTATTATACTGCTATTGATTTGTTTCAAACTGTACATCAAAATCGAAGTGTGCTGGGTGTGCTTGGCTGCAAGGCTGATGCTCAAAAGCTTTTGAATTTTTTTTTTAATGCTGGCTCCAGCATTTTTGCCAGGCGGGGAAGGTTGGTGCCACTGCAGCATTGCTCAAGTGCTCTCTGCGCCCGCCCGTTCCTCTGCAACCACCCCTCGCGTGGTTATTGCTGACTTTATTCTCCTGTTTGCATGGGGCCTCTCAGGAGAGAAAAAATATATTGATGAGGATTTTAGCCTAAGTGGATAACTCCCCACACGCGCTTCTGCTCTTGGGAATTTTACTTCTGTTCCCTAATAGCCGGCATTGTGAGAGAAGCCCGGGACACTTGACAAACATTTATGCAAAACTGCACAAAGGGATCATTTGTTCTGTCAGTAACTGCAGCCACCTCGGGAGCGAGGGATAACAGCTGGTTATAAAGCTGCCCAGCAGCTTGGGGCAAGAACAGATAACTTGCATTTTTTTTAAAAGAAAAGTTTCTGTAAATAAACAATTGAACGTGATGCAGCCTTAAAATCAATGGGACTAAGGAGTAGAATTGGTGTGATCTGTTTACTGGTTTTGATGGCACAATTTAATAAAATTAAGGGGAGGGAAAAAGCCACCACCAAGCCTAAAAAGACTAGGGTTATTTTGGGGTGGTCTTGAGACAAGCTGCTGAACAAGAGCGCGTGTGTGTGAGGTCAGAGAGATTGCTGGCATTGACAGTGCATGTTTTTGTGGAAACAAAGAGGATCCTTGTGCTTCAGCTCGCTGTGCCAGGCCAGGAGGCTTTCAGGAGCCACCTTGCAGTGCTGCTGCACCGTGCCCCAGTGTCCCCAGCCCGGCTCCCTGCTGGAGGATGCTCCTGCAGCATCCTGGTGGGACTTCTTCGGTGCCACCACGTGCGGAGGTGCCCAGCCTGTGCGGGGGTTGTGCTGACGGCTGCTCCCCTCTGGGTTATCTTTCAGGGCTTTTGGTGGGTGAGGGGGGTGTATTTTGGGTCAGCTCAGCACTTCTGTTACTGTTTGGTTTGCTTTCCTATAAGTAACCAGCTTGCCTCTTGATGGCAAGTGATTTTCTGTGATTTTCTTATTTTGCAGAGCTATGGGCTGTGCTATTGTGTTTAAAGCATTAATCGGAAAAGACTTCTTCATGTTGGTGCAAAAAAGTTCAGATTTTAGAAATTTCAGCTGGTGTAAATGGAACTGGCAGGTGATGGAAGCAGTAACAAACAGGCTGCAGCAGAACTAACCAGATGCAGGACCAAACCTTCTTGCTCCTGCAGAATTAACACCTTACCACACTGGTGACATGGCCACCAGCACAAAGAGCTTCAGGTGTCCTCAGCTGAGGGCCAAATACTACTATACTTTGCAGGGCTTTGTGAATTCAATGGCTTTTGGGGTTCTAGGGGTAAGTTCCCTGCCCTAGGAGTTTTTGTGGGAGCTGTGCTGCGGCTGTGGAGGTAATCCTGTGCCAGGGCTGTAGTGGTGCAATGTTTTTTTTGGGGGGAGGCAGCTGATCACAGGGCTTTGGGGCTCTCTGAAAGTCCCTTTGCATGCAAGAGCAGGATGTATTTCTGTAAGCAAGAGATTATACCCCGATAGCTGGTGGTGATGTGGCAGTGGCCTCGGCTCCCAGAGGGGAGACAGGCGGGCTCTCGGGGGTACGGCTGCTGCTGTGGGATCATCTGGCAGCTTAGCTGTGCTGTAATGCAGGGGACTTCTTAGAGGTAGGCACCTGTCAGCTCTATTTCTAGCCCCCAGTGCTGGTGATCATCTCTGGCCTAAGCATATTGCCTGTAAATGAAAATGTAATACTAGCGAGCTGGAAGAAAATCCAGCAAAATCAAGAACAAGAGAGGAGGAGAAAATTTAAGCAACTGGAAATAAGCTGCTGATCCACAGAGGGCTAAGCTGCCATGTCTTGGTATTCTCCTGAGACTGTACTTCTGTGTAAGTAAACCTCACGCTGCTCCTCCTGCATCGCTGAAACCTGGATGTGTCTGCTCCAGGCTGTGCGCTGCTTTGTGAGCTGTGATCTCCAGTTTGGGCTGTTTGAAAGATGGTAGCCTTCAAATTCCTCTGCGAACTTCACTCAGTGAGACTAGAAAGAAATGTGAGGGTGATGCCTGGCACCCCCACATTTACTTGGAAACTAAAAACCTCGCTTCCATGGAGTAATGGTGCTGCAGGTGGGAGGTCCTGCTTTGACACGTGTCCGAGCAGTCTGTCCGTCGAGGAATAAAAAACATTGCGTATTTTGTTATATGTGGGCATGCCATATGCTGAAGAGCAGCCAGCTCTGGCATTTTCTGCTGCCCTGGGAGCTGTGCCCCCCTGTCTCAGCCCTTGCACAGATCACAGCTGAGGGTGGTCCCAGGTGAGCTCCAGGAGAAGCAGCTCATGTCCACGGGGAGAAGGGTCCTGAGTCTATCCCCGTTAATTTCTGTTTCCAGCTCGCCACAGACACCCATAAATTCCTTGGCAGCCATGGGCTTGTTACAATAATCTATGCGTATTTGGATATTTTGTCTGATATAAATGAGGAATTATCCTAAATGAAGCCTTTTTTTGCCTCCGTGCTGCACGCAATAGCATCGCCCGCTTTATATGGCTTGTCAGCGTGTGAATGCGTGCGCTGGGGATTTTTCTAAGATATGTATATTGAATTTAGATTTGTGCTCTTAGTACCTTCACTCATTCATTCAGAGCCATATTGACTACATAAATTGAGTGTTACAAGTAAGAGAGAGTTTAGCCATTATTTTCTCAGTGATTTGATTTAATGGCCTGGGTGTTTTGGCCATTACTTCTGGCTTTTCATTTGCATGGATTCTTGGCTCTGCTGATTAGCATGTTTTTTATTTGCCATTTAATTTTTTCCCCTTTTGCAAAGCTGAATTTTTCATAATTAAATTTGTCTGTTTTTCTTCTGTGCACGCATATAGTCTTATATATATGCCATATATATAGTTTTCTCCCATATCTGCTGATTATACGGAGTTAAATGCAGCTGTCTGTTTGACAGGAATATTGTGTACTGGATATGGAGTGATATACAGGTCAGTATATTACTGATGAATAAAAGTTTCCTCCTAAGGCAGCTGCTGCAGATTACTTAGTGCTTGACATGGCGTGTCTTTGTGTCACTGTTACCGGGTGAAATTAAATCAGAACAGGAAAATATTAATTTAAAGTAGGGGATAGAGGCCGCTCACTTCCAATTACTCTCTACCCTGTCAGCTTTATATGGGCGCAAACAAGGAAGGAGGCTGGATTAATTGCTTTGGACTCTGCCCCACTACAGGCCCAATTATAGAAACATATTGGCTCCCAGCACTATTATATACACTGCTGTGCAGGAAATTGTGTGAAATTTTAACGGATTTCAGATGTAATAATAGAGAACACGATTCAGGACAGCATTAGCAGGCTGGGTGGAATCTTTACGGATGGGTTAAGGTTAAGCTGTTTGGGGGTCCTTTGTGTATTAAGGGATCATCTGGTTAACCCATATACTGGGAGCTTTTGATACTGGCCTGGGAGCAAACAGAATAAAAACATTCATCCTCTGACAACAAGGAGCTAAATCCTCAGTCGGAACGAGGGCAAAAACATACAGCGTAAGGACAGCACAAGGCTTGCATGCAGGATTCTGCCGAAGACGGAATGTGAAAGGGTCTTGCATGGCATATAAAACATGTGGAAGTTGCTAGATACTGCTTAGAAAACATGCTTGGCTGTTTTCTGCTTTTGAGAGGGACCTACCTGCAAAGCCTGGGTCAGAACAGATTGCTGCTAATGCAAAGTGAATAGCACATCTTAAATGCGCGTTGGATGATTTTGTAAGCAGTTGTTGGAATAGGTTTCAATCCAATATTTTAGTTTAAATTTATTTGGTTTGTTTGTTCTTTTTACTAAGCTGAGAATTGTTTTTTTGTTTAAACCCACGTGTTGAAGATGCTTGATAATGTGTGCACATACGTACTGTTCGGTCTTGCTCTTCCTCTTATAAATTCATTATTTGACTTGCTATAGCTAGGACACAGAGCTTATTCCAAATACAGAGGAACTCTCAGTCCTCCTGAATGTGATATTAAATTACTGTGTCTGTGTGTGTTCATGTGTATAGCATTGCACATCAGATGTAATTTTGGCATGCAAAATAGAAGCGTTTTTTTCCAAGGTTAATTTTCTTGGAAAATAGTTTTTGGGATCTCAGTTGCTTTGGTTTAGGGTTATTTATTTGATGTGTATATGTATCCTTGAGGGCAGTTGTTTTCCAAGTGTTTTCATTCTGTATTTTTTAATGAGCATTGGTTTAAAGGAGTTTTGTGCAATGATGAACTAATTGATAAAGGCTTGTCAGTATTGGTTTTCTTTGTTCTTGTTTTTTGTTCACTGTGTATTGATGTCGGGCCAGTTTGCAGGAGGAGGTTGGTGCTTTTTGGTTTCTCTCTAATGCCAACTGGACAGTTGGGCTATGGGCCCAAAGCCTCATTTCACAAATAATGCTGTTACCAATTCCCATCTGAGAGCAGACAAAGCACCAGGCAGTAGGGCGAGCTCGGACAAAAAGCCCAACGTGCTCCTGTCTGTTCCTCGTGTACTCTGTTCTACCAAAGGAAGACTTTCAGTGAATCCACTCTGCCCTGTGAAAGCACGGTGCCAGAGCTCGTGCGTGAACATCTGGGCTGTGAATCCCATCAGTGTGCTACAAGCCTCTGGGTGCTGGCTGGTGGGTCTGCCAGCTGCGGTGATCTGGAAGGCAAACAGGAGATATGGTCCATAGCTTTGGGAAAGGGTGCATCTCCCTAATATTTTAGGTGGTTTGAACCAGCCCAATGGAGAAGCAAGGACAGCCGATGACGACTGCTTAGTGCCCAGACAAACATGCTTAGGTTGTTTTGTAGGTGCACCTTTGATCTCCTGCCCAGCCAGCGCTTTGTGGATTGGGTTTCACGTCTGCCCTGTGCTATGGGGTGAGAGTAAACAGTTTAGCAAGTCTGCCGTGCTTCCTTGTCAGTCCCAGAGCAAGCTCTGAGATCCTCGGAGCTGTGTGATCTGTCACTGCTGCAGTGAAATGGAGATATGGAGCCCCAGAGAGAATAAAGGGCAGCTTCAGCCCTTCCTACCCTGCTGCCTCCTGCAGTGTCCGGAGAGGGGCACGAGCTGGGTTTAGGTGTTCATAAAGCAATGGAAGTGTCTTAAGGTGCAATATCTAACAAGTGAGGTGGACTGTGGGCCCCTGCCTCCCCTGGTGGGGGCTGAGGCTGTTCCCCTTGTGCCATCCTCAGCACGTCTTTGCACATAAATCCCATCTGTGCCTTCTAACAGGGATACAATGAAAGAGTTGCAATAGCGGTGGTGATTTAAGGTGGCAGGGGAAATACATAAATTGCTGTCTAGAGAATCCAGGACAGTAGAAGCCAAGTCAATTCTGACCAGGAGTGTTATTGAATGGTGAGCTCCTTGCTATTTTAGTCTTATTTGTCTGTTGGGGGAAAGCCTGTCTAGCTCCTGGATGGTTATTTGGGAAGCTGTCTCTAGCCCCACTCCCTGCCTCCTGCTGGCCTGCTCCCCACCTGGTGAACCCATGGGACTTGCAGACACCCCACAAGGGCGACTTCCATAATTGCAGTTTGTGCTGGTTTTAAACAAGGAAGTGGGGTGAAGCATTGAGTTCTGTTTGGTTTACAGAAATCTGTTTTTGTTCCACTAACTGATTGTCTTGCAACAATATCTGCTATGAGTGGCGAGCAGTGTATATAGATCTCAGGAGAGAGATGTGCGGAATCCTATTCACGAGTGGATGACAGTGTGAAAGGTCTTTTGGCATTGAAGGCACGCTGGTACAGTGAGCTGGGGCCGAGGGAGTCCACAGTGGGCCAGCTTGACCAGAATGGTGGTGTTGGAGCAGGGGGGAGTGCTGGTGCCAGCAGCCTTTGGAGCCTGCCAAGGGCAGGTCTTGCTACTGGCATAGTCTGTCCCAACCTGGGAATTTCCTCTAATTAAGAGGGGTAGAAAGGGTGAATAAGTCTCGGCCTTTGGTATGGACCTAATCTGGTAGGGCTGTGCGGAGCTCCAGCTGATGGGAGAGCTGCCTTCTCTGCCAGCCTGTAGGATGCCCTGTGGCAGGCCGGTAGGGTCTGAGAGCTTTCAGCCCATGCAGTAGGCAACATCCACCTTTCAGACTCAATGTACACAGGTGTACTCCAAATGCAGGTCCCAGTAGCTCTTGATGCTGTGCTGCTGGAGATAAAAAGCAGCAAAGAGCTCATCAGTACGCAAAGGAATGCTGAATCACAAGAAAGAAATGACCATTTGACAGGAGCGTGATGGCAATGAGCAGTAACTGGGCCCTTTACTGTGTCATCTTAGGAGGTTGGCAGAATGAGCTGTTGGTTTTTGGAAAAGAATAAAGAGTGTTGTCTTTAAAGCACGTGAGATGAATTTGCCCCTGAGCTTTTGAGCAGGAAAACTTGGAAAGGTTCTTGTGGAATTGAAACAGCGTGGAGGGGGTTAATACTCTGCGTTGTTGATTTTGACTGGAGCCCATGGTTTTACTACAGCAGTAAAGTCACTTTCCTTTTATGTTTAAAAGCCAGCAAGGAAAAAGTGCAATTACATAGACAACTAAAATCTTCACTGGTACTCAACAAGGTAATCAGTTCAATTGATTTTTTTTTTCCTAGCTAGAAAAGTATTTAAAGTTGAATTCTAGCTGTGATTTTTATATGGGGGAGGGAATCTGTTCTCTGAAATGCTTCCTGGTTTTAAAAATGCTCCGTTTTATTTGTCCTATAAATGCAAACTTATAAAATGTGATAAGGGATCTTTCTCTTCTTCCTGCACAGCCAAGACCTGAGTATGCTCGCTGCTATTCCTGCGTGGCTGCCAATTGCACAGGCAGATATCACTCTGTCAGTCATTAGCATCTAAATCATTCCACTTCTCATTCAGGTTTACTGGGCTGTGATGGCTACCAGATTCATAGGACACCTGAGCCAGGTCTTTTGTACAAGGTCTCATGGAGCAATTGATTGTAAAAAGACAGCAGGGGAGCAAACCACTGGTTTCTGTGCCTTTTGAGCAGGAAGGATGGGCTGCGCTGTCGTGTGTTTTCTCTATGAATTATTAAAGTTTTTTTCTTGAAATATTATGCACAGATTGCTGTGCGTAGGGGTGCAACACCTTGATGCAAAAACTGTAGGGATTTTGCAGGGGAAAAAAAAAAACAATGTGAATACTTCAAGGATGCTTGGGATCTCTCTAACTGGGGTACCTCACTGTCTGTCTTGCAGTGGCAGGGAGCAGAGAAGCTCCACAGCAAAGCTGCTCTGATAGTTCTGTTTTGGGGGAGAAATATAAAATTTGTGTTGTAGGAGCCAAGTCTTATTTACATGGAGAAGACTTCAAATACGAATGATGCAGGAGCTGCTGTAGCAATTGGTGCTTGTCTGTATGGCTTTGAAAATACTGGGAGAATCCAATGGAGCTTAATACCTAATACCTTGAGGAGGGCCAGTTGTTCCAGCTATGTGGTTTGTTCCCCCTTCTCTCACTTCCCCCCAAAATGAAGCACTGCAAATATCGAGCTTTATTTCCATTTAATAAAGGGAAAGAAAAAAAACAACTTTGTGTTAGAAGTATTTTAACTGGTAACTTAAAATGTAGCTGATGCAAATATTATAAATGAAGAACTGATTCTCATGACCTTTATGGTTTTCGTGAGATCTGTGGTGTTTGGGAGAACACAGTGCCATGTCAGAGCTTATCCCTGGCACTGGGATTTAATGCTGGGCAGGCACCCTTTGGTGTAAATCTGACTCCTTTGGGAAGCGGTGACCCTCTGGGGCAGCTGCTTTTGGCAGCGCCCGAGATGTCGTATCCCATTGGGTTTTGTAATGCTCGCATCTTCCTTTAGGGGCTAGAAGCTGCTTTTCCTGTTGAGGTTTACAAAACCCCACATAACTCCTCCTGGAACTTGAAGAAGGTAAGAAAAAGGAAATGGAGAAGGAAAGTCTGAGCTGTGACACAGCACGTGCTGCCAAGGGACTGGGAAAAATCCACGAGGAGAGAAAAACGCTCGCATTTGTTTACTTTTAATTCATGGTTTTTAAGGGAAGTGGCTGATGTTCAGTGAACGTGCTGATTTTAGGGTTAACCCTTCCAGCATCCATGTGCCATTCCTTGGCCTACCAACTCTGTATTATAAGCAAGCTCACATAAATTTCTGGCAACAGTATCCTTTCAAAGCCCGCAGGCTTAGAGGGATCTTTAGTCACTTTGGATTGGACTGGATTTGAAAATAGGTCCCTGAGGTGAAGGGCCAATATATCAAACCAGTAAATCATGCTTTACACCAACTCCTAATAATGAATGAAGTGCCATTTCATACAATACCTAAGTTAGGATTTTATTGATTAACTCTCATCTTGGTGTTCCACCCAAATCTAAGATATATTGCCTGCTGTAATTTTTACATTAGCTGTCAAATTCATCTTGTCTTCCCAGGGTTGTGATGTGTACAGAGCAGACAATAAACAACATCAGTTTCAGTGTTTATCTAATGAATATACACGGGCCGGAAAGATTAATAACGGTGTGATAGGAGGAGCCCAGAGGCAGGGAGCACCTGTGCTTGGGGCTGGAGCAGGGACGGGGGCTTCACATTAACAGCAGGGCTTGTTCGAGGAAGCAAGCTTGTCTTGCCCCATGCTGCCCTCCTCCCCCTGCCAGACAAATGTGTAAGACAAATCTCGAGGAATCAAAGGTTTTTTGTGCGTGCTGCAAAGGAGCAGCTGTGGTAGGAAAAAGACTGCGAGGAAGCACTAGCCTTATCCTCTGAATGGCTTGCCGAGCCAAAGCAGTGCCACAGGTTCTGATTCTGGAACCCAAATGATTTGGCACCTGCTGACGCTTCACCATGGCCTTCCTGACCTTCGCAAATGGCTATTTTGAGGATCTCCTTCCTTACACGTTGTCTGATGAATCTCAGGGGTCCCCCGGGCTGGGAACTGAGTGGCTGCAGAGAGTTTCCTAATCCAGCACCTGATCATCCACGCCGCTCCGCGGTTACCCTTCGCTTTTCATATGGCCTTGGGTGCTTAGCAGTCTGCATCGCCCCGTGGAGGTGCGTGCACACCTTGTGGGGTACAACCCACGGGAGGCTTTGGTGCAAGAACGAGGTCTCAGCCCCTTGGGACAGGAGAGGGAGCCCTCACCCAGGGCTTGGGGCTGGCCTCAGGGGCTGGGGGCCTGATCCTTCTCCCAGGGGCAGGGGGGGCTTTGCACCCGGGGCCTGGGTGGGGGGAAAAGAGCTCAGTTGCTCGAAGCTGGTGGGATTTAGCCTTAAATCCCTCTGCGCTTTGGTCCTCTGGCCTGTAAAATGGAGAGATTTGTGGCTCTCCAGGAGAGGGGTGGAGGAGATTTGATCTGTGTTTGTTGAAGCTCTATGAAGCACCGGGATGAAAGGCGCTGTGCAAGTGCAAAGGGCTTGTGCTTGTCTATTGAGCAAAATCTTGGCCTGCACGCTTCAGTTCCTTTGAGAGGAGGTGTCCAAAACACCGGCTTAGGGATGAGAGAGGTTTATCTGCCTGCAGCTTGTAACCAGACTCCATGCTGGGACGGGTGCGGTGCTGCGGGTTTTGGTTAGGTAAATAAGTGCTGTTCTGCTGCCTGGGGTCTGCCTGGCTTTCCTGAGCTTTGGGTACAGGTAATCAGACTTCCTATTCACCCCTGTCCTGCCCGCAGTGCAGCAGAGCAGCGCTGGATGTGGTCCCTCACCGCTCACGGGCCGCGGAAAATTCCCCGGCACGCTTTGCTGGGATAGTTGGTTGTGGCTTATTCACTACTGGTCAGGGTTTAATAGCATTAATTGCTTTTCTCCTGTCTAAATGCATGTGGGCATTTCGCTCGGATGAGTAGCACTGAGTATTTCAAGGTGTTTGAGTGGCTTTTTTCGCCGCAGACATAGCTGCATTTCAGCAGCTGATGAAGGGACTCTCCAAGCCTAAACTGGAGGATAGGTTATAAAGCGCTTTGTAACACTTTGGGTGAAAGGAAGTAGAATGACCTCTGCTATTTCTTTTTAGCACCATTTAAGCTGTAAAACCAGCCAACCAACTCTTCCAAATGTTGGCTGCCAAGATTGACTGCAGTCATGAAGATAACAGGTGGGAAGTATTTTTCTCAAGTCTGGGGCTGCCCTAAATCAGCGAGGTGATGCTGGGAGGCCGCTGTGCAGGTCTGAGTGCTCAGCACCCCACCCAGGGACATAAAGATGCTAAGCAAAATGTCACTCGAGAAGTGTTGCCTCTTCTTTAGCAGTAACTCTGCTCCATAAACGCGATTGATCTCCTGAGAGAGGAGGGATTTCTTCAACACAAAGCTTTGTGGGGAAAAATATATGAGCTGTTGGATTTCTGTTTCTTCTGTATGACTTTGCACTGAGGTTACAGGCCGGATCCCTGGCTTGGGATAAGGTGTGTGGGTGGCCTCAGACCAGCTGGGATCGCTTGGCAGTGATGGCTTAAGTGCAGCTTCCCTTCAGGTGTTGGGAAGACCTCCTGCCAGAGCAATGCAGTCATAAAATGGTATTGGATAATGCTGAAATAAAACAAAATAGATACATCCCCAGATTGTCTACATAGACTGAGTAAGCAGCACAGCATTCTTCACCCACCTTCCATCTGCTCCAAGAAAAACCAATGTGCAGTGTGACCTAAGGAGGGCTGTGAGCTTCTGCCCTTCTGCTTCAGTGTATGAACTGGAAAAGGACTTCTCTCAAAGGTATGCTTTAGTGTTTTTATTAAATGCAGATCTTGCTTTGTGTAAGGAACTGGTGAATTTGCAAAGTCAGAAGAAACCAGGGAATTGAGTGGGAGGCCAAATTGTCAGCTTTGTTCTGCAGTAATTTTTGTACTAATGCAGATTTGCTTAAGTACTTGGAAAGCCAAAGCAATACCAACCCACCACTCTGTACTCAGTAAAAACAAGTCTTTAAAGTTCATCCTTCAGGTTAATGTCCAGTGTTTCCAACAAGTGTCAGCAACCATAGGGGGCTTACAGATTTTGTATCCCTGTATTTAGGGTTACTTGTACCACACCCTGTTGCATGGCTGACTTAAAGTTGATACAGATTTAAAATTACTTAAAGCAGTTATCACAATGTGAACTTAGAGAGGTTTTATTTTTCCTTTGATTTCCTAATTTTTTTAATAGGATACTTCTGCTGTTGTCGGATATGTGCTCAGTTGTGCATTTAAATCTGTACGAAAGGAGGTTCCGATATGCCCAGGTTTACATCTGACTCTGGCCTCAGAAGCAGCTCGAGCATCTTCAGCTAGAAGAGCTGTTTTGTAGGAGAGGTAGGGGGAAGTGTGTAATGGTGGGAGTTTTACAAGTGTCTAAAAACAGAAGCTTGTAATGAAAGTGCTTTCTCAGCCATAACTGCAGCGTGCTGGCGTAATTGGAATGCTGAGTGGTGTGCTGGGTTTAGGAAGGTAATAAGAACTGCAATCAGTATTAAATAAAATGTATCTTCCTTTAGGGGAAATAAATGTATATTAAATCAAATATTCATGAGTCCAAGTTAGTCTTCATACATTACGCAAACAGTCTTTCAGAAATGCAGCTATCCGAAAGGCCTGTTTTGATGTGCGTAAAGGAGAGGGATTAGCTCCTCGGCATCCTTCTGCGGAGGGAAGAGCTGGGCCTGTCACTGCCAGAAGGAGAGAAGCTCTCTAGGCTCTACTGAGGTCTTGCTTAGACTTAGAAAGTGGCCTGAGTTGTGCAGAAGCATTAAGAGAAGTGAAACTGCCTCTCTAGCATGTCATCTCAAGATGAGTGATGAGGGATCCAGCCACAGGTTTGTCTGCTGCAGAGTTTCCACCGTGGCAGCTCTGTGAATGTCCAGGGACCTTGTGCTCCTCCTGGCTTTTCCAGGAATGTTTGGGCTCAGGAGCAGTGGGTGTTCTTGCAGTTGGCTGAGTTCCCTGGGCCTTACTCTTTGCATCTGAGTTAAATCTGCTGTGCAATTCCTTACACCTAATCGAAGGTAATGTTTTCAGTAAGACCAAAAACCTGGAGACCCCCATGAGCCTTCCAAGAGCAGAAACCCGAAGGAGGAGTTAGCCGGGAGTGAGTTTTAGTGGTGTTCCAGCTGTTAATGCAGGACGACTTGTGTTGGCAGTCATAGGGAGGATTCACACACCAGGCCAGCTATTTAAGCACTGAACTCCTATTTTCTATGCAGAGAGAAGGGAAAACTTCATGCAGAAGAGGCAGAACAGAGCCGTCACCCTGCCCACCAGCCCCAGGTTAAGCTGTGGGGCTGCTGTGCTGGCAATGTGGTGTGATGTGGAAAAACGTGAAAGATGTCAGCCTGCTCCGACCTCCATCCGAGTGTGGGTGACACGCGCGTGTGAGAGCTTCAGCCCTGCAGGGAGGACGCCTTCCTGCTGCTCACCTGCGGGAACCCTCTGTGCATGTGGTTCGGTGCTGTGCAGGGCTCTGGAAGTGAGTTTGTTTGTGACAAGGGCTCGAAGCTTTGCAGCCTTGGGCCCGATTTCCATACAGCGTGAGGCCAATTTAACTAAAAGTGGTCTTTAAATGTGATTTAATTTAATTGCTCAAGTCTAGCTATGCTTGTTAGCTAACACCTATGTGCTTAGAGGGCAAGCAGGTAAAAGTTTGGCTTGGTAAAGCAGTGGCAAATCTGTAGGTGTCTCCAGATGAGTTTGTTAGTTTAATCAAATTGGGCTGATTTGAAGTTGTCGGCAGAATTCTTCTGTGCAGTTCACAAAATGACTGTTTTTATCCAGCAGCTGCAATCAGCTTGCCACTTGATAGAAGTAAACACCTCTGAGCAGCATCCCTCTCCCTGCTCTTATACAGGGAGGGGCAGAGGCACGGAGATGGATCCTGTTACCTTCCTGGGGTGAGGAGGGTTTCGTTCCTGAGGACTTCCAAAAGAGCTGTGGAGAGAGGGCTAATTTGTGTCATTTGCTGAAACCACTAGGCTCTTCTTCCCTGCTTGGGGAATTATTGATTTTATCACTCTACGACCTTACATGTGTCACTGTCTTGTGCGTGCTGGCCTGTAGGAAGTGCTAGCTACTGATTCACAGTTGAGGAATAATCTCATTTTATTTGTGATTACCTTCTTATTTTTGGCTCATCAGCCACGTGCTCTTGCTCCTTCTGTCAGACCTAAATCTTCTGAAAAATGCACACAGCAGCAAAACAGAACCGAGTGCACCCTCTTCCCTGCCAGCCTGCCTGGACACAACCGCATTGCAACCCAGATATTTTTATTCATTCCGGGGCAGGAAGGATGTGACTTTATGAAGGCCGATCACTGCCCCATTGATTTCATTTTTGGGATGTCTTCAGCAGTGCTACGTCATCTTGGCTCTGAGTTTGGGGAGTGGAGAATATGCAGATATCAGGACACGAATGTGTAACCCTTCTGAAACGCTCCTGGCCTGAGAAAGCTGGGGGAAGCAGCTGGGGTCTGCTGTGTTATTGTGCAGCCTCCCTGCCAAAAACTCAGCCCTTGCCTTTGGAAGGGGAAGGGAGATGAGCAGTGCTGCTGTTATGGAGGAGGGGTGGTCGTAGTGAGAGAATATACGGAGCATCCACCAGAGCTTGCATGGTACATTAATTGTCTGTAGCTTTTTGCCTTTCCTTCTCAAAGCAAAATTAATTATGGGGAGGTGATGTTCCTTTAATGAACATCATTTAATTTAAAAAATGGACAAGTACACTACCATTAGGTCTCTCACTTAATGTGGTGTGTTTTCTTAAGCTAAATTCAGTTGCTGTGACGTTGTGAAGGTGAAGAGAACTCCCTTTCAGATCCGAGAAAGGAGAGAGCCTCGTGGCTGCTGAGCGTCGCTTACAAACAGCCCACTCTCGCTTTGCCTGTGGGGGACACTGCTTGACCGCTTATTGCATATTTGATCAGTTTATTTCTGGATCCGAGAGCCTCCGATGGGTGTCAAGGTGACAGTCGGGTTCAGATTAATTGGCACGGCAAAGAATGGGGGGGCGGGGGCCGTGCGGTGCCGGGCTGCTGCTTCTGAACGATCCCCCCCCTTCTCCTTAAAGTACACAGAGGTGCAGCAGCACTCACCGGGAAGCGCTGGTAGCTTGACAAGAGCTTAATAACATCACCGGTGAAGGGTGTTTTTGCTTTTGCCCAGCGCTGGTGGAGATAAGCTCATACACGAGCCAACCTGTGCTCCTCTTTCCGCTGCCACTCTTCATCAGGCTGAGAGCAGCGCAAAGTGTGCGGTGCCTGGGAGCGGAGCTGCTGCCCTGGCACCCTGTGCCGAAGGGGGGCACGAGTGCTTCTGGAGGGGCTTTAGGGAGTGCTTATAAGGATGAGAAGACCGGGGTTTAATTAAAAATACAAATGGTGAATTTGTAAATTTGAGCGTCCACAAGCAGTTGTTTTGGTTTCAGGTGTTCTTTGTTGTCACATCAAATCGTGGCTCTAGGATAAAGTCACAATTAGATAGGAATCAACTCTTAATAGAACTGTAAAGGAATAGGAACTAACAACAATGCTCTTACACTTGTAAAATCATATGGTCTGCTAACGACAGCTTTCTTGAAATGTGTTTTTAAATGAGGTGGCCCAAAGTAGGATTTTTTTACAGAAGGAAAATGGCATGTGGCAGAAGAGGTCTCAGTTCTTTAAATCGCCTCTCATAAGGACCGGATGTGTTTCTGGTCCGATATCTGTCTATCGGCACTTAAGTATGAAGTGTGGTTCTTGGGATGTGTCATCTTGCAAGCTTTTAAAACAGGTGTTTTATGAGGAAAAAGCCCTTAGCCCTGGAGCCTGCTGCGAGCCCACTCGCTCCGGTTTGGGATCAGGCAGGTGTCGCTTCCCTGCTGCCAGGCCAAGCCTCCTGTTTCCCTGCTTGTTCCTTTGGCTTCAGGGGAAATGTTTGAGTGATCTGTTGGTGAGAGCTGAATGACTGTATGTTACTGGATATTTTTTGCCTTGAGGATTTTTTTTGATTTAGCCTATATATGTGGGTAGAAGAATATAAGCTCTTCCCCTCATTTTACTTTAATGCAATGTGTACCACCTGTGTTCTCCCACTGTCATGGGGTTACTTCATTTGTCACCTTCCCCCATGTGGGGCGAGATGCAGTGTGTCAGTGCTGGAGAGATGGCACTTCTGCCTGTGGCGTGTGCTTCAGAAAGTCACTTCAGGTGAAAAGAGGTGGTGAAACGTTACCTGCCTGAAACATGATCCGTGGGCAGCCATCACCTCGAGCGCTCACCTCTGCAGGTCCTGGGCTTCGTGACCCCTCTGGGCTCAGATTTCTTGGGAGTGTTACCCAAGTGCCCAGCGCAGGCTGCTTTCCTGCTGCCTGTTCTGTCAGCTTTGAGCAGAGAAACTCTAGCTCCTACATGCAAAGGGGGATTTTTTTGACATAAAGCAGGGTTCCTTTCTCCTATTACCTTCGCTCTCAGGCTGTGCTTACTCTCCCCAAATTTCCTGCAGCAGCTTCCAACAGAGGACGCTGCCTGTGTTTGCGGGGTTTAAATGGCTCGCTCCTCAGCACTCGGCTGGCTGGGGATATGTGGGGCCCCCCCCTTGGAGCCCCCCAGGGCCGCTTTGCTGGGCTGGGGCTGCTGTGATGGGCATGAGAAGTGCTGTGGTGGGGTGCTGCCAATTAAAGGTGTAATTGTTGGCTTGGCTCGGCAATAATGCTCATTGATTCGGGGTGTGCAGGGATTCACTCTTCAGTCCTCTCACATTTAGAGATCTTGTTTCACCTGTGTCAGGGCGAGTTCAGGAAACCTAATTAACTGGGTTTTGTTTTTTATAATTAGGTCCCTAAAATAATTCATAGGTGGTGTTAATAACCCCATTTAAAAATCTATTAAGCTTTTGGAAAAGTTGGACAGAATCCTCTGTGCTGATTTTTTTCCTCTCCTCTTCCCTCCTCCTTTTCCCCTCGGAGATGTGGTGCTTCTTCCTTTTACAGTGCACTAATTAAAAACAGTAGGATTATGGTGGGAAATAATACGCGTGTGAGGTTATCATCCACAGGGCGAAAGGAGGCTGCTGCCTCTCTTCCCCTGCCTTGCTCCGAGGGACGCTCTGCATCTTTAGCGCGAGCTGGCAGAGTTCATTAAAGGACAGATTGCCTGTGCACGCTGCGAGGACCCTTGGCATTTGCGAGGCTCGAGCCGGGTCCAGAAGGGGAGCGACACGAAGAGATAATCTGCGGAAAACGTTGAGTTTGGACCGTGTGCTGCGCCTCCTGAACGGCAGCTTTCCTTTTACAGGAGAGCCTCCCCAAAAGCCTGGCTGTACAGGGAGGGTTTTTAGGCACGCACGGCTTGGTCCCAGCCTGCTCCAGCCCCTGCCCTCCCCACCGGGCCATCTCCTGCCTCGTGACGGCCCCGCTGGCACCTCGGCAGCGCCCGGCCGTGCGGTGCCCGCGGCAGCCAGCCCTCGCTGCGGGGAGCGGTGGTGCTGCCAGCCTCAGCGCCCTCGCAGCGCTGCACCTGAGCACACATTTAGGCTCCTTTTAGCGGGAACAAGGAACCAGCTGCCCCATTTTGCACGAGCTGGTGACCGGGGAGAGGCTTCTGCTGTGTTATTTTCTCCCCTTCAGTGAAGCATTCCCTTCTCTCGGAGCACTGCGGATAGGAGGTGTCCGTCTGTCCGTGCTCCTTCGTGCCGCGGGCGCGTTTCGGGGTTTTTTTGCTGCCATCTGTGCGGGCCCTGTGCCCTTAGGCTGCTGCAGCGTGACGCAGGGAATCGTGTGCCCTTCGGGATGCCAAGGCTGACACGGATCCTAGGAGGAAGCTGAAGGAAATGCTGCCTCGTGGCTAACGGGCAGGCATATGTCAGCTTTGGGCCCCGGTGTTGCTGGAGCCGGTACAGGAACGCTTTGTCCTGCGTCCTCCTAAGGAGTTGGTCCCTCATAAGACCGCAGCCGTGGCAGTAAGCTCATGGGATCCCGTGGGATAGGCCATTTGCCTGCTGGATGGCCTTGGCCTGTGAGACCTTGGCCTTGGAGGGTAAGTCCTACTGTCCTCCCTGTTCTGGGACCCATAAATTACAAAAGGAGACCTAGCAGGGAGATCTTCAAGTTAAACCTGGCATTGCCTGCAAGGTCGGCTCTCAGCATCCTCAGGGAAAGTTGTGAACCATTTTTTGCCTGGCAGAGCTGAGATGATGGCTCAGAAGTCCAATATGACCTTCTCAGGGAGCTCTGAGGCATGTCGCGCGTCCTGAGCAAGCTAGAAGAACGGTATTTTTCCTCCACCACCACCACATTTTTTCCTGAAAGTCAAAATGTAAATTTTTTTATTACCCCTCATGAATGTCACGAAGTCCTACTTAAAAATGTAAAGCCTCCCATCTTCACATGCACCATAAAGGCCTTTGTGTTCCACGGGAAGCCTCCAGACTCCTGATTTATTATCGAGCTGCAACGGCTGGAGCAGGGGAGCAAAGTTAAACCCACAGAAGTGGCTGATGTGACGAAATTAACAGTTGTCAGCGGCACGGAGGGGAAGCAAGCGAATGTTCACGCTCAGCAAACTGTGGCGCGGGGAAGCGAAGTTGCCTTCACGATCCAGTTGCAAAAAGCCTCCTGCACCAGGAGGGAGGGGAGCTGGGGATGGGGGTCTCCTTGGGGTGGGTGATGGAAACAGAGGTAAGAGCCCCATGCAGTACTGCTCTGCCAAACCCGCTGCCTGCCGGAGTGCTGATTTCCTTAGGGGGGAAGGCTTGCTGTACGGAGGGGCCTTGGAAAGCGCTCCTATCAGCATGTGAGGCAGTGAGGCTTTGGGCATGTACAGCTGGAGAATTTTAGGGTCAGGCAAGTAGGAGACGGGTCAGGGAGGGGAAAAAGCGAAGCCTGGTTTTGCAGTCTGAGACCTGTGCTGAAGCTCTGGATACTGTTTGTCTGAGCTGGCAGGAGGGGGCAGCTGTATTTTGGAAGTGGATCTGAGGTTCGGGGGGTGAGGCTAATTGCGGGGTTACTTGTTAGGAACTTCTGAGCTGAGATCTCCTGCCGAGCGGGCTGTGTGTGCAGTGTGGGAATCCATGGACTGCAGCACTTGTCTAACAAGGGTGAATCGCACACTTGGTGAAATTGTAGTGGGCTTTGAAGTTAAAGTGGCTTGAGAGATTTTTGCTGTCACTTTCCAGACTTCAGGCATCTCTTTTCACCTTGACTTGGGATTTTTGCTTCTCTCCTATAGACGAATGGTTGTGCTTCCCACCAGGGCCCCTCTTTCTCTGGTTATTTCTGGTGTTGCAGGCAGAAACCAACCCGCCTGTTGCCTGGGAATTTTCCACGAGTTTCACTTGAACAGCTCTGATGAAAACAAATGACTTTCTAGGTGGGTATTTTAGAACAAACAACCTCTTTCCAAACAGCACGTCTCGGGTTTGGGAAACAAAACAAGCAAGAACTGGGCTGACCAACCTGTTGTTGGGAATCACGGGTCATGGTTCAGATGAAAAGCTCCTTGCAAGACTCCAAAGCAAGATGTTTCCTTGGTAATCCCATACGAAGAGGGAAAAGGTTAAAACAAGATGAATTACATTAGTGAAAATTGCATCGTTAGAAAAAGCTTCTTCCTGCAAAATGCCTAAATAGAGCTGAATTCACGGATGCATTAAGGTCTTCTGCACCAGGAAGATTTGTCATCTCAGGAAAAGTGGCAGAGGCTTGTTCCTCAGCGCCTGACATGTCACTGCATGCTGTGAAGTGCAAATAGAGGAAGAAAAATTAACACTTAAAAGAAATGTACTGTTTCTGCAGGAAAATTAGCTAGTTAAAGCTGAGGGAACTGGCTTTTTAAAAAAATAGCAGAAAATAGCAGCATCTTTTTTTGCTTTGAGGGGAAAAAACTTTATTTTGCAACTTCCAGTGCTCTGAGCTGGAGGAGATAAGACTTGGCTTGTGAGGGAAAAATACCAGCTAGAAATCTGTGAAGCTGGAGCAGTCCTGCAAGCACCTTTGTGTTTACAGAGCTGGAATTCTCAGATGCTCACCAACTGCAAGGAGCGTGCAAGTGTAAGACGGGAAGAGGAGGAGCTGAGTGCTGGTGCATCGCATGCATGAATTCTCACTGGGGAAGCAAAGTGACTGTCTCCAGCATCCCTGCAGCCCGGCTTCCCTCTCCTATCCCCTGCCCAGCTATGTGGATAAAAAGGGGCTCTTAGTGTTGCTCAGTTATGTAAATTTACTGATTTTTTTTTTTAAATACCCATTATAAGGCTCTATTGAGTATCTCAAATTCATTGTGCGTCTATTTCTTGCCTTTGTTTTTTTAAAAGTATTTTGAAGTCTGACTTCTTGACTCATCCCTTGCTCCTGTATGGGTTTAAATGAATTCAGGGTGGGTTTGTGGGGTTAACAGGATTGGGGCCCTGAAGAGCAGAAGCTTGTCCATGGCTTGTGTTCCCAAAAATCTGGGTGAGGGAGGGAAGCAGTGCTTGCTTTGGTTTTGGCCAGCAGGACTAGGAGCTGTTGGCAGGGAGGTTGTGCCTAAGAAGCAGCAGGAGAACTGATGTAGTTCATTGACCTTGGTCCTTGAAAAACAAACACTAAAAAGGCAGTGTTGTGGGCACTAAAAACTCAAGTCACTGTATCCTCATTACCATGAGAAATGGAAGATGATAATCTGATCTCACTGTACACCTCGGGTTTTTTGTTTGCTCTGGGGGCTGGTGAAGCCTTCAAGCTGCACACATGCTATAGCGTGACGTTGGTCCTGGCAAACAGACCAGCGAGGTGCTGCAATTCCTGTCCTTACTGGGCCCTCGAGAATAACTGCAAATAATGCAAAGTTCTCAGCCGTGCAAGTCCTAATGCTGTGAAAGGAGATGAACAGATCGTGGGTTAACCTTCCTCTTCCTCCTGTCTGCAAAGTGCTGGCAATCTCTTACCTTTGGGAGGCATTGGATGTCCGGAGCTGCTGTGGCTGAGGTCCAAGGCTTTAAAACGTTGGCCATAAAACACTTCACTGCAGATTCAAGGAAAATGTTAAGCCTGTATTTTAGGCTTCAGTGTTAACATTAGCTGTGGAAACTCTTGGACTGTTTCACTCCTGGGCACTTCTGTATTGCCTTCTCAGTTGGTGGATGCTTGAGGTCCTGACAGAAACGTCCCAGAACAGGGTACAAGTGCAAGGCTTCTGTCTTTACCTTCACGATTACGATGGTGTGCTTACATCACACCTTTTGTGAAGTGGGAGAGAACTTCAAGGAACTTCTTTGGCTATGAAATAAGTTAAGCTATGTCTCAAAAAAAAAAAACAAACCCATGCCAGCTCTCTGGAGAAGCCCCTGTGTGCTTTTTCTCCCAGGTCTGTGGCTGGGCATCGGGATTGTGCTCGCAGTGCAGCCAGGCGTGACTTACCGCCCTGCTGTTCTGCCTGGTGGGGCTCTGGTTTTAGGGGAAGTGGCTGAGTTACCGGCCTGTGGTGACCGCAGCCATCCTCTTCCAAGGCAGCAGCGTTACAAACCGCGGTTCGCTCCTTTCCCTTTGAAGGCCCGGATAATTGTACGGAAATAACTCTCTCCTTTGCTGTGTGGTGTGGTTGGCAACTCCATCCCTGCCCTAGTCAACCTGGAGGGGGGGGAAGGTGATGGCCAAAGCTTCGCAGCCCCACTGATGTGGGCTGGGTCCCTGACCCCGCCAGTGATGCTGCTCACAGGGTGCTGCTGGTGCCTGCAGGGGGCTGAGCACACGGAGCTTGTGCCGTAAGGCAGCGCGTGAAGGCCAGGGGCTGGGGACAGGAGGCCGAGTGGTGGAAGCGAGGCTTGTTTTGGGTCACGGCTCTATGGGATCATGGCTCTATGGGGTCACAGCTCTATCCCTTCTTACTGCACAACCCGGGAAGGAAAAGGTCACCCAAGTTTGTTCCCTTTCTCTAAGCGTAGACTCGAGCTGTAGACTAGCAAGGCTTTTTTTTTCCCCTGCTCCCATCCTGGTCCAGCAGACCACCGCCACGTCCCTGTCCCCTCCGTGATATCATGCCAGAAGTGCGGTCTGTGCAAGGCGAAGGGCACAAAGGGGCAAGGGCAGACGGGCTTGCGGCCTCCTCCTGGCAGTCGCTTTTAATTGCAAATGATGGGGTTTTAAGGGGGGGGGGGGAGGGAGAGCTCTCGCTTCAGGCGAGGGAGCGAGAGATTGAAAGCTTGCTGCCGTGGTCATCAGAGGTGAAGAATAAGTCATAAATGATCCCGGGGCAAAGGGCAAATATAGACGGATAGCAGCATTGTTCCCACAGCCTTGGGAAGGGAAGGACCTTGGTGCTGCGCTGCTGGAGGCCTTAACCCTTCCCTGCCCGGCGCTGCTGGCGGCGTGTTCCGGCAGAGGGTAGGGTGCTGTGGGGCCGTCGGCAGCTGGCCGGGCCCACGGGTTGTGGGCATCTTGCAGGACACCAAAGCCTGCCGAGAAATTCTGTGGTGGCAACAAGGGAGAAGAGCTCTTTCCTCTCATTGCTTAAGCAAATAGGTTTTTCAAAACCTTTGGTTTTGAAACTCTCTTCTTTGAATATTTGCTCCCAAATGCCCTGCAGTGAAATATCTTTTCATCCTTTTCCGAGGCAAGTTGACGCCTCAGTTTATCCTCTGAAAGCGAGCGCTATGAAATTAGGAGCAAACCTCGTGGTAAAATCCTCAGGAGCTCAGATCCCTGCACCCAGGCTTTGCTTTTGGTCTGTGTTGGATGGCCTCAGGTCCTCAGCACGGCACTGCCTTGCCGAGGTGCGTTATGACCGGGGCTTCCTTGTCAACAGATGGGTGCTGATCCCCATCTGCCTGGGGGCCGGACAGATGTTAGGCACTTTGCCTTCTCCTCTTTCCTCTTACCTGTGTTTGTTGGCCTCTCACCATCCCAGCGTACAGCACAGACGCTTCCTTACCTTCAGCATTACTTTTATTGATGACCTGTGGAAGACGCAAGCCGGTGAGCTCTGTGCATCTGCTGGTGACATGTGGAAGCTGGGTGGAGCTGCCACACCTGCACGCCTCCTTCAGATGATCTATCCGGTGCTGACCTGGACCGGTGCTGTGCACCCCATTCCTGCCTCCCCCCAAAAGCACTGTGCAGAGATCAGGCTTGTCTGGCTGGGGCTGTGGGTGGTTGCCTCCCTGCTCCTAGCAGAGGACTCGAGCTGTGCTCGGAGGCCGTCTCCCACCCTCCTGGGCAGGTTTCTGCAGCTGGTGCTGTGGGCACCCATCAGTCACTGTCCGGGGTTAATGCTCAAGCAGGCTGTGGCAGGCGGCCAGCGGCTGTGATATGATCTTCGTGGAGCGGAGAGCAGCTCGTGGCTTTGCAGCTCCCCTCGCCACCCTTTCCCCTTCCCTCCAAAATGTCTTTCATCTTTAAAGTGTAAAGAAAGCAGTTCCCTCAAAATATCTGCCCTGGTGCGTGCAGAGATGCGAGCTGGCTGCAGAATTTGACCTGGAAAGCACGAGAAGACCTGGCAGGGTGATGGGGTCCTCAGGTGGGTGCTTACCTGCAGCAGCCCCTGAGCCCTTCCTGCCCGTGGGCACCGTGCAGCCGGTGGCGGGGCCGTGTCTGGAAGTCCCCGCGTGTCTGGAAAATGGGGGAAAACGGTGAAGTTCCTCAGCAGCTGCGTTTGCACACTACCAAAGTGGGCATGTTGGGTGTCTGGCAAGGAGCGAATATAGTGAAAGGAATCCGAGATGCAGTACCTCCCACGTGCTGTAGTTCATCCTCCTGCACCTGAGTGAGCTGGTGCTCTGCTGGAGGGAAGCTGACTCCTACCTGCTTGGCTCTTTTGGCAGTGGCCATTCTGTTGTTTGTTACAAGTTTCCACCCACTGAGTTTTCTGGGCCAAAATTCTCAGCATCGACTTCACCAAAATTTAATGGAGATGCAGTAGGGAAAGGGAATATTTTTGCCTGCTCTCTTCCAGGAGAGACAGCAGCAGGGTTTTTCTCAGCATTGCCAGGCAGACTAGACCAGAGGCTGGCTGCTTGTGCTTTAAAAAAAAAAAAGCCCTTTTCTTCTGCTGGGGGTCAGCACGGGGTACAGCAGTGTGAGTGCACATCTCTTTCCCTTCCGCGCCTCGTGCCGACGGGATAGTGAGGGAGCAAGAAAGCTCTGCAGGGAAAAACAAACGCACGCCCCAGCCTGTCACCGAGCCCTGGCGGTGCCGCGGCAGCCCTGTGCCCTGCATGCATTATTCCTCAAATCAAAGGAGGGATCGGTGAGCAGAATGTTTAACCGCAGCCTGTGATCCTCAGGTGTGACACCGGGGGCCCGCCGCAATGAGATGCACAGTCATGCTCTCGCGGAGACGCAGGGTTAAAGATTTGCTTGGGGCCAGTCAATAGCACGCACTGAGTATCTTCCTCAAGAATGTGTCTGCTCTTTTCCTGCCTCCAAGTAGCAGCACTTGAGTCTCAGTCCCCTACTTGAATCACTGCACTATCTCCACTTCATCAGAAACCAGAGAGTTGAGTCTTTGATGATTGTTGTGACTCACGGTGTCACAGAACTACTTACCCTGTGATTTCAACTTTAATCACTGATCCGCTATCTACAGAGCTGCCTGTGGAACAGTTCAAATTGTAATTATAGGAAGCTCATCTGCTGCAAGCCACAAAGCAGGCTTTACCATATGCCTTTAAAGGTGAACTAATGTCATGATGAAATAACTGTGTTTTGCTGCAGATTGATACCACTGGCTGGGAAGTTAACATACGGGATGAAAGCTCTGACATTTTGCAAGCTACACTATCGCTCTCTAAGTCGTGTTAACCTCGCATTCCCCGTTGTTTTACAAGGGATCTGCGGGTAGCTGGGAAGTGTCCTCAGACGCCGGGGACGGGGAGGGTGCGCGGTGCTGGGGGATGCGCTGATGCAGGTTGTGGAGCTGCGCGGTGGTGCCGATGGAATAAAACCCTGAGAACGTACAAGCATTTTCCTCCCTTGCCTCTCACCTGACCTTGACGTTTATTTTGATCTTTTTTTCCCTACTTTTGAAAGGTATCTGCTGATTTTTGGTTTTCTGTAGTCTGCCTCCATACCTGTACCCAAACCTTTCCTAGGGGCAGTTTTATGCCTGCCCTTTTTCAGTGCTAAAAGTTCTGCCGAAGCTCTGCAGGGTCCGGGGGCAGCCGCTGTGGGATTTCGGGTAGGGCCTCTCCTGTTCTGGTACCTGCAGCCCCCGGTTTCAGCAGGAGCAAAGCGGAGGTGGCGAAGCAGCTTACCTGGAGAGGTCTTTCAGATAAAGCCTTCAGGATGGGTGGACGCTAATGCTGTCAGATGTGGTCAAGGAGATCTTCCCTTAAGTCTTTACTAAAGTCCCGCTCCTCCCCAGGTTACAGGTGCACTTGAGCAGTGATAGCTCTGCTTGTAGGGGTGTTTGGGAGCTGGCAGGATCTGTGTGAGTCCAACCCCACCTTCTCCCAGATGTCCTTTCTACCACAGTTCTCTTAATTAAACTTTTGCTGTGAACTGGAGAACGATGAGATCAGCGAGTCCAAAGTTGGCAACCCCTCGTGACTCCCGGACCTCCAACTCAGCCCACGCTGAGCTCCTCGTTCCTCCTGCAACTGGCCACATAAAGATAAGTAACGAAGATGGTTTTATTGCGAGCAGCTGGGGAAAATCACGTTGCTTCGGTTTCCATAAAATAGCCGAGCCTCAGCTTTTTTATCCTGCCCATTCGCACATCCACTATAAAAGGGACATCAGTTATAAACATTTCCTGTTTGCGCATACAGTCTTCCAGTGCTTATGATGTATAGACTGACAAAAGGCTTAATGCTTTGAATATATAAAACACAAGGCCTGTGCAATGGAGGGTGACAGTTGCCCTTTAATGTTCTGCTTTTTAAAGATCAGGGTAGAGTTCAGAAAGCATAGTCATGAGGTTTAATGATTTAATGGGGACGACTGGGGAGCAAAAATAGTTACTACACCCTGGGGAAAAGTGGTTCCTCATACATATTACTTTAGCCTAATGGCCTATGAATGCTTCCTCTGTGGCATAGGAGGGTGTCACGGTACATAGACTCTATAATACTGAATGGGTTGATTAAATGCATATTAAACAATACTAAATTGGAAAAAAAAAAAAAAAAGGCGCCACCAACTGTATTTATTCTGTTCTTGGAAAATGTTGTTACTCATTCAATTTCATTTGTGATATTATTATAATTTTCCCCCCATTTCGTGCTCGTCACAGAGCGAGGGAGCCAAGTGTAAACACCACGGATGGATCCGAGGTGGCGGAGACCTCGCTCGGCGGTGGCTGGGAGGGCGCGGGGCTGAGCAGGACCTCGGCGGGGCTGGGGGCCAACAGCCCCTGGGTATGGAGGATTGCTGCAGGTGGGCTCTTCTGAGGCTGGCAAAGAGGGTTTGTCTGGAAAATGTCCTTCTTGGTCCTTGTGTCCGTGCTAGTTCAGGTCCCTGTCCTGTGCTTGGTGTGTTCCCCGTGCTCTCTGCATTTCATGGTGGGCTCGGACCAAGGGCTGTGTGTTTGTTCTTTGTAACAAGCGAAGATCTCCACGTTTTGTTCACCATATAACTCAGTGCCACCTCGCTGGGACCCCACAAATGCCACGTTGCGTTCCCAAACAGAAGTCACAGATGACTCGAGGTGTCAGACCGTTCATCCTGCTGGGGAGGCCGATGGCGAGGGCAGCCCCGGTGCTTTCAGCAGTGCCTCGGCCGTGGGGCTTTGTTCTCGCTGGCCGTGCACCGGTGTCCCCGTGGATGGTGTCAGGATGGGGGCTGCCAGGGTGAGCCCAGCACATCAGAGGCTCTGCTCAAGTAACTGCAAATGGTACACCATGCACCAGCACTTTCAAAGTGTGTTTATAAGACCAAAAAAAAAAAAAGGACATGAGCACCTACTACTGCTGTCTCCAGTTCTGAATAATCTGTGCAAATTTGATTTTTCTAGACTGCTTTGCTAGTCGTGACTTGCTAACAGTGTTAACGCTGCTTAGAGATGGTACGAAGTCTGATTAAGTATGATCTTCTTGGAACACACTGACAGTTCTGCCCAGGTATTTTTATGCCATACTACAGTCTTGTGTGGGATATGTTTTAATTATCTCCTGTATTTCATCTGACATGTATATTCCCTTCCAAATACTGGTACCTTGATGAAGTAGCTTTTTCCTATAGCCCTAGATTTGGTGTTTTCTTCTTTTTACTGCCTCAGTCCCTTGCTTTATTCTGCGCTCTGTAGTTTCAAACACAATTTACAATTCTCCATGCCGTAGAAGTAGCTGTAGCAGTGAACACCGTGGAGCAAGCCCAAATTAAAGGGAAGAGGGTAAATTGCCTTTGTAATAAGAACTGCAGTAGGGTGGCAGCCAACAGAAATAATTTCTCTGGAGGAAAAACAGCACTCAGGAGGTGTGAGAGGAGGCTTGTGTGTGTCGTTCAGGTCCGTAAGTTTGGTGGGACTCTTCCTCAGAGGCACCTTCCCTTTCCTTGTCTCTGAAGTCCTGCTGATTTGACGAGAACCACGTTCAAATATTTGTTCACATCTACATTGAATGTGAAATTTTCAGTGTGTTCTGGGAGTAGGTGAGCATGAAAGGAAGTCTCTTAATGGTCTGATGGCTTTGAAGTGGGAATATCACAGGTTGTGGCTCCGGTGGCATTTCGCAGATGGCCTTGCCTGCTTTCAGTCCTTGTCCTAGAAACCCATTTCATAACTCGGTATCTTGAGGTGATCGCAAGCATTCGCCTTTCTGTGGTTAGAAACTTGGATTCTCTGGACTTCAGCCCTGTCTGATACTTGTGTACACCATGCGGTGAGCTGCAGGAGGAGCTTTACTGCCTGAAATTCCCTCGAACATAAACGGTCATCACGTGAACCAGGGAAGGGACCTCCTCTCCCCCCTCCCAACAACTTATTATTGATAGAAACATTTTATAAATAAACATCTCTAGGTAACATATTCCATAAAATATCTAATTATAGATTATTGGATTGAACATCTCTTGCTTCAATTAAGTGATAGTTTTTTCCCCTCAGGAAGACAACTCAGTGCTCTTTCTGGGGAAATTATGTGTATTTATTCTGTGTTCTATAGGCAATGTCTTTTTATGTTGTTAATAAATAAGCTACAGTGCAGTGCTTTACCCTAAATAAAACTAATGGAGGTCAGACTTTCCATTTATTTTTGTTTTCCTGATCAGATCTCTCCTGTCTAGTGGTCTATGGTGATCTTTGTAAGGAAGGAAACAACAACAAAGAATGAAGAAAAATACATAACTTGGAGACAGAAATCCTTGTGCCTCCCTCAGGTAGATGCGTTTAAATATTAAAAAAAAAAAGCTAAAAGCACAGAATTCAGAAGTATGTTCAATTTCAGTCCCATCCATCTTTTGGGCAGATGTTAAGGTCTTTTAGATGTGAGAGCTCCATTTGAACTACTGGAAAGTTTGGTGACCTTTTCTCATTAATTTTGCCTTTAGTTCTGGGTTTGACCTCCCCAAAAGCCTGACTTGCTTGACTTAAATCAAGATTTAAAGTTGGCCCGCTCCGTCTAGATACAGAAAGATGCTGCAGCTGGGAGCCGGCCTTTTTGTCTGCCCCTAAAGGCGGCGTTGGCAGCTTTGACATGGGAGAAATCTGGTCGAGGTGGGACGCGTGATTCTGTTTTTTCCTGGATGAGGGGCTGTAGATCAAACACATCAGTTCGGAGCAGATCTCTGGTGGTGCTCAGCGAGACCAGGCCATGTCCTCGGGCTTCCAATCCTACGACCATTCACTGTCCAGTGGCTGTTTGTCCTCCTCTGGCTCTTCCCATCCTCTCTCCTGGGCTGGAGTTAAAGCCCAGGTGCCTGAAGGGACTCAAGACGCGGCAGGCTGAGCTTGCACGCTTTTCCTGGGTTTTCACTGCGCCTTTCTGCTGGGCCTGCCTGTAATTTCCCCTTGGCCGCGTTCAGCCTGTCGTGGCGGTGGCACGTGGGGCTGGTAGGAGGCACGAGCGTGCTTGAGGGCTTGGAGAGGAGCTCAGCGCTCCGCAGCTCTGCACCGCGTCTTGGGCGGAAGGGGAGGAAGCTGCAGCCTTCCTCTTGCTCCCTTACCTGCCATTTTAAACAAATGCAAATTAAAACCCTCCGTCGGGTTGGTTCATTCCCTTCCTTCATGTAACTGATGTTATTGGATTTTTATGCAGCACATTACACCCTGAGCCATGTCTTCTACTATTTTGCTTTCAAATTGTATCTCCTGCCATTTGTGTCACATTTAAAATGCTAACAGTATAGAATGTCATTTACAGAATCGGGGCGTTTGCTGCGGAAAATTAATTTGACTTATTCCTTCTGCCTGTTCCTATCTCCAGGCCAATATTATGCTACTCATTCTACAAGAGTAATACTTAATGAATAGGACTATTAATAATGTCAAGGTCCATGGGGGTCTTATGGGTAACGGATAGGCGTAGACTGTAAGGGGGCAGTCACCTGACTTCAGTTAATGTTCCATGAAAATATCAGGCAGTGCAATGTAATTATGGAGCAGAGGATAGTAAAAAAAAAAAAAATAAAAAAAAAATGGCGGGGAACTTGGAGTTTCTTAAATATTTTTTCAAATTAGTTGGTGCTTTTTCAGTAATTTACCCGAATCTCCCTCTGACCAGGTGTGGGAGCTATTTAAAATCCAAAGGAAATGCAAAAGCAAAAATCAACAGCTCGATAGCTAATTCATAAAAACGGTGTGCAGTCGGATGGGTGTGCAGTGCGGTGCAGGAATTGTTTGGCATCACGCGAACGGGTGCGGGATGCACGTGTGCCACTCCTGTTAGCAGGAAACAGCAGTGCGAGGACAAGGTATTTTCTTCAACTTGTAGACATCTCTAGCATTTAAAGAGATGAAAGTCTGTGGGGGGAAAACAGAATTAAAATTTCAAATGGGAACAAATTGCAGGCAGAAGAAATAAAATTTTCCTGCCGTTATTTGTGCTTCTCGCCGGGCTGCAGTGGCTGGAGGCAGCGGCCTGCCGTGGGCAGGGGGCATGGGAGGGCAGCGCTCATTTTTCTCCCCACGTTCAGAGCTGCCAGCAATGCTAATGCGAGTGTCACAGGCGTGTTGAGGGGGAAGGAGGAAGCTGCTACTACGGCCTAATCCTGTGTCTGCTGGAACTGTTTTTTTATAGTGGGTTTTACAGGGGCGTGATTTGATCCTCTGATTTTTTCCGGGGTCCCTGTTTCTAAATCCATGTGGCTAGAGTCATGTCCAGGATTACTGGGGACGTGTGCGTAGGAGGAAAGGGATAAGGAAATTGTCTACCGAGACGTGCTGCTTCTCAGAGCAGGCTGTCGGCTTCTGCCATCATTTTTGGAAGTTATGTGACATGGCTAAATCTGAAAAAGGACCTCTGGGGGGACCCCCTTATGGTTGTGTGCACCTTTGGCTCCTGTTCTGTGTGAAAGCTGAATGCTGTTCAGCTCTCTGTGTTGCATCTTCATCTTTCCGTTTTGCTTTTGGGACCGCAGAACTAGGGAGCAGGTTGCAAAATTAGGACCCTGATTTTGAAAGAACAGGTGAAAGAGACTGAAAAGAGCTGATGCAGCAAAGGAAACTTACTACTATTAGGTGACAATTTTGTTTTTCTTCTTGAAGGGTTAACTGCTTCCAGATGCAGACCGTGTGCTGAAATTGCACCAAAAGCACAGGGGTAGTGAGCCAGGTTCCCCAGTGCAGTGAAAGCATCAGGAGATGGCGTTGGCAGAGACCTGGGGCCAGCCGTTTTGCTTGGCTCGAGGCCGTCTGCGCAGAAAGGGAGGAGGGGGAGGGAGGATGGTGATGCTCAGAGGTCCGGAGTGGGAAGAAGGTCCTTCTCAGCCTCTGCCCATGTGAGATCCGTGGTTGTTTGATAGCCAAATGCTTCTCTTTTCCACTTGTGGTTGGTGGTCGTCTGTGCACGTGGGACTGAGGCTGGCACCCACGCGGAAGGAGGACACCTCTTCGATAACTGAGCGTTGGCCAAGTTTAGCACAGCATATTGGGCTCCCCCCTGGTTCCTCCTATTCCTCTTCATCCTCTTATTATTGTTATTTTTTCCCCTCGAAGAAGCTTTATTCATTTCTGAAGCGTGCATTAATATCGGCAGCATTAGGCAGCCCCAGTATGTCTCGTTGCTGTGTGCCTCACTAATTCTCACTATTAGGCCACCTGCTGACAACTCCCGAATGGAGCCGTATCCCTCTGTCAGAGTTCACCATGAATAAACATGAAAGAGACAAATGAGGCAGCGCTGGCGCTTGCTTTGCAGCCAGCCGTGCGTTATTGCCCGCCCGGCACCGCACGCAGATGGTGGGGTTCCCCCCGGTGGGTGCAGCACCCCTCTGGGGGCCTCCGCGCCCCGGCTGAGAGAGGCGGCTGCTCCTCGGGCGTGGGTTGGGGTCCTCGTGGAGAACCTGGGGTTGGACCTCTTCTTCAGACCTCTTCTTCTGGTGCTTGGGAGCCCCAAGTGTAAATGATGTGGCCCAGCCACACCGGGGTTGGCAAACCAGGCATGTTCCCCGCAGCTTTTGGGGAGCCCTGCAAGCACTGGATTGCTTTCTGGGGACGGCCAGGCTTTCCCAAGTGAAACCTTTGTGGACTTCAAACAGATGAAGCAAAATCAGTGAAATTGCTCTGGACTGTAATTAGTTTAAATTTCCGAGCGCATGGGGTTAGTAGAGATGGGTTCGCTGACAAACGTGGCCTTGAGGGGAAGCTGGCTATCAGCAAGTGATGCTGGTCATGGGTTAACGTGCCCTGCAGACCCTCCCAGCTGCCTCTTGGAAGATGCTTTCATGGTTGAGGCAGGAAAAAGCCTCTGTAGATTTTGAGGCAGTGACAGAAGCAACAGGTATTGTTGCAGAGAGCTGCAGACGCAGGGCTGTTGGTGCCCTCTTGGCACCTAAGCTGTGGGGTCAGGCTCGGTTGAAGGAAGGCACCGAAACAGTGAATATCTCTTCCTTTCCTTTTCTTTCAGTCCTCTTAAACCTTCTTTAATCAGAAAACAGAGCTTGGGACCAAATATCAAAGGGTTTTTTTAAATGCTTCTTTGCAGGAAATTAGATGTTTTTAAATGAAACACAAAATTTTGGCCTTTTCCTGAAAATGAACTTTTCTTTGAAGTTTTCCTGTGGCCAGAAAGCATTCTTTTCGTGATGTATAGCTCTGGGGCTATGTCACCGGAGGAGAAAAGAGCTGTGAGAGCAGGGAGAATGGCTTTGCCAGGGCTTCTCTAAAACCTGCATGTTCTGCTTTAACAGACATGACACCTGATTTCTGTAATGGTTTCCCTGGGCTCTAGGACATCTGCTGGGTAACAAGGCTAGTGCGTGAACTTCTAAGGGACGTCGCTCCTGTTGTACACATCACGCTTAAAACCGTGCACAGGCATCTATAACAAAGGCATGTCTCGAGCTCCCGGAGGTGGCTGCAGCAGCAGTGGAGCTGCACGGAGGCAGGACCGTGTGTAGGTGAGCGCTCTAAATCCCCGGATCACAAAGGCTCAGGGGCCATATCCACAAACCAACGCCGCTTCTTTCCCTTCGACCCCCATCTCCTCCTGCCACTCTTTGATTTCTCCTCTTGCCTCAGATTTACAGCTACCTTGTCCAAATATATTACAGGAAATAAAGGATAAAATGCTTTAAAAAACCTACCTTCCCGAGCAGACTTTGGTTGAAAATAAATGAGCTGGTTTGTTATATTGCTCAGCCTCTGTCACGTGAAGGTGAGGCCTCCTTTTTTATTATTATTATTTTTTATTGCTGCCCATTTGCCTTCATTATAATTTATTTGTTAATCCGTGCTCCAGCTCATGAATTTTGCATTTGGGGAGGTGGAGGAAAAGGGGAGGGGGGCTCAGAGCACCAGCACCGCTGCTGGCCCCCTTAAAGGTGAAGGACACGGGTGGAGGGTAGGGCTGCCTTCCTGGCCTTCCATCATCCTTTTAAAAGGCAAATATGCAGTCAGCAAAAAAAAAAAAAGGAAGAAAAAAGATAAAGACATCCCAATTAATAATTATTCCAATGGCCTTGCCGGGATTCAGAACCTGACAGGTCAGAGAGGACAAACGCAACCCACTTTCTCCTGAGCTCTTGTCCTCAGGTGAGCTGATGGCTTCTGCGTTGTGCTTCCATGTCTCCCATGCCAACTTTCCTTCCTTCCTTTTCTCTTTTTTTTTTTTTTTATGAGGCATCCTGAGTGTAAAAAATATGGCCTGCCTTTATGGTGCTCCAGCACGAATGAAGCTATAAAATTATGAACAGTTTTTATGATGGCTATTCAGGGGATGCTTTTATATTGATGGTACGCATGCTGTATCTATCTTTTTTCCTTTCTTTTTTTGCGTCCCTTCTTTCCCTGAAAAAGATGGCAGTATATGTGTGTGGGGGGAGAAGGATTTCCAAGGCGGGGGGGGAACCTGTGTAACTATTTTTCATGCATTTAATATATTAATTATCCAGTAAATGCTCCCTAGGCTGTACTTGGGATGCCGAAGAATGACAGCTTTTCAACGAAGCTCCAAAGGCAGCCCATCAGCCCACAGTGTATTATGTCGGAGAGGTCAGGGTGGGGTTAATGTAACTTTTTATTTGCTGATTTTTCATAGACGGGAGCAAAGCTGGTAAGGGGAAAAAGAGAGAGACTGAAAAGAAGGTGCAAAAAGAGCAGAGATAATGGCAAGTCTGCTCCGTCCCCCTCCTGCCTCCCAGCCCACTCGTGGCAGATAGGGCGATTATGCTAACGAGGCGCCCGCAGCCTCCTCGGGATGCTCCTTCTCCAGGGGCTCCTCCGCAGAAACGCGGACAAAAGTCTGCCAGGGGAAAGTCTCTGGAAAAGGCAACAAGAAGAAGAAATCCCATATGCAATAACTAAACTCAAAATAGACCATCCATCTTCGCCAAAAATAGAAATACCTCGGCAAACCGTGCAGCGGGAAAGCTTGGCTACTCAGCGGGATCTGTGAAGCAAAAGGCACGGGAAATGCGAGCGGGATGTGCGGGAGGGAAGCGAGGCCAAAGCTGCTTCTGCTTCCTCGCCCAGCTTTTGGGAAGGGCACGGCTCTGGGCCATCGGTGGCAGCCCTGGGCTAATGGGTGTCAGTGTTCGAGCACTGACCTCGGAGCTGTTAGAGATTTAATTTTTATTTAAAAGGCCTGTAAATGATCCTGGGAAAGATATATTCTTAAAAAAAAAAAAAAGCCTACATAAACTGAAGTGGGAAAGCTTTTTAAAAAAAATAAAAAATAAAATGAAAATTTTAATCATTTAGTTAGAATTTCTATCACGAAGTCTGCGGTGACTGTGCAGGAGGGTTTGTGTAGCTTTAGGATCTGCCCCGTCAGGTAGAGGTTGCTCATACAAGGCTTTTTTTTTTTTAATAATTTCAGCTAATAAACAATTTTAAAGCGTACCTTTGCGGTCAAAGTATCTTCATGCATGCTATATACATTGGAATGAAGAATGAACGTGCAGTGGAGGGGTGTGTTCGTGCCTACATGTTTACCCAGTGGTTTAGTGATGCTCCTATTACATCTGAGCTGCGTTAAAACATTTCCTAGCGAGTGTAATTACTACGGCTCCGTTCTTTGTGTCACCCATATTTTAACGCACGGCTCCAAACACCAGAGTTTAACAGGTAGGGGTGGTCACGCTGTGCCCTTTGAGCAACTGAGCTCGTCCTGTGTTGCCTTCACTTCTCAGCATTGGTGTGGGACGGGGGGGGGGGGGGGGGTCCAGGCTGCAGAATGGGTGCTGTGAGGGGAACGGGGCTCCCGTGGGACACCCGAGGGTGCTGCACCCCGAGGGAAAGTTTGGGGTTTGTTTTTCCCTGACCTACAAAGAGCACCTCTGGTGGGTGCCCCTCGCTGCCCGATGGCGAGTCCAGCCTGTTTTGTATCCCAGGCAGAAGGCAAAATGGTCCATATTTAATATTGTGGCCGTTTTCCCCCTACATGTTACATTAAGACTGTGTAGGCTCCACGTAGCTTGCCGCTGCTGCCTGGTGTCACAGCGTAACTGTAATAAATGCTCGTTTGGTCACAGGCCTGTTAGAGATCAGGCTGCGGGGTGAAATTCTAGCAGGTGTAACAGCGATTTCGGCAGAGGTTTTTTTGTTTTAAAAGCGGGTGTCAGAGCTGCACCGGGCCACAAGAGCAAAACCTGTGTGGGGACCCAGGAAGAAGAGATGCCCACGAGCCCCGTGCCCTGCACCTGCTTCCCCTGTGCCATCGAGACAGGGATTTACTTTGCATGTGTGGGTTTATTTGGGGGGCTTTCCTGGATATCCGCAGCCTCCAATACAAGCTTTGGGGTCAGGAATGGATTATAGGGATGAATGAAAAGTTATCAGCTGGCCGATAAGCCTCCTCTGCAGCCAGATCGCAGGGCACAGCAGCGTGGAGGCCCAGCACCTCCAGCTTACTGTGCACCAGAGGAATTTTTGAGCACTTTGGTTAATTTCACAACAGAGAAATACATTCATACAACTGTGTACTATTGCAAAATGACACCTAGGAAACAGTGTTTTTTTTTTTTTTAAAAAAAGCAGTAGTCTCTCCCTTGATTTTCTTAAGGTGACTGTCAGTTTTAATAGACCTCCAAAAGCAGACTCTGGGAAGACCTTACGTGTTTTACAAAGCCTGGTATAAATAGGACAGTTTTAAAATTTATTTCACCAAATGATGCCTTCACAATTTATGGGCTAATGTCAGTGCTAAAACCCTGCACTGGACTGGAAGCAGAACTGTAGTCGAATGACCTTCCTTATTCTACTTCAGTGACTGCATCCGCAGGGAAGAGCAACTGAAACATCAAAGCTTGGTTTTGTTCCCTGCATCTCTGGAAATTTCGTGCGAGCGCAGAGAGGGGAAGTGGCAACGTGCCGTTGTGATTTTGCCTGTTTTCTTTGCCACCAGCAATTGTTCCCTCCCAGCGACTCCACGTGCCGTGAAATCTTTGTTCTCTCTCTGTCTGCACCAAAACCACCCTGAGCTGGGGTTGAAATTCTTTGGTTCTTCCAAAAGCTTTGTGCCGTTTCCAAGCCTTAGCGAGGTCAACAGTGCCTCAACACTAGTCAACACTAGGACCCGAGCGAATGTGTATATTCTTAGCACAGAGGGAGAAAACTGAGGCAGGCCGACAGCAACTGCCTCCAGAGTTTGTATTGCAGCTCATCAGGAGGCCCCCGGTGCCGCAGCAGTGACTGAGTCTTACAGTAAGAGGGCTCTACGTTTATCTACTCTTACCACCTGTAACTGCGGGTTTAGGGGGTTGGAAATGTATTAGTAAAACTTGGGGCAAATGTTGGAGAAGTTGGGTCTGGATATAAAATGCTCTGCCTCGGAGAAGAAACGGCGGTGTTCTGCTCTATGTGATGGCTTGCACAGGGCTCGTCTCAGGTGTGAGACCTTTCCCCATCTCTGCTAATGCTAAAGGCAGGCACAGAGCATGCTGATGGGTTAGAGGCTTGCTAGGAAGATGCTGTGGATGAGAACAAAACTGGGAGGGGGTGAAGGGAGGGAGGCTCTGCTTTCTTCGCCACCTGGCTCGCAGACTAGCGCTGCTTTTGTTTCCCAAATAATCCTCAGCGTTAGAAGGCAGATCTTCCTTTGGCACCGCCACGCGCCAGGTTGCCTCCCCGCAGAAGCCCAGCACTGTGCTGAGCTCAGGTGGTGCTCCGAGAGCTGCCCTAACGCTGGCTTGCGCCGCCGGAGACCCACGCGTGCTAGGGGAGAGGGGTGTGCCGGAGGGAAGTGGTGCGGGTGGTTATGCGGGTGCAACACGGGAGAGCTCCTGGTTTGGGGTTTTTCTTCTGACTACTGGTTTTTAGAGCTGAATCCTCCAACGATTCGTGTTTTAGGGTCAGTGCCAACCATCCAGACGAGCTGCGGAGGAAGGATCTATTTTTGCTGCAGTGTATTTTTAACCTCTTTTTTGTTGTTCCAAACGCGTTCGCGCCAGACTTGGGAACAAACAAAACCCGCGAGGAGCCCAGTGAGACTTTGTCACTTGTTAATACCTGAACGAAGCCTGCTGTGACGCAGGGGCCCTCTTGTTCTCCTGCAGCGAGTCATGCGGGGGGCTGTTTGGGGCGAGCTGAGCTGTTTTGCTGGGCGGGGACACGGGGTGACCCCGCAGAGCGCTGCCGTCCCGCCAGGCACGCGCTGCTCCCTGCCCCTCCTGCGGAGGGAGGTGAGATGCGTGCCCTCAGCTAGAGGTACCTGCGCGCAAACCCACAAGAGCATCATTTGAAATTCTAATTGCCGCGGTACAGAGCTCTTCAAACCGCTCAGCATTTGCATTTGTTGCAGAGTGGCCTCAGCTGCGGTGGTGGTGTGCTCCTCCACAGCACCCCAAGATGCTCGATGCCTCAACGCTGGTGCGTGGGTGTCTGCAAACTGTCATCTTTGCTCAAGAAAAATATTTTTCTGACACTGTGTACGTATCTTAGCGCACATATACGTGTAGTTTCCTTTAGTGTAGCTGCGTGTGAGTGCACGGCAGCTGTGTGGCTGTACGTGTACGTGATACACGAGGCCTTGATCCTTCCCTATGTTCCGCTCCCACCATGTGAGCGGTTCAGTCCCACTCTAAGGATATTTGTTAGCGAAATGAAGGTGTTAGACGGAGGCTGAGCGTGTTTTAAATTTTTTTTCTTTATTAGTATTCTGTCTTACTGCTCAGTTATGTAATCACAGATGTCGCTGTGATTTGTGCATATGTTTCCCGTTAAAACACGAGCAAACAGCCGCGTCGCCTCCGCCAGCGCGCTGGAAACCCGCGACTTCGGAAAGGTGCCGGGGGCAGGCAGGTGAGGGGAGGAAAGGAGTGGTCAGTAAAACCCAGACCATTACTGAAAATAATCAGGAGCAGTTGGCAACCCTGCTCCTGCATATTCGCCAAGTGCTCGGTGATTCAGCCCTTCTCCATTTTCAGGCCAACGCGGCCGTCACTCTGAATTATTTTCAGTGAGCACTTCTATATCTCATGTCAGTTCCCAGTTCGAACCCATCACCGAGTGTCGAGGCTGCGACGTGCCGTACATGCCGATGAGCGTCCCCCCCCTCCCCTGCGTTGCTATTAACCTTTCCTTTTACCAGAGTTACCCCTTTGTCCTGCTGCAGTTTGCAGTGGCTGATAGAAGCAGCTGCCTGTGGCCAAACGAACATCACATTTACATTTTCTTTCTTGAACCGAAGAGTGAGACGCAGAATTGCAGTAAATGATCTCCCCTTTCTCTTTCTACCTCCCCCCCCATCGTCTTTAATGCATTGCCTAGAAATCTATTTCTTATCTAATTTTACTAGATGGATCAACAGGGCTGAGAATGTAACCCTTTGTCATCTATGGAAATCTTTTTATCCCATAAAAATGATTAGATTTGATGCAATTAGGATTATGAGGAGGTGGGGGGGAGCCTGAGACAGTGTGCCTTGCCTGCTGCTGGCTGCTGACACATTAACAGCCTGTTTATTAACTGCTTTACATTTGGGCTACGAGCGATGCATTCTTATGCCTGATAAGCCCAGAGAAACGGACACGTGCGCTGATAGGAAATGCGAGCCTCACTTTTTTTTTTTTTGGCTGTCCCCCTCCCACCCTTCTGCATATGGATCTAGGAGGAGGGTTTTAGCTCGGAAGCAACCCGCAGCCGCTGGAAAGCTGCAGCTTCCAATTTGCTGCCTCTCCAAGTGGCGGCTTGCGCTCGCATCTGCTCCGGCAGGAGATGCGTGACCGCCGCTCTGCTCCTCTTCCCCCTGCGATGCTGGGGCGGGTTTGAGGGGTTCCCGCGTTGGCTTTCTTTGGACCAGGCTGGGCTGGAACCGCTCGTCCTCCTCTGCCAAACGCCACCGTGCCGCTCAGCCCCGCATCCTGTGTTCCTCCATGGGGCTGTGCTGCCCAGGGCCCGACCTCAGCTGGCCATTGATGGGTGCCTCGTGCTGCAGGGCAGAAAGGAGCTTCTCCCTGTGCACCCTGCAGGAAAGCACCATGGCCTTAATGCCACCTTCAGGGCGGGGGCTTCATGCCTTGGTGTGTGCTGTGACCGCAGCTCCTACCCCCCCCGCCAAGGGCTCTGGGGACGCGGGGCTCCTGCACTGCGCAGATGGGCTATGCAGGGCACCTGCCTGCCTTCCCCACCAGGTTGTTGCGTTCCTCTGTGTGCGACTTGTTCGGTAATTGCTCTTCTGTCTTTGCCTGAGAACACGTGAGGAAAATTGCTCCTGAGCCTCCCTTTGCCTCTTTCCCTGTTTGAGGCAAATAACTCTGGGTTGAGGGAAAGCAGTGTAAGCTGGTACAGGGCTCAAAGAAGACACCTAAACCCAAAGGAATAGGTTTACTGTGTCCTAGCAATTAATAAACTGAAGCTAAATAAGCCGTACGTTGCTGTCCTTGAAGGAGGTAACAGCGGGATGTGTCCTGTGCCCCCTGACCTGGCGCACAAGCTCTGAACGCGGGGCTCCCCTGGCAGGCGTTAAGGCGGTGCCGATGCTGGAGGCGCTTCTCCGGCACGTCAAAAAGGAAGGACAAAACCCAGCCTTTGTTTCTCGTGGGTGAGACTATTTAACTTCCAAATGCCTGTTCCTTAATAGCAATGCAATTATTTTTCATATTTTTTTTTGTTTGCAGATCACAAATAGTGTTACAATGTAGCTCGCCAGCCCCATCCCCTCCATTTTTTTCCGGTCATCTGCATTTTAATCGCAGCTCGTTTCGTGACTTTGCTTCGAGTTTCTAAAAATAACTTCGGGAACAAGTTTAACGATAGCAGCTGCGCACACCCCGCTCTGTCACGCTGTGCCTGCCTCGAAAATCAGCTCCCAGCAGTTAGCAGAGACCCGCTGTGTCGGCGCTGTCTGACGGACAGCTGCTGCGCCGCGCTGCCGCCGGGCTGAGCCCGCAGCCGTCGTGCCACGAGCAGCCCCGATGCTGCTGCCCCGCGAGGTGCGGGGGTCAGGAGATTGCTCCTGCGAGGTACCGGGGAAACACAATGTTAAGTCCTTGCAAGGATTTATCTTCACCGTTCTTATCAGTTAACAGCTTCCCTTTACGAATCGGAGCTGCTGGGACCTTTGGAGAGATTGGCCTGCCCAAAGCTGTGTCCCAGGACCTGAACACGTTCGTGCGTCTTACAGTAATGATGTTTTAAATTGTTTTAGTGGTAAAAAGATGCAGACGACGTGTTACTTTTGCAAAAGGGTACTGTATGTCGGCTATTCCCTTTTTCTTAACAAGGAGAGAACAAGCTGGCATGGCTCTGTGCTGTGCAGGAGGTGTGTTAAACAGGATAAGGGTTGTGCCGTAGGTTGTCTGTATCAGGATCAGCTCTCCTTTTTTTTATTTTTAATTATTAATTTTGAACCGAGGAGATATTTTGTTGGACAATGGTAAATCTCTTCAGTCCTCTCAAACTGAATAGGTGCAAAGAAGCCCAGGAGCCTGCGTTAGCACCTAGGAATCGAGGCAGCGACCTCACGCTTTGGCACCCCCTTGTCTCCGTGTCCCAGCAGAGACGTGGGATGGGACGAGCGTGTCTAGGAAGGGATGTTTATTGGCTTTGTTTCCCGCTGGAGAGGCGATTAGTCAGCCCCTCGTTACTAGGAGCAAAGCAGCAGTTCCTTCCTGGGCCACTGCGATCCGCAGCACTAAACGAGACCTCGGTAACTTTAGCACGTGGAGCGTATTTAGCGATTTGCAATTAATGCACAGCCTTGCCGGCGCTTCCACGGCCACTCTCTGTGCTCCAGGGAGACGAGCCCGCATCGGCCACTTGAAATGCCAGCAGCAAGGCCCTCGAGGTCTTGCAGCATCTTGGCTCCTGCCCTGCTGCAGTTCCCTCCTGCCCAGCGAGGTGAAGGCCCAGCCCGGAGCCATCTCGGGCTGTAGATGTGCCAATGTTGTGCCTCCCCCCTTGACTTCCAATTGAAAAAGATTACAAATAATGTTAAATAATATTGTTTATAACCTCAGGGCTGTTTTCAAAGGTGTATAGACCAGTTGTCAACAGGCAGAGAGGTAAGGAAGGGAAGGGAAATTATAGGCTGCACAAAAGAGGAAAGTAAAAGTGAAAGCTCCATAAAAGAAAGTGGAACTATTATGGAGCAAAATGCCAACTCATTACAAAACAGCCAAATAAGAGAGAAATACAGCTTTACCCGTAATAGCAGTTTACAAGGGAACATTGTATTGCAACATAACGGTGGTGCTATAATTTGCTCTAACAACTCCAATTATGCCTTTTATTGATTTGGCAACACATTTAATAGGAGTAGCCACACCTCTTGTGTTACAAATCATTAAAGGTGTTGAACAGTGTAATTTTAAAATTGTCCTTCTCCTACAGATGTCAGTGTGACAGCATAATTTCCCCTGATTTCTGCTATGTAAACAGTGCGTTACAGTAATTTCCCCCTTACAAAGCAGAAATGTTGTCAGCCTGGGTTTTTTTTGTGCAGAAACATCCATTTAATATTTTCCCCCCAGTCTATTCTCCTAATTGCTGTTTTTTCCCCTTTTTCCTTTTTCTTTCTTTTTTTTCTTATCTTTGGAAAATAAACATGCTGTTTTGCCATCTTCTACAGCAACCTTAATTGCTACTTAAATCTTCAATATGCACTTAACATTGGGGAGGTAGAACCCTTTTGGTTCAATTCTGTTCCACTTCACTCGAGTAGCATTTCAGGGCTGGTTAAAAGCCACGCAGCTCCTGGTGGCAGTGCTGACAGGTGATCACGATTCCAGCGCTGGCTTCCTTGCAAAACTCAGAAAAGCTCCTCCGAAAAAAAAAAAAAAAATCAAAAGTTTTTTGTTTTCTTTCCACCACGGAGAATCTGAATTTTGTGTAGAAAGGGAGGGAAAAGCTCTCTTGCGTTCAGACACGTGCAAGACCTCGAGCAGCCTGTCTGTGCGGGACGGGCTCCGGAGCCAGGTCTGCCCTCCCCGAGCCCTGAACAAAAGCTGAGCTTTGGGGGAAGCAGGAGATGGATGGCAGGGCAGGACTCGACATTTGTGCTGCTTAGAAGCTGAGGCAGCGTTTCTCAGGCTCCGAGGACCCTGCTAAGCTGTGCAGACCCTGCCTGCAGCTCGTGCCTGGCGGGCAGGAGGGATTTTCCTGCTGGGTGCCAGGGCAGCGCGGCTCGCGGGGCCGGGCAGACAAAGACGGCGTCTCCCACTCTCTATAAGCACATGCAGGCAGCGACGTGTGTAAATGAACCTGACAGGCTCTTTGGAAAACAAATAGAGGCCACCAACCACGTTCTTGGCACGCCAACATGCCACATGTTTACACCGAAAGTGCCACCGTGCCCTGCGTGCCCGCTCCTGCGGGCCGGGCCCCTGGGCAGCAGCGGAGCGGGGCCCGGCTGTGTTTGTCTGGCTCCAGCAAACTGTCTCATTAACAGCTGTGCGGAGCAGGGCAGGAAGAAGGAAAACCCCGGGGAGGGTGACGTTTTTCACGCTGCGGTGAGTAAAGCAGCAGTGCGTCCCGCTGCCAGGGCTGACCCCGTCCGCCCCATCTGCCCGCGCAGAACAAAGCGCGCGGCCTGGAGCTGCGACGACTGCGTGGCCGCCAGCCCTGCCCAGGGGGCTCCCCGGCGTTTCACACGTGTGTGTGTGTGTGTGTGCATTTCACACGGGTGTGTGCCACCAGGTGCCAGACACAGCTACCGGGCTCCTCGGCTGCCCAAAGTGCTCGGTGCCATCCTGGCCGAGGCAGGGCTGCGGGCCCTGTCGGCTGGACGAGGTGGGGGGGCGACGGCTGTCACCGTGGCCCCGGGGCTTGCTCTGCTGCCTGCGTTAGTGCCTTGTCCTGCGGTGCTGGAGGAGGGACGAGCTCAGCGTTTGCAAGGAGTCGTTTTTTGGCCACCCACACCGTGCACGTCAGGGCCCTGGATCGCAGCGTGCAGCTCCCAGGGGCTGGGGGGACACTTTGGTACTTGGAAGAGGAGGCTTTGCGGCCAGGAGGGCTGATCACAGCTCTCATTGCTAGGTTATCTCTGCAGGGGCACGAAGGAAAACAAACTGTCTGGTATTTGCCAAACAAAACCCTATAACGTTCCCACCCATGCCTGGTGATCTTGAATTAAGCCGGAAGCCGAAGCGCTGGCTGTGATGGGAACCTGGGCAAATTATTAACCAAGACTGACTTTATTGGGTTAACTTAAACTCGGTTGTGGAAATTTGATGAGCAAAGCCACTCTGTTTTCACAGACACACAAACTTGTGAATAGCTCCTGGTACGGCCTGGTCACCAGCGTAGCATCACTCCGCACGTTGCATTCACCCTTCCTGGGTAAAGGAGCAGCACTGCATTTCTGCGAAATGAAAATCGCTTTTTCAGAAGTTTTCTCTAGATGCTGGCAAAAGATACTGTGCATATAAACGTTCGTTAGGGTGGGTATAGAAAAGCGCTGGAGAAAAAGTCTTAGGGTAAGTGAAACCAGTATAAAAAACAAGGCTGTCAGAGCTGAGGGCAGCAGCAGGAGCGCTGTGGTGCTGCCGTGCCCTTGTCCTGTGCTCGTCCTGCTGCGGGCTCTGGCTCCTCGTGGGATCTGGTGGGTGCAAAACCAGCTGAGCCGCTGTCAGCCGAGCACAGTGGGGTGGCGGCAGGCCCTGCAGAGCTACGGGCAGGGGAGCTTTGTCACAGCCTGGTGGATGTGGTGCTCCATAAGAGGAGTGATGCGCGGAGCCGCTGCGTGACTCGCCTGGGATGGCGGTGGCAAAATTAAAGCGTAGTTCTCCGAAGGTGTAAAACCGGTGCTGCTTCCAAGAAGTTTGACTGCACTAAAAAAGCCAAACACAAAGGGCTCTTCCCCTTTTTAGCAAGGGGCATGTGCCTTGGGGCCCAGGGGTGCCCCCTGTTAAAGGCTGGGTGCTGGGGGGGGTGCGGCTGGGCAGGGCCCCCCGGCTGCACAGCCCCGTCCGTGCGGGGACCCGGCTGATGTCGGGCGCTGAGCGTTGCATTAACTCCAGGCTTTTCTGGGAAGGAAATTTGTTTTGCCAGAACTAATCATTCACATGCATTTTTCATTAGCATTATTATCCTAAAGAAAGGCTGCTGTAGAGAGCTGGCAAAGAGAGGAGATATTTGCTACCTCCAGGGGAATTTTACAAAGGGAGAAGGAAGGGGGGGAGCGGAGCTGAACAGCAGCTCCTGTTGGTATTCTGGTGTGATGCATCTGAGCTGATCTTCCCAATCAGTTCCGACTTAATACCAAAGCCTGCTCAAATATACAAATCATAAGCAAAGATTTTGGAGGGGTTTATGTGGCTTGGTTTGCCTAGGTCTTCTCTGGATAGAAATTATGAATTATTTTGCCTTTCCTGGTTTATACAACCATTATCAGAGAAAATTACTCCTTGTGCCAGGTCCCTCATTGTTTGCCAGGTTTGCGTTGGATTTGCCACATGCGTGCGGGCTAAAAAGTGAACCCGGAAGGCCTCTGTTACGTCTGCTTTAATGGAAGCAGAGAGCAGGAGTGCGGTGCGTGTCTCTTTATGCTTCCCTGTTCCCTGGATAGTTGTGGGATCTCGGTGTCTTTTTAAACTATCAAGGGAGAGCAGAAATAGGGCGGCACACAGGGAGAGGATGGCGAGTCCTTGAGAGAAGTTCTTTAGAAAGGAGGGGGGCTTAAAAAGAAAATAGAGTGGGTGAGTGAGTGGTGCTGTGTGCGCCAGGAAACGTGAGAGCTTGTCTTGGGCGTTCCTGTTGGGGTCATAGGGAAATCCGCTAAAGAAAGACGGCATTAAATCCAGCAAAGTGCTACCAAAAGCTATTTGATCTGACCAAGTGTCTGCAGGAGCCGGGGAGCAGAACCAGGAGCTCCGGGGCCAGCCCCTCCGTGCTGCCCTGGCTCCTCCGCTCCTGCTGCTGTGAGAGCTCCCCAGTGCCTGGCGGACCCCAGTCCCCGTGGCTTTGTGCCATCCCTGCCCTCGGCAAGCTTTGAGGGTGGGAAGGTCCTGGGGGCGTCTGCGGGACTGCAGCTCCATCAGGAACCCATCACCGGGCTGCCGGTGGCACGGCGAGAGGCCCCCTGAGAGCTGCTTGCTGGGGATTTGCCCCCAGCTCTGGGGGCTGAAAACCCGCGCAGGATTTCCAGGGGCAGTCGGGAGACACGCAGCGAGGATGTTGGCTTTAAGCAGCCAGCGGCCAGGCTGCAGACTGGGGCATCGCTGAGCGCGGTGGATACGCAGCGGGGTGATAAATGGGCAGAGCGAGGCGTGCTGGGTGCGGATACCGAATCGTCACCGCCCCGCTGGGGACCCGGCGCTGCTGGCCTCGTGCTGTGGCTCCTGACACTGCTGGGGGGGCTGAGGGCCAAGAGAGGAAAGGAGAGGGGGAAGAGGTGGATGCACAACGTGGTTTCTCTGTAAATGCGTAGCACGGCACCAAGAAGGGTTTAAAAAACAAAACAAAAAAAAACAAACAAAGAAAAAAACCCTCTTGGTGAGGAATCTTTACCTTGGTGTGGATATAAAACAAATTAGCTGTGATGCAAACAGGAGGCTGGGGGAGGCTGCGGCTGTGATTGCTGGTGGGAGGATGCAGAAAGTAGGGCGATTCCTCTTCTTATAATGATTTTGGTTCCATTTAAGTTGGAGATCAGATGCTCCCCAGTGAAGATATAAATTATAATGGCACCAAACTTCAGCGCCAATAAGCTCCCCAAATTTATTTGCATTCGTCATCTGGCAGTTTCATTTACAGTGAAGAAACTTTCACTGTGGATCAGATCTTTTTAATATTTCCTCATAACTTCCCGGTGACAATCAGCTTTTCCATTAGGAGAGATCAGACACATAAGTAATACTGAGAGAGCTGCATGAATACCAAGTCATTCATTAGGAGCAATGCCACCGCGATGAATGCTGAGTGAATAGACAGTGAGGGGACTCTGAAAATTAAAGGTTATTCTGGGTTCATTAACTTCTGCACTCCCTTCTAAAACAAAACCTTGGGTGAGAGCAGCCTTTGACTCCTAAACGGGATCTCCTTGTCCCCTAATTTAAAAAATATTAACATCATTTAACTGTTTCCCCTTGCTGCTTAATATATAAAATAAAAAAAAAAAGTGTTGGAATTACTGCTCACGCAAGTGACAAGCGCAGACAGCGCTGGGTGTGCGAACATCTGCTCTGCTCGCCTCTCCCCACGCGGCCTCGCTGTGCCTCTGCCTCGATTTTCAGTGCCTCTTCCTTGCATTAATTGGCCCCGAGGGCTGCCCGGATCCCCCCGGGGAGGTCCCTGGGTCCAGCCCAGCCCAGCGTGGCTCGTGGTAGTATCCAGGGGGGCGCAAACCTCCATCGCCCACGCTGGTGTCCCCTTCTGGCATGGCACAACGGGCTTGGGCAGAGCCATGAGCAGGGCTGGGGGCATCCATCACAGGGCTCCTGGTTGGGTTTCTCCCTCGAGGATGCCCAGCACCCATCCCGGTCCCTGTCTCGACGTCCTCAGGAGCGTCGTGTGAGCCAGCGATGGCAGTAGGCGGAGGACAGCCGTCAGCCCGGTGCAGCCATTAATGCCGTGTAGCGGCTGGATAACACGTCCTTGGTGCTGAAACCCAACGTTTTTCACTGAAACATGCTTTTTCCTGCTCCGTGCTCGCGTTCTTAACCAAACAGGCTGATTCCCTTGTCGGAGCAGTGGATGAGGCTGTTTCAAACAGCGTTTCTAAAGCCCCCGGTAATTCCTAGGTGCAGATAGGGGAGTGCAGCTCTCAGCAGCACACTGTAATGCCAGGAATATTATTCCTTCCTTGCGAGGTCTTCACGTTTCTGCTATTTTATTCTGATTTTTTGTGTGTGTACATGCATGATCTGCCTTTAGCCAAACAGAAAAATGAAGCCGAATGTACTTTGGTACCAAAACTAGTTTCTTTATCACAGCCTCGAAGGCAGCAGATGCAGTAGGTAGGACAGGGGTTGCTACCGAGCGATGTGTTGGTGGTGGGTGTTGGAGCATGCGGAGAAAATGTCACTCAGGTGGTCAGAGAGAGCAAGCTGTCCCTGTGCTATTTTTATCCCAGGCACCATAACACAGTTATGCTTTCCTGGGCTGTTTTTTTAAGCATTTGGGTTATTTCCTGTAAATGTCACTCGTGTATGGGCGATATTGCTGGGTGATGGGCAGATTGGTTGAGGACCAACAGACAAAAATGGAGTCATTGCATACAGACGCGCCTGGGAGGAAGGGCTGGTTGTTTAGCTCGTTTGTTAATCACAGACAATTACAAGTTTTCATCCCTCTCAGATTTGCCCCGAACACGTGGCTGCTTTGGCGATGGAGAGGTGACCACCAAGTCCCCCGAGGGGCTTTCTGCTCCTGCTTCGTTTGGAGGGCAGCAGCAGAGGTGCTGTGTTGATAATCTTAAGGGAAATCACTTGCTACTCATTTTCTCTTCCTCTGGGCCCTTGGTTCGTAGCAGCAGCCCTGGTTTTCCAGGTTTGCTCGTTCGGTTGTGCTTGTTGCGTGGGCTGCTGGCTCATCCAGCTTGACTCAGCCAACAGCGCTGACGCCTTGGTGTAGGAAAGCTCCGAAGCCGTTTGTCTCCCTCTAGCGCGGTGTTGAGCCCGGCCTTGAGCTCGTTGCCTTCTCCTGGGCGCACGCAGTGCCTTCTGCCACTGCCTGGGGTATTCCAGATGCAGGATGTGGCCCTCGGGCACGGGTGACCTGGGGGACGAGGCGTGCGGCACTGTCCTCCTGTCCTCCGCGGGGCTGGAGGCAGCACCGTGCCGTCCCCTGCATCCACGTTCCTGCGGGGTGGGGAGAAGAAGCATCACATCCCTTTTATTTTCCCTCTCCCTACGTGGGTTAATCTGCTCGGCTCTTTAACCTGCGAGCCGGAGGAATTCTCAGCCCCCGACAATGGGAAGCTGCTGAGCTGGGGCTGGGGGAGGCGGAGAGGATGGGGAAAGCGCCTGGAAGAGCCGGGAGGTGGGGCTGGCTGCTGAGATAAAATATCCTCCCGAATTTCTGGCTGGAAAATTATGCTGATGGTGGAAGGCGAGAGGTTAAACTGAGGCAGAAAAGTTTGTGTCAGCCCTTTTTTGATTTCTCCCATCCGCAATCGCCACCTCCTTGTCTCTCCTTTCTCCCCCTACCCCACCGTGCCGTACCCCCCTCCCCGTTTGGGAAGAAGGAGGTTTTGCTGTCTTTGTATTTTAACTGTAGCAAAAAGATTAAATTGTTTACGAGCTGTGAGCCCCGGCTGCCTGGATGAGCTGGGAGAGACAAAGATAGACAGTCTAATTCTCCGGTGTACTTTGTGCTTCCGTCCCCCTGCGCTGCCACTAATTCTTTTATCTGGCCCCAACACTCCAGGCATTATGTGCATTCATAAAAAAAAAAAAAAAGGAAAAAAAAAAACCTAACTGAAGCAGGCAAAATTACTGTTCTCTGCGCTTTACCTCTGATAACAATCTCTTGAATACTGATTACTTTTTTTTTCCCCAACACAAAGCGACCAACACAAGTTGGTCTTTAACCCTTTATCTTTAGCAAGCAGAAAGACACGAGGAACATCTTACTCAGTTGGAAAAAAAAATAGCATACAGAAGAATTACTGTTATCTCCTAGCCAGAAGAGGAACAGCAGAGATAAGAAAAGCCTGAAGAATTAAAAGGAACGTTGCATTTGGGCTGTAAATTCGTGCTGAAGCTGGTTCTATTTGTCTGTCACTAGGGTTCATAATTTTTCGAGGTTGTTTTGATAGACTTATTGTGAAGACTGCATAGAAAACTCATCAGCATTTGTTGCCTCTGAGCATTATTGTCAGTGGTAACCGCATGGTTATAGACTGGAGGAAGATAATGGTTGAAGTATAAAGGAGATAAAGGCAAAACCTCTTCTCATTAAGGGCTATCTCCACCTCTGCAGACTCTACAGTATTGAGTGACTGGCGCTAGTGCATTGGGCATAAATTATAGCAAAAAAACTAAAGGCAGCATCATTATTTCGAAAAAGTTATAATGACACGCCGCAAGCTTAAGACCTATTTACTCCCAAGGCTGACAATAAATACCGAGGGAGCTCGCTGCGGAGTGACCAGCGCCGCTCCCCACGGACTGTGCCCCGCGCACATCTGGCTGCAGCTGGGCTGTGCCGCCAGGGATCGGCTCGAGCCTGCAGCAGGCGTCCAGAACCCAGCTGATCCTTGCCGAATAGCACCACGACGGAGGCCAGGGAGAGGACTCGTCCTTGTTCCTCTAGAGGCAAAAAAAACGTCGTTTTTGTTTGAGGGATGCCTTCTGTTTTGGAAAATCCCACCGTTGGCCACAGCTTTCCCTGGAGGGGTGTGCTGAGGTGGTGCGGAGTAATCCGAAAGGGTGGGATGGAGCAGCGCGAGTTCCTCTGTAGAACCTATTGTCTTTACTGGGGCTGTCACGTTGTTTGCATTTGCTTTCTATTTTTTTTTTTCCCTCCAGATTGCTATTCTGCAAAGTGATGAAAGTCTCCTTTCTGCTGCTCCTTCTAGGTGCTGCTCTTTTCCCTTCTCATCCTCTGTTGCCTACGGTTTGATCTTTTTATCTTCAATGCTGCGGTGGGGGAAGAATTGTGTTCAATTCAAGTCAGGTCTGCACCAGATAGAACACACTACTTAAGTTGTTTTTACTAGGAAAGCTTGTAAAAACAAAAGCAGAACCAAAAAATCTCTGTATGCCTGTAACGCTGATTACCTGGAGCTTTCACAAGTACCTGCTAAATTGGAACTAGTTGGCAGAGGATTTTTTTGCAGCTGGAGAAACTGAGGCCCAGGAACTGGGCAAAGCTGTGAAGATCTGCTTGCGACGCCCTGCTTTGCCAGGGCCCAGGTCCCAGAGCCCTGCTTTAATGCCTAAACCAAGTGCCTTTTAGTCATTGTGCTGGATTAGCAGCCCTAGAGGCTCCTAATCTGCTATCCATATGGCGCACGCAGTGCGGGGATCTACCCGCTGATCTCCCTTTGTATTTCTAGGCTGATTAGATGGGACGGTCCCCTGAGATCACAAACCAGTATCATCTCCCCTGCCCATTTATTTCAGATTTTCTAGCATGCTGCCCCAAAGGATGACGCTGCCCTTGTGCTCCTCTCTCCCTCTGCACCACGGGCTGCTGAGTGCTGCCCTCCCCGCTTGGGTCGGAGCCCCCTCAGTGCTCCCACCGCTCCTGCTAAATTCACAGAAGTCTTCCATCGTTGCAGTAGGATGGTTTTGTGGGTGAGAGGAGCAGTGATGACCCTGGAATTGGGACAGTTGTGGCACTCTGGGACGGAGCAACACCTCGCTGGGGTCCCTTGGAAGTGCTCTGGCATTGCAGGCTACCCAAAAGTGGTGAGGAGCATCTCTGGGGCCGGGAGGACAGGGAGGATGGCCCTGCCATTTCTCCAGCTGTATGGGGAAGGTGAGGTGTGTGATAGCCCTCGCAGTTATTTAATCTGCTACGATCAAGCTGGTTCCTAGCAGCATATGGGCTCTGCCTATAATTCTGGAAGAAAATTGGGAGGAAATGTGAATTCTGGCTTCATTTCTGAAGCCTCCCGGTGACATAGTGCCCAGTCTGAAGGGAGATAAGAAGTGCGGTGAGGCTGTTGCGCTTGATTCGGAGGTTGCTCTGCTGTTGCCACCAAGTTATTGATAATTTTGTGCCTCACTACAAATCAAGGCAGGCCAAAGAGTTGATTGTTGATATCTGGTCTGTGCTCCTGGCTTCAGCTTTGTCAGCAGTACTGAAATCGGGTGGCGGGTTTGGGCTCCGGTTGGAAAGCACAGAGTTGTGCAAGCTTCTGGCAAACCTGGGCTTGAAGAAAGGGGAGGCTGAGCATTTTCACTGGTTTCATGAGTGATAACCCCAGGGTTGGCTGAAGAAATGTCACTCTAAATGCAGGTATCGACCTCAACTGAAATATTTTCATTTTATAGTGTGAAATGCCAACAATGATATCTACCTGACGGCTCCCAGATTATAATATCTGTTCCTTACCAGCACGGGTGCAAGCCTTCCATTCAGGCTTACAATGAGTACAAACATGGGTTGCAGTAATATTTCATTTTTGATGGCATAGCAGTGGTTTTTGATTATATAAATCAGGCTTTAGAAAAGGAATACGGCTTTGTGACTGACTGAATAAATAAGTAAATGCAAATGTAAAAGTCCTTACAAATAATAATAAAACCCACTGCTTTCGAATGGACATTCAGGATCAACTAGAAAACATTGCACTCGTGGTGTGAATAGGAGAAATCAGTTGGGTGCAGCATGCAGGCGGGTTCCTGATAAACTAATGCTCCTTCACACAATTTACAATCCAACTGAATTCATTTGCATGACAAAATTGGCTCGGGTATTCATGTGTTGCAGCAAGACAAGTGTAACATTACAAAGAACAAGTAACCATGGGGAAGGTTAATGCAGACAATAAGGAAATACAATGACATGAATCGGGTTCTTCTTTTGCCAACCTTTTATCTGAAATAGAAAAATAACAAGCTCCCACCCCCTGTTCCTTACTTGGGAGTAAAAGAGTTGTTTTATGGAAAAGGGGGGGGGAGAAAACGCGCAAAGTTGGCAAAGATCTGTAATTTCTCTTTTTCTACCTGGTGGATTTGAAACGTGTGTGTGTGCGAGGCAGGTGGGAGAGACGAAGGACGGGGCACTGGTGTTTCGGTGTAGGAGGGCGGGCGGTGTGATGTCCTGCTGGAGCCCATCCATCAGCACAGGCCGTGCGGCTCAGTGGAGCGGGGGGGCCTGGGGAGGTCACCGCCGTGGTGCTGGACCCTGACCTCTCCTAGCGGGAAGCCTCGGGTTGCTGAAATCCCCCTGTACTCTGTAAGCTTCTCTGAATACATTTTTGTTTTTTCCATAGGAGCGAGTTCCCTTAAGTGCTCTGCTGCAGACACGTGGTGCTTGGTGACAACACACTCAGGGTTTACTGGGGAATGAGGGGGGCAGAATTCTTGATTGTCACCTGCAAAGCCCATCATTATTATTAAGTTAAATTAGCGCTGCAAAAAGCTCTAAAAGGTGCAGGATGTGTTAATTATTTCCAGGCATTTTGGCAGTTAGTTTGACTTCGCAGCTTAGTGGGCTGAGGGCTTTTCCTTAAGGCCCTAAGTGCGGTTTCAGTGGGTCTCAAACCATGCAAAAGTCCTAAATTCCTTCCTCAGGGAGCTTTACTGGTGGTTTGGCACAACACCTAGCGCTGCGGGATCGGAGTCTTTTGAGCATCCCAGCAGAGTAAACACGCAGCCAGTGGTGCTTTATTGTACTTGCCATTGCTTGGTCCCTTCGGTAGGGGTCTGCGTTAACGTGTTCGGGCCTGGTGCTTTCAGGCCCGGAGCGATGTGCGAGTGCTCGCTCCTCATCCATCGGCAGGAGCAGGAGTCATCTCTCCTAACGTGAGCACTTGATAAATTCGGCATCTAGGGGTCACTTCACATTCCCTTCCCGTACGTGTACCCGTGCCAGGCTCAGCCTCTCCCCTCTCCTGGGCACCCATCTCCGGGGCCGACCTCAGCCCTCGCAGCTCCGCATCGGGAGCAGAGGCAGTGCTGTGCTGCCTGGGCTGCAGGCTCACAAAGCCGCTCTGGGTCCAGGGCTCTGGAAACCTGCCTCTGCAGGCTGCTCTCGGGGGTTTGCAGCCCACCGACACGTGGTGGCTGCCCCCAGAGCCAGGGCGGAGGAGACCCGAGCCTCGGAGGGCTTCCCGTGGGCTCGGAGGAGCCTCTGCTGCAGGACGCTTCGGTCGGACGCTGCCTCTCGCTCACGTCACTCGCGGCGCCGGCGTTGTGCAAACCTCTCGCAGCCGGAGAGGCTGCGTTGAGAGCGAATTCTAATTATTCCAGCCCGGAATTGCGAGGAGAGAAGAGCTGTGCTGGGTAATTGGCTAAATGCTTAGTGCAGGGGGGAAGCTGTCTGAGAACAAGGAAGGCGTCACTCTCCGCGAGCAGACGGCATCGTTTTGCTCATTGTTCTCGAGCTGGAGTGCTGAGCTCCCTTTCCAGCCGGGATTAGGAGCTCTGACACAGGCACTCGCCGAGCACGAGGGCCCCTCTCTGCATCAGCTTTGCTCAGCAGCGCAGCAGGCCTGTCCCTCAATTGCCATCCGCAACAAATCTGTAACAAGTTGACAAACGACTAATTTTAATTTAATCTTTCAGTTTCCGACTTAATGATGAAAGAAAAAAAAAAATCCAGGGGAAGGAAGTGCTCACCCGCATCTTCCCTTCACACCGTTCACGCAATGGGGGAGTTTCAGTGCAAAAATGGTTAGGAACACAATAAGAGCCTTACGTTTTTGAATTAAATTTAACCCCAGGGTGCCACTGCTTCAGAGCCTTTGGAGGCAGAGTTGTAAATCATGGCAGCAGATTCTGCTTCTGATGAGCACTTCCCATCATGATGACATTTAAACTATTAATTAATTAGGAGAGAGCAAGATGAGAAGATTTGGAATTCTCCCCTTTGGATAATTACTGTCAAACACATTTGTTACTGTAATGAACGAACAGGATGTGACTTCAGTGAGCGTGTTCTCCCTGCATGTGTGTGTTTTCACATTATCGTTTCAGCCTGCCTTAAAAGGAGGGAAAAAACAAAAAAAACAACAGAAAAACCCACTTTTTCCGTTGCAACTGTAAATAGAGGTTGTCTGTGTTTTGGGTGCTTTGGCAAAGCTGTAGTTGGGAAGAAGGGAACAGAAAACCAGAGTGAGCGTGGCCGACAGATACACCAGGACCCAGAGCCCGGTGGGTGCGCTGGCTCCTCGCGGTGCAGACCTGACTTGGGACTTGTGTTTGTGCAGGGCCGTTCGCCCTCTTAGCAAGCCAGTGCAAGGCGGTGGCAGCCTTTGGGAGCACAGCCCGTGGAGAAAGCTGCGAAGTGGGCACCACCGGAGACGGAGCAGTGCCAACCAAGATCTCCCCTGGCTTTGCCTGTGCCAGGCACTTTATTGAAGCTCTACCAGTGCCGCCCTCCTTTGCGAGCCTTCCCCATCCCTCTGTTCAAAAAGTGTCTTGAAAGCTTCCCCGGATTTCCCCGTCCCCACCTCTCTGAAGGCAGACACGGCTGCCTTACGGCGTCTCGGCTTCCTGCTAGCCGAGCTCCTTGTTTACTCCTCCGCTGTCGATGTGCCCTTTCGCAGATAATCAATCTTGCTTGGCAGGATCGATTAAAATGAAGTGCGGGTACTCCGCGTGCCGTGGCCTGGCGGGGTGGGTAACTCGGTCGCACCGCCGCGTCCCGAGCTGGGTGCGTGTGGCCGTGCTGGCTCACGGCTGGGGGCAGATACCTAGCTTAAAGGCTTTAAAAACCTGACCCTGCGTCAGGAGAGAGGAATGGGTGTTTGGGGCGTTCCTGGGTGGGCTTGGACAGGAGCTGGGCTGGAGTTTAAGGTCCCCCGCTGTCCTCGGTAGAAATTATTCTAATGGAAAAATCAATCTACAGTTATTTCATGGTAACCAAACACGTGGATTTTAATCTGAAATATCGTCGTTGTCATAAGAGTGCTTACCGTTTTCCTCGGAACTCCTGCCATTTGGGACGCTGATCTTTTCATCGGCTAACTGTAGAAATAGAAATAGTGAATTATTTTCTGGAAAATCAGATGCTGTTTCCAGTGGGAAAAGTAGTAGTAGGGATGTACTCTTGTGGGGGAATTAGGGCAAAATTTGCAGGATGTTTTTGGCTTTTTATTCCCCATGGGGGTTCAATGCAAAGCGTTCCATCTTTGCTCTTATTTCTGGGAAATCCAAACAAGAACATTACCAAGCCCCTAAATGACTTTGCTTTTTTTCCTCCAAGTACAACTGGTAAATTATTTTGCAGAGCTGAGCTCCCACGTCGCTCTGTCTTCCCGAGGCATTCAGGATGGCAGGACCACGGTGCTCCCTGCACAGCACCTGGAGCCGAGGTGGGCTCTGCCATGGGCAGCTTAGCTCAGACCCCCCCAGGGAAATTAATGCTGGAGGGGCAGGTCATCACAAGGTGGATTTATTTTATTTTGTGATAAGCATCTTTTCATTTTTAAGATCCATCGATTTAAAAAAAAATAATTATTATTATTATTTTGACAGAAAATATTGGGCTGTATGAGGAAACAGCTAAAATTTGAATCTCAATCGAGGGATATTTGAGGGGTGCGGTAGAATTAATTTTTGTGCTCTGGTATAAACAACGATGGTACTGGAAACCTTTGGAGACAGATAAATGCTTCGTATGTGGGTCGGAAAACATACAGTCAGTGAGCAACAATCATCTTTCTGGAGATTCTAGATAATCCGTGCTTCAAAGCAAAACCTGTGTTTTGGAATATTCATTCTCTGATATTCAAACATCCAACTTTGTTCTTCTAATTATTATTATTCTTTTGATGTTATATCAGACAAGTGCCATAAGGGTCTTAAAAAGGGCAAAATAATTATTTCCTTTATGTCTTAATACCCATGTGATGGGGAGGCTTTGGTGGAGGAAGGAATATTTTTTGACAAATCCAAAGGGGAAAGCTTGGCAACATGGTATAGTTGAGTGTAACCATAAATAAAACCCTGTGTGAATTCCCCCTTGGAGACACTACAGATCTATTGAACAGGGCACCCTCTCTATAAAAATTGTTCTTGAGAGGTAATAGCAAGCTATACATTATGAAAAAATATAGCACAGGGATTTGCTGTACTTGGAGCAAAACTATGAGAAAAATGGTGGGAGGTAATAAGGGATTGTCGTTCCATCCCATTAGAAATGTGTTTTATTCCAGACACCCAGATTTTATCTTCCCCCTGTACCTGAATTAGAAATGAAACTGCCAACTTTCTAGGATGTGCAGGAATCCACAGTAATGTGTTTTTCTTTTTTTTCCTTCCCTTTTCTTTTGGGGAAGCTAATTAGGGCAAACATAGATAAAACACACTGTGTGTTATGAGCTTGTAAATAATGGAAGAGGGTTTCCTGAGGAAATTAGCACTAGGACATGCAGGAAGCTATGAAATCAAATGCTACAAAAATATACTGTATTCTCTATATAGATTAAAATAATAATAAAAAACTAAAACCAGTCATGTACCGAAGGGAATCCTCTAGGATTTGACTGGCACAATCCTGTAAAAGAAGTTCAGTAAAAAAAAATCCACTCATTTCTAAAGAAATTTCCCAGATTAGATTTGTAAATCAAAAACCAATATATAACATGCAAGAATTGATCTGTTTTATATTCCTCAGTTACATTTTTGTGAAGCACATTTAGAAGATTTAGAACGTATTTGCGCCTGCTGGTTGAGCCATTATATGCTTGAGTTCATACATCTATTTGTGAGGCTATAAAACAGGCATCGACTACCCATGTAAATTGTGTTCTCCACAATAAATTATATGCATACTTGCAAAAATACATAACTGCTGTTGGTTGGCTTACGTAGACTGAATACTAATGATGTTTAAAGTTGTATTGTCCCTCTTCTCAGGCCTAATTTAGCCTCTACATCAAAAATTATGTAGGAAAAAACACTTTATCCTCTCACTGAGAAATAAAATGGCACTTACGGGCATCCACATATCTTTCTTTTATGAAACACCACCATTTTCATACTAATTTTAGCTGCATAGGGTTCATGGAAAAGTCTGTCTCATGCAACCCTCTTAGGAGACTTCAGCGTGTGTGTACATACGCAGCTACAGAAAATGTATTTTGGGGGGGGGTTTATATAAATGAATCGGGCTTTGTGATGCACGCTCACAGATAATACAAGCCTTTATGATGCTCAGAGTATTTTTAATTCCTGAAGTTCAGAGACTTGTGGTGGCACCCCGGGGTTCAGTGCAGAACTACGCCATCCTCGAGCAGGCTGGCAGCCCGTGCAGCAACACGCAGGAGCTGTGCACCTCCCTCTGCCTGATGGCCTTTGAGGCATGGCTGGCTTAACGGATTGATTTTGCTCGTTTTTTTTAATTGTGTTAAGAGCTGTGAAGTTGTGCCTCCTTCCTCAAAGGTTTGGGGCTGCCTCAGCTTCCCCAGCGGGGCTCGCTTACTGCAGGACACGCGGTTGCGCAGCCCGTGTGCCTGCCTGGTGGCCGGACCTCTCCCCGGGGGGTTTCCCTCCTTTAGAGCATTTTCTCCATTGTGCCCGTGTTCCCTCCCCTCCGTTAGGATCAGTCCTGCCTCCACAGCCAGCCCCGTGCCCACGGCTCTGCCTCGGCGAGGAGAATTTCCCCATCCTGCTCCTTCCCCACGCGGGCCGGCCGGGAATATGGATGCTGTCACACAGCTCCTCTGCTGCCCAACGATGTGTAGGAGAACAATATATCCCTTTTATTGGGCGCGCAACCGGGCAGAGGAAGGAGAGAGAAGCAAACCGCCTCCTTTTTCTTCACCCGGCATGTGCTGGTTTCCTTTTTTTTTTTTCTCCCTGACACACATCGTCAGCAGCAGCCCAGCCTCTCGCCCTGCCGTAATTTCGCAGAGCCCTCCCGAAGGGGACCCAGCCGAGGGGAGCGGCGTTCTCCAGCGGCACTGGGACGTGCTGCGGGTGGCTGTGCTGCCACGCAGGGAGGATGGCTGGATAACCCACCGCTGCTCCTCCAGCCCGACCTCCGCCACCCTCATACAGAAGTTCAGGTCTTTGTGCCCAGTGCTCGCGCTGTGAAGCTGCTGCCAGAAAGCAGGGAGCTGTGGCTGCTTTTTCCAGGGCCCTGAGCTGAAAGGTGGTGAAGGGACAGGTGAGGAGGTGCGTGGCAGCACTGGAGGGGACGTGTTGGAGCAGGGAGAAGGGCAGAGCGTGGCCTCCTGAGGCTGTCCTCCTGTTCCCTTCCCGGGTCTCCATGCAGGAGGCTGCGGCCGGCACCAGCAGGCAGAGCACAGCTCCTGAGTGTCAGCCCGCTAACGAAGGGCCCTGATGAGGGCGGGGGTTTATACATCATTAATACGCGTCCGTAGGACCTTGTTGTTTTTTGTAGCGTGTAATCAAATTTTTGACTTCTGCAGAAAAAGTCGTTAGCGGAGGTCTCTGCGGTGCAGCAAAGAGCGGTCGGAGTGGTTCTGGGCAGGGGTCGCTCTCTGGCTGAGCAGCCGCTTGTGGCAGAGCAGAGCACGTGCACAACTTCTGCAACCAGCTTTGTGCAGGAGTTAGTGGAAGAGTAGGCAAAGATAAATTACGCAGTGTAAAATCACACCTGATTTTTTATTCATCTTACTGAGAAGCCTCACGGCAAAGCTTTGGTGTTAACCGTGCTTGGGAAAGGGTGCCAGAGCTTCCCCGACTACACTGATATCAGGGGGTAGAGCGGGGGGACGTGTGTGTGTAACAAAGTTCCAGAAGTGCCTTTAGTGCTGGAAACCGTCTCAGGACAGGTCCCTGATGAGCACTGCACGCGCCTGAAACGTGTCCTCGTGGCAGAGCAGAGCCCCCAGCGCTGCCTCCTGTGCAGCCCGCAGGAGGAACGCGGTGCTTTAATGCCGCCTTTCAGGGCTGCGGTGACTGACAAAGTAACCTAGATATAATTTTCCTTTGTGTCACTTCTAGCTACTAAAATTAGTATTAAGAGACACAGAAAGCTCAGCGGAGTTTTCCCAGTTTATCCTGCGGCTAATCTTTTTATATCATTTTTTCCTTTAAAATCAGGGGGAGGGGGAAGCCCTTTCATTCTCTGCAGCCGGCACGTCTAAACTACTAACATATGTGCTGCTTAGACAACATACAGTAGCTTAGGACTTTTCAAAAACACAGAACCCCTGAATCCAATAAAATTGCAAATTTCACTGTATTTCACAATATCCTAAATAAACATGAACAGCGTGCATTTCTCTTTCTGGCATCAAATATTAATCTGTCCGTGGTCGGAAATGTGCTTTCCATCTTGTGTGCGCTCACATTGGGTAAACACTTGGGAGATTGCTATTCCAGACCTTTCATTCTCTCCTAGAGTCAAGAGCATGACAAATTTTTCTCCTAATTACACCTGCCACTGTTTGCCTTCTAATACTGTAAATCCTCCATCACATAGTTTTTCAGATTCAGGATTAGGTTCCTTTTCTGCCATACAAACGATGGGAGGTGCAATGTGCAGTTAGCAATGCACGTTATGAGTGTTTAGGATGGGTTGTCAATTTTTTTTTTTTATAAGTGAGAGATCTGTGAGCAGATCTCTCTCCACATTTCACTTGTGATGTTGAACCAGGACTGCTTGGGTTGGTTTTTCTGGCTGTTTTGAACCAGGTGAGCAGTCTCCCCTCTCAGAAAGCACAGCCCCGTGCTAGTCCCCCGCTTTTTTATTTGTTTTGGTTTGTCTCTGGTACTGGGAAATTATTTCATTAGGTCTCCTTGCGTGCCTCTGTGTTTTTTAGAGGGCATGGATGGATGCAGCATGGGAGGGGTGTGCAAGCACGCTGGTACTTCATTTAAGAAATTTGGTAGCTCTGGGAGTGCCCAGGGGTCCCTGTCTGCTCCTGGCTTGCAGCGGGGTCTCCATGGGCACCGTCCTGGCAGCACGCAGACCCCAGGGAAGTGCCTCGGGAGGTTGTTCAGAGTTTGGTTTATTTTGCTTGTGTTCTTGAAAGCCAAAACAGCCAAGACTAACCCACCAGGAAGACACACAGCGGGGGCATAGCCAGGGCAGAAGGCTGGACACTGGGTTCTTAGCTTCCACCCGGTTCTCCTCCTTGCTCTGCTTTACAGGCAGTGGCGCTGCACTTTGGAAGAGGAAACGCTGGCAGGCGTCTTGGCTCAGAGTAGAAAAACTCACACAGGGTGAGTGGTAGAAGTCCCTGAAACTTGTTTGGCTTCAGCGGAAGGTTGATAGGTGGTGCTGTGGGTGCAGAGGGGGCAGCAGGAGGACGGCTCGTGGCGGTGGCGCCCGGTCCTGCTGCAGAGGGAGGAGTGGTGCCTTCTCTTGGCAAGGAGCAGCAGAGGCTTCCCTCCTCAGTAAGGGTCTTCTCAGGTTTTTGCTGGATTTGCTAAATGCCTTAAGACGTTGGAGGGAAAATCCTAACGAAGCATAAAGCATGACACTGGCCTCTGTCCTGGCAGGAGCTCCCCCGGGCAGGTCTCCCCGCCGGCGAGGTTTCCCTGGGGCCAGGATCCTGCTGCGTCCCCTCGGCTGCTCTAGGCCCAGGGTCTCATTTTGCTTTTCCTGGTTGACATTCCCCAGCACTCCGGCTTGCTGATGGCAGCGTTTGTGTTGAATTTAAGCCTCGGCAGGAGAGGCTGCCCGCCCGCTGCCCTTGCACCAGGCCGTGCCTCTGCTCTGCGCGCGGCCGAGCGCCGGGGAGGCCGCCCCTGGCCGCGTCTGCCGCTCTGCTGTGGTGTTTGAGCGAAAGTCTCTTGGGCAAAGCGACCGTTTCGCTTTGCTGGTACAAATCCTCCATTAATGCATTACAGCAGGGGGCAGAGAAATTGGGCCAGCTCCGAGCTAATCGAGAGTTAATACGCAAATGATGAGCTGATAGAAGAAGAGCCCGTGCGCTACGGGGAAAGGACGCGTGGCGAGGAGGAACAGCAGCAGAGGTATCCGCAGCGCTTGTGCGGGAGGTTAAATTGGCTGCGAAAAGGGTTTTTACACGTACCTTTTGCACGGGTAGCCGAAACACAGCGTGCACGCGCACCGTGCGGCACACCGGGCACGGCCGCTTCGTGCGGTGCGCGGGGAGGCTGCCTGTGCCAGCGCCCCGTGGCTCGAGCGCCAGGCGTAAATGGAGGACGTGAGCCCGGAGAGCTGGAGTGAAACAATTTATTTGATTGCTGGGTAAATAAATAAGCTAAGCTCCTGGTGGATAGAGCCGTCCGTGGTCTTCCCATGCAGCGGTGCGTTTCTCCGCTTGCCTCGCGGCAGTTTTTCAGCCAGCTGCCAGGGAGACAGTAATTCCCTCCCTCCTGGTAGAATTCCAGAAGTTTTGTGGTGGTTGTCAGAAACCTGGGCGGAAGGGAGGAATTTGGTTGAATAGAGATCGGTCTTGATTTTCAAATGTTAAAACATAAATAAAAAATTGCTTCCCACCTAATTTGTTTCACTGCAAGATTTTGGGTGTTTTGCATTCTAATTTTCTCTGAAAAGCAGGAATATTGACTTTTTTTTTTGAGTATTCACATTGAAAAGCTCTTGCTTGCAGGAATAGCTGTTCATTTATTCCTTATATAAAATCCCGTCTTTCTTATCAGCTTCATCCCTTCGAGAAAACCTTTTAAGGTAACTTCCAGCTTTGGCTGGGGGACCTCAATACACGCGGTTTGGTGTACATACATCTGGTTATTGCTGCGCTCCAGAAGAACTGTGAAAATGCTGTGTTTGTAGCAGAGAAGCCAACCTGCACTTAAAAAGCAAAATCCATGCTTGGTTTTGCGGTGCTCTGTGGCCACAAAGGGGACCTCTTGTCATTCTCAGCCCACCTCGTTTCCATTTGATTCTCCTTTTACTCCGCGTGTGCATTTAATTAACGGTCTCTTAACTAATACTGTTTACTAAAAAGAGGTTGCTGTCATTTGGTGTCTGGGCAAAACGTGGCAAAATCTGTTGAGGTGAACTCAGTAAGGAGATGTGACTAAGCTGACTGAAAAACTACAGGCTCGCTTCGCGCCGAGGGTCGGCAAGGGCTTTTGTACTGCGTTCTGTGGCTCTGCAGCTCGTGCGTGGCAGCAGAAAGCAAGCCTCGGATAGGGCTGTGGAGCCCTGCATCTCTTCCCGTGGTACCTGGCAGGGCTGAGCAGGGAAGGCACGGGCTGTTTTTTTGGCTCATCTGACCGCTGTGGCTCTGTCGGCCACTTCAAACTGCTCTGAAGGGAGGGTCTCACATTCTCACTTCTCTCCTGGATGAAGACCCCAAGGGCCAACTTTTCTCCTGGCGTGAGTGCTGGGGGTGACCAGCCCTGCCGTGAAGCCGACGTAACCCAAACCAGAGCGCCCAGGCAGATGCCCCAGAGGTGGAGCTGTCGCAGACCCCGTTCTGCTCAGCACTGGGTTTCTTCCGCTTCTTCAGCAAGAAGCAAGCAGCCGCCACTGCCCCCAATCCTCTGTGCCCGAGGCTGCCCCAGGACCGCTTGCAGGGACGATGGGCACGTGGGCAGGGCCGTGTGGGACCAGCGTGGGCCAGCGCTGCCTCCTGGCCCCGCTGATTTACGGCGCTTGGCCGCGGCGGGGACGTTTGGTGGCGGTGACCGGGTTGTGACCCCGGCGGAGAGCAAGGCAGCGTTTCGGCGAAGCACAAACAAAAGGTTAAATGCTCCAGCTCTCGGTGCAGGCAGAGCCAATCATTCTGAAGAGACTGCTCCCCCCCGGTTTAATTGCTTCTTTATTTTGTGTAATATTTCTTGCACTCGCTTGCGTGCGCGCCCTGCCTCTCACCTGCACTTGTACGCGCGGCCTCGCCCACTCGCCCTCTTTAAAGCATCTCAACGGCAGCCACTTTAAAACTAGGCGGCAGCTATTTTCTACACCTCTTTACAGCGGGCCGGATAACATCTCCATCACACGTGGCAAGTTTAATGAGTTCAATCTCTCAAGGGTTTCGGCGCTGGCTCGCAGGGCTGCGAGCGCGATGCCTGCAGGGGGGCGGCCGGGGCTTGGCAGCGCGGGTACCGCCGGGCATCCTTCCCTGCCTGGCACAGCCTGCTGACTCCGCTCCCCGAACGCCAGTGAGTCAGAGACAATATGTTACAGATCGGCAGCGTGCGAGTGTGTGTGTGGGAGAGCTTGGAGGCACGGGAGCATCTCTTTTGTCTCCTGCCTTCAGCAGAGGGGAGAGGGAAAGCTGCATGCGCCTCCCGAACCAGCTGCCGCCCCCTCCTCCTGCCCTTTCCCAGCAGGGGAAATAAAACAGCAAAGGAAGAGGCTGAAAAGTCTCAAATTTATTTTTAAAAGCTTCTAGAGAAAGTTGCCTTCTAACTAAGTGCGTGGTGCCCACTGTAGTGCTAACAGCAGAAATGCTGTTTTTTTATTATTTTTATTTTTTGGTGAAATTCCATGCGGTTAAGGTAAAAATGCAAATGCGCAAAGTTTGTCCTGATAAAGAAGGGTGACAAAAAACCAAAGGCAGACGGATCAGTTTCCTGCCCTCTGGCTAACCCTTGCAGGAGAGGGTTAAAATAATCAGCATTTAACTCGGGCAGAGCTCTCTGGTGTCACACGTAGCTGCTTTGCAGCTGATGGAGGGCTTCACAGGCAGGTTGGTGCCGTGCCCCAGATCAGACAGGGACTTGGAGGGGTTTATGCTAAGCAGGAACAGCTGTGATGATCCAAACTGGCTCTCTGCGACCAAACTTCCCCCATTCCCCAGAGCTGGGAAAGAAAAGCAGAAGGAAAGCCCAGGTGTCCTCGCCTGGAGTGGCGCTGGCTGTTCCCGCTGATGAATGAGCACGGGACATAAACGTTGAACTTTGATTAATTCCCGGTGTCCAAAACCTGCTAGAACTTGGCCATTTGGTCTCATCGAAAGCGGCGCTCAGATGTCACCGTGATAGGAAAAGCAGAAAGCACCTACAGCAGCCGTGGCTGTAAAACATCAGGAGGAGAAAGTGACAGCTCGGAGCCATCTCACTTAACATACCTAAGGGGCTGTGCCGCATAAAGCTGCGCGGCATGAATGGCTTCGCTCATGAGTTGCACCAACAAAGCCATGATGAATTGAACGAAATGAACTGAGGCAGTCCATAAAAAGTGTTTGCCTTCTTTTTAGTCCTGGAATTGGAGTTTATGAAGTGATTGTTCAAGATAAATAGGAACTGCTGCAGTAAGTTCAAACTAGTTTAGAAAACTATATATCCCTAACCCATAAATGGTATTTTTTCCCCCTCAGAGAGCTCATGTTTTCTTTGGGTTGCTTAGGGTTTAAAACTCGGGTTTGACCCGAAACATCGGCAACGTTAATGACATTTAAGAGTAATATCGTGGATTTATGACGCTCTTTTAACTCGGAGGTTTAAAAAGCCAGATCAGACCTCAGTTTCTGTGCCTTGGCGGTGCAGCAGGTCAGTGCTGTGCTCCTCAGCGCTGCGCTGTGTCACAGAATCACAGAGTCACGCAATATCCTGAGTTGGAAGGGGCCCGTGAGGGTCATCGGGTCCAATTCGGCATGGGGCAGCCCCATCCAGCTGGGCGCTCCCATGCCCAGGTTTGCGTGGGCTGCCCGGCTGCTTCACTTGTTGAAGCAGGGCCCTACGTGCTCTCCTTCCCGTCCTATACCGAGCCCCAGAAATCAGCATTTGAGATCAAACAGGGGAAAGGCAAATCTCGGTCTCCCCCAGCTTGTCCCCTTCTAACTGTTGGATGATGCTCCTTCAATACAAGGGGTTACATTCGCCTGTGCAAACTGGGGACACCTTGCTTGAATATACCGTGCCTTAGAACAAAGGCATCGTGATTCCCCTGGTGAATATTAGAAATGGATGCACGTATGTACAGAGCGTTTCAGAATAGTGTGATTGCATTTATCCTCCTGCTCTTGGTTTTTTTTTTTTTTTTTGGAAATTGAAGCTGATCCTTCATGATCCAAACTGTTCTCCTCCGTCCCTTCACAGCAAACTGGTGAGATGTTCTCAAACGTTTCCCGGGTGTCACTCACATTTGTCAGTTTAAAAGGTGTTGCCCTGCTTGCCATAAAGCAGTCTATAGCGGCAGTAGCCTTTACCAGCAGTAAATTACCAGCCGGAGCAGCGGCTGAGCTCTCAGCGCCACTTGCCCGCTGCTTGGTCGCAAACTGCTGCAGCAACCCTCGTAACCCAGTCCCAGCTCCTGGGGGCATCCTGCGGAGGGGTTCGTCCAGGCGTGGTCCTGCCGGAGGAGGGGACGGGCAATAATTGGGGTTCTAAAATAAGCACTCACTCTCTAGTCAGTGTTAATGAGCGAGTGAGATTTAATTAATTTGGTCCAGCAATTGGGTCACCGGTTTCCCCAGCTAGGGGAAGGGATCCTGGATGGGAAACGCAGCGGAGGGCGCTGCCCCTTAAGTGAACACCCCAGATTTTTCAGTGCATTCCCTGGGCTTTTCTGTTAACTTTATAACCCGGTCTGGGCGGCTCAGACCTAGCAGGGGTAAGGGGTAAGTCAGCACCAATGGGGCAGTTGTCTGCCAGCCGATCTCTGCTTTGCGTAACATGAATGGTTCTAGCTTGTGTGAAATTAACCCCTGTCTTTGCAGCCCCTCTTCTCACTCACCAAAGCAGTAAAAAAACACCAACTCCTCCCAACTCTGCCCGCCTGCGAACAGTGCTAACGTAGCAGCAAAACCCAGCAGGCTGGAGCCCCGCGGCCGCTTCCCAAGGAGCCGGCTCCGCTCTCCCCCGGGTGAGACGCGGGGACCGAGGGAAGCGCCGGCCTCGGCTTCCATTTCTCACTTCTGCTCGGTATTTCTGACTCCGGCTGGTTTGTATCGCCACCTTTTAGTTAAACATAGGAGGTTTTTTTAAAATTTAAATTAGATCTCAGAAAATAGATACTGTGCACCTTTGTGTTGGTAAGAAAAAGAAGTGGTGTCATTCATGTCAGATAATTGGTGGTTTTAGCTCTCTGCAGAATAAATTACAGCAGTCATATAATGGCCTTTCATCCAATCACTTCTCTACTCCAGATCTAGACTTGAAATGAGGTTTGTTGAAAACATCATTTCAGGGATTATTGACCACAGCAAAACCTTGTTGTACATGTTCTTTGTATGTATTGAAAATACACGAGTTAAAAAGGTAATAGTTGGTGCTTCGCCGGTGAATTGGAAGCGGGGATCGGCGGGAGGTGGGAGCTGCCCCGGGGGCACCGCTGCAACTTCGTGCGCTCCCTGGGGAAGGAGCCTGCGGAGAGGGGGCTCAGCGCGCCCGGCGTGGAAGAGCGTGGAGACGGGTTGCTCCTTCCTTCTGGTGGTCTTGTTCTTTGGATGGCGGGGAGTGCTGTGGTTGAGAAGAGAGGTCTTGATTTATGCCATTTCTTTGACCAGTAGGCAAACTACCAGGGATGTTGTGATACCTTCGTCTTATAAACTATCATCTTCTGCCTGTTTAAATGACCGTCGTGTAGGTATTATGTAAAAAAGGCAGTGTGGGTATGATGAGAGAGTTGTACAGGTTGCTCTTTAGGGCTTGATTGCCTTTCTTACGTACGTACAGTCCCTCGTGCATGCAATCCTTGTCCCTTTCTGAGTCCTCTCCGTAGTGCAGAAGTACGTTAGGATAATCTTGTACCAGGTGCCAAGGAGTTCAAACCAATCTTTATGTGAGAAAAGGTTAAAAGACAATGTGGTCATAATCTACAAATACCAACGTGGGGAAGAGTAAAAGACAGTAAAAGACTCTAAAGCTGAGCAGGAAGAAATATATAAAGCTCGGTTCCGTGGCTGGAAACTGATGGCAGACAAATTCAAATGAGAATTGAAGTGTGTGTTTTGACAGTCACAGTAATTAACCATTGGAGAAAATTGCCAGGGGATATAGTAGATGCTCCATCACTCAAGTTTTATAAATAAAGGCTGAATGTCTTTATAAAACAAAATGCTATTTCTCAGCAAAAAGTCATGGATGAGCCCCAGGAACTGTGTGTATTGAATTCCTGGGTCTGAGCTCAGGCTGAAGGCTGGCCCGGAGGAGCTCAGTGCATCGTACGGGCACTGAAAGCCTCTGCTCCAGGACCCAGTTTTCGGGCGGCACAACCCCTTGCACGGCCACGTGCTCTTTGTCATGTTTTACTTTGCACGAATTCAGGCGTTTGGTGCCCCTGAGCTGAACAAAGCCCTGCTCGAGGAACACAATAAACCCCACAAAAGCTGCGCTGGTCTTGCAGCACTTGTCACAGGGAGCGGAACAACTCTGATGGAATAATTGATCATTTGCTTGACTAAGGATCAAAGCACCTGAAACTTGGTCACCTCTGTCTGCCATAGCATGCCCTGAAAGAATAAATTCTTGAAAAATAGTCTTTTCCATTTATATTATTTTCTCCCTTTTCCCTCTTATTCTCATTTCAATCTAGCACAAAACCTGACAGCTCAGAGGCCTGCGTGAGGTCCTAGAGCAGCAACTGTTTGCTCCATCAGCTATAGTTTTCTAAAGCAAGCTAGGGGATTTAGACACCCGGCTTTGCATATGGATGAATGGGGATTAGGCTTGCGTACTCCTAAGCAGCTTGAGAAATTTCAGCCCCTTCTATTTGTGTCCCTGTTCAACTTCTGATCCTCAGGAAAGTTCTCCGAGCTTCTGCGTGCTGAGTCCAGGAAGGGAGAGCCGGCCCAGGTGCGCTCACTCCTTTAATTTCGCCCCCGTGACAATTCACCGAGCCGCTGCAGAAGAGGAGGCGGCACGTTGGGCCTGGCTTTGTGCTCCAGAAGTGGTTTTCTTGCCTGCTCGTTTGTCTTTCAACCAAATGATGTGGCCCCGGCCGATGGGCTGGGTTCCAGCAAAAGCAGAGCCGCCCTGGCGCAGGGTTTCTGTGGCGATGTAAATGAAGCCCACATCTTTTTTATGTCTCTGGGAAGTGCTTCTTACGCCGTGCCTGCTTCAGCGCTCGATAGCCATCTTTTATGTGGCTGCCGCTGCTCCTGTAGCTGACGGTTCCTTTGCTTCTCGACTGTCAGCCTGCCGCGGCTGCCTCGCGGTTCCCTCCCGCTGCATTGTTCAGCTGTTTTGAATTCCCTTCCAAAACGCACCGAGTGTATTTGTTTTAAACCTCCAGATGGATCCTCGCAGTTCCCAGTGTCTTTTAAAGCTGTATCATTCGGGGAGAGCATCTTGCAGCCCCTAAGGAAATAATAGGGACAGGGTAAAAAAAAAAAAATCTCTCTTTTTGCTTCTAGGCGGAGTTCCCATCTAGCAAATCAGAGATCCAATCTCAGCGCTTGGAGAACTGCAAAGGTTCTCCAGAAATAGGAAATGTTTCTAATTTGGTATGACGCTTTGCTGTCATACCCTTGGTTGTGTCCGTAGAGGTTCATCTGCAGAGCTCGAACCCCACGTGCAGGTAGCAGTAGGATGGCCAGAGCAAAGTTTTGCAGCAGCCTTGGGATGAGCCCTGTGAGATGGGGAAGGGCCCGAAGGGAAGCCCTGACCCTTCGTGGGGCTGCCAGGTGCTGCTCTGGCGGTGCTGGGGGCTCGCCGCGGACTTCATTAGCCGAAGGGAAAAACGTCTTCATCCCTGGCAGCGCTCTCGGGGGAGTCGGGTTAATAGGAGCCAGATCACGGGCAGTGCCGAGACTTTGTCAACTCGGGAGAAACAAACCGCGATTTGATTGTTCCCTCTACGAGGAGATCAGGGCGGAGATAGGGTCCAGCTGTCCAGCCATCTAGGAGACTAATTAGTCCAATTAATTAAGAAGTTGCTCCACGTTTCCCCAGTGTCACACAGGGCTCCGAGAGAGAGAATGACAAGGGTGTAGAGAGCGAGAGGTCATAGGGAAAGCTTAATGTCTGTTGGGGTAGATACACAGTAATTAAGTGACAATAGACAGGAACTTTGCTTCTGGAAGAGTGCTAATTAAAACCTGTAGGGTACTGTTCTCCCTCCGGGCATGCAGCATGTGCCCGTGTATCCCACAGGCACGAGTGGGACTGATCCAGCAAGGGGCAATTTACTCCACTGGTGCACCACCAAGCCTTTTGCTGAGTGTCTCTTGCACGGGCACTGTTTGATGCGGAGCACGTGGGTCTCAGACAGCTTCAGAGGCCTCGGGAACACCTGCGGAGAAACGAGACCTTAGTTCCATTTTATGGATGGGAAAACTGAGCCCCGCAGTGGGCGCAGGAGCGGGGCTGCTCCGTGTAGGGCTCGCAGCGGGCAAACCCCCTCCCGTGTCCACAGGAGCGTGGCAAAGGCTGCGGCTACAGCCAGGAGCCGTGCGTGCCGTGGCCTCGTGCTTGTGCTTTTTGTTTTGTGCAGTTAGCTCGTTCCTACAGTCCGGAGGGATTCTCTCATGCCCTAGGTGCTTGCTCAGATGCAAAGTGGCACCCCAAGGCCACGGGAAGCGCAACGGGGACGGGGAGACCCAAGGCGACCGAGCAGGGTGTTTGTTTTCTGCTGCCCGCGTGCCATTCGTGCTTTATACCCACAGCAGGGAGACCCATCCTCAGCTGAAACCTGAGCAGCAAACGTTAACATTTCATTTTAAAACCTAAGCCAATCCACTTTATAATCCAGACACGGCATCCGGAGTGAGCATTGCTGTTGGATAATCACAGAGTGGTGTGGCCTTTTGCCCTCGTGCCTCGCACAACACACCCGAGGCGTGAGATTAGGCTCCAATAATAACACACCCCGTTGTGCCTTTTTGCTCAATTGATAAACCCGCTGTATTAGGAGATATTGTCATAAAACTGAATGGCACCCTGTAAACCTGAATCACTCTCTCTTCCTTGTAGCCAGGGAATTAGATGTTCCAGCTCCTGTCTTGGCTTTATTTCATGCCTGCAATATGCAAGAGACTATATAAGCTGCTTCTTTATTGTTTTTAAAACACTATGAGCAACTCCGGCGCAGTATAAATATCTGTTTTATATACTTTGTCTGATTCCTGCCTCACTCCCTGCTGTGCAGCTCCACTGACGTCCGCGCTGGTTGCTCTCGGTTTGCATCTTGCCTGGGAAAGGAGGATTTTACCCCGTTCCTGTGCAGACCCTGCGAGGGGAAATGGCAGAAAGCAGCCAGGATGGAGACAACGCTGCAGCTAGGGGTGCCTTGTGCTAACAGAGATGGAAAGCTGGAAGGGCTCTTTTTTCCCCTTTTTTCCCCCGTTTCCCATCCCTCCTCCTGCCTCGCGGAGCTTCCCGCTTTGTCAGCACGCGGACACAGCGCTGTAGGAGGTGCGTGCCCGCTCGGTGCCACGGGGCCAGGCTCTGTCCGTGCCGCAGCAGCCCCGGGAGCCCCTCTCCGTAGCAGATTGGTGACAAAGCCGCCCCGGGGCGGCCCCGTGCCCGCAGAGCTCCCCACGGCGCGGCACGCTGCTGGCCACGGGCACGGCCGGCCGCCTGCCCCCTCCCCGGGCGAGGGATTAACCAGGAAGTGATACAAAAGGCACATATGCTCCTGTGTCCAGTCCTGTCTATTCATATGTGTGTTACTTAGCCTAATAAGGATTAGACTTAATGAATTGGAAGGAGTTAACAATATAAAGAGGCAATAGAAAAAGGCCTAAGTAGTCGTAATTCCATTTCATGTAGCTTTGGTGTTGCTTTGCTTTCAGCGAATAGGTGTAATCCTCTTTGAAATCAAAGGTGGTACAAAGTATGAATTTAAATTTGACATTTACAGCTCCTGTAAGATTTAGTATTCCAGAAAGGTTTGCTCTTCAAAAAAAAAAAAAGAAAAAAAGAAAAAAAAAAAAAGCCAACCGGCGCACCATCTGCTCTCCAGGACTGCCCTCGTGGCTGCAGCGCGGCTCCTCCTGCCCGCGGCTCCTCCTGCCAGCCCCCGGGGTCACACCGCTGCCCTCGCCGCGAGGGCACCGCGGGTACCTTGCACCATCAGCGTGCACGGAGGCACACCCCGTGGGGTAGCGGGGAGCTCGGTGCTGAGCCTCTGGGTTGTGTTCCGGCTAATTCTGGCTTTCGCTTGAGGGCACCGCATCTTGTCCCGCACGGGGAGCTCAGGCTCAGCGATCTGCTCGACCTTTTCCATCTTGCTACAACAAAAGTTGCCTGTGTTGTACCCAGGAGAGGGCCCGGCCGCTCGTTCCTCCCCGGTCTGTCTCCACTGTGGGTGCCCCAGTCCCGCAGCCGTGGGGTCTGCAAACCCCGCCGGCGGTACCCACGTCTCACCCCGTGTGAAGCGGGTACCATCTTGTGGTGCTGGGTGCGGTGGTGCTGCGCCGTATAACTGCAGCCGTGTGTGCGGGGGGTGCACGCTGGCTCGCCGGGGCACTGCAGGGCCAGCTCCCCTCCTGCCCTGTGCCGGGGGGGGGGGAGGAGTAAAAACGTCTCTGTGGGTGCTTGTGAGCTCAAATCTGAAGTGTGTGTAGAAACGTGGACCTGTTCCCAGCCCCCTGCCCAGTCTGTGGCTCCCTTCTGCCGCTCCTGTGCGTGATCGTGCCCAGGGTGAGCCTGGCCGAGGACCCCCCGGTGTCCCACCCAGAGCCATCGGCCGAGCGGAGCTGTGGATGTGGCACCCGGAGCGCTGCCAGCACCTGGGCTGCGTTTCCCTGGGAGCAGCCCCATGGCCGTGCTTGCAGCCGGTTCTTCCTGGGGTCCAAGGAGAAACCCCTGCCCAAGGTGATGTGCACGTGCCCCCGTGGCGTGCTATAGAAAGAAAAAAGACCCAGGGACTGGGAGGCCCAGCGGCTAAGTTGGGAACAGCTTCCCCTACCCTTGGGAGCAGCGTCCCTGGGGGAAGCCCGAGCATGGCACCCTGGTGAGTGGAAAATGGAAAAATAAAGTGGGGGCGAGCACGGTGCCGGAGCCGGCAGCGGTCGGTGCGAGGGGGCTCCTGCCCTCGCCGCTCCTCCCGGTCCCCCCGTGCGGTGTGTGTCAGCGCTGTCCTCACAGAGATTTTTTTTCTCGCTCCTGAAAGCAGGCAGGCTCTGCGTGGAGGTGTCATTTGCTGCCTGTCCCTGATGTCATTGATTTTTAAGTCGTTAATTAACGCTAGGTGTCAGCCTGGAAGATGAATTCTGGCCCTACTCTCCTTTCTCTTTTGTTTTTTGGATTGTAAATGTTATAGATCTCCCATGATGGAGGGATGAGGGGTCAAAGGACACGAGAGCATCTCTGCATATGTGCACACAGTCCTCCCCGAACTGCCCATCTGCATCACTCGATAGATGGGGACGGGTGGCGGGGGGGGGGGACGTCCCTTTTGTTGCCGGTGTCACTTCAGATAGAGATATAGCAGCTTTGGAGAGGTGCTGGGCTCGCGTGTGCATGCGCACCGCGGTGTGGGGGAATGTTCTCGGTGCGTTGCTGGGCCAAATTTCACCGTGTCTGGTGCTTTACTGCCTGTGGTGAGGCTGCAGAAGGCACCAGCCGTGCCAAGGGAGGGGCTTTGCTGCCGGCCGTGCCCGCTCGTGCTGCAGGGGGCGAGGAGGGAGAAGCACATTTTCTCCCACGGACGCATTTGGAGCCCCGAGCAGCTGTCAGTAGCTCTGCTCCGTCTCCGTTTAGTAACAACCTGAAATCGAAGCCGTGGTGGGGGTTTCCAGGCTGCGGTGAGGGGGATCAGCTTGTCCTTCTCAGCACAGCCGAGTGGAAAAAAACCTCCCCTGGCCCTGGGGCGAGCTGCAGCCGGCGGTGCCGGTCTGCCCGTACCCATCCTGGGCCTGAAAGGAGCTTCAGGACCCCTCGGCTGCCACCTTGGCCCTGCTCTGCGAGGGATGGCGAGGTGCCGTGGCCATGCCCTTGGTTCTGTTGTCAGCAAGCTTTTAGATAGCGCCATGGAGAAAGGACGTCACAGGTTTGTTCCCTCGGGGCGAGGCGTGATGGCCCCAGTGGCGTGGGAGTTCTCGGCCACGTCCTTTGCTGTGGTGCTGGGCTTGGTCCTCGCCGTGGTGCTGGGCTTGGTCCTCGCCATGGTGCCAGGCTTGGTCCCTGCATGCCAGGGCAGCGTCACCGCATCAGATGGTGGCTGGCAAGGGGCCGGCGGAGCCACGGCATGCCGGGAGGGCAGGGAAACCCGCTCGGAAAACAGCAATAGGCAAACCGCAAAAAGCACTGGGGGAGGAGGAGAGCGGAGCACTCAGGCAGCCTTTTATTAGCAGCATTAACACTTAACAGCACGACCGAATGAGGCGCGACACGGGTGGATTGGCTGCGGTGGGCGAAGGGAGCGGGACCCGGCGCGCCCGCGGTGCGGTGGGCAGCTGGCACCTCGCGGCGCGCCGCCTGGGGAGAGGCTGCGACGACAGCGCCGGGGTGCCCGGGCTCGCCGGGACCTCGTGCCGGGTCACAGCAACGGTTCTGCTTCCCAGCAGGGTGAGAACATGGGGTCCTTCCCCACCCCGTCTCCGAAAGAAATGCGGGTGGCCTCAGCCTCTGCCGCCAACTCTGCATTCTGGACTGCAGCGAGTGGAAGTTGTCGGCATCACGAGCCGCATCCTCCGTTTCCTAATCCTCGTTAATTTGCGGTGCTTCCTGGTTCCGTACACGTGCTGCTTGAGACAGCCCAGAGGAAGCTGCTTTATTTGTGTTTTCTTACTTCAGCGGAATCAAAGAGAAGCAGAGAACAGGCAATGGCGCTTGAAAGGCAAACTTTAAACACAGCGAGCCTGTGTGCACTGTACATAGCCCCCGGACAGGGCGCTGCGAGTGATACCAGCAAAGCATTCGGCTCTGCAGCGAGAGCAGGGCGCTGGGAAGCAGGCTGTTAACAAGGATTAAGGAAACAGGTACTGGAGGACTTGCTTTCTGAAACCGGATCCGTTCCCAAAGCCAGAACAATAAAAAGTGTTTTGCAAAAGTCTGTTTAGAGACCCCCAAGGGCAAACGTGATCTTTAGCGGGGATTGTCGGTGGTGTTCCCCTGCCAAAAAAATAGAAAAAAAGATGAAGACAAAGGAAGAGGAAGGGTGGTGGGGGTGTGTGAGTGCTGCTGGCGGAGACCTCGTCCCAGGGCCCCTCTGCTCCGTGCCTGGGTCCCACCAGGGGCTGGGCCTGAGCCCCGAGGAGCTGGGGGCTGCTGTCAGAGGAGCCTCGTGTCCTGTCCCTTAGACGCCTCGGTCTTTAGCTGCCGTCAGTGCGATGGAAGCGATGCCAGTGAAGTGGTGCGATCTGATTTAGGAGCCTTTGTGGCTCCTGAGGCTCAGCGACTTACCAAAGTGCCTCCCTGGTACGAGGTTTTATTGCGCTGCTAAGCGTGTGAAAAGTCTCCGGGTTCCCTCTGCTTCAGTCGCAGTTCCCAACGCGGTTTTATTGTTTCTGAATATCTTGCGTTTTATTTCGTGCTTTAACCTCTTGCTTAACGTTTGCTTTGCGCTAATTGAGGAGGGGGCTCCGAGACCTGCTCCGAGCCTGAGACCTGCAGACCCGCTGCTGTGCTTGTGTGTGCACGGAGCGGCGTCGCTGCCCTGAGGGTGCCAGGCAAAATGTGTAGGTACCACATTTTTTCAAGAAAAACGCCACACATTGCACATCTGGGCAGTGTGAGGATCAACTGCTAAATAGCAAGGGAAGGTTGCCCCTTCCAATGGAGGTAGCTCCTGGTGCCAGGGCTGGCTCGTTCAGGCGTGCCGGGGGCCACCCAGCTGCACCCCATGGAGCAGGGCTTGCAGGATCACCGTGAATTCTTCCTTATTTATTCCATCAGAACAAATTCATTTTGATAGCCGCAGACAAATCCTGCTCCGTTACGATGTTGCCTTGTTGCCCTGGCTGGGTCGCCGTTATTTTTGGGTAGTGGTTTTGTGTAGCCGTGCTGCTCGGTGGAAGTTTGGGATGTTTGCCTTACCGGGGACTGCTGATCCCCTGATTGCTGCAGCTGTAAGAAAAAAAAAGAAAAAAAACACCTCAGGGAGTGAAAATTGCAAATGAGCTTTGGAGGGGGTGATGCTGAATGTTCCCACGCATGGATCTAAAGCAGCCCGAGCTTGTTTTCTACCTTGGAGGCTGATCCAGCAATACACACTGCTAATCCACTGTCCCCTCGCTGTACTGTAAATCAATCGGCAGGTCACACGCGAAGGGTTTTCGTACACCGGGGTTAAGAGCGGGCCCCAGACCCAGTGCCTTCAGGTCAGCGCAGCATCGCGGGCTGAAGGTTGATGCTATCAATGTTGGGATTTTGGGGTAAGCTTTTATTAAGTGGCAGAATAATATCTTCCGTGGTCAGAAGGGTTTGTGTGGGAGAGCATTGGGTTGTGCAATTAATCATTAACTGGGTTTTGCTCCTTTTTCTTCTTCCCTGGAGGACACAAGGAGCAGAGAGCTAAGGTCACGGAAAGCCCTGTTTCCAAGTGCCAGCTCTTGGCTGTCATTCATCCCCAGCCGTTTGGAAAGCTGAGAGGTTCTGTGATTCGGATCATTTTTTCTTGTCCTACCTCAGTTTTCCCCCGAGAACTTCCCATTTTCTGCATATTTCCTACTGTTCCGTATGCGTAGCCTTATGAAACATCAGCGATGCACTGAAAAAATACAGAAAGTTCTTAAATCCCTGCTTGCTCCCCAGGTGAAATGTTGTAAGGAGGGAGGATTTCTCCTAAGGACAGCAGCCAGGAAACAGCCAGGTGTGCGATGCCTTAAATCAGACACGAGCACGCAGCGAGGCCCAGTTTTCGATAGGATGCCGGCTCTTGAAAATTTACGGTATGCTTGGTTAAGGCAAGCCATTTTATTCCGTGACCAGCCCTGTACCGTGGGGTTACTGCAGTGCTGCCGACGTGGGCTATAAATATCTGCGGACAACGAAACTGTTCATTAAAGAAATGCACCTTCAGACACGCAGCCTTGAGTGCCCTGCCACTACCTGCCCTCTGCGGAGCCCCTTGTTTTTGGGCTGGGCGGCAGCCGTGGCCCTAAACTCCTTGCCTGGGCGACCTTCTGTGGGGCTGCGTTACCTCTTCATGAGCTGAGCCCTCCCTTCCCTCTCCTCCGAGGTGTCCGCGGCGTGACGGTATCACGCTGTCCATCTGCCATCTCCCAGCCCGTGACACAGGCACTCATGCTAATTCCTCAGCCCGGATCTCTCATCTGAGCCTCAACTATTTTCCCTGCTCAGAACAAGCTATTGTTAAGGTGACATCTTAATGCCAGCCGGCTGATTGATCTATTACCTGTCGCCCTACGTGGGGATGAGGAAAAGAAATGAGAGAATCCTTTAATCATTGGAATTGGAGAAATATAGCTTAAGAAAACCTCTAACAACGAGCAACTTATTCAAAAAGTTAACAGGCTTCACGTGTGACTTCTGAAGGCTTTAACAGATGGCTTCGTGCCGGCGGTCGGAGCGCTCCCCGTGTCCCCGGGAGGATTAATGGCATCCGCTCGCGGGTGCCCGCACGGGGGGAGCCCACCCTGGTTTTTATGGGCACTTTTCTGTGCCAGTGCCCCGTCGGCCCAGCTCCCGTGGGAGGTGGCTGGGCCCCGACCCACCGAGCACCCCGAGCATCCCTCCGTCCGTCCCCCAGGAGCGGAGACGCTGGGGTGGGCACCAGACCCCTGCTTAGCCGAATTTGCCCATTTGTCCCTTCGGACCTGCAACGGGGCGAAGATCTGGGGGTGCTTCTTAGATGTGCTGGGCCGTTTCGGCAAGAAGAGCAGCTCTTCCCTCCTGGAGGCTAATTCGACACCTCTTACCGCTGCCAGAGTAAATGAGGTTTTTAAATAATAACGAACAATAACCAGGCTAAAGATTTAGGAGACAAATGTAGGGACAACACTGACTGGGCAGACAGGACACCTTTGACAGAATGCATTAACGAAGTGAAAATTTATTGTGGAGCGTTGTTTGGGACGGACGCGCTTCCCCTGCATAAATTCCTCTCTTTTTTTTTTCTTTTTTTTTTTTGTGGTTTGGAATCAACTTCTCGCTCTTCTGTGTCGCGGCTTTTCTAAACAATTGTTCTGTTTAAAAATACATGTTAAAGTGTGTTAAGTAATGTAAGCAAATAACACACGTGCGGTATCGGAGATCCTTTATGCCGGTGGATGGAAGCTGCTTTGCATACTGATTTGTGGCCGTGCCTTTGCTGCTTCTGGCATCTGATCTTTCTTGCAAACGAGGCTATTTTGCCTCAAGGGTTCTCTACCGATTAAGTAATAAATAAATAAGGGTAAAATGAACCTAGCCTTGCCTAAAATAATTTTGGAGGTTAAAAAAGAGAAAGATGGAAGGGGTTGCTATTGATCTAAGCTATTAAAACATCATAGCTACTTTTCTGGATTAAATGGCAATGGGTTTGGGAGGTGAACGTGGAGAGAGAGCGAGCAAAAAATAACTGTGCGTGAGATTAAGGAGGTTATTTGCCAGTGGGGATCGTGGGTTTTTTCTTTATTTTTTTTTCCTTAGCTATTCTGCACTATCATCCACAGTTCTTGTGCGTGCAGCAACGTAGCAGATTGTTCCTAAGTTGATTCCTTCTAATGAACATTGCTTTTTTAAACGGGGCTCGCAGACGTTTGTTTTTGGAAGCCCGGAAAGGCATCCAGCCCTAAATCCCTCTCTTCTTAAACTCTCGGATTGCAAGGTCTGGCAGGCCAAGCGCACGGGTTTGCCGGGTGCAGTAAACCTGACACCCGCTCCCCTCATGGCCTTCAGGTTGCGATAGCCGCCGATAAGCGCCCGCTGCCCGCCAGCGGGGCGAGCACCACACCGGGGCCCTGCGGCACACGGAGAGATGCTCGGGTGGGAGATGGCGTCTGTGGTTTGGTGCGGGTCCCCTGAGATGTGGGAGGCCTTGCTTTGTCCCGCTCACGTGCGAGGAAGCCGAGCAGGAGGTGGCTGAAGGGCTTGCCAGAGGATCAGCCTCGGCACCAAGCACCGGCTCGGTCCCTGGCTCCGTGTTTGGAAAGCGAGATGAAACCAAACTCTGTAATATTTTATAGCTGCTGCCGTAGCACCATGAAACGCTACTGTAGTATACCGCAGTACTGGGCTTGCTATGAAGGATAAGCCAAGGGCAGGCAAAAAGAAATCCTTTTTTTTTTTTTCTTCTTTTTAATATTATTGAACTGCAAGTATCCCAAGCTGCTACAAATAATAAGGAGTAAATTTAAAAGGGACTGTGAAAAATGGGGCAATGAAGATCTGTGCTGTGTTGATTTATCCAGCAGAAAGAAGGAGAGGAGTGAAGGCAGGAGCAGGAGCGATTCTCAGTCGCGTTCAGCTGCTGCAGGAGCGCGGTGGCTGCATGGCAAAGAGCAGCGCCGCGCTGGGGTGAGAGGCGAGGAACCCCGGCCTCGGCCGCTGCAGCCTCTGATGTTAATCTTTGTGATGGGGAGGGAAATATTGACAGCAGGACGATGTGCTCCGGCTTGAATGACAGGCCATATGTTTGTGGAATAGACTGAAGTACCGAATAGAAAAGGCACGGGCAAGCCGAGAGAGAGACGTATTTTCTCTTTGCATGTAAAACTTCCCGTTTTTGGCAGCGGCCCAGCAACAATTAATCAGCAGGAGCCTTTTAGAAAGCCTCTTCCTGGGAAATAAGGGTACAGAAAAATCCTTTAAATTCAACATAATTTAAAACAAAGTGCTATGTCGATAGGGAAGGAGGGGGGGAAGAGAAAGGGAGAGGGGAGGCTCAGAGCCACTGGGTCTCCTCTGGCCTCGGACTCGGGACCTGGGCGCGGGGCTCGCAGCACGCAGCGCTGAGCAGCAGAAATGCTGGCGGGGGGGAGAGGAGGAGATCGGATTTCTAAGCACCCTTGAAACCAAAGCCGCGCTGTTTATAAACTGCCATAAATATTAATTGATATTTAATAAGGTAGGCAAACACAAGGGAAAGTATTGTTTTGGCCAACTCCTACACAGCGGTCCCAGCGAAGCGTGAAAGAGTTTGTGTAACTTTCCTCGGGGGTTAAGAGCAGGTCACGCAAGGTCCTTTTTCCTGGCCGCTGGCCCGGCTTTCGGAGCTGCGAGGGAACAGGGGGAGGCTCCTGGGAGCTGAACCCAAATATACCTGCTGGCTGCGGAGGGAAGCCACGCGGCCGCGCCGACTTGGAAGCGCCGAGGGGCGCGGGCATCGCCCCTCGCTCCGCTCGCGGCCCCGCGGCCCGGCCCGCGGCTTCCCAGGGGGACGAGGCTGGGCTGGGGGGACTGTTTTGTCAGATGCGGAGCCCGATGAGATAATCGCGGCCGTTAATTGATACCCTTTCCCACATAACTCGACAGCTCAAACAGGTGGTGAGCAGCCCGTCCGCTGGCGCACGTCGGGCTGCTGGCGGTGGGCTCCAGCTCGTCCGGAGAAAGCGGCAGAGAAATGGGGAGAGGTGGAAAAATTCAAGGTTTGCCCTCACCAGTGCATCTCAGTTCCCACCAGCCCTCCTCTGTAACACAAGCCCCTCACAAGGTTTCTTTACGTGAGCCGTACTGCCAACGGGTGGAGCAAAATTCAAAGGAAAGCGTTTCCTCTGCTGAGCGTCGGTGACTTGCCGAGGTTTTGCTGCCAGCTCCAGAAAAAGTACCATAAAAATGTTTTTTAATTTTATTTCTTGTTCTCCTATCGTGCGCGGGGGCTGATTCATGGGTTTTACGCTGAGACTTAGAGGAAAAATCAATTTTGAATAGAAGGGAGGCTGATGTTCTGGAATTAAGACCTAAGCTGCGCTCGGTGTCTGCCGTGGGGCACAGCCTCGTGGCGAGCTCACTCCCGGGGTGCCATTGGTGCTCGGGGGCAGAGCTGCCACAGCCGCCCATCCCCAGGGTATTTCATTCCTCTGCTAAATGGGGAAATACCCAGTCCTTTTGGAGAACATTCATCTGACCCCACAGCTGCAATGCAAGGTTTCTCTCTCGTTGGAAAAAAACCAGATGCGACACCTATTCTGACTGCTTATGGTTTCAGTCCATCCCTGGGAATTTTCTCCTCATTTGCTCAGGTGGGGTAGCACAGCACATCTGTTAGGGACACCCCAAAATGCCCCTTCCGAGTCCCTTCTCAAGCAGCGACGCCAGCCAGGACCCTTCCTGCAGGAACCCCCAGGATATCTGAAGTGCGTTGCCAGATCAGGTCGTGCTGGAAATCCCGACAGCTCCAGCGCATCGAAGAGAAGTCGATGATTTACAGAGTTTGGGGCGGAGCTATTTTTGTCCCGATTTGCCTTTTTTTTTTTTTTGTACCTTTTTTCATTCCTCATCTCCCCAGCTGCGTCTGGCAGCGGTGGGGCTCTCCCTGCGAGGCGGGCAGCGCTCGGCTCCGACCTGCTGGCAGCTCCACCCGCAGACAAAGACAGCTTTACAATAGTCGCCTGTATCGAGTTCTCCAGTTTTAATTACAACACCCCACAGTGGAAATTTCACAAAACGTTTTATCCGTGCGTAAAATTTAATTAAACAAACAGAACCCTAAAGAAAGCGTTACATTTGTCGCAGCCGAGGCTGCAGCGAAGCGGGGTGTCTCCTGCGCTTGCACATGGGTTGTGTCTCCGGATTGACAGGGGTTACCTTTGATGCGATGCAGACGGAAAATCAAAATGTAGGGCTTAATCCCTCTCCAGCAGACGATGGGGAGCGCTGAGCAGGTGGCGGCAGCGGCCGAGCCCTTGCCAGCTCTCCTCGAGCCGCGGCGCCGGCCACCCCGCCAGCGCCTGGTACATGATACAAGCGTGCGGTGGGAAACGGCGAGGGAACGTCTTCCTTTGTGTTTCAAAGGCCACGATGGCATCTTTATTTGATAAAGGGATTGGATTATGTCTAATCCCCGCACTTGGAGACGTTTTATTACTTGGGAAACACTTCCTTAAAAGCGTCTTTGCCACCACAAGTGTAGTGTAAAATAGCACTTAGAGGAGAGCCGAGGCCAAGTTTTCCAGGGATGAACGGAAATCCTCAGCTCCTCTCTTGGAGGGCTGGGATCGCATTTTAGGCATTTTTGATAAAGTCTCAATTCTAAAAGAAGGAACCAGGCCGTGCTCTTTAAGGAGCCTCTGACTAGGAGCCCACAGTTGGAGCCACCCAGTTTGCCAGCCGGGCGCTTACATCAGTTTATGCTCTAATTGAGGATATTGTGTAGGAATTTGGATTCTTTCATAATGAATAACACAAAGATGAAATGTGAACTCTGTAAATTTAGGGAAACAAGCTGTCAAGCTGCCCAAGGAGTGCAAGCAGAGAGGCGGGCACTGGGCGCGCAGCACAATGCGTCGTCTCAGGAACTTCCTCTGGCTGCGGGACACACTTCACTGATCAAAATCCGAGCTCAAAGGGGAGGCGAGGGATGGAGCGGCTGAAGAGCTGGGCGGTTCAGGTCATTTGTAATACAGCAGCGGGCCCAAAAGCGGTCTCTGCAGGAGGCTCCTTGGGGGGCACATGGAGCCCCACGAGCATAGAGCTCTCCCTCCCGCCCGGAGCGGCACGCGGGGTCCTGCTGTTATCTCCTCCGTGTCCTCCCAGCGGGAGCGCGTCCAAGGGCTGTCACCTTCCCCTGGGCAGGCTTCCCAAGCAAATTACCTGCTGGCTTTCTGTATTTGTGTGGATCAGCCGTGTTTTGAGGAAAACCCTGCCTCACTTCACTGAGCGCAGCCTTTTAAACCAAAATAATGCACTTCCCGGAGTCACGCGTTGTGCGTTGTAACCAAACCCTTTTGACCCTGATCAGGCATTCATCACCCACCTGAGAGCTGGGCAGGGTTCACTGAGCTTCAGGCGAGGCAGGGAGCCAGGAGAAATTCTCCTGTTTCGTCCAGGTCTGTGCCCTGCGGTGGCTTCAGAGCCGCCTCCTCCCTCTCACCGCGGCCCCGGTGGGAAAAGCGCCCCGTGCCCGTGTACTGTGCTTGCACCTCTTGATCTGCCAAAACGTGCTCCTGGACGCGGAGGCAGAGCTGGTCCCAACCTTCCCCTCTCTGCTCTTCCGCTGCCCGTTCATTGGGAGCAGTCTAGTGGCATTTCAATTCTAGAACTGCTCTGTTCCCCCACCAACACCTTTAAATTCCCTGTAAATATCAACTAAGTTGGAAGTGCTGCTCGGTGTGAGACGTGGTTGTTGTTTGCTCCTTGCCAAGTCTCCTTTCTGCGGTGTTGTGAGCCCTGGGGATTCTGGCTGGCTCGGAGGAAAGCCCAGCTTTCCCCCAGGGATATATGCTTCGGTTGTACCACAGGGACCTGTCCTGGGGGGGCTGCGGGTGTGAGCGAGGGTGCACAGACACGTGTACGCCTCCTGTGTCTGAAACCCTGCTCCTGGCATCGTGGCCTGGTGTCTGTTACGCACGGGATGTTACTTGAAAGCTCGCCAAAAATATTTCAGAAAACGCATCTTGCAAAGACAGCGGTTGTTTGCCAAAAA